>NC_092336.1:16910000-18110000 GCF_046630445.1 Rutidosis leptorrhynchoides
TCAATTAGATGAAGAAAATTGAAGAATGAAATTGTTTGTAGGTGTTTTTGGTCGTTGGTATATGGATTAGATATAAAGGATATGTAATTTTGTTTTCATGTAAATAAGTCATGAATGATTACTAATATTTTTGTAATTTTATGAGATATTTCATGCTAGTTGCCAAATGATGGTTCCCACATGCGTTAGGTGACTCGTATGGGCTGCTAAGAGCTGATCATTGGAGTGTATATACCAATAGTACATACATCTAAAAGCTGTGTATTGTACGAGTACGAATACGGGTGCATACGAGTAGAATTGTTGATGAAACTGAACGAGGATGTAATTGTAAGCATTTTTGTTAAGTAGAAGTATTTTGATAAGTGTCTTGAAGTCTTTCAAAAGTGTATGAATACATATTAAAACACTACATGTATATACATTTTAACTGAGTCGTTAAGTCATCGTTAGTCGTTACATGTAAATGTTGATTTGAAACCTTTAAGTTAACGATCTTGTTAAATGTTGTTAACCCAATGTTTATTATATCTAATGAGATGTTAAATTATTATATTATCATGATATTATGATGTATGAATATCTCTTAATATGATATATACATTAAAATATCGTTACAACGATAATCGTTACATATAAGTCTCGTTTCGTAATTCTTAAGTTAGTAGTCTTGTTTTTACATATGTAGTTCATTGTTAACACACTTAATGATATATTTAAATATCATTTTATCATGTTAAATATAGTGTATCAATATCTTAATATGATACATATGTATTTAGTAGACGTTATCATAACGATAATCGTTATATATATCATTTCGTGTTTCTTAACTTAGTAATCTCATTTCGTATGTATATCACACATTGTTAATATACTTAGTGAGATAATTACTCATCATAATCGCATGTCAACCATATATATATGTCTATATATACCACAACATGTAGTTTTCACAATTTTGTAACGTTCGTGAATCGCCGGTCAACTTGGGTGATCAATTGTCTATATGAAACTTATTTCATTTAATCAAGTCTTAACAAGTTTGATTGCTTAACACATTGAAAACATTTAGTCATGTAAATATCAATCTCAATTAATATATATAAACATGGAAAAGTTCGGGTCACTACAGTACCTACCCGTTAAATAAATTTCGTCCCGAAATTTTAAGCTGTTGAAGGTGTTGACGAATCTTCTGGAAATAGATGAAGGTATTTCTTCTTCATCTGATCTTCACACTCTCAGGTGAACTCGGGTCCTCTACGAGCATTCCATCGAACCTTAACAATCGGTATCTTATTTTGCTTAAGTCTCTTAACCTCACGATCCATTATTTCGACAGGTTCTTCAATGAATTGAAGTTTTTCATTCATTTGGATTTCGTCCAATGGAATAGTGAGATCTTCTTTAGCAAAACATTTCTTCAAATTCGAGACGTGGAAAGTGTTATGTACAGCCGCGAGTTGTTGAGGTAACTCAAGTCGGTAAGCTACTGGTCCGACACGATCTATAATCTTGAATGGTCCAATGTACCTTGGATTTAGTTTCCCCCGTTTACCAAATCGAACAACGCCTTTCCAAGGTGAAACCTTAAGCATGACCATTTCTCCAATTTCAAACTCTATATCTTTTCTTTTACTGTCCGCGTAGCTCTTTTGTCGACTCTGGGAGGTTTTCAATCGTTGTTGAATTTGGATGATTTTCTCGGTAGTTTCTTGTATTATCTCCGGACCCGTAATCTGTCTATCCCCCACTTCATTCCAACAAATCGGAGACCTGCACTTTCTACCATAAAGTGCCTCAAACCGCGCCATCTCAATACTAGAATGATAACTGTTGTTGTAGGAAAATTCTGCTAACTGTAGGTGTCTATCCCAACTGTTTCCGAAATCAATAACACATGCTTGTAGCATGTCTTCAAGCATTTGTATCGTCCTTTCGCTCTGCCCATCAGTTTATGGATGATAGGCAGTACTCATGTCTAGACGAGTCCCCAATGCTTGTTGCAACGTCTGCCAGAACCTTGAAACAAATCTACCATCTCTATCAGAGATAATAGAGACGAGTATTCCATGTCTGGAGACAACCTCCTTCAAATACAATCGCGCCAACTTCTCCATTTTGTCATCTTCTCTCATTGGCAAGAAGTGTGCTGACTTGGTGAGATGATCAACTATTACCCAAATAGTATCATAACCACTTGCAGTCCTTGGCAATTTAGTAATAAAATCCATGGTAATGTTTTCCCATTTCCATTTCGAGATTTCAGGTTGTTGTAGTAGACCTGATGGTTTCTGATGTTCAGCTTTGACCTTAGAACACGTCAAACATTCTCCTACATATTTAGCAATATCGGCTTTCATATCCGGCCACCAAAAGTGTTTCTTGAGATCTTTATACATCTTCCCCGCTCCGGGATGTATTGAATATATGGTTTTATGTGCTTCTTTAAGTACCATTTCTCTCACATCTCCAAACCTTGGTACCCAAATTCTATCAGCCCTATATCGGGTTCCGTCTTCCCGAATATTAAGATGTTTCTCTGATCCTTTGGGTATCTCATTCTTCAACTTTTCTTCTTTTACAACCCCCTTTTGCTCCTCCTTTATTTGAGTAGTAAGGTTAGTACGAATAATTATATTCATAGCTTTTACCCGTATAGGTTCTCTGTCCTTTCTACTCAAAGCGTCAGCTACCACATTCGCCTTCCCCGGGTGGTATCGAATCTCAAAATCATAATCATTCAACAGTTCAATCCACCTGCGTTGTCTCATATTCAGTTGCTTCTGATTAAATATATGTTGGAGACTTTTGTGATCGGTATATATAATACTTTTGACTCCATATAAATAATGCCTCCAAGTCTTTAATGCAAAAACAACAGCACCCAATTCCAAATCGTGAGTTGTATAATTTTGCTCGTGAATCTTCAATTGTCTAGACGCATAAGCAATCACCTTCATTCGTTGCATTAATACACAACTGAGACCTTGCTTTGATGCGTCACAATAAATCACAAAATCATCATTCCCTTCAGGCAATGACAATATAGGTGCCGTAGTTAGCTTTTTCTTCAATAACTGAAACGCCTTCTCTTGTTCATCCTTCCATTCAAATTTCTTCCCTTTATGCGTTAATGCAGTCAAGGGTTTTGCTATTTTGGAGAAATCTTGGATGAATCTTCTGTAGTAACCAGCCAATCCTAAAAATTGACGTATATGCTTCGGAGTTTTTAGGGTTTCCCACTTTTCAACGATTTTGATCTTTGCCGGGTCTACCTGGATACCTTCTTTGCTCACTATGTGACCGAGGAATTGAACTTCTTCCAACCAAAATGCACACTTTGAAAACTTAGCGTACAGTTTTTCTTTCCTCAATACTTTTAGCACTTTTCTCAAATGTTCTTCGTGCTCTTGATCATTCTTTGAGTAAATAAGTATGTCATCGATGAAAACAGTGACAAACTTGTCAAGATATGACCCACACACTCGGTTCATAAGGTCCATGAACACAGCTGGTGCGTTAGTCAATCCAAACGGCATAACCATAAACTCGTAATGACCATAACGCGTCCTAAAAGCAGTTTTTGGAATATCATCCTCCTTTACTCGCATTTGATGATATCCAGAACGTAAATTGATTTTCGAATAAACCAACGAGCCTTGTAGTTGATCAAATAAGTCGTCAATTCTCGGCAGTGGATAACGGTTTTTGATGGTAAGTTTATTCAACTCTCTGTAGTCAATACACAACCTAAATGTACCATCCTTCTTCTTGACAAACAAAATAGGAGCTCCCCATGGTGATGTGCTTGGTCGAATGAAACCACGTTCTAATAGTTCTTGCAGTTGGCTTTATAGTTCTTTCATCTCGCTGGGTGCGAGTCTGTAAGGAGCACGAGCTATTGGTGCAGCTCCTGGTACAAGATCTATTTAAAATTCAACAGATCGATGTGGAGGTAGTCCCGGTAATTCTTTCAGAAATACATCGGGAAATTCTTTTGCGATGGGAACATCATTGATGCTCTTTTCTTCAGTTTGTACTTTCTCGACGTGTGCTAGAACAGCATAGCAACCTTTTCTTATTAGTTTTTGTGCCTTCAAATTACTAATAAGATGTAGCTTCGTGTTGCCCTTTTCTCCGTACACCATTAAGAGTTCTCCTTCTTCTCGTACAATGCGAATTGCATTTTTGTAACATACAATCTCTGCTTTCATCTCGTTCAGCCAGTCCATGCCAACTATTACATCAAAACTCCCTAACTCTACTGGTATCAAATCAATCTTAAATATTTCGCTACCCAGTTTAATTTCTCGATTCCGGCATATATAATCTGCTGAAATTAATTTACTGTTTGTTAATTCGAGTAAAAATTTACAATCCAACGTCGTCAATGGACAACTTAATTTAGCACAAAAATCTCTACTCATATAGCTTCTATCCGCACCCAAATCAAATAAAACGTAAGCAAATTTATTGTCAATAAGAAACGTACCCGTAACAAGCTGCGGTTCTTCATGTGCTTCTGCCACATTAATATTGAAAACTCTTCCATGGCCCTGCCCATTAGTATTCCCCTGATTCGGGCAATTTCTAATAATGTGGCCCGGTTTTCTACATTTATAACAAACAGCGTTGGTATTACTTGCTCCGACACTATTCGTTTCGGCATTACTTGTTCCGACATTATTTGTTCCTTTAGTTCTGTTAAACTTTGGTCCGTAGACCTCACACTTTATCGCGCTATGACCATTTCTTTTACACCTGTTGCAAAATATCGTGCAAAACCCCTGATGATTTTCTTCACACATATGACATGGCTGTTTTTGGTTTTTGTTGCCGTTGTTGTTATTGAGGTTGTTGTTGGAATTGTTATTGTTGTTGAAACAGTTGTTGTAGTAGTTGTTGTTGTTGGGATGTTTGTTGTAGTTATTGTTAGGATTGCGATTATTGTTGCGATTGTTGTTGCGGTTGTAGGGATAGTTGTTGCGATTGTGGTTGTAATTGTTGTTGTTGTTGTTGTTGTTGTACTGGTGACTCTTGTCACCGTTTTCCTCCCACTTCCTCTTGAGTTGTTTCGTGTTGGCTTCTTCGGCCGCCTGCTCTTTAATTCTTCCCTCAATCTGATTTATGAGTTTATAAGCCATTCGACTTGCCTTCTGTATAGAAGCGGGCTCGTGTGAACTCACATCTTCTTGAATCCTTACTGGTAACCCTTTTACAAACGCGTCGATCTTCTCTTCTTCATCTTCGAATGCTCCCGGACACAATAGGCACAACTCTGTGAATCGTCGTTCATATGTGGTAACGTCGAACCCTTGTGTTCGTAACTCTCTAAGTTCTGTCTTGAGTTTATTGACTTCGTTTCTAGGACGGTACTGCTCGTTCATCAATTGCTTGAATGCCGACCACGGTAGTACGTAAGCAGCATTTTGTCCTACCTGTTCAAGATAGGTGTTCCACCACATTAACGCAGTACCTGTGAAGGTATGCGTAGCGTACTTAACTTTGTCCTCTTCAGTACACTTACTTATGGCAAACACCGATTCGACTTTCTCGGTCCACCGTTTCAATCCAATTGGTCTTTCGGTTCCATCAAATTCCAAAGGTTTGCAGGCAGTGAATTCTTTGTAGGAGCATCCTACATGATTTCTTGCGCCGTTAGCTGCATTGCTAGATTCAGAGTTATTGTTGGTATGTAGCGCAGCCTGTACTGCGGCTATGTTTGAAGCAAGAAAGGCACGAAATTCCTCTTCGCTCATATTCAAGGTGTGTCGAGTAGTCGGTGCCATTTCCTTCAAAATAATCAAATGAAACAAGTTAATCATACAGAATATTTAGAGTAGTCAATAGTATCTCGTAGCATAATATGAACTCATTTATAAAAGCTTTTTCTTCATATTAGCGTTTTATAAGTTTAAATTCGGGTACTACCTACCCGTTAAGTTCATACTTAGTAGCTAATATATAATTCAACTACTACAATTCCATATGAAAAACTGATTATAATAATATATCACATACAAATATTCTTCAAACTTACAACTTCGCTATATTACATATAACATGAAATATAGTACACTATGATACAGGACAGTTTTGAAGATAAATGTAGTTAATACGCAAGTTGTTCAGCAAAGGAAATAAAGATATGTAATTCATAAGTCCAGAAACAAGTCATGCATTCTGGTTTTACTAAGACGACTTCCCATCCTTGGTCTTATGGAAAATAATCGTTATGACCATTGGCTAGGCAGCATGTTGTAATGTCGTCAAAAGGACGAGGGTTTCGTAATTTCCAACAGCCCCGTAATAATCTAAAAACCTTGTTTCTCACCCCAACTACTGAATCCGTCACTTGTGGGAAAGTTTTATTTAAAAGCTGCAATCCGATGTTCTTTTTCTCACTTTGGTAAGAAGCGAACATCACTAACCCGTAAGCATAACATGCTTCTTTATGTTGCATGTTAGAAGCTCTTTCTAATTCACGAAATCCTATGTTGGGATATGTTGAGTCAAAATAGGTTCTTAACCCGTAGCGTAAAATTGCATTTGGGTTCCTCGCATTTAATGCTTTAAAGAAAACACGGCGTAACTTAAAGTCTCCCCAATGTGATATACCCCACCTATCAAAGGAAAGCCTTTTATAAACTAAGGCATTTCTGGAAAGTCTTTCAAATATTTGACAAGTTAATTTCGCCATAACTAAATGTGCTGATGAATTCTGACCGACTCTAGATGTCATGACCCTACTTTTTCCGTTATCTTTTATCGTTAATTATTTAACGACTGTTAACTGTTAATTGTGCTACGTCATTTCTATGGCCTATATTATTATATTAATAATAATATATTAATTATTAAGTGTTATGTGAATATTTGTATTCGTATTTTAAATTTATACGTTTCTACGTGTCGCGGATTTCTATCCGGCGAATCTTTTCGGTTTTTAAACCAACGGTCGCGTTTTTGGGATATTTAAATCCTAATTATTTTAAATATGATATTTTAAGATCATATTATTATATAGGGTATTTATATTTATTTTTCGTCGCGCGTTTGTTATCTTTCCGGATTTTTAATCGCGTAAGTGCGTTTTCGCGTTTCGGGACTCGTTCGGGCTTTCGGGCCATCAGGAAATAATCTTTTAACAAGTTGGCCCACCATGGGGCCCACCCCATCCTTATTCGGCCGAGTGGGGGGAGGGAGGGAGTATTACTCCCTTGATTTCTATTTTTGATGTTTTATTTTTCCATTCCACAAAATCCCTTAACCTAATATTATTTTTGGTGCTCTCTCCTCTCTCCCTCTTCTCTTTGCCGTCGCCAACCATCACCATATCATCATCATCATCAACCAAAAATATTGTTTGGATCAAGGATCAATTAACACCAACGCATTCCTCGTTCCGTTCTCTACGCGATCATACCAATTGTTTCTTGATTAGGGTATAAACCCTAACCCTAGAACTTTTAATTTTTATTTATTTTTATGTATTTTATGTTTATATTATTAGTACGATGATTATTAGTTGTTGTAATGTTGATTGCATGCGTAGAATTGCTCGATTGCATATTTTTCGGTTTGATAAAATTGGGACAGCAGCTTTTTCGTGTGCTTCTGATATTGTAACAGATGTTGATCATAAAATAAAGTATATAAATGAGTTCCTCTCATCAAGACATTAATTTTAGACTCCGGATTCATGTCGTTTCGATTTCCGGAGCCCTAGATATGATCAAAGTGGTATTTTGTTAAGATTGAAATGTGATTTTGGTATGAACCAGGTTTGGTCCGACTTTGTGATCATATTTGGTGACTTTAGGGTGTGTTGGTGTGTTAGGACTGATGGTGGGACAAACTTTCATGTTCAGGTCATCTCAATCCGAGCCACGAATCACCCGTTACGTCTAAAACACGTTTTTGATTGAATTGAAGTTCCAAGTAGTGTATTGGCTGTATATCACGACTTGTGGGATGTTCATGGTGTGTTCTTGAGTATACCAAAGTGTCGGGTGGTTTGATTAGGCGGAGATATATGTAAGGCTCGCCGAAAACCGACACCCGGGGCTCAGGATACGACCCGATGAACTTTTGATTTAAAACCTATGATTAATTATTAAACTTATGATATAATTAATGGATTTCATTATCATTTAATTACTTATGATAAAAAAAGTAATTATTATTATTTAAGACTTATGATATATATTTATTATATCATTTAATTAATACTTACGATTTAAGTAACATTTTAATTAAACATATGATTAATAATACTTCATTATTAATGGAAAATACTTATGATAAGTATTAAACTTATATTATGAGATTACTATTATAAGACTTATAATAAGGATTAATTAATTATTTAATTATTATAAGGCTTAATTATTATTTAATTATAATTTAATTATTAAATACTTATGATTTAATAATTATAATTAGAAACTTATGATATGATTAATAATTCATTATTAATTAATAATACTTATGATATGATTTAAAATTTATTATTAATTAATAATACTTACATGTGACTAATATTTAATTAATTAATTAAATACTTATGTTATATAAAGTATATCATTTAAATTTATATTAACTTTAATAATTCATTTTAATTTAATTAAACTTATGTTATGACATAATTAGACATATTTAACTTTAATAAACGTTATAACTTACATTATTATTGTAACTTATACTTTTAAAATTTATGTTGACCATGTTTGACCAAGGTTGACTTTTGAGTTGACTTTCGATTGACTTTGACTTTCAGTTGACTTTTGTTGACAATGTTTTGTGTCAACTTTGGATTATTAATATGTTGGGTTACTTTTAAACTACATATTTTGGTATGCTTTCCTTTTTGGGAAACTTTTGAAATAAAAGAATGCAATGTCGTTTGTTAAATTCATTTAAGTTCGATCAAGCTGTGGGACCAACTGACGGAGCCGTTAAGTGTTTTGACGGGGCCATCATAGTTGGTATCAGAGCTCCGATTGTAGGGAACTAGGCGGTCTTAATGTGGTCACCCCGTGGTTCTTAGGGTGCATTAGAGTCTAGTCTACAGCCCGACCCTTTTGCTATAGCATTATTATGCATTTCATTTCGTATGAGTTATATCATTAGCATTTATATCTTTTGGTATGTGGTTTGCGGTTTTACTGTTTGCAGATGTCGACTTTGAGCGATAACTCCGTTGCTGCTCCTGCTCCTCCGGCTGCTGCCAGACGCCGTGCTGGTCAATCAGAGATCGATGATCCTGTTCACTACTACTTTTCCACTCTTACTCATATGAACAGGGCTTACAATGAAGTGACGCGTATTAATGCTCTTAGTGATTGTATGCGTACTTTGCCACACAACGAGATGATGGACCAGATTCGAGCTAGTATGGATTCGTTTGTTAGCTTCAAGAACAATGTTGGGTTCGAGACTCGTAAGCGTAACCGTGAAGTTGATGCTAGGTTCGAGGCTCTAGAGAGCACAGTTCGTGGTTTGAAGGTAGAGTTGGAAGAAGTGAAAGGAAAGTTGCGGAAGTATGAGCCTTCTGCTGAGACTCATGCTGGCCCAGCTTATCACACCCGCTCTAAGCAGATGTGATATGATGATTCATGATTGATTACTTATTTCATAAGACTTAATGTCCTTTCATACATACATTTTTGGATTATGTACGGCATTTTGCCGAGGATTTTATTAAGGTTTTGTTATGGAATGTTTTCCATTATGTATGGATGGTTATTTTTATGACATCTATTATCATTATCACATTTTATTTCTGATGTTGTGACTCTTGGCATGTTATATTATGCGTAATGTAGATCATGTATGTTAGGTGCTATGTATGTTGTATGATGTTATCATAAAATATGTATGCATGTGGTGGTTATTTCTATAACAACCATAACTGTCATGTTATTACTCATAGTGGTTACTGACTATTATTTTAATGGTTAATCTTTTTGTGTTCGATCTATTCCTTTATAACACTGGTATTATTCTTAGTACTAATGGTTGTGTTATTCTGTTTTGAAGATCATGCCTCCTAGAGAGTCCAACGAAACCCGTATCCAACGTCTTTTTACCGAAGGGATAGCTGCTGCTATGGCAGCGAATGCTAATGCAAACAACAATCAGGTGGGATGCTCCCACAAAACATTCATGGCAAGTCGCCCACAGGAATTCAGTGGTACAGAAGGACCCATAGGACTTACCCGCTGGTTCGAGAAAATCGAGTCTATTTTCAGGGTTAGTCGAGTCTGAGAGGAAGACGATGTTAGTTTTGCTAGCTGCACTTTGAAGGATAGTGCATTGACCTGGTGGAACAACTTGGTTAACAGTTTGGGAAATGATGTGGCTTATGGTTTAACTTGGAATAATTTCAAGGAAAGAATGATCACCCGCTACCGACCTAGGGGTGAGCTTAAGAAGTTAGAGGTTGAACTTAAAAACTTGAAAATGAAGGGCACCGAATTAGATGCCTACGAGCAGAGATTCTTTGAGTTGACTTTGTTGTGCCCTAATGTTTATGCCGATGAGAATCTTAAGATTGAAGCTTACATTGATGGGTTGTCCGAGAAAATTGAACATGGAGTTGAATCTAGTGAGCCCCAGACTATTGAGGCCGCGATGTCGATGGCTCATAAGTTGAATGATAAGATCTTGAGAAGAAGCAAGGCTGCTGTAACCGAACCCAGTGAAGAGGCTGTTAAGAAAGCTGATAATGGGAAGAGAAAGTGGGATAATAACCGCAATCAAAACCAGAATCAGCAGAAAAAGCAGGATACTTCTGGTTCGAATAACCGCAGTCAGCGTGTGTGTCCTCGTTGTTACAAGGCTCATGATGGTTTCTGTACCGTGACTTGCAAGAGGTGTTCCAAACAGGGACACATTGCTAAGGATTGTACGGTGCTTCTGTCGGGTTCTACTGCTCCTGCTGCAGGTGGTAATAATGGTAATAATGCTGGTAATAGAGGTGGTAATGGTAATGGTAATGGAGAGTCGAATAATGGTGGTAATCCGAGGGTTTGTTACGAGTGTGGGAAGCCGGGGCATTTCCGTGATGCCTGTCCCAACAAGAAGACTGCAGAGACTGCGCGTGGTAGAGCGTTCAACATTAACGCCAGGGATGCTGAGGAAGATCCTAAACTTGTTACTGGCACGTTCTTGATCAACGATTTATCAGTTTATGTACTATTTGATTCAGGGGCTGATTTGAGTTTTGTGTCGAGTAAATTAAGTCCAAAAATCAAAACACCGTTAACTCCTTTAGACAATACGTATGTTGTTGAAATAGCTAATGGTAAGGTACTCACTGCTAAGACTGTGCATCGTAAGTGTAACATTAGTTTAGCTGGTAGAGATTTTGAGATAGATTTGGTACCGATTGAACTTGGTAGTTTTGACATTGTCATTGGGATGGATTGGTTATCTGCAAATCGTGCTGAGATTGTGTGTTATGATAAAGCTATTCGTATTACTAATGTGGTTGGAGAGCCGCTGATATTTTTTGGAGATAAGAGGTGCCGACAGTTAAATCTTATTAGCTGTTTGAAAGTTCTTAAACATCTTCGCAAAGGCTGTCATGCTATTCTAGCCCATGTTGTTGATTCCGAAAAAGAAATGAAGAGCATTGGTGATGTTCATATTGTTAGAGATTTTCCCGAGGTATTTCTCGAAGATTTACCTGGCCTTCCGCCGCAACGCGCGGTAGAATTCCAAATTGATCTTGTTCCCGGTGCTGCTCCTGTAGCACGTGCTCCTTATCGTCTTGCGCCTTCTGAACTTCAAGAATTGTCAAGTCAACTTCGCGAGTTGTTAGACAAAGGTTTTATTCGTCCTAGTTCGTCCCCTTGGGGAGCTCCTGTTCTGTTTGTTAAGAAGAAGGATGGTTCTTTTCGTTTGTGCATTGATTATCGTGAGTTGAACAAGCTTACTATTAAAAACCGTTATCCCCTTCCGAGAATTGATGATCTGTTCGATCAGCTTCAGGGTTCATCTGTTTATTCAAAAATCAATCTTCGTTCCGGCTATCATCAGTTGCGTGTTAAATAATCTGATGTTTCGAAAACTGCTTTTCGCACCCGTTACGGTCACTTTGAGTTTCTTGTTATGCCGTTCGGATTGACGAATGCACCTGCTGTGTTCATGGACATCATGAACTGTGTGTGTAGACCCTATCTGGACAGGTTCGTTATTGTGTTTATCGACGACATCCTTATTTATTCGAAGAGTGATGAAGAGCACGAGGAACATTTGAGGTTAGTGCTTGATCTGTTGAGAAAAGGAGAGTTGTACGCTAAGTTCTCTAAGTGTACATTCTGGTTACGAGAAGTTCAATTCCTTGGACACATTGTTAGTAAACAAGGGACACAAGTTGATCCTGCTAAGATTGAGACGATTGAAAGGTGGGAAACTCCGAAAACTCCTACCCAGATTCGTCAGTTCCTAGGATTGGCAGGTTACTATCAAAGGTTCATACAAGATTTCTCTCGTATCGCGAAACCTCTGACTGCTTTAACGCATAAAGGGAAGAAGTACGAGTGGAAGGATGAACAAGAGGCTGCTTTTCAGATTTTAAAGAAGAAGTTGACTACCGCTCCGATATTGTCACTACCTGAGGGTAATGATGATTTTGTTGTTTATTGTGATGCTTCGCGTCAAGGCTTTGGTTGTGTTTTGATGCAACGAAAGAAAGTTATTGCGTACGCATCACGTCAGTTGAAGATTCACGAGCAGAACTATACAACTCATGATTTAGAGTTGGGGGCCGTTGTTTTTGCACTTAAGATTTGGAGACATTACTTATATGGGGTCAAGAGTACTGTGTACACAGATCACAAAAGTCTTCAACATATCCTCGATCAGAAACAGTTGAACACGAGACAACGAAGATGGATTGAGACATTGAATGATTATGATTGTGAACTTTTGTATCATCCGGGTAAGGCCAATGTGGTGGCGGATGCGTTGAGTCGTAAAGAAAGGGCTGAACCTCGCAGGTTTAGGGCCTTGTATATGACAATTAGAACAAACCTCGCAAGGCAGATTCTTGAGGCACAACAAGAAGCCTTGAAGGAAGAGAATTTTGTGAAAGAGAACGTAAGAGGTATGGCTAAGAAATTTGAGATTCGAGCAGATGGTACTAGGTACTTTGCAGGACGTCTTTGGGTTTCGAAGTTTGGTGAACTGCGACAACTTGTTTTGGATGAGGCTCATAAGTCTAGGTACTCCATTCATCCTGGTTCAGGAAAGATGTATCATGATCTTAAGGAGCTGTATTGGTGGCCAAATTTGAAAGGTGATGTGGCTACGTATGTGGCTAAGTGTTTGACCTGTGCTAAGGTTAAAGCTGAACATCAAAAACCATCTGGACTGCTGATACAACCCGAGATTCCTGAGTGGAAGTGGGAAGGAATTACAATGGATTTTATTACTAAGTTACCGAGAGTTGCGGGTGGCTATGACACTATTTGGGTGATTGTAGATCGACTCACTAAGTCGGCTCACTTTTTGCCGATTAGGGAAACAGATTCAATGGAGAAGCTTACTCGTTTGTACTTGAAGGAGATTGTTTCTAGGCATGGTGTTCCTGTATCCATTATTTCGGACCGAGACAGTCGATTTGTATCGAGGTTTTGGCGATCTTTGCAGGAAGCCTTGGGAACTAGATTAGATATGAGCACCTCTTATCATCCTCAAACGGATGGTCAGAGTGAAAGGACCATTCAGATGTTGGAGGATATGTTACGAGAGTGTGTTATTGATTTTGGTAATGGGTGGGATAAATATTTGCCGCTAGCTGCATTTTCTTATAACAACAGTTATCACGCAAGTATTCAAGCCGCACCGTTTGAAGCTCTGTACGGTAGGAAGTGTAGGTCTCCTGTCTGTTGGAATGAGGTTGGGGATGCTCAACTCACGGGTCCAGAAGTTATTCACGAGACTACCGAGAAGATTGTACAGATTAAGGAAAGGTTGAGAACCGCTAGAAGTCGGCAAAAGAGTTATGCCGATAGGGGAAGGAAAGATGTGGAATTTTAAGTTGGTGATCGTGTTATGTTAAATGTTTCACCTTGGAAGGGTGTGATCCGTTTTGGTAAAAGGGGAAAGCTAAGTCCTCGTTTTGTTGGACCGTTTGAGATTATTGAGAGAGTTGGACCGGTGGCTTATCGTTTGAATTTGCCACAAGAACTCAGTGCTGTTCACGATGTTTTTCATGTATCGAATCTAAAGAAGTGTTTGGCCGAGGCCGATAAGACTATTCCTCTGGAAGAACTTCATGTTGATAAGCAACTACACTTTATTGAGGAACCTATTGAAATTATGGATCGAGAAGTTAAGACTCTTAAGCAGAGCCGAATTCCTATTGTCCGGGTTAGATGGAACGCCAGACGCGGTCCCGAGTTCACTTGGGAGCGTGAAGATCAGATGAAGCAGAAATACCCGCATTTGTTGCCAGATGCTGAGTCAACCCCTGCACCTGCTTAAATTTCGGGACGAAATTTCCGTAACGGGAAGGTACTGTCACGACTCTACCTTTTCCGTTATCTTTTATCGTTAATTATTTAACGATCGTTAACTGTTAATTGTGCTACGTCATTTCTATGGCCTATATTATTATATTAATAATAATATATTAATTATTAAGTGTTATGTGAATATTTGTATTCGTATTTTAAATTTATACGTTTCTACGTGTCGCGGATTTCTATCCGGCGAATCTTTTCGGTTTTTAAACCAACGGTCGCGTTTTTGGGATATTTAAATCCTAATTATTTTAAATATGATATTTTAAGATCATATTATTATATAGGGTATTTATATTTATTTTTCGTCGCGCGTTTGTAATCTTTCCGGATTTTTAATCGCGTAAGTGCGTTTTCGCGTTTCGGGACTCGTTCGGGCTTTCGGGCCATCAGGAAATAATCTTTTAACAAGTTGGCCCACCATGGGGCCCACCCCATCCTTATTCGGCCGAATGGGGGGAGGGAGTGAGTATTACTCCCTTGATTTCTATTTTTGATGTTTTATTTTTCCATTCCACAAAATCCCTTAACCAATATTATTTTTGGTGCTCTCTCCTCTCTCCCTCTTCTCTTTGTTGTCGCCAACCATCACCATATCATCATCATCATCAACCAAAAATATTGCTTGGATCAAGGATCAATTAACACCAACGCATTCCTCGTTCCGTTCTCTACGCGATCATACCAATTGTTTCTTGATTAGGGTATAAACCCTAACCCTAGAACTTTTAATTTTTATGTATTTTCTGTATTTTATGTTTATATTATTAGTATGATAATTATTAGTTGTTGTAATGTTGATTGCATGCGTAGAATTGCTCGATTGCATATTTTTCGGTTTGATAAAATTGGGACAGCAGCTTTTTTGTGTGTTTATGATATTGTAACTGATTTTGATCATAAAATAAAGTATATAAATGAGTTCCTCTCATCAAGACATTAATTTTAGACTCCGGATTCATGTCGTTTCGATTTCCGGAGCCCTAGATATGATCAAAGTGGTATTTTGTTAAGATTGAAATGTGATTTTGGTATGAACCAGGTTTGGTCCGACTTTGTGACCATATTTGGTGACTTTAGGGTGTGTTGGTGTGTTAGGACTGATGGTGGGACGAACTTTCATGTTCGGGTCATCTCAATCCGAGCCACGAATCACCCGTTACGTCTAAAACACGTTTTTGATTGAATTGAAGTTCCAAGTAGTGTATTGGCTGTATATCACGACTTGTGGTCTGTTCATGGTGTGTTCTTGAGTATACCAAAGTTTCGGGTGGTTTGATTAGGCGGAGATATATGTATGGCTCGCCGAAAACCGACACCCGGGGCTCAGGATACGACCCGATGAACTTTTGATTTAAAACTTATGATTAATTATTAAACTTATGATATAATTAATGGATTTAATTATCATTTAATTACTTATGATAAAAAAAGTAATTATTATTATTTAAGACTTATGACATATATTTATTATATCATTTAATTAATACTTACGATTTAAGTAACATTTTAATTAAACATATGATTAATAATACTTCATTATTAATGGAAAATACTTATGATAAGTATTAAACATATATTATGAGATTACTATTATAAGACTTATAATAAGGATTAATTAATTATTTAATTATTATAAGGCTTAATTATTATTTAATTATAATTTAATTATTAAATACTTATGATTTAATAATTATAATTAGAAACTTATGATATGATTAATAATTCATTATTAATTAATAATACTTATGATATGATTTAAAATTTATTATTAATTAATAATACTTACATTGTGACTAATATTTAATTAATTAATTAAATACTTATGTTATATAAATTATATCATTTAAATTTATATTAACTTTAATAATTCATTTTAATTTAATTAAACTTATGTTATGACATAATTAGACATATTTAACTTTAATAAACGTTATAACTTACATTATTATTGTAACTTATACTTTTAAAATTTACGTTGACCATGTTTGACCAAGGTTGACTTTTGAGTTGACTTTCGGTTGACTTTGACTTTCAGTTGACTTTTGTTGACAATGTTTTGTGTCAACTTTGGATTATTAATATGTTGGGTTACTTTTAAACTACATATTTTGGTATGCTTTCCTTTTTGGAAAACTTTTGAAATAAAAGAATGCAATGTCGTTTGTTAAATTCATTTAAGTTCGATCAAGCTGTGGGACCAAGTAACGGAGCCGTTAAGTGTTTTGACGGGGCCATCACACTAGACAAGATTTCCTCAATCATATCCTCTGGTAGGTCTTCTAAAATATTCGGTTGTCTAACCTTAACGTCCATTTTGTTTTTATACTGTAAAATAGACAGGGATTAGATTCGTAATAACAAACAATACAAGCAATTTTTACATAGAACATAAAAGTACAAGCACACTACAATACATTTATTACACAACATGCTCACACCCCTCTAATCTGAATCACTGGTTTCTTCTTCTTCGGACTTGGTTCTTTTTCCTAATCTTCTAGGGATATATGATGTTCCTCTAATACGAGTCGTCGTTTTCCACATTAGTTTAGAAAAACCTGGTAGTTTAGAGGTTCCCGGGTTAGTGTCACGATATTGAAAATACGGGTGTTGACAGTACATATAAAGTTCATCGGGGTCGGAATCAGATTTCTCTATTTTGATGCCTTTTTCCTTATTATTTTCTTTTGCCTCATTAAATTGGGTCGGGGTAATTTCTATAACATTATCGGAATCCTCATCAGGATCCGATTCATCGGAAAATTGATAATTTTCCCAATATTTTGCTTCCTTAGCGGAAACACCATTGACCATTATTAACTTTGGTCCATTGATTGAGGATTTTCTTTTATTTGACCGGTTTTCTGTGGTTCCTACTATTCCCCCCTCCGGAACCTCTTCTTCTTCCGGTTCCTTTTCTTCTGGTTCCTCTTCTTCCGGTTCCTCTTCTTCCGGTTCCGTTTCCTCTTCTTCTGGTTCTTCAGAAACTTGTGAATCTTGCGAATATATATTCGACTCTTCGTTATTATTAGGTGAGTCAATGGGATTTGTGCTAGAGGTAGACATCTATCACACAATATCAAACATGTTAAGAGATTAATATATCACATAATATTTACATGTTAATAATATATAGTTTCCAACAAAAAAATGTTAAGCAATCATTTTTGAAGAAAAACACGGTCGAAGTCCAGACTCACTAATGCATCCTAACAAACTCAGTAAGACAAACTAATGCAATTTTCTGGTTCTCTAAGACCAACGCTCGGATACCAACTGAAATGTCCCGTTCATATTGTAGAGACCCGTCCTAATCCATCTGGACGGAGTCCATATCGATTACAAACGATTCACAACAGTTGATTACATCGCGAGGTAATTGACCTCTATATGATAAATTTTACAAACATTGCATTCGTTTTTAAAAGACAAACTTTCGTTACATCGACAGTTGACAGGCATGTAAAGCATTTCATAATATATCCAAATATAATTGACTTAATAATAATCTTGATGAACTCAACGACTCGAATGCAACATCTTTTGAAATATGTCATGAATGACTCCAAGTAATATCTCTAATATGAGCAAATGCACAGCGGAAGATTTCTTTCGTACCTGAGAATAAACATGCTTTAAAGTGTCAACCAAAAGGTTGGTGAGTTCATTAGTTTATCATAAAGAATCATTTCATAATTTTAATAGACCACAAGATTTCATACTTCCATTTCTCATAATCATACGTCCCATACATAGAGACAAAAATATCTTTCATATGGATTGAACACCTGGTAACCGACATTCACAATATGCATATAAGAATATCCCCATCATTCCGAGATCCTCCTTCGGACATGATATAAATTTCGAAGTACTAAAGCATCCGGTACTTTGGATGGGGCTTGTTGGGCCCGATAGATCTATCTTTAGAGTTCGCGTCAATTAGGGTGTCTGTTCCCTAATTCTTAGATTACCAGACTTAATAAAAAGGGGCATATTCAGTTTCGATCGTTCAACCATAGAATGTAATTTCGATTACTTGTGTCTATTTCGTAAAAATAGTTATAAAAGTTGCGCATGTATTCTCAGCCCAAAAATATAAAGGCTAAAAAGGTAAATGAAACTCACCGTATTGTATTTTGTAGTAAAAATACATATAACATCATTGAACAAGTGTAAGGTTGGCCTCGGATTCATGAACCTATATCATTTGTATATTTATTAATACATATAATCGTATTCGATTGAATATATATATAAATTTATTAATTACATTACTTTTATATTAATAAAATATATTTTAAATTTGTGTGTTCATTCAAATGGTTAATATTTTATAGTTATATTAATATATTGAGATACGTACTTGTTTAAAAATCGATAATTTGTTGTTTGTAAGTGTTTATATAAATAATTTTAGTAGGTTTTATATATATATATAGTTATGTGAAGTTTTAATATAAGTGTAGTATATATAATAAATATATTTTATGTACAAAGTATTTATTTGCTTAAAAATGATAGTTTTTGAGATTAATAAAGATAATATTAATAATCATATTATTTAATATTAATACTTATTTTGATAATAATATTATTAGTAATAACAATAATAATAATAATAATTATAATTGTAACTAGGGTTATATTAACGATAATAATAGTTGGTAACTATTACTTATATTAATGGTAGTACCAATAATAATAATTATGATGATAATATTAATAATAATACTTATCAAATACTAATAATAAGTATAACAATATCTAACTTTATAAATGATAACATTAATCATAATATTAATGGTAGTAATACTTTGATTAGCATAATAATAAGAATAATAATAATACAATAATAACAATAACAATAACAATAATAACAATAACAATAACAATAACAATAACAATAACAATAACAATAACAATAACAATAACAATAACAATAACAATAACAATAACAATAACAATAACAATAACAATAACAATAATAATAATAATAATAATAATAATAATAATAATAATAATAATAATAATAATAATAATAATAATAATAATAATAAAATTGAAACTACCTTAGGAAAAGGTTTAACAAAAAGAACAGATTTGTGCCTCATGTAAGGCTTGAACCTTCGACCTCTCGAAAATCCAACAGCACCCATAACCATCCCACTGCTCCAGCTTTTCTGATTTATATTACAATTTAATTGCTTTATATTATATCTGCTCATCTTACTTCTCCTTCTTCACTTTCAATCGGCCAAACCCATTAATCAAAGTAACAGCATAATTACTCGGGATTTATTAATGAAAGAAACAGACATACTCAATTCATTGCAAGGGTTGGAGTTAATTAACAGAATAAAACAACAACAAACAAAATTCTCGCTGTAGCAGAATACGAAGAACACACGTGAACTCATTTATTGATTTTGAAATTTAAAGCGTTTGAGACCCAACTTACAACATGAAAATGATTGTAAATCACACTGATAATGCTAAAAACAAACATATATTTCATAGCATTATTCCTCAAGAAAGACAAGCTTTTAGTTGCAATTGTTCTATTTACAAGTGATATTCGTTTAAATAATAAAAGGTGAAGACAAAAGACAGATTCGACGAATTGAAGACGCAAACGACCAAAAAGCTCAAAAGTACAAAAGACAATAAAAAAGGTTCCAATTATTGACAAGAAACGTCTCGAAATTACAAAAGTACAAGATTCAAAACGCAAAGTACAAGATATTAAATTGTACGCAAGGACGTTCGAAAATCCGGAACCGGGACCAGAGACAACTCTCAACGCTCGACGCAACGGACTAAAAATTACAAGTCAACTATGCACATAAATATAATATAATATTTAAATAATTCTTATAATTATTTAATATATTATATTTATAATTAAAACCGTCGGCAAGAAAGACTCCAAAAGGGACTGAGCTGTAATTTCAATCTCCGCGACTCGCGAAGTTTGAAGGCAAAAATGCCGCGAGTCGCGGAGCCCCAAAATTTCAAAATCCCTATAAAAGCAAACGAATTCTGATCGCAAAAATTAACAAAAAATCCATCCATCTCTCTATCTATATCGTAATATTTATATTTATTTATATTTTAATTTTAATTTTAATTATAATTCTAATAATAAGGGTATGTTAGCGAATGTTGTAAGGGTGTAAGTCGAAATTCTGTCCGTGTAACGCTACGCTATTTTTAATCATTGTAAGTTATGTTCAACCTTTTTAATTTAATGTCTCGTAGCTAAGTTATTATTATGCTTATTTAATCCGAAGTAATCATGATGTTGGGCTAATTACTAAAATTGGGTAATTGGGCTTTGTACCATAATTGGGGTTTGAATAAAAGAACGACACTTGTGGAAATTAGACTATGGGCTATTAATGGGTTTTATATTAACTAAACAATACCTTGTTAATTTAATATACAAACTTATAATTCGACGTATTTATATATAACCACATACGCTTAATCAGACACGATGGGCGGGATATTTATAAGTACGAATTATTGTTCATTTGCCGGACACGGGGATGGATTAATAGTCAATGGACTCATTAAAACAGGGGTGGATTACATTCAAGGGTAATTGGTGTAATTGTTAACAAAGTAGTAAAACCTTGGTTTACACGCAGTCGATAACCTGGTGTATTCATTAAACAAAGTATTAAAACCTTGTTACAATTCGAATCCCCAATTAGTTAGAATATTTGACTTCGGGAATAAGAATAGTTTGACGAAGGCTTTCGCTCTTTATATTTATGACTGATGGACTATTATGGACAAATCCGTATGGACATATTAAATAATCCAGGACAAAGGACAATTAACTCATGGGCATAAAACTAAAATCAACACGTCAAACATCATGATTACGGAAGTTTAAATAAGCATAATTATTTTATTTCATATTTAATTTCCTTTATTTTATATTTAATTGCACTTCTAATTATCGCATTTTTATTTATTGTTATTGTATTTAATTGCACTTTTAATTTTCGTACTTTTTAATTATCGCAAGTTTATTTTATCGCACTTTTATTATTCGCAATTTCATTATCGTTATTTACTTTATGCTTTAATTTAAGTCTTGTATTTATTTTTAATATTTTACATTTGGTTTTAACTGCGACTAAAGTTTTAAAATTGACAAACCGGTCATTAAACGGTAAAAACCCCCCTTTATAATAATAATATTACTTATATATATATATTTGTATTTTTATAAAAGTAAACTAATATAGCGTTAAGCTTTGTTTAAAAAGATTCCCTGTGGAACGAACCGGACTTACTAAAAACTACACTACTGTACGATTAGGTACACTGCCTATAAGTGTTGTAGCAAGGTTTAAGTATATCCATTCTATAAATAAATAAATATCTTGTGTAAAATTGTATCGTATTTAATAGTATTTCCTGTAAAAATATAAGCTATTTTATATACACCTCGCACGACATCAAGTTATTTTTGGCGCCGCTGCCGGGGAACCGCTTAAAAGCCGGAAGCGCAACGCTACATAAAAAAAAAAGATTTTTAGTTTACTTTTATTAAAATTCGTTTTTATAAAAGTACGTTTTAAATATTCGAAAATATAAAAAGAAAAACAAAAATTTATATATTTTTAAGAGTTTGTTAAAAGTTTTATAAGTTTCTTTATTTTTATTTTAGTTTATAAAAATATAAGTTTTATTTAAATATCTTTTATTTATATAAAAACAGAAAATTAGAAAACATAAAAAAAAAAAACGTGTCGAATTTTTAAAACCTGTCAGTTGAATTTTGAAACCGCGCGAGTCGCGGGGTTTGCTGCATCGAATACCGCAAGTCGCGGAGATAACCTGACACGCCGACAGAACCCTAATCAGGCATTAATTACGAATTATTATTATAATTATTAATATAAAACCCTAATTAGGTTTTAATTAAATATGTATTTTAGTTTTTATTAATATTTTGTTTAATTAGTTTAATTAATTTGTAAAATTAATAGTTTTAATAAATAAATAATATAAAAATAATATTTTTATAAAAATTGTACTTTTTACAACTTTTTGTATATTTTTATATTTTGTCCCTTTTTAATCGTTTTAGCGTAATATTTGTATTTTTCGCTCATATTTAGTTTTAAACTTAGTTTTTTTTTTACCATAGTTATTTTTATTTCTAGATTTTTAGGCTTTGCCGTAGAATTCCTTAAGTGCTTTTTCTTTAGACTAAGATTTAGGTACTTTAGAATTTTGCGACGCCTTTTTAAGTTTTAGTTTCTTTTTAAGTTATTTCCATTTGGGATTTAGTTTTTCCTGTAAGCTTTAATATTTTTAGACACCTTTTACTATGTATCAATTATCATTCCAATTAGTAATCTCAATTTGCGATTATAATTTTAAGTTAGTTGTAGTAATAAGGTTAGGTTAGTCAATTGTTTTTAAGTTTTATAAGTTTCTTTTATTTTTCCGTCACCTTTTATTTTTCAAACATTTTTTTTTTCGACCTTTTTCGACGAGCTCTTTTTCTTTCTTATTTCTCGCTATTCTAGTTTTAGGACATAGATTTCTATTCTACTTCTTATCTAAATTTCTTAAAATTACGAAAATTTATTTTAAGTGGTTAAATTGATAGACATCAAAATTTTCTGGTTCATAGTAATAGTTGGATTTGTACGTGGACCGGGTTATTGGAGCCAAACAGTCTTCAATTATATTGAGACCAAACGAATCCTGCCCCTCTGCTGCATCTTTTGGCTATTCGAAACGTGGGCAAAATCAGAAAAGTCTATTGATTGGATAACTTATTATAATTTTTCTTTCGTTTTAAAAACTAATAGGATATTCAGTGAATGCACCGAGCAAGACGTTCACCACCTTTTGTACGTTCACCACCTGTAACTAGATCAAGACATTTAGCAACTATTACTGCCGTTGATTTTTCTTTAGAATCGTCATCCAGTCGACCAAGTACTCCAGTTCAAATTTCCGATAATCCATTTTTTGAATCCGACCTCACAATTGAGAATCCGGAGAATATTCAGGAACGATTCGTAGATCCTGAACCACTAAACTTTCCTCCGGAACCACCAATCATTCAAACAGAGATTGTTGAGGAACGAACCATTAAATCAGAATCCTCTAGTGATTCTGATTCAACAAATTCAATTATGGAGAATCTGGAACCTTTAAGTATGGAAGACCGAATGAGAGCTAAACGCACTGGCCAAGGTCACGCAATTACTCATCCAGACATTAATGCGCCAGATTATGAAATCAAAGGACAAATTCTACACATGGTGACTAATCAATGCCAATTTAGTGGTGCGCCGAAGGAAGATCCAAATGAACATTTACGTACCTTTAATAGGATCTGCACACTATTTAAAATCCGAGAAGTGGAGGATGAACAGATATATCTCATGTTATTTCCCTGGACTTTAAAGGGAGAAGCCAAAGATTGGTTGGAATCGTTACCTGAAGGGGCGATCGATACATGGGACGTTTTAGTTGACAAATTTCTTAAACAATTCTTTCCTGCATCTAAAGCCATAAGACTTCAAGCAGAAATTGTTACATTTACACAAAAGCCGAATGAAACTCTATATGAGGCGTGGACAAGATATGGAAAGTTATTAAGAGGATGTCCGCAATATGGTTTAGACACCTGTCAAATAGTACAAATATTCTACCAAGGATGCGACATCACTACAAGGAAAGACATAGATATAGCAGCTGGTGGTTCTGTTATGAAGAAAACCGAAACTGATGCTTACAAAATTATTGATAACACTGCTTCCCACTCACATGAGTGGCACCAAGAAAAAGATATCGTTAGATCATCTAAAGCAGCTAGAGCCGATTCTAGCCATGACTTAGATTCCATTTCCGCAAAGATAGATGCTGTGGAGAGACGAATGGAAAAGATGACTAAAGATATTCACTCAATACGAATTAGTTGTGAGCAGTGTGGAGGACCACATTTGACAAAAGATTGTCTCAGTATTGAATTAACAATGGAACAAAGAGAGAATATTTCATACATAAACCAAAGGCCTGGAAATAATTATCAGAATAATTATCAACCGCCAAGACCGATTTACAATCAAAACCAAAATTATAACCGAAATATTCCATACAACAACCAACAAGGTCCTAGCAATCAACAAGTATCCAATAATACTTATAATCAGCAAAGACCTAATTTTCAAAACAAACCACCACAACAAACCGATGATAAAAAGCCAAATTTAGAAGATATGATGACGAAGCTAGTTGAAACTCAAACGCAGTTTTTCACATCTCAGAAACAAACTAAGGAACAAAATGCTCAAGCATTTAGAAATTAACAAGCTTCTATTCAAAATCTGGAACAAGAAGTAAGTAACCTAGCAAGGTTAATAGGTGAAAGAAAACCGGGAAGTCTACCTAGTGATACAAATGCTAACCCCCGGAATGAAACAGCTAAAGCCATTACCACAAGAAGTGGTACAACACTTAAACCACCTGAAATACCTGTAACTTCTGATGAAGCTATTCCTACTCCACAAGAACCACAACCTGAACAAGATAAGGAAAAAGAACCGGTAGTTGAAAAGGTTAATGAAGATAACACAGTTAAGGCTAAACCTTATGTTAAACCATACCAACCACCACTTCCTTATCCGAGTAAAATGAAGAAAGAGAAACTTGAAGCCGAGCAATCCAAATTCTTGGATATGTTTAAACAGATAAATGTAAATCTTCCTTTCATTGATGTGATTTCAGGAATGCCTAGATATGCTAAATTCTTGAAAGATCTAATCTCAAATAGAAAGAAAATGGAAGAACTCTCGGCTGTTACTATGAATGCTAATTGTTCAGCAGTGCTGTTGAATAAGATACCAGAAAAACTATCTGATCCAGGAAGTTTCACAATTCCATGTTTTCTGGGTAGTCTTAGTTCAATAGAAGCATTGGCAGACTTAGGTGCTAGTATAAATCTAATGCCGTATTCATTATACGCTAAACTAGACCTTGGAGAATTGAAACTAACCAGAATAAGCATACAACTAGCCGATAGATCAATAAAATATCCTAGAGGGATAATGGAGAACATGCTAGTTAAAGTTGGTACTTTAGTATTTCCAGTAGATTTTGTTGTTTTGGACATGGAAGAAGATTCTCAAGTTCCTCTCATATTAGGAAGACCATTCTTAAACACGGCTAAAGCAATGATAGACGTGTTCGGTAAGAAATTGACCCTAAGTATAGAGGATGAGAGTGTTACCTTTTCAGTTGATAGAGCAATGCAACAACCGCAATCTGCAGATGATACATGTTATTATATTCAAACTATAGATGCACATGCAGAATTATTAGAAGAATTTCCAGAATTACAAGGAACAGGGGAATGTTCTTTAGGAGAAGGTAATGAACCAATTGATGAAGTTGAAATGTTAGCTACACTTATAGCTAATGGATATGAACCAACAACAGAAGAAATTCAAATGCTAAAAGAAGAAGACAGATATCGATACAAATCATCGATAGAAGAACCTCTGAAATTAGAGTTAAAGCCACTTCCAAACCATTTGGAATACGCTTATTTACATGGTGAATCTGAATTACCTGTAATAATATCGTCTTCTCTTACTGAAAATGAGAAATCACAACTCATTTCTGTGTTGAAAGCTCTTAAACCAGCCATTGCATGGAAGATTCATGATATTAAAGGAATAAGTCCTTCGTATTGCACACATAAAATTCTTATGGAAGAAGGTCATAAAATGTATGTGCAACGCCAACGAAGACTAAATCCAAATATGCAAGATGTAGTTAAAAAAGAGATTATTAAACTGCTAGATGCAGGTTTGATATATCCAATTTCTGATAGTCCATGGGTAAGCCCAGTTCAATGCGTGCCTAAGAAGGGTGGCATGACTGTCATTACAAATGAGAAAAATGAGCTTATTCCTACTAGGACTGTAACAGGATGGCGTGTATGTATTGATTATAGAAAATTAAATGACGCCACCAGAAAAGATCACTTTCCCTTACCTTTCATAGATCAAATGTTGGAAAGATTAGCCGGAAATAGTTACTATTGTTTTCTAGATGGATTTTCAGGATATTTTCAAATTCCAATAGCACCCGAAGATCAAGAGAAAACCACATTCACGTGCCCTTATGGTACTTTTGCTTACAAACGCATGCCATTTGGACTTTGTAACGCCCCTGCAACCTTTCAAAGGTGTATGATGGCGATTTTTCACGACATGATAGAAGAATGCATGGAAGTTTTCATGGATGACTTTTCAGTCTTCGGTGATACATTTGAATCATGTCTAGTTAATCTGGAACGAATGCTTATTAGATGCGAACAATCAAATCTAGTACTTAATTGGGAGAAATGCCATTTCATGGTTAAAGAAGGCATCGTTCTTGGTCATAAAATTTCAAAAGAAGGAATTAAAGTGGATAGAGCTAAAGTAGATGTAATTGCTAAAATTCCACATCCCACCAATGTTAGAGGAGTTAGGAGTTTTCTAGGGCATGCCGGTTTTTACCGACGTTTCATAAAAGATTTTTCTAAAATTGTCACTCCTATGAATAAACTCCTAGAAAAGGATGCTCCATTCATCTTTTCAGATGAGTGTATCAAATCTTTTAATATTCTTAAAGAGAAACTCACTAATGCGCCAATCATGATAACACCAAATTGGAATCTACCATTTGAACTAATGTGCGATGCAAGTGATTTTGCAATGGGAGCCGTTTTAGGACAAAGGATTGAAAAACGATTTCAACCTATATATTATGCTAGTAAGACGTTACAAGGAGCACAAACGAACTATACAACTACTGAAAAAGAACTCCTTGCTATTGTCTTTGCTTTTGACAAATTTCGATCATATCTCGTTCTAGCAAAAACGGTGGTCTATACCGACCATTCTGCTCTTAGATACCTATTTTCAAAACAAGATGCTAAACCAAGACTAATCCGTTGGATCTTACTCTTACAAGAGTTTGATATTGAAATCCGAGATAAAAGAGGAGCAGAAAATCTCGCCGCTGATCATCTTTCTCGTCTTGAAAATCCCGAATTAGAAGTTCTAAATGAATCGGCCATACAAGACAACTTTCCTGATGAATATCTATTGAAGATAGATTATAATGAAATTCCATGGTTTGCAGACTATGCAAACTATTTAGTATGTGGATTCCTTGAAAAAGGATTATCATACCAAAGACGAAAGAAATTCTTCAGTGATATAAAACACTATTTTTGGGAAAATCCACATCTGTTTAAAAGTTGTCCCGATGGAATAATACGCCGATGTGTATTTGGAGATGAAGCTAGTAAAATATTAAACCATTGTCACACAGGACCAACAGGAGGGCATTATGGGCCTCAACTAACAGCAAGAAAAGTTTATGATGCTGGATTCTATTGGCCTACAATTTACAAAGACGCACACCTTCTTTGCAAATCCTGTGATGCTTGTCAAAGGGCCGGAAAAATAAGTCAACGTGATGAAATGCCACAAAATGTCATCCAAGTATGTGAAGTATTTGACATTTGGGGTATTGACTTTATGGGTCCATTTCCAAAATCTCATAATAATCTATATATACTCGTAGCCATTGATTATGTATCTAAATGGGCGGAAGCACAAGCTCTCCCAACTAACGATGCACGAGTTGTAGTCAACTTTTTAAAACGTCTTTTTGCAAGGTTTGGAACACCGAAAGCTTTAATAAGTGATCGGGGTACTCATTTCTGTAATAATCAACTTGAGAAAGTTCTTAAAAGATATGGAGTAACTCATAAAATCTCCACCGCATATCATCCACAAACAAGTGGATAAGTTGAAAATACCAACCGAGCTTTAAAACGTATTCTAGAGAAAACCGTAGGATCAAATCCGAAGGAATGGTCCATTAAATTAGAGGATGCACTCTGGGCTTTTAGAACAGCCTACAAAACTCCAATTGGAACCACACCTTTTAGACTTGTTTATGGAAAAGCATGTCATCTTCCAGTAGAAATTGAACACAAAGTATTTTGGGCTTTGAAGGCATGTAATCTTGATTTACATGAAGCTGGACGTCTACGATTAAGTCAACTAAACGAATTAGAAGAATTAAGACATGAAGCATACGATAATTCGTTAATCTATAAAGAAAGAACGAAGAAATGGCATGATAAAAGAATCAGAAGTTCAAAAGAATTTAAAGAAGGAGACAGAGTTCTTCTTTTCAATTCACGATTCAAGCTATTTCCTGGAAAATTGAAATCAAGATGGTCTGGACCATTCATAGTCAAAAGAGTTTTCCCATACGGAACGATAGAATTAATAAATTCAAATGGGATTGAATTTAAAGTTAATGGTCACGGAGTTAAACATTACATACATGGTCCGATGGAAGTTGACAATGAAGTTAATCATAATTTCACCACCCAAGAAAACCTTCAAAATGAAAACATAAATATGCTATCAACAACATATGAAAAATCAAAAGTGGAATATAGGGAGGATTCAAATTTGAGTGATGAAGAAGAATTCCTATACAAACCTCCCATTCCAAGAAACGAAGAAAAATGTGAACAAGAAATTCAAATAGAAATGAAAGAACCAAGGAAAGAACACCCGAAAAAAGTTTACAAACCAACTCGACTTACTAAAGCAGGAGACCCGGGTGAATTTATCATTTCTTTCTTACTTAATGATGGTGCTGTATATAATGGACTCGCAGATTTAGGAGCAAGTGCAAATATTATGCCTCTTTCCTCATACAAAAGATTAGGCATGGGTAAATTAAAACCAACCAAAATAGGTGTTCAATCATTTGACCAAACCATTAAACACCCGGTTGGAATAGCAAATAATTTACTTGTTAACGTGGGAAGTTTGACCTTTGTTGCAAACTTCATAGTGATTAATATGGAGGAAAACCTTGATGTTCCTCTAATTCTAGGTCGCCCATTTTTAGCAACCACCGAGGCATTCATTGATGTAAGAGAAGGTAGAATGACACTTAGGGATGGTGATACAGCGATCACCTTTGTGAACCGAAAGTTTAGATCTCCACAAACCAAAACTGTTAGGCCAATAAAAACGCATAAATGTGGGGAAGATGAAGAAACACTTAATGATGATCAAATCACAAAGAATGCCGTTGATGATACGAAATTAGATGAACCCATTTTTAACAGTTCAACGAAGAAACTTTATAAACGGATTCATGATGCTAAGATTAAAGGAAACTTTAAGTTATATAACCGATTAATATCCAATTTATCGTCAAAAGAAAAGGCAATGTTAGTTGAATTTGTGAAAGTTACGGAGGAAATCAACAAATGGATTGAAGTAAAAGTCAAAGATATACAAGTTGTTGATGATTCAATTGAAAATAATGTTAATCACAATTTCGACACCACAGCTAACTAAGTGTGGGGAGAATCAAGTCTTTAAAGGATAATATGTATTTCTGTTAGAGTTAGATTGTCTGTTTTCGTGTAGTTCTCGAAAATGGAACCTGAATGGTCTTTCCCTAGCAGACCCTAAAGAACTAGTCTTCTCCCCCCATTCTGAATTTTTATTTTTTTAGGTTTTTACGAAATGAAGACTGTCTGTGAACTAAACCATGGTCTAATGCTACACGCTTTGATCACTAAACGTAATAATGACACACTTCCGAGTGAAATAGTATCAGTAATCAGAGAAAGAATGGATGGAGTTAGAAAAGAATCCAGATGCGAAGATAATAAGTTACAATTTGGTAAAGGAAAATCAAAATCCGCAGCGAAAAGAAGAGCATGACACCTAGAAAGATGTCACAAATGCGGAAAATGGTCACATGGAGGTAAATGTTCAAATAATCAAACCTATTCAAACACCGAATTTGTTACTTTATGCAGAGACGGACCGTTCATATGTTTAGAAGAAAAGACACTGAATGCTCGAGGTTACGCCTATGTAGCTATGGAAAACCAATTAAACCGACTATCTTATGAATGGGATAGATCATATAACTAAGAAATCTATTTCACAGGTAAGTCTGTATAGTTTTTATTTTATTTTTTATTTTTAACCTTTTGATAATAAACGCTAATTTGTTCGCTAAAAAGTATTAAATTGGTATTGAATAAAATTAGGTTTGGCGACCGAAATTATTGATATCATACAAAAATTTATTACATCACTGCGAAATTTAACGTTTATTCTTAAGGTATAAATATCTTTAATCAATCAACCCAAAATATTTCAAAAATTCGTCATGAGTTAAATTAGGTTTTGGAACCGAAATTACTTTACCGAAAAGAGGGGCGCATAATATTTGATTGATTAAAGTGGGATAAAAAGCCAAAAAGATTTTTAATTTTATTTTTACCATGTTTTTAAAATTAATATTTAAATCTTAAATTAATATTGTAAACTTTGTAAAAACAATATTTTTAAAATTGTAAATATTTGAATTTTTAAATTAAGTTTGGTGTGAATTTATAATATGAATTTTTAAATTAAGTTTGGTGTGAATTTTTAAAATATGAATTTTTAATTTTATGCATTTTAAATTGTAAGTTTGGTGTGAATTTTTAATATTAATTTTGAATTTTATATTTAAATTGTGTGAATTTAAAAACAAAAATTTACTTTATCTCATTAAGTTAAAAATATGATTTTTAAAATTCGTCGTAAGTTGAAGACTAGGTCTTTGAACCGAAATTGCTTTACCCGAGGGAGGGACGAGAACTTTTATTATCATTATTTTTAATCTTATTGAATTAAAGTATGCCAAAAACATTAAAAAAAACCCAAAAATCTTAGCTTTTAAAACAATCGCTACAAAAAGACAAATTTTAAAATTTTTGTCGAAGGACGGACTAGGACATCGATCCGAAACGACCTCGTCCTAAATAACAAGGGAAACAAAAATTTTAAAAATTATTTACTTAATTGTTTTATAAGTTAATGATAAAAAAAAAAAAAAAAAAAAGCAAACTCCGCGACTCGCGGAGTTTGAAGGGTCCAAACACCGCGAGTCGCGGGAGGACCAAAAATCAGAAGAAAAAAAATATAAACACCCGAACTGATCAGTCCCAACACAGAACAAAAAAACTGCGAAAACTGCTCGAAAAAACCCGAAAAATACACCCCAAAATCACAATTTTTAACCGTTAATCATCAAATCTTTTGCTAAAATCATGTTGAGAAGGATGCTATCTAGGAATTACTCAATAAAAAGGGTAAATTTTTGCACCTAAACACCATTTAATCCGAAATTAGTGTTCTTGAGCAATTTTTTTCCTCAATTTGATTTCGATGCTTTTTAGTGTAATTAGGCTTAAATTGTTTATGTATTATGCTTGTATAACCTAGACTGATGCTGTTTAACATGATTAGAAGCCTTAAACTTCAAATTTTGAGTAATCTAGGGTTTGTGTTCTTGAGCAAATTTAGGGCTTTTTGATATAAACAGGTTATGGCCGATTTTTCTCATGAACTGTTGCTAAATTAAGTAGTGTAACATGTCTAGGTAGTTAAATGATCCAAACTTTGAGCCTAAACATGATTTTGAAAATTAAAGTGGACTTTTTCAAGTCTAAAATTCATGAACTTGATTTTTGAGAAATAATGCCATTTGAAACTTGTTTAATTGCTAGTGATGATTATTTTGACATGTTATTTGAATTGAATGCTTATGAACTTGGCGAACATTTTCGTATATGCTTATTTGAAAAAGTGTAGATTTGATGAAAATGTGAAAATGAGCTTAAGTTTGATATAAATTGATCATGTCATTGTAATTATTTTGATTGATGATTTTGCTGACACTAATGCATATTTGGATGCACAAAAATTGTGTTTGATGTGTTTTGCAGGCTGAAAGGGGTGAATCTTCATCCCAAGCCCGCAATGCTCCTGCTGAGAATGCGGAACAACAGGAGGTGGATAACTACTACAAGCAGGATATACCTCATCCAGTCATGACATTTTCTGATATGCACTTGGAAGAGTTGCACCCGAACCTGAGATTTGACAGACTTTGGATAGATTATCCAAAATACCAAAGGGGTTTTCATACTCTTCATTCTAAGGTTGTTGAGGTACCGAGGGTCATAGAATGGGGACCCTTAGAAGCTGTAGAATTGGCCGGGCCAATTAGGGAATTACTTGTACAGAGGTATGGTAATTCTACTTTTAATGACTGGGTACGTTTATTCACCATGCGTAGACCTGTATATAAAGTATGGTGTGAAGAATTATTGTGCAGTATAGAATTAAATGATCGGGTATCTAGTTTAACCGACCGATCATTTATTAGATTTTTGTTAGGAGGTTCGATGCGCCACATGTCTTTACTAGACATGGCTCAGGCTTTACGTATATATACGCCTGAGGAGTTAGCATCTGCCGATTGTAGAGGGTTGATACTAAACGGTAGAAAGATAGATGAAAATTTTGATACACACGGTGTGTGGAGTCAAATGACAAGCCATCACCGTTTCAAAGGGGGAAATTACTCTTATTTGGATATAGATAGAGCCGAATTAAGAGTGATTCATAGGTTTTTAGCTAATTCGATTACACAAAGAGGTAAGAACAAGGAAAAGGTAAATGAACAGGATTTGTTTTACCATATGTGTATTCGAGACCCACAAAGCACTGTAAGTATACCTTATTGTGTGGGTTATTATTTATCAGCTATGGTTAGGGGGATGCGACCGCATAGCATAATAGGAGGTGGTATTTTTATTACTTTGATTGGTGAATATCTTGGTGTGGATATAAGTCGGGGGGGATTATTAGTAGAAGAACCAGAACCCCACGATACTATAGGTTTAAATGTATACCATGGTGCGAAAGTTTTGAAGAGGCGAAATAACGCCGCAGTACAATACCATGGTAGACATCCACAGGTTGAGAGAAACCAACAGCAAGGTAATGTAGGAGGGGGAAATGAAATGCAAGAAATGCAAAGGTTTATAGCTTCACGGGAGTATGAAAATGCTAGACAGAGAGCATTTGAAGATTGGCAAGTTCATCAGAACCAAATCATAGCTCATTGCCAACATATAGGTAGAAACTATATTCCTACACCAAAACCCATATTCCCTCCCTGGACTATAGAGATGCAACCACCGTATCCTACGTATAACCCTGCCGAAGCATTCTATAGCACCTATGGTTATGCTTGGAACCCCTATTGGTACCAGTATCATCCCTAGTCTACTTAGTTTTTTTTTATTTTGTAATTTGTAATGTTGATACATTTAATACTTATGTTAATATTGTAATAGTTTTTATAATTTTCTAACTATTATTCTTAGATTTTAATAATTTTTGAATGTGGGGTAATATTCCAAACTTCAAAAATATGTATATATGTTTGCAGTTTATCTTATGTACAGAACAGGGTAAAACAACGCATTTTCAAAGACTGGCATTAAGTTCAGCAAAAGCAGCTAATTTTGACGACAAGATGCAAAATATATGTGAAATAACAACGAGACGGAATGAACAAATGATGTGCACCATTTATCATTCAGCAAACAAACGCCAATATATTTGGAAACTTTGGTAAAAATTTAATCATTTTCACACAAATCACCCTCAATAATTTAAATTGTTACTGATTTCTTGCAAATGAGGGCATTGCAAGATCTTAAGTGTGGGAAGGGGTTAAATTCTTTCGGATTTTAAAATTTTTATCTTAAAACTTGGTTACCATTAAAAATACTAGTAAAGCAGTAGTTGTATTAGAATCTAGTGCTCTCTGATAATAAAGAACAGCCCTAGTCTTATATACTATACTGACTACCCAATTCTAGTAAAATTTTTCAAAATTTTCAATTAGATGAACTCAAAATCATGTTTATACATATTTATGAACGATAAAACTAGGTTTTAACACCGAAATTATTGTAACCTCGGAAAGGACATAAATTAAGAAACAAACCAAAATGTTAAAATTCATTTAAAATGGAATAGAGGACGATAAAAAGGAAAATAAAAGCCAAGTGTGGGAAAATTTACCAAGTTATCTTAAACATATGTCACATATATCTGTAACAAATAATTGAAAATACTTTTGCTTTGAACTAAACTAAACTGTTCTACCCGATGAAAGAAAAGAAGAGATGGATCTACACGATGAATCAATTCCATCATTAAAAGGAAGTAAAGTCTTCCGAAAAAGAAACGCGCTTCTTGATTTAGGTCAGGAAGTTGTCGTCCAGACCAGCTGTAGGTTGACGAAAAATCTAGAAAAGTCATCACTAAAATCAGCAGGAAATCCACGGACCTCAGCATTAAACAGGGTCGCCAAGTGGTCAGATTTATCCTAACCATGAGAAGGATTTATCTCGTAAAATGGGGGGGGCACCATGCAAATTAGCTTGATAAGACTAATGAATCAGATCCCCCGAAAGGATAATCTCCTTAAAAGATCAAAAATCAGCTTTTAAGCCTGATATAACTCAATCCTTGAGATTGACCTTAAAGATTGAGAATTACAAACTCATGGAATTCAATGATATCTAAACTCGAGCTTGAACGAGAAAATATTTTGATCAAAATTATAAACCGATTTGTTTTCTGAAAACCCTATTTTTAATGCGTTCATTACCTTTGAACGTAAAATCCTAGGAATTCACCTGGAATTCATTAGGTCACCTGAACTAAATCGGGTGTTAACCGTAAGAACGGTGGTTGCATAGCATGGTCAAAGACAAGACCTTGTGCCAGACCGAAAAATCATAAGGGTGAGCTTTACTATTGCTCCTACCAAGGATAGTAATTGCGTCTGACACGTTATAGACCACAATTAAAAGCATGTCAGGGGACATTGCCTTAACAGTTGCTTGTACAACGCTTTCCTTTACAACCGGACGGTAGTTTACCGAAAGGTAATATACGGGACAAGTAAACTGGACGTGTTGCTTTCCAAATACAAGGTTAGCAAGTGGGTGACACAAAACCGCAAGTTTTGAGCTAAAATTTTCAAATCTGAAACCCACCAAACCCACAAAAATATTTTGCAAACACCGGTAAAGGGTTATTCCAGAAAACTTATCTAGGGTAAAAACTAGATTTAATTTTCAAAAGATCAAATGTTTTCATAAAGATCCAATTTCCTTAATGGATCTAAATTTTTATAGTCATGTGGGACTGTAAAACATATCGTTACTACCATTGTTTATATCGCCGTATAGAAATCACTGATGTACAAAGTGTGAAGAATAAAGAAGTGATTCTAGTATTGCAAGACGATATTGCTTGAGGACAAGCAACGCTCAAGTGTGGGAATATTTGATAATGCTAAAAACAAACATATATTTCATAGCATTATTCCTCAAGAAAGACAAGCTTTTAGTTGCAATTGTTCTATTTACAAGTGATATTCGTTTAAATAATAAAAGGTGAAGACAAAAGACAGATTCGACGAATTGAAGACGCAAACGACCAAAAAGCTCAAAAGTACAAAAGACAATAAAAAAGGTTCCAATTATTGACAAGAAACGTCTCGAAATTACAAAAGTACAAGATTCAAAACGCAAAGTACAAGATATTAAATTGTACGCAAGGACGTTCGAAAATCCGGAACCGGGACCAGAGTCAACTCTCAACGCTCGACGCAACGGACTAAAAATTACAAGTCAACTATGCACATAAATATAATATAATATTTAAATAATTCTTATAATTATTTAATATATTATATTTATAATTAAAACCGTCGGCAAGAAAGACTCCAAAAGGGACTGAGCTGTAATTTCAATCTCCGCGACTCGCGGAGTTTGAAGGCAAAAATGCCGCGAGTCGCGGAGCCCCAAAATTTCAAAATCCCTATAAAAGCAAACGAATTCTGATCGCAAAAATTAACAAAAAATCCATCCATCTCTCTATCTATATCGTAATATTTATATTTATTTATATTTTAATTTTAATTTTAATTATAATTCTAATAATAAGGGTATGTTAGCGAATGTTGTAAGGGTGTAAGTCGAAATTCTGTCCGTGTAACGCTACGCTATTTTTAATCATTGTAAGTTATGTTCAACCTTTTTAATTTAATGTCTCGTAGCTAAGTTATTATTATGCTTATTTAATCCGAAGTAATCATGATGTTGGGCTAATTACTAAAATTGGGTAATTGGGCTTTGTACCATAATTGGGGTTTGAATAAAAGAACGACACTTGTGGAAATTAGACTATGGGCTATTAATGGGTTTTATATTAACTAAACAATACCTTGTTAATTTAATATACAAACTTATAATTCGACGTATTTATATATAACCACATACGCTTAATCGGACACGATGGGTGGGATATTTATAAGTACGAATTATTGTTCATTTGCCGGACACGGGGATGGATTAATAGTCAATGGACTCATTAAAACAGGGGTGGATTACATTCAAGGGTAATTGGTGTAATTGTTAACAAAGTAGTAAAACCTTGGTTTACACGCAGTCGATAACCTGGTGTATTCATTAAACAAAGTATTAAAACCTTGTTACAATTCGAATCCCCAATTAGTTGGAATATTTGACTTCGGGAATAAGAATAGTTTGACGAAGGCTTTCGCTCTTTATATTTATGACTGATGGACTATTATGGACAAATCCGTATGGACATATTAAATAATCCAGGACAAAGGACAATTAACCCATGGGCATAAAACTAAAATCAACACGTCAAACATCATGATTACGGAAGTTTAAATAAGCATAATTATTTTATTTCATATTTAATTTCCTTTATTTTATATTTAATTGCACTTCTAATTATCGCATTTTTATTTATTGTTATTGTATTTAATTGCACTTTTAATTTTAGTACTTTTTAATTATCGCAAGTTTATTTTATCGCACTTTTATTATTCGCAATTTCATTATCGTTATTTACTTTATGCTTTAATTTAAGTCTTGTATTTATTTTTAATATTTTACATTTGGTTTTAACTGCGACTAAAGTTTTAAAATCGACAAACCGGTCATTAAACGGTAAAAACCCCCCTTTATAATAATAATATTACTTATATATATATTTGTATTTTTATAAAAGTAAACTAATATAGCGTTAAGCTTTGTTTAAAAAGATTCCCTGTGGAACGAACCGGACTTACTAAAAACTACACTACTGTACGATTAGGTACACTGCCTATAAGTGTTGTAGCAAGGTTTAAGTATATTCATTCTATAAATAAATAAATATCTTGTGTAAAATTGTATCGTATTTAATAGTATTTCCTGTAAAAATATAAGCTATTTTATATACACCTCGCACGACATCAAGTTATTTTTGGCGCCGCTGCCGGGGAACCGCTTAAAAGCCGGAAGCGCAACGCTACATAAAAAAAAAAGATTTTTAGTTTACTTTTATTAAAATTCGTTTTTATAAAAGTACGTTTTAAATATTCGAAAATATAAAAAGAAAAACAAAAATTTATATATTTTTAAGAGTTTGTTAAAAGTTTTATAAGTTTCTTTATTTTTATTTTAGTTTATAAAAATATAAGTTTTATTTAAATATCTTTTATTTATATAAAAATAGAAAATTAGAAAACATAAAAAAAAAAACGTGTCGAATTTTTAAAACCTGTCAGTTGAATTTTGAAACTCCGCGAGTCGCGGGGTTTGCTGCATCGAATACCGCAAGTCGCGGAGATAACCTGACACGCCGACAGAACCCTAATCAGGCATTAATTACGAATTATTATTATAATTATTAATATAAAACCCTAATTAGGTTTTAATTAAATATGTATTTTAGTTTTTATTAATATTTTGTTTAATTAGTTTAATTAATTTGTAAAATTAATAGTTTTAATAAATAAATAATATAAAAATAATATTTTTATAAAAATTGTACTTTTTACAACTTTTTGTATATTTTTATATTTTGTCCCTTTTTAATCGTTTTAGCGTAATATTTGTATTTTTCGCTCATATTTAGTTTTAAACTTAGTTTTTTTTTTACCATAGTTATTTTTATTTCTAGATTTTTAGGCTTTGCCGTAGAATTCCTTAAGTGCTTTTTCTTTAGACTAAGATTTAGGTACTTTAGAATTTTGCGACGCCTTTTTAAGTTTTAGTTTCTTTTTAAGTTATTTCCATTTGGGATTTAGTTTTTCCTGTAAGCTTTAATATTTTTAGACACCTTTTACTATGTATCAATTATCATTCCAATTAGTAATCTCAATTTGCGATTATAATTTTAAGTTAGTTGTAGTAATAAGGTTAGGTTAGTCAATTGTTTTTAAGTTTTATAAGTTTCTTTTATTTTTCCGTCACCTTTTATTTTTCAAACATTTTTTTTTTCGACCTTTTTCGACGAGCTCTTTTTCTTTCTTATTTCTCGCTATTCTAGTTTTAGGACATAGATTTCTATTCTACTTCTTATCTAAATTTCTTAAAATTACGAAAATTTATTTTAAGTGGTTAAATTGATAGACATCAAAATTTTCTGGTTCATAGTAATAGTTGGATTTGTACGTGGACCGGGTTATTGGAGCCAAATAGTCTTCAATTATATTGAGACCAAACGAATCCTGCCCCTCTGCTGCATCTTTTGGCTATTCGAAACGTGGGCAAAATCAGAAAAGTCTATTGATTGGATAACTTATTATAATTTTTCTTTCGTTTTAAAAACTAATAGGATATTCAGTGAATGCACCGAGCAAGACGTTCACCACCTTTTGTACGTTCACCACCTGTAACTAGATCAAGACATTTAGCAACTATTACTGCCGTTGATTTTTCTTTAGAATCGTCATCCAGTCGACCAAGTACTCCAGTTCAAATTTCCGATAATCCATTTTTTGAATCCGACCTCACAATTGAGAATCCGGAGAATATTCAGGAACGATTCGTAGATCCTGAACCACTAAACTTTCCTCCGGAACCACCAATCATTCAAACAGAGATTGTTGAGGAACGAACCATTAAATCAGAATCCTCTAGTGATTCTGATTCAACAAATTCAATTATGGAGAATCTGGAACCTTTAAGTATGGAAGACCGAATGAGAGCTAAACGCACTGGCCAAGGTCACGCAATTACTCATCCAGACATTAATGCGCCAGATTATGAAATCAAAGGACAAATTCTACACATGGTGACTAATCAATGCCAATTTAGTGGTGCGCCGAAGGAAGATCCAAATGAACATTTACGTACCTTTAATAGGATCTGCACACTATTTAAAATCCGAGAAGTGGAGGATGAACAGATATATCTCATGTTATTTCCCTGGACTTTAAAGGGAGAAGCCAAAGATTGGTTGGAATCGTTACCTGAAGGGGCGATCGATACATGGGACGTTTTAGTTGACAAATTTCTTAAACAATTCTTTCCTGCATCTAAAGCCATAAGACTTCAAGCAGAAATTGTTACATTTACACAAAAGCCGAATGAAACTCTATATGAGGCGTGGACAAGATATGGAAAGTTATTAAGAGGATGTCCGCAACATGGTTTAGACACCTGTCAAATAGTACAAATATTCTACCAAGGATGCGACATCACTACAAGGAAAGACATAGATATAGCAGCTGGTGGTTCTGTTATGAAGAAAACCGAAACTGATGCTTACAAAATTATTGATAACACTGCTTCCCACTCACATGAGTGGCACCAAGAAAAAGATATCGTTAGATCATCTAAAGCAGCTAGAGCCGATTCTAGCCATGACTTAGATTCCATTTCCGCAAAGATAGATGCTGTGGAGAGACGAATGGAAAAGATGACTAAAGATATTCACTCAATACGAATTAGTTGTGAGCAGTGTGGAGGACCACATTTGACAAAAGATTGTCTCAGTATTGAATTAACAATGGAACAAAGAGAGAATATTTCATACATAAACCAAAGGCCTGGAAATAATTATCAGAATAATTATCAACCACCAAGACCGATTTACAATCAAAACCAAAATTATAACCGAAATATTCCATACAACAACCAACAAGGTCCTAGCAATCAACAAGTATCCAATAATACTTATAATCAGCAAAGACCTAATTTTCAAAACAAACCACCACAACAAACCGATGATAAAAAGCCGAATTTAGAAGATATGATGACGAAGCTAGTTGAAACTCAAACGCAGTTTTTCACATCTCAGAAACAAACTAATGAACAAAATGCTCAAGCATTTAGAAATCAACAAGCTTCTATTCAAAATCTGGAACAAGAAGTAAGTAACCTAGCAAGGTTAATAGGTGAAAGAAAACCGGAAAGTCTACCTAGTGATACAAATGCTAACTCCCGGAATGAAACAGCTAAAGCCATTACCACAAGAAGTGGTACAACACTTAAACCACCTGAAATACCTGTAACTTCTGATGAAGCTATTCCTACTCCACAAGAACCACAACCTGAACAAGATAAGGAAAAAGAACCGGTAGTTGAAAAGGTTAATGAAGATAACACAGTTAAGGCTAAACCTTATGTTAAACCATACCAACCACCACTTCCTTATCCGAGTAAAATGAAGAAAGAGAAACTTGAAGCCGAGCAATCCAAATTCTTGGATATGTTTAAACAGATAAATGTAAATCTTCCTTTCATTGATGTGATTTCAGGAATGCCTAGATATGCTAAATTCTTGAAAGATCTAATCTCAAATAGAAAGAAAATGGAAGAACTCTCGGCTGTTACTATGAATGCTAATTGTTCAGCAGTGCTGTTGAATAAGATACCAGAAAAACTATCTGATCCAGGAAGTTTCACAATTCCATATTTTCTGGGTAGTCTTAGTTCAATAGAAGCATTGGCAGACTTAGGTGCTAGTATAAATCTAATGCCGTATTCACTATACGCTAAACTAGACCTTGGAGAATTGAAACCAACCAGAATAAGCATACAACTAGCCGATAGATCAATAAAATATCCTAGAGGGATAATGGAGAACATGCTAGTTAAAGTTGGTACTTTAGTATTTCCAGTAGATTTTGTTGTTTTGGACATGGAAGAAGATTCTCAAGTTCCTCTCATATTAGGAAGACCATTCTTAAACACGGCTAAAGCAATGATAGACGTGTTCGGTAAGAAATTGACCCTAAGTATAGAGGATGAGAGTGTTACCTTTTCAGTTGATAGAGCAATGCAACAACCGCAATCTGCAGATGATACATGTTATTATATTCAAACTATAGATGCACATGCAGAATTATTAGAAGAATTTCCAGAATTACAAGGAACAGGAGAATGTTCTTTAGGAGAAGGTAATGAACCAATTGATGAAGTTGAAATGTTAGCTACACTTATAGCTAATGGATATGAACCAACAACAGAAGAAATTCAAATGCTAAAAGAAGAAGACAGATATCGATACAAATCATCGATAGAAGAACCTCTGAAATTAGAGTTAAAGCCACTTCCAAACCATTTGGAATACGCTTATTTACATGGTGAATCTGAATTACCTGTAATAATATCGTCTTCTCTTACTGAAAATGAGAAATCACAACTCATTTCTGTGTTGAAAGCTCATAAACCAGCCATTGCATGGAAGATTCATGATATTAAAGGAATAAGTCCTTCGTATTGCACACATAAAATCCTTATGGAAGAAGGTCATAAAACGTATGTGCAACGCCAACGAAGACTAAATCCAAATATGCAAGATGTAGTTAAAAAAGAGATTATTAAACTGCTAGATGCAGGTTTGATATATCCAATTTCTGATAGTCCATGGGTAAGCCCAGTTCAATGCGTGCCTAAGAAGGGTGGCATGACTGTCATTACAAATGAGAAAAATGAGCTTATTCCTACTAGGACTGTAACAGGATGGCGTGTATGTATTGATTATAGAAAATTAAATGACGCTACCAGAAAAGATCACTTTCCCTTACCTTTCATAGATCAAATGTTGGAAAGATTAGCCGGAAATAGTTACTATTGTTTTCTAGATGGATTTTCAGGATATTTTCAAATTCCAATAGCACCCGAAGATCAAGAGAAAACCACATTCACGTGCCCTTATGGTACTTTTGCTTACAAACACATGCCATTTGGACTTTGTAACGCCCCTGCAACCTTTCAAAGGTGTATGATGGCGATTTTTCACGACATGATAGAAGAATGCATGGAAGTTTTCATGGATGACTTTTCAGTCTTCGGTGATACATTTGAATCATGTCTAGTTAATCTGGAACGAATGCTTATTAGATGCGAACAATCAAATCTAGTACTTAATTGGGAGAAATGCCATTTCATGGTTAAAGAAGGCATCGTTCTTGGTCATAAAATTTCAAAAGAAGGAATTGAAGTGGATAGAGCTAAAGTAGATGTAATTGCTAAACTTCCACATCCCACCAATGTTAGAGGAGTTAGGAGTTTTCTAGGGCATGCCGGTTTTTACCGACGTTTCATAAAAGATTTTTCTAAAATTGCCACTCCTATGAATAAACTCCTAGAAAAGGATGCTCCATTCATCTTTTCAGATGAGTGTATCAAATCTTTTAATATTCTTAAAGAGAAACTCACTAATGCGCCAATCATGATAACACCAAATTGGAATCTACCATTTGAACTAATGTGCGATGCAAGTGATTTTGCAATGGGAGCCGTTTTAGGACAAAGGATTGAAAAACGATTTCAACCTATATATTATGCTAGTAAGACGTTACAAGGAGCACAAACGAACTATACAACTACTGAAAAAGAAATCCTTGCTATTGTCTTTGCTTTTGACAAATTTCGATCATATCTCGTTCTAGCAAAAACGGTGGTCTATACCGACCATTCTGCTCTTAGATACCTATTTTCAAAACAAGATGCTAAACCAAGACTAATCCGTTGGATCTTACTCTTACAAGAGTTTGATATTGAAATCCGAGATAAAAGAGGAGCAGAAAATCTCGCCGCTGATCATCTTTCTCGTCTTGAAAATCCCGAATTAGAAGTTCTAAATGAATCGGCCATACAAGACAACTTTCCTGATGAATATCTATTGAAGATAGATTATAATGAAATTCCATGGTTTGCAGACTATGCAAACTATTTAGTATGTGGATTCCTTGAAAAAGGATTATCATACCAAAGACGAAAGAAATTCTTCAGTGATATAAAACACTATTTTTGGGAAGATCCACATCTGTTTAAAAGTTGTCCCGATGGAATAATACGCCGATGTGTATTTGGAGATGAAGCTAGTAAAATATTAAACCATTGTCACACAGGACCAACAGGAGGGCATTATGGGCCTCAACCAGCAAGAAAAGTTTATGATGCTGGATTCTATTGGCCTACAATTTACAAAGACGCACACCTTCTTTGCAAATCCTGTGATGCTTGTCAAAGGGCCGGAAAAATAAGTCAACGTGATGAAATGCCACAAAATGTCATCCAAGTATGTGAAGTATTTGACATTTGGGGTATTGACTTTATGGGTCCATTTCCAAAATCTCATAATAATCTATATATACTCGTAGCCATTGATTATGTATCTAAATGGGCGGAAGCACAAGCTCTCCCAACTAACGATGCACGAGTTGTAGTCAACTTTTTAAAACGTCTTTTTGCAAGGTTTGGAACACCGAAAGCTTTAATAAGTGATCGGGGTACTCATTTCTGTAATAATCAACTTGAGAAAGTTCTTAAAAGATATGGAGTAACTCATAAAATCTCCACCGCATATCATCCACAAACAAGTGGACAAGTTGAAAATACCAACCGAGCTTTAAAACGTATTCTAGAGAAAACCGTAGGATCAAATCCGAAGGAATGGTCCATTAAATTAGAGGATGCACTCTGGGCTTTTAGAACAGCCTACAAAACTCCAATTGGAACCACACCTTTTAGACTTGTTTATGGAAAAGCATGTCATCTTCCAGTAGAAATTGAACACAAAGCATTTTGGGCTTTGAAGGCATGTAATCTTGATTTACATGAAGCTGGACGTCTACGATTAAGTCAACTAAACGAATTAGAAGAATTAAGACATGAAGCATACGATAATTCGTTAATCTATAAAGAAAGAACGAAGAAATGGCATGATAAAAGAATCAGAAGTTCAAAAGAATTTAAAGAAGGAGACAGAGTTCTTCTTTTCAATTCACGATTCAAGCTATTTCCTGGAAAATTGAAATCAAGATGGTCTGGACCATTCATAGTCAAAAGAGTTTTCCCATACGGAACGATAGAATTAATAAATTCAAATGGGATTGAATTTAAAGTTAATGATCACGGAGTTAAACATTACATACATGGTCCGATGGAAGTTGACAATGAAGTTAATCATAATTTCACCACCCAAGAAAACCTTCAAAATGAAAACATAAATATGCTATCAACAACATATGAAAAATCAAAAGTGGAATATAGGGAGGATTCAAATTTGAGTGATGAAGAAGAATTCCTATATAAACCTCCCATTCCAAGAAATGAAGAAAAATGTGAACAAGAAATTCAAATAGAAATGAAAGAACCAAGGAAAGAACACCCGAAAAAAGTTTACAAACCAACTCGACTTACTAAAGCAGGAGACCCGGGTGAATTTATCATTTCTTTCTTACTTAATGATGGTGCTGTATATAATGGACTCGCAGATTTAGGAGCAAGTGCAAATATTATGCCTCTTTCCTCATACAAAAGATTAGGCATGGGTAAATTAAAACCAACCAAAATAGGTGTTCAATCATTTGACCAAACCATTAAACACCCGGTTGGAATAGCAAATAATTTACTTGTTAACGTGGGAAGTTTGACCTTTGTTGCAAACTTCATAGTGATTAATATGGAGGAAAACCTTGATGTTCCTCTAATTCTAGGTCGCCCATTTTTAGCAACCACCGAGGCATTCATTGATGTAAGAGAAGGTAGAATGACACTTAGGGATGGTGATACAGCGATCACCTTTGTGAACCGAAAGTTTAGATCTCCACAAACCAAAACTGTTAGGCCAATAAAAACGCATAAGTGTGGGGAAGATGAAGAAACACTTAATGATGATCCAATCACAAAGAATGCCGTTGATGATACGAAATTAGATGAACCCATTTTTAACAGTTCAACGAAGAAACTTTATAAACGGATTCATGATGCTAAGATTAAAGGAAACTTTAAGTTATATAACCGATTAATATCCAATTTATCGTCAAAAGAAAAGGCAATGTTAGTTGAATTTGTGAAAGTTACGGAGGAAATCAACAAATGGATTGAAGTAAAAGTCAAAGATATACAAGTTGTTGATGATTCAATTGAAAATAATGTTAATCACAATTTCGACACCACAGCTAACTAAGTGTGGGGAGAATCAAGTCTTTAAAGGATAATATGTATTTCTGTTAGAGTTAGATTGTCTGTTTTCGTGTAGTTCTCGAAAATGGAACCTGAATGGTCTTTCCCTAGCAGACCCTAAAGAACTAGTCTTCTCCCCCCATTCTGAATTTTTATTTTTTTAGGTTTTTACGAAATGAAGACTGCCTGTGAACTAAACCATGGTCTAATGCTACACGCTTTGATCACTAAACGTAATAATGACACACTTCCGAGTGAAATAGTATCAGTAATCAGAGAAAGAATGGATGGAGTTAGAAAAGAATCCAGATGCGAAGATAATAAGTTACAATTTGGTAAAGGAAAATCAAAATCCGCAGCGAAAAGAAAAGCACGACACCTAGAAAGATGTCACAAATGCGGAAAATGGTCACATGGAGGTAAATGTTCAAATAATCAAACCTATTCAAACACCGAATTTGTTACTTTATGCAGAGACGGACCGTTCATATGTTTAGAAGAAAAGACACTGAATGCTCGAGGTTACGCCTATGTAGCTATGGAAAACCAATTAAACCGACTATCTTATGAATGGGATAGATCATATAACTAAGAAATCTATTTCACAGGTAAGTCTGTACAGTTTTTATTTTATTTTTTATTTTTAACCTTTTGATAATAAACGCTAATTTGTTCGCTAAAAAGTATTAAATTGGTATTGAATAAAATTAGGTTTGGCGACCGAAATTATTGATATCATACAAAAATTTATTACATCACTGCGAAATTTAACGTTTATTCTTAAGGTATAAATATCTTTAATCAATCAACCCAAAATATTTCAAAAATTCGTCATGAGTTAAATTAGGTTTTGGAACCGAAATTACTTTACCGAAAAGAGGGGCGCATAATATTTGATTGATTAAAGTGGGATAAAAAGCCAAAAAGATTTTTAATTTTATTTTTACCATATTTTTAAAATTAATATTTAAATCTTAAATTAATATTGTAAACTTTGTAAAAACAATATTTTTAAAATTGTAAATATTTGAATTTTTAAATTAAGTTTGGTGTGAATTTATAATATGAATTTTTAAATTAAGTTTGGTGTGAATTTTTAAAATATGAATTTTTAATTTTATGCATTTTAAATTGTAAGTTTGGTGTGAATTTTTAATATTAATTTTGAATTTTATATTTAAATTGTGTGAATTTAAAAACAAAAATTTACTTTATCTCATTAAGTTAAAAATATGATTTTTAAAATTCGTCGTAAGTTGAAGACTAGGTCTTTGAACCGAAATTGCTTTATCCGAGGGAGGGACGAGAACTTTTATTATCATTATTTTTAATCTTATTGAATTAAAGTATGCCAAAAACATTAAAAAAAAAACCCAAAAATCGTAGCTTTTAAAACAATCGCTACAAAAAGACAAATTTTAAAATTTTTGTCGAAGGACGGACTAGGACATCGATCCGAAACAACCTCGTCCTAAATAACAAGGGAAACAAAAATTTTAAAAATTATTTACTTAATTGTTTTATAAGTTAATGATAAAAAAAAAAAAAAGCAAACTCCGCGACTCGCGGAGTTTGAAGGGTCCAAACACCGCGAGTCGCGGGAGGACCAAAAATCAGAAAAAAAAATATAAACACCCGAACTGATCAGTCCCAACACAGAAAAAAAAACTGCGAAAACTGCTCGAAAAAACCCGAAAAATACACCCCAAAATCACAATTTTTAACCGTTAATCATCAAATCTTTTGCTAAAATCATGTTGAGAAGGATGCTATCTAGGAATTACTCAATAAAAACGGTAAATTTTTGCACCTAAACACCATTTAATCCGAAATTAGTGTTCTTGAGCAATTTTTTTCCCCAATTTGATTTCGATGCTTTTTAGTGTAATTAGGCTTAAATTGTTTATGTATTATGCTTGTATAACCTAGACTGATGCTGTTTAACATGATTAGAAGCCTTAAACTTCAAATTTTGAGTAATCTAGGGTTTGTGTTCTTGAGCAAATTTAGGGCTTTTTGATAAAAACAGGTTATGGCCGATTTTTCTCATGAATTGTTGCTAAATTAAGTAGTGTAACATGTCTAGGTAGTTAAATGATCCAAACTTTGAGCCTAAACATGATTTTGAAAATTAAAGTGGACTTTTTCAAGTCTAAAATTCATGAACTTGATTTTTGAGAAATAATGCCATTTGAAACTTGTTTAATTGCTAGTGATGATTATTTTGACATGTTATTTGAATTGAATGCTTATGAACTTGGCGAACATTTTCGTATATGCTTATTTGAAAAAGTGTAGATTTGATGAAAATGTGAAAATGAGCTTAAGTTTGATATAAATTGATCATGTCATTGTAATTATTTTGATTGATGATTTTGCTGACACTAATGCATATTTGAATGTACAAAAATTGTGTTTGATGTGTTTTGCAGACTGAAAGGGGTGAATCTTCATCCCAAGCCCGCAATGCTCCTGCTGAGAATGCGGAACAACAGGAGGTGGATAACTACTACAAGCAGGATATACCTCATCCAGTCATGACATTTTCTGATATGCACTTGGAAGAGTTGCACCCGAACCTGAGATTTGACAGACTTTGGATAGATTATCCAAAATACCAAAGGGGTTTTCATACTCTTCATTCTAAGGTTGTTGAGGTACCGAGAGTCATAGAATGGGGACCCTTAGAAGCTGTAGAATTGGCCGGGCCAATTAGGGAATTACTTGTACAGAGGTATGGTAATTCTACTTTTAATGACTGGGTACGTTTATTCACCATGCGTAGACCTGTATATAAAGTATGGTGTGAAGAATTGTTGTGTAGTATAGAATTAAATGATCGGGTATCTAGTTTAACCGACCGATCATTTATTAGATTTTTGTTAGGAGGTTCGATGCGCCACATGTCTTTACTAGACATGGCTCAGGCTTTACGTATATATACGCCTGAGGAGTTAGCATCTGCCGATTGTAGAGGGTTGATACTAAACGGTAGAAAGATAGATGAAAATTTTGATACACACGGTGTGTGGAGTCAAATGACAAGCCATCACCGTTTCAAAGGGGGAAATTACTCTTATTTGGATATAGATAGAGCCGAATTAAGAGTGATTCATAGGTTTTTAGCTAATTCGATTACACAAAGAGGTAAGAACAAGGAAAAGGTAAATGAACAGGATTTGTTTTACCATATGTATATTCGAGACCCACAAAGCGCTGTAAGTAGACCTTATTGTGTGGGTTATTATTTATCAGCTATGGTTAGGGGGATGCGACCGCATAGCATAATAGGAGGTGGTATTTTTATTACTTTGATTGGTGAATATCTCGGTGTGGATATAAGTCGGGGGGGATTATTAGTAGAAGAACCAGAACCCCACGATACTATAGGTTTAAATGTATACCATGGTGCGAAAGTTTTGAAGAGGCAAAATAACTCCGCAGTACAATACCATGGTAGACATCCACAGGTTGAGAGAAACCAACAGCAAGGTAATGTAGGAGGGGAAAATGAAATGCAAGAAATGCAAAGGTTTATAGCTTCACATGAGTATGAAAATGCTAGACAGAGAGCATTTGAAGATTGGCAAGTTCATCAGAACCAAATCATAGCTCATTGCCAACATATAGGTAGAAACTATATTCCTACACCAAAACCCATATTCCCTCCCTGGACTATAGAGATGCAACCACCGTATCCTACGTATAACCCTGCCGAAGCATTCTATAGCACCTATGGTTATGCTTGGAACCCCTATTGGTACCAGTATCATCCCTAGTCTACTTAGTTTTTTTTTTTTATTTTGTAATTTGTAATGTTGATACATTTAATACTTATGTTAATATTGTAATAGTTTTTATAATTTTCTAACTTTTATTCTTAGATTTTAATAATTTTTTAATGTGGGGTAATATTCCAAACTTCAAAAATATGTATATATGTTTGCAGTTTATCTTATGTACAGAACAGGGTAAAACAACGCATTTTCAAAGACTGGCATTAAGTTCAGCAAAAGCAACTAATTTTGACGACAAGATGCAAAATATATGTGAAATAACAACGAGACGGAATGAAAAAATGATGTGCACTATTTATCATTCAGCAAACAAACGCCAATATATTTGGAAACTTTGGTAAAAATTTAATCATTTTCACACAAATCACCCTCAATAATTTAAATTGTTACTGATTTCTTGCAAATGAGGGCATTGCAAGATCTTAAGTGTGGGAAGGGGTTAAATTCTTTCGGATTTTAAAATTTTTATCTTAAAACTTGGTTACCATTAAAAATACTAGTAAAGCAGTAGTTGTATTAGAATCTAGTGCTCTCTGATAATAAAGAACAGCCCTAGTCTTATATACTATACTGACTACCCAATTCTAGTAAAAATTTTCAAAATTTTCAATTAAATGAACTCAAAATCATGTTTATACATATTTATGAACGATAAAACTAGGTTTTAACACCGAAATTATTGTAACCTCGGAAAGGACATAAATTAAGAAACAAACCAAAATGTTAAAATTCATTTAAAATGGAATAGAGGACGATAAAAAGGAAAATAAAAGCCAAGTGTGGGAAAATTTACCAAGTTATCTTAAACATATGTCACATATATCTGTAACAAATAACTGAAAATACTTTTGCTTTGAACTAAACTAAACTATTCTACCCGATGAAAGAAAAGAAGAGATGGATCTACACGATGAATCAATTCCATCATTAAAAGGAAGTAAAGTCTTCCGAAAAAGAAATGCGCTTCTTGATTTAGGTCAGGAAGTTGTCGTCCAGACCAGCTGCAGGTTGACGAAAAATCTAGAAAAGTCATCACTAAAATCAGCAGGAAATCCACGGACCTCGGCATTAAACAGGGTCGCCAAGTGGTCAGATTTATCCTAACCATGAGAAGGATTTATCTCGTAAAATAGGGGGGCACCATGCAAATTAGCTTGATAAGACTAATGAATCAGATCCCCCGAAAGGATAATCTCCTTAAAAGATCAAAAATCAGCTTTTAAGCCTGATATAACTCAATCCTTGAGATTGACCTTAAAGATTGAGAATTACAAACTCATGGAATTCAATGATATCTAAACTCGAGCTTGAACGAGAAAATATTTTGATCAAAATTATAAACCGATTTGTTTTCTGAAAACCCTATTTTCAATGCGTTCATTACCTTTGAACGTAAAATCCTAGGAATTCACCTGGAATTCATTAGGCCACCTGAACTAAATCGGGTGTTAACCGTAAGAACGGTGGTTGCATAGCATGGTCAAAGACAAGACCTTGTGCCAGACCGAAAAATCATAAGGGTGAGCTTTACTATTGCTCCTACCAAGGATAGTAATTGCGTCCGACACGTTATAGACCACAATTAAAAGCATGTCAGGGGACATTGCCTTAACAGTTGCTTGTACAACGCTTTCCTTTACAACCGGACGGTAGTTTACCGAAAGGTAATATACGGGACAAGTAAACTGGACGTGTTGCTTTCCAAATACAAGGTTAGCAAGTGGGTGACACAAAACCGCAAGTTTTGAGCTAAAATTTTCAAATCTGAAACCCACCAAACCCACAAAAATATTTTGCAAACACCGGTAAAGGGTTATTCCAGAAAACTTATCTAGGGTAAAAACTAGATTTAATTTTCAAAAGATCAAATGTTTTCATAAAGATCCAATTTCCTTAATGGATCTAAATTTTTATAGTCATGTGGGACTGTAAAACATATCGTTACTACCATTGTTTATATCGCCGTATAGAAATCACTGATGTACAAAGTGTGAAGAATAAATAAGTGATTCTAGTATTGCAAGACGATATTGCTTGAGGACAAGCAACGCTCAAGTGTGGGAATATTTGATAATGCTAAAAACAAACATATATTTCATAGCATTATTCCTCAAGAAAGACAAGCTTTTAGTTGCAATTGTTATATTTACAAGTGATATTCGTTTAAATAATAAAAGGTGAAGACAAAAGACAGATTCGACGAATTGAAGACGCAAACGACCAAAAAGCTCAAAAGTACAAAAGACAATAAAAAAGGTTCCAATTATTGACAAGAAACGTCTCGAAATTACAAAAGTACAAGATTCAAAACGCAAAGTACAAGATATTAAATTGTACGCAAGGACGTTCGAAAATCCGGAACTGGGACCAGAGTCAACTCTCAACGCTCGACGCAACGGACTAAAAATTACAAGTCAACTATGCACATAAATATAATATAATATTTAAATAATTCTTATAATTATTTAATATATTATATTTATAATTAAAACCGTCGGCAAGAAAGACTCCAAAAGGGACTGAGCTGTAATTTCAATCTCCGCGACTCGCGGAGTTTGAAGGCAAAAATGCCGCGAGTCGCGGAGCCCCAAAATTTCAAAATCCCTGTAAAAGCAAACGAATTCTGATCGCAAAAATTAACAAAAAATCCATCCATCTCTCTATCTATATCGTAATATTTATATTTATTTATATTTTAATTTTAATTTTAATTTTAATTCTAATAATAAGGGTATGTTAGCGAATGTTGTAAGGGTGTAAGTCGAAATTCTGTCCGTGTAACGCTACGCTATTTTTAATCATTGTAAGTTATGTTCAACCTTTTTAATTTAATGTCTCGTAGCTAAGTTATTATTATGCTTATTTAATCCGAAGTAATCATGATGTTGGGCTAATTACTAAAATTGGGTAATTGGGCTTTGTACCATAATTGGGGTTTGAATAAAAGAACGACACTTGTGGAAATTAGACTATGGGCTATTAATGGGTTTTATATTAACTAAACAATACCTTGTTAATTTAATATACAAACTTATAATTCGACGTATTTATATATAACCACATACGCTTAATCGGACACGATGGGCGGGATATTTATAAGTACGAATTATTGTTCATTTGCCGGACACGGGGATGGATTAATAGTCAATGGACTCATTAAAACAGGGGTGGATTACATTCAAGGGTAATTGGTGTAATTGTTAACAAAGTAGTAAAACCTTGGTTTACACGCAGTCGATAACCTGGTGTATTCATTAAACAAAGTATTAAAACCTTGTTACAATTCGAATCCCCAATTAGTTGGAATATTTGACTTCGGGAATAAGAATAGTTTGACGAAGGCTTTCGCTCTTTATATTTATGACTGATGGACTATTATGGACAAATCCGTATGGACATATTAAATAATCCAGGACAAAGGACAATTAACCCATGGGCATAAAACTAAAATCAACACGTCAAACATCATGATTACGAAAGTTTAAATAAGCATAATTATTTTATTTCATATTTAATTTCCTTTATTTTATATTTAATTGCACTTCTAATTATCGCATTTTTATTTATTGTTATTGTATTTAATTGCACTTTTAATTTTCGTACTTTTTAATTATCGCAAGTTTATTTTATCGCACTTTTATTATTCGCAATTTCATTATCGTTATTTACTTTATGATTTAATTTAAGTCTTGTATTTATTTTTAATATTTTACATTTGGTTTTAACTGCGACTAAAGTTTTAAAATCGACAAACCGGTCATTAAACGGTAAAAACCCCCCTTTATAATAATAATATTACTTATATATATATTTGTATTTTTATAAAAGTAAACTAATATAGCGTTAAGCTTTGTTTAAAAAGATTCCCTGTGGAACGAACCGGACTTACTAAAAACTACACTACTGTACGATTAGGTACACTGCCTATAAGTGTTGTAGTAAGGTTTAAGTATATCCATTCTATAAATAAATAAATATCTTGTGTAAAATTGTATCGTATTTAATAGTATTTCCTGTAAAAATATAAGCTATTTTATATACACCTCGCACGACATCACACACCTATGAACTTTCTGTAACCTCAATTGGATCCAAATCATTGAGTTAAACTCAAATTGTGCGATGAACGATTCGTTTGACTCTTTGACAACAACTTTGACTCGACAAATTCACACTTGTTTCAATGAATTGAAATCCGAGATTATACAGAAAGTTTGTTTGAAAGATATCTAACAAAACTGTGTTAATAATTCTTCAAGAATCATTCGAATTTGAACTGTTGTAAAAATTGTACACGAATAGAGGTGTCGCTGAAAATCAGTAAATAAATACTGAATAATTCAGTTTATTCTTGATAGAGATATTGTGAAATTGATTATGATGTTATAAGGTTGATGAAATGCCTAATTATAAGAAGTAATCGATTGATTTATATATATAAAAAAATTCGACAGTTCCCAATTAATATTAATAAAGGAAATAAAACACAAAAATATAATAGAAAGAAAGTATAAAGCAGATGGGGATTTTCAACTAAATTTGTCTACATTTGTGATTTGGATTTGATTTGGAGACCAGAAACAAAGATTTGTACAGTTTGAAAGATACAGATAACCACTTCGTACGAATTATATGCAACTTTATTTAATTTAAATTACATAATTAATATATATATATATTTTTTACATTTACTTTTAATTCTATTAATACTACATATATTTAATCATGTAATATTTAATAATTATTTATATATAATAACATATAATACCTATACTTTTGATCTATATATTCCAATTTATTACTCGAGCAAAATGGTAATATTATTGTTGATATAGTTTAAATATTAGTTGATATAGATAATAGTTATAACCTATTTCACTATTACACTGTTAACTAACATATAAATAAATACAAGTATTTACTTTGGGTCATTGTGTGTATATATATAGGTTTATATTAATAATAACTTTATTATATCATTTATTATTATCTATTCTAAATTCTAACAATTTATAATTTATTAATGTATTAGTATATATTTATATATATATAATCTATTTACAAGTAGTTGTTCGTGAATCGTCGAGAATAGTCAAAGGTTAAATGCATACATGAACACCGTTCAAAGTTTTTGAGATTCAACTTTACAGTCTTTGCTTATCGTGTCGAAATCATATCAAGATTAAGTTTAAATTTAGTCGGAAATTCCCGGGTCATCACAGTACCTACCCGTTAAAGAAATTTCGTCCCGAAATTTGAGTGAGGTGGTCATGGCCAACAATAAAAATGTTTTCATGACACATATGAGTTGATAAATAGAGTTTTATCATCGTTAGATATTTGAATAGAATAATTAAATTACTCGGAGCGTATGAGAGAAGCTATCGCAAAAGATTTAAATAGGAAAAGTAAGGATTCGTCTTAACTTTTGACGGAGCCTGGGTTGAATTCCGGAATTCAAGGGATTTATAGAAAATCTTCAAAATCAAAAAAATTTGATTCTTCGGCGAATAAGGAAATTAAGATCTCTCGAATTAAATGCGGTGATCTGCTTGATTACTCTGTCTGATATTTCCATTATAAATTAAATTCTTCCGTTCCATTATTCTCACCATTCCTATACTTTCCTTCTTGTTTCATACATTCAAAAGATTCTGAAAATGCTTAATCCAGTTCTGATCCTTGTCCTCATCCTTATTATCGCAACAATCATTCTCCTTTTCCAACTTCCACCAGAGGAATCTGTTTTCTTCTATTTCGCCCTCGGGATTATAATGTTTTTAATTCTCCTGTGTCTTTATGTTGCGATAAACATTGATATACACGGTTTGTAATTTATGTGTTGTTATCGGCTTTATATTCTCCCTTATATTTCAAAGCTCTATGCTTTTATTTTCTCTTCCCGACTTCAATTCAAGCGATTAATGGTCCAGAATTTGTAGATATAGAGTCTCGAATGATTATAATGTTCTAAGTAGGGTGGAACGTGATAGCACGATTTGATTTTCAAATTTATCAAAAATACAGACGATAGAACTATCATGAATATATTCTTCTTGATATGTTCGGAGGTTATGTAGAATAAAAGAGTTATGTAACATGACACATGATGATGGTATAATCTACTGTGAACCATCATCAGGTTTCATTAGAAACTTAGCATGACTTACTGTAATATAATTACGTTGATCAAGTGTCATTATATTATACTAACTCATGCATCAGTTCCCAACACTACTTCAAAAACATTCATATTTTAAGCTCGAAAGTTTACAGAATATAGAAACTACCAGTTTCTATATGATGTAACATTGATAGCACGAATAGATTATTGATTTCAGATACGAATAGTTATGAAAATATCTTCAGAAATATGGAGGATATTTATAATGAAAGATATGATGATATCTTGGAATTTCTAATATCGATGGATGATAGAAACTATTGTCAGCAAGGGTTTAGAGTAAGGAGCAAGATATTCACTAAAGACTTTAGCAGACATTGAATCACTTGGATTCTTTGAAGTCAAGCTTATTCTTTGTGATTTGTCCACGACTTTCTTCATAGTTTCGCATAATCTATTTTTCGATACTAAATTTTCTCTTGAATGTTTCCAATATAATGATACACAGGAAGCACGAAGAGGTATATAATTTCGGACGAGAATATTTATGAAAATATCCTCAGAAATATCGAAGATATTGATGATGATATTTTCGAATTTCTAAGTTCGATGGTTGATGGAGAAAGATTTTTCGTAAGATTTTAACATGACTTCGGAGCAAGATATTCTCTAAAGATTTCAACGGATCCAGAATTACCTGAATCCTTTGAATATAGAGTTTGGTTTTTGTATTTGTCCTTGGTCTCCTTCATGGGTAACTTAATCTGTTTTTCAATACCCAATTTTCTATCGAGCGTTCCTAACACTCCTTTCTTTATCATCAAACTTTTGGCCGTTTAGACCATCTACAATTTTTCTGTTTTCCTCTGCATTTAATGCTATGATATCTTAATCATCGGTTATTAATCCGAGGTGGTTTCAAGAGAATTGTGTTTTTAGATGATTAAACGCTGATGGTAATATGGTGGAATATGAAAAGTTCCCTGGTAACGATAAAAGAGCACGCGTATATATCAACGTTATAATAAGGTTGTTTCTTACGAAAAGTCGAAGTTGTCTTGCTGGAGCTGTGACAAATTTGGCTATTTCGAAGAAGAACTGCAAGGTTATTTTGGGTAATAATAACACTAAAGAAATTAGCACAGTTATGTGTTAAACGTTTACTCAGTTTCCGTGTGTTTTTCAAGTGCATAACTAAATGCATCAATCTTTTTCTCCCGTAGATGAAGTGCGGTTGATTCATCTTCTCGATTGAGGTATTTTCAAGGATCATGAAAGGTTTGAACGCGGATTATAATTGTCAGGATACAGATGAGATTTAAGATGAAATCAAGTGGCAAACTTGAAGATATGTTTAGTTTCATATGTTATAATCAATATTTTAATTCATTTTAATTATCCAATGTCGACAGTCCATATTTGATAGTCCACAATTAACAGTCCGATAATACATATATAGCTTAATATATAATATTCGAATTAATTAATACGTATCGGGACCCGTGTACATGTCTCAGACTCGATCACAACTCAAAGTATATATATTATTATAGAATCAACCTCAACCCTGTATAGAGAACTCGATCATTACTGCATATAGAGTGTCTATGGTGATTCCAAATAATATATATAGATGCGTCGATATGATATGTCAAAACCTTGTATACGTGTCCCGATATTTAAAGTGCGTAAAATATATAACAGAAAATTAAATAACGATAAATAAAGTGCGTAATGTAAATAACAGAAATTTAATGACGATAAATAAAATTGCGAGAATGTAAATTGCGATAAATAAAATGTAATCAGTTAGCTAGGATTTTGTTAGCGTGGATTCTTAACAAAATTTCTCATTGTTAATTTGTTTGTTTCTAACAAATTTTATTTTGTCCAATATTTTCTTCATTATGCCACTTGTCGGATTCTGATAGGTCAAAATCCAAATATGAAATTGAATGAAAATGGTTATTCTGTGATGAACGGATTCGTATAGCTGTGGTTGCAAGTAGGATAGTAAATGACTGTTGAATCAGATTCGAAGAATGTACAGTGTAACTTATTAATGCGAAATCTAAATATTCCTCGGGTATTACCTACCCGTTAAAATATTTTCACCATTAACAGTTTGTACAATAAAAATTTTATTTACAATCTTTATGAAAACATATATACATATATATTTTCTTCAGAAGTAATTATGGATTTAATGAGTCAATATGATATTAAACTCATTTGATTTACCGTTAGAATAAGAATATATAATCTCTAAAACATTAGAGATTACCTAATCGCCATGTCGAACGAAGATAAATGATGTAGAACGATTCGTAGAACGATGATTATACTCGAGGTACAGAATGAGATGTTGAGGCATGGATTGTTGAAACTTGGGTTGTTGGTTGTACTGGTCCCATTGGTGCTGAGGCTGGTGATGGTACCGGTGTTGGTGATACAGCTGGTGCTTGCAAATTGTATATCGTTCTCTCTAAAGTTAATACTCGAGCTCGAAGTTCTCTAACTTCTTCTACTAACCCTGGTTGATTATCAATGTGAGGTAGAGGTCAGATATCTTCTCTAGTTCCATTAATGGTAGTTTCAAGACGAAAAATTCTTGCAAATGGGGTATAAACGGTATTGCGAACGGGTTCGCCGGTGAGCGGGTCAAGTACTCCAAGGTTAGGTGGTAGATTTGATTCATGATATGGAGTACCTTCTTCCTTTCTCCATAGGGTGAGTATGTCGCGAACCCATCCCCATTTTCTCCAGTAATCACGGTAGTTGATTGGTTGGTGTGCTCCTGTCACGCTGTCTTCGGAGTCAGAGGAACTTGGTTGATTCGTAGAGGCCATCTTAAACGATCTCAAGAAAGATTTTTGGTATGAAGAGTTTAGTGGCATCAATTGATAGTTAGATGGTATTCTCAATGCATAATTTGCATAGATATATATAGTACCAGGATCCCTTAAATTAAGGAGAAATTTACGAGAGATATCAGGCAAGGTCTATAGTAACAGATACACTAAGATATGAATTGTCAGATACGCTAAGATATAAATTTTGTCTATACACTATTTATGCAGTCAATGCAGTAAAATGTGTCTAGACTAAGAATAATGAGTAGGTAATTTTCTAAGGATGATAAGCAGATGTTTTCCGATAAAAATGATAAGCAAAACTTTTGATATGCAGACACGGTCGAAGTCCAGACTCACTAATGCATCCTAACGACTATCAGTTAGGCACGCTAATGTAAGACCTGGTTCGCTAAGACCACCGCTCTGATACCAACTGTAGAGACCCGTCCTAATCTATCCGGACGAAGTCCATATCGATTACAAACGATTCACAACAGTTGATTACATCGCGAGGTAATTGACCTCTATATGATAAATTTTACAAACATTGCATTCGTTTTTAAAAGACAAACTTTCGTTACATCGACAGTTGACAGGCATGTAAAGCATTTCATAATATATCCAAATATAATTGACTTAATAATAATCTTGATGAACTCAACGACTCGAATGCAACATCTTTTGAAATATGTCATGAATGACTCCAAGTAATATCTCTAATATGAGCAAATGCACAGCGGAAGATTTCTTTCGTACCTGAGAATAAACATGCTTTAAAGTGTCAACCAAAAGGTTGGTGAGTTCATTAGTTTATCATAAAGAATCATTTCATAATTTTAATAGACCACAAGATTTCATACTTCCATTTCTCATAATCATACGTCCCATACATAGAGACAAAAATATCATTCATATGGATTGAACACCTGGTAACCGACATTCACAATATGCATATAAGAATATCCCCATCATTCCGGGATCCTCCTTCGGACATGATATAAATTTCGAAGTACTAAAGCATCTGGTACTTTGGATGGGGCTTGTTGGGCCCGATAGATCTATCTTTAGAGTTCGCGTCAATTAGGGTGTCTGTTCCCTAATTCTTAGATTACCAGACTTAATAAAAAGGGGCATATTCAGTTTCAATCATTCAACCATAGAACGTAATTTCGATTACTTGTGTCTATTTCGTAAAAACAGTTATAAAAGTTGCGCATGTATTCTCAGCCCAAAAATATAAAGGGTAAAAAGGTAAATGAAACTCACCGTATTGTATTTTGTAGTAAAAATACATATAACATCATTGAACAAGTGTAAGGTTGGCCTCGGATTCACGAACCTATATCATTTGTATATTTATTAATACATATAATCGTATTCGATTGAATATATATATAAATTTATTAATTACATTACTTTTATATTAATAAAATATATTTTAAATTTGTGTGTTCATTCAAATGGTTAATATTTTATAGTTATATTAATATATTGAGATACGTACTTGTTTAAAAATCGATAATTTGTTGTTTGTAAGTGTTTATATAAATAATTTTAGTAGGTTTTATATATATATATAGTTATGTGAAGTTTTAATATAAGTGTAGTATATATAATAAATATATTTTATGTACAAAGTATTTATTTGCTTAAAAATGATAGTTTTTGAGATTAATAAAGATAATATTAATAATCATATTATTTAATATTAATACTTATTTTGATAATAATATTATTAGTAATAACAATAATAATAATAATTATTATAATTGTAACTAGGGTTATATTAACGATAATAATAGTTGGTAACTATTACTTATATTAATGGTAGTACCAATAATAATAATTATGATGATAATATTAATAATAATACTTATCAAATACTAATAATAAGTATAACAATATCTAACTTTATAAATGATAACATTAATCATAATATTAATTTTAGTAATACTTTGATTAGCATAATAATAAGAATAATAATAATACAATAATAACAATAACAATAACAATAATAATAATAATAATAATAATAATAACAATAACAATAACAATAACAATAACAATAATAATAATAATAATAATAATAATAATAATAATAATAATAATAATAATAATAATAATAATAATAATAATAATAATAATAATAATAATAATAATAATAATAATAAAATTGAAACTACCTTAGGAAAAGGTTTAACAAAAAGAACAGATGTGTGCCTCATGTAAGGCTTGAACCTTCGACCTCTCGAAAATCCAACAGCACCCATAACCATCCCACTGCTCCAGCTTTTCTGATTTATATTACAATTTAATTGCTTTATATTATATCTGCTCATCTTACTTCTCCTTCTTCACTTTCAATCGGCCAAACCCATTAATCAAAGTAACAGCATAATTACTCGGGATTTATTAATGAAAAAAACAGACACACTCAATTCATTGCAAGGGTTGGAGTTAATTAACAGAATAAAACAACAACAAACAAAATTCTCGCTGTAGCAGAATACGAAGAACACACGTGAACTCATTTATTGATTTTGAAATTTAAAGCGTTTGAGACCCAACTTACAACATGAAAATGATTGTAAATTACACCTATGAACTTTCTGTAACCTCAATTGGATCCAAATCATTAAGTTAAACTCAAATTGTGCGATGAACGATTCGTTTGACTCTTTGACAACAACTTTGACTCGACAAATTCACACTTGTTTCAACGAATTGAAATCCGAGATTATACAGAAAGTTTGTTTGAAAGATATCTAACAAAACTGTGTTAATAATTCTTCAAGAATCATTCGAATTTGAACTGTTGTAAAAATTGTACACGAATAGAGGTGTCGCTGAAAATCAGTAAATAAATACTGAATAATTCCGTTTATTCTTGATAGAGATATTGTGAAATTGATTATGATGTTATAAGGTTGATGAAATGCCTAATTCTAAGAAGTAATCGATTGATTTATATATATAAAAAAATTCGACAGTTCCCAATTAATATTAATAAAGGAAATAAAACACAAAAATATAATAGAAAGAAACTATAAAGCAGATGGGGATTTTCAACTAAATTTGTCTACATTTGTGATTTGGATTTGATTTGGAGACCAGAAACAAAGATTTGTACAGTTTGAAAGATACAGATAACCACTTCGTACGAATTATATGCAACTTTATTTAATTTAAATTACATAATTAATATATATATATATATATATATATATATATATATATATATATATATATATATATATATATATATATATATATATATTTTACATTTACTTTTAATTCTATTAATACTACATATATTTAATCATGTAATATTTAATAATTATTTATATATAATAACATATAATACCTATACTTTTGATCTATATATTCCAATTTATTACTCGAGCAAAATGGTAATATTATTGTTGATATAGTTTAAATATTAGTTGATATAGATAATAGTTATAACCTATTTCACTATTACACTGTTAACTAACATATAAATAAATACAAGTATTTACTTTGGGTCATTGTGTGTATATATATAGGTTTATATTAATAATAACTTTATTATATCATTTATTATTTTCTATTCTAAATTCTAACAATTTATAATTTATTAATGTATTAGTATATATTTATATATATAATCTATTTTCAAGTAGTTGTTCGTGAATCGTCGAGAATAGTCAAAGGTTAAATGCATACATGAACACCGTTCAAAGTTTTTGAGTTCAACTTTACAGTCTTTGCTTATCGTGTCGAAATCATATCAATATTAAGTTTAAATTTAGTCGGAAATTCCCGGGTCATCACACATATTGATTATAAACGTTCCATATTAATTGATTTCGTCGCGAGGTTTTGACATCTATATGAGACGTTTTTCAAAGACTGCATTCATTTTTAAAACAACCATAACCTTTATTTTATCTATAAAGGTTTAAAAAGCATTACGTAGATTATCAAATAATGATAATCTAAAATATACCGTTTACACATGACCATTACATAATGGTTTACAATAAGAATATATTACATCAAAAATAAGTTTCTTGAATGCAGTTTTTACATAATATCATACAAGCATGGACTTCAAATCTTGTCCTTATTTTAGTATGCAACAGCGGAAGCTCTTAATAATCACCTGAGAACAAACATGCTTAAAACGTCAACAAAAATGTTGGTGAGTTATAGGTTTAACCTATATATTATCAAATCATAATAATAGACCACAAGATTTCATATTTCAATATACATCCCATACATAGAGATAAAAATCATTCATATGGTGAACACCTGGTAACCGACATTAACAAGATGCATATAAGAATATCCCCTATCATTCCGGGAAATCCTTCGGACATGATAAAAACGAATTCGAAGTACTAAAGCATCCGGTACTTTGGATGGGGTTCGTTAGGCCCAATAGATCTATCTTTAGGATTCGCGTAAATTAGGGTGTCTGTTCTCTAATTCTTAGATTACCAGACTTAATAAAAAGGGGCATATTTGATTTCAATAATTCAACCATAGAATGTAGTTTCACGTACTTGTGTCTATTTTGTAAATCATTTATAAAACCTGCATGTATTCTCATCCCAAAAATATTAGATTTTAAAAGTGGGACTATAACTCACTTTTACAGATTTTTACTTCGTCGGGAAGTAAGACTTGGCCACTGGTCGATTCACGAACCTATAACAAATATGTACATATATATCAAAGTATGTTCAAAATATATTTACAACATTTTTAATACGTTTTACTGTTTTAAGTTTATTAAGTCAGCTGTCCTTGTTAGTAACCTACAACTAGTTGTCCATAATTAGATGTACAGAAATAAATCGATATACATTATCTTGAATCAATCCACGACCCAGTGTATACACGTCTCAGGCTAGATCAAAACTCAAACTATATATATTTTTTGGAATCAACCTCAACCCTGTATAGCTAACTCCAACATTACTTCATATAGAGTGTCTATGGTTTTTCCAAATAATATATATAGATGGGTCGATATGATATGTCAAAACATTTGCATACGTGTCTATGGTATCCCAAGATTACATAATATATTAGAATACATGTATGATACAATATAAGTTAGCTAGGATATGATTAATATAGATTTGTTACCAATTTTCACGTAGCTACAACAAGCAAAAAATAACCAATCTTGTTTTACCCATAACTTCTTCGTTTTAAATCCGTTTTGAGTGAATCCAATTGCTATGGTTTCATATTGAACTTAATTTTATGAATCCATACAGAAAAAGTATAAGTTTATAGTCGGAATTACAGGTTACAAGTCGTTTTTGTAAAGGTAGTCATTTCAGTCGAAAGAACGACGTCTAGATGACCATTTTGGAAAACATACTTCCACTTTGAGTTTAACCATGATTTTTGGATATAGTTTCATGTTCATATGAAAAATCATTTTCCCAGAAGAACAACTTTTAAATCAAAGTTTATCATAGTTTTTAATTATCCAAACCAAAACAGCCCCCGGTTTCACTACGACGGCGTATATCCGATTTTATGGTGTTCATCGTGTTTCCAGGTTTTAAATCATTAAGTTAGCATATCATATAGATATAGAACATGTGTTTAGTTGATTTTAAAAGTCAAGTTAGAAGGATTAACTTTTGTTTGCGAACAAGTTTAGAATTAACTAAACTATGTACTAGTAATTACAAGTTTAAACCTTCGAATAAGATAGCTTTATATGTATGAATCAAATGATGTTATGAAAATCATTACTACCTCAAGTTTTTTGGATAAAACTACTGGAAATGCAAAAAATGGATCTAGCTTCAAAGGATCCTTGGATGGCTTGAAAGTTCTTGAAGCAAAATCATGACACGAAAACAGTTCAAGTAAGATTTTCACTCGAAATAAGATTGTTATAGTTGTAGAAATTGAATCAAAGTTTGAATATGAATATTACCTTGAATTAGAAAGATAACCTGCTGTAAATAATAAAGGTTCCTTGATCTTAGATGATTACTTGGAATGGATTAGAAAGCTTGGAAGTAGACTTGCAAGCTTGGAAGTATTCTTGATTTTTATGAAACTATACTTATGGAATTTATGAAGAACACTTAGAACTTGAAGATGGAACTTGAGAGAGATCAATTAGATGAAGAAAATTGAAGAATGAAATTGTTTGTAGGTGTTTTTGGTCGTTGGTATATGGATTAGATATAAAGGATATGTAATTTTGTTTTCATGTAAATAAGTCATGAATGATTACTAATATTTATGTAATTTTATGAGATATTTCATGCTAGTTGCCAAATGATGGTTCCGACATGTGTTAGGTGACTCAAATGGGCTACTAAGAGCTGATCATTGGAGTGTATATACCAATAGTACATACATCTAAAAGCTGTGTATTGTACGAGTGCGAATACAGGTGCATACGAGTAGAATTGTTGATGAAACTGAACGAGGATGTAATTGTAAGCATTTTTGTTAAGTAGAAGTATTTTGATAAGTGTCTTGAAGTCTTTCAAAAGTGTATGAATACATATTAAAACACTACATGTATATACATTTTAACTGAGTCGTTAAGTCATCGTTAGTCGTTACATGTAAATGTTGATTTGAAACCTTTAAGTTAACGATCTTGTTAAATGTTGTTAACCCAATGTTTATTATATCTAATGAGATGTTAAATTATTATATTATCATGATATTATGATGTATGAATATCTCTTAATATGATATATACATTAAAATATCGTTACAACGATAATCGTTACATATAAGTCTCGTTTCGTAATTCTTGAGTTAGTAGTCTTGTTTTTACATATGTAGTTCATTGTTAATACACTTAATGATATATTTAAATATCATTTTATCATGTTAAATATAGTGTATCAATATCTTAATATGATACATATGTATTTAGTAGACGTTATCATAACGATAATCGTTATATATATCATTTTGTGTTTCTTAACTTAGTAATCTCATTTCTTATGTATATCACACATTGTTAATATACTTAGTGAGATACTTACTCATCATAATCTCATGTCAACCATATATATATGTCTATATATACCACAACATGTAGTTTTCACAATTTTGTAACGTTCGTGAATCGCCGGTCAACTTGGGTGATCAATTGTCTATATGAAACTTATTTCATTTAATCAAGTCTTAACAAGTTTGATTGCTTAACACGTTGAAAAAATTTAGTCATGTAAATATCAATCTTAATTAATATATATAAACATGGAAAAGTTCGGGTCACTACAAAACTGAATTGGTATTGATTCTCCGGGTATACTCATACTTGTATAAGTCATATTATCTAAATCAGCATCAAGGCTAAGATCGGATGAATTGGTTTCGTGTACAACATCCCCCGGTGTCTTCGATAATGTCCCTATCCCAAAGTTTTCGATGATGTACCTCATAAACGACCTTCCAGCTGTTAGAGGTTTGTGAAGGATCGTCGATGTAAAAGACTTGTTGAGCTTGTGTTGCAAAAATGTGTTGATCATCTTGGTACCACTCATCTTTCGTGTCAATACTAGTTATGTTATTCACTTTAACTGTACGTTTACGATTTCGGGTGTTCTCAGTTTTGAACCACCGGCATCTGAATAACAAAACACTAAATGCACCACCATAATGCAACTCAACAATATCTTCTAACCGACCATAATACTAAGAGACACGAGCACCGGCATCTGCGAGTGTTGCAATTCCATTATTTTGTGTTGTGCGTCGATCATCGCGATTGCTAACCACAAACCTAACACCATTCACATTGCAGGCACTGTAATGGTTTGAGGTACCCACCGGTCCTTCAGATAGACAGATCAATTCATCGCTATACTTCGATCCGTCAACTGACCGTAGTTCACGTATCTATTAAAAAATAGTTATCAAATGTAAAGTTGTGTTGAGCAGAGATGCTCTGCATAAAGTTGTGTTGAGCAGAGATGCTCTGCATAAAGCTGTATTCAACATGTGATTTTAATTCATGACCACTGGATTCGTTCAAACAAGTGCTTCAATCCCCTATAAATACAACCCCTCAATTGTTAACAAATCACACCTCAAACACTTATCTCTCAACTAAATCTAAAATTTATAAGTTCAAAATGTCTCAGATGAATGTTATGCTTCAAGTTAACTATGGTGGGGAATTCGACCGAGAGGTCAAGAATTACTCCACCGTCAATTCTGAATAGAGGGAGTATTGCATGAATGTCCGAAATTACCTGATGTCGTAGGGGGTGTATACGAAATAGTTTATATTTTACTAGGAAAAACTATTAAATACAATACAATTTTACACAAGTTATTTATTTATTTATCGAGTGGATATACTTAAACCTTGCTACAACACTTATAGGCAGTGTACCTAATCGTACAGTAGTGTAGTTTTTAGTAAGTCCGGTTCGTTCCACAGGGAAATCTTTAAACAAAGCTTAACGCTATATTAGTTTATAAAAATACAAATATATATATAAGTAATATTATTATTATAAAGGGGGATTTTTTTTACCGTTTAATGACCGGTTTGTTGATTTTAAAACTTTAGTCGCAGTTAAAACCTAATGTAAAATATTAAATAAATAAAAGACTTAAATTAAAACTTAAAGTAAATAACGATAATGAAATTGCGAATAATAAAAGTGCGATAAAATAAAATTGCGATAATTAAAAAGTACGATAATTAAAAGTGCGATTAAATAACAATAAATAAAAATGCGATAATTAGAAGTGCAATTAAATATAAAATAAAGGAAATTAAATATGAAATAAAAGAATTATGCTTATTTAAACTTCCGTAATCATGATGTTTGACGTGTTGATTTTAGTTTTATGCCCATGGGTTAATTGTCCTTTGTCCTGGATTATTTAATATGTCCGTCTGGTTTTTGTCCATAACAGTCCATCAGTCATAAATATAAAGTGCGAGTGTCCTCGTCAAATTATTATTATACCCGAAGTTAAATATTCCAACTAATTGGGGATTCGAATTGTAACAAGGTTTTAATTCTTTGTTTAATGAATACACCAGGTTATCGACTGCGTGTAAACCAAGGTTTTATTACTTTGTTAACAATTACACCAATTACCCTTGAATGTAATTTCACCCCTGTTTTAATTATTCTAGTGGCTATTAATCCATTCCCGTGTCCGGTTAAATGAACGATTATTCGTACATATAAATGCCCCGCCCATCGTGTCCGATCGAGTGTATATGGTAATTTATAGGGACGCCCAATTGTAAATCTTTATATTAACATTAACAAACTTTCATTTAGTTAAACAAATATAAAGCCCATTAATAGCCCATAGTCTAATTTCCACAAGTGTCATTCTTTTGTCCAAACCCCAATTATGGTACAAAGCCCAATTACCCAATTTTAGTAATTAGCCCAACATCATGATTACTTCGTTTTAAATAAGCATAATAATAACTTAGCTACGAGACATTAATGTAAAAAGGTTGAACATAACTTACAATGATTAAAAATAGCGTAGCGTTACACGGACAGAATTTCGACTTATACACTCAAAACACTCCTTAACATAACCTTATTATTATTATTAATTAAAATTAAAATTATAATTTATTTATTTATTACAAATGGAGAAAGATAGATAATATGGTGTACCTAAAACTGAACAAAACACGCGAGATTTATAGACCTGGCCTGGAAAAGTAAGCCATGCGACTCGCATGACTTTGGCCTTCCTGCCATGCGAGTCGCATGGTAGGAAATTACAGCTCATGTTGTTTTGTCAGATTGCTTGTCGACATAATAAATAAATAATATAAATATATAAATAATTTTAATAATTATTTATATATTATATTATATTTATATGCATAGTTGAGTAGATCTTTTTAGTCCGTTGCGTCGCGCGTTTCTTCTAGGCTCAGGTCCCGGTTCCGGATTTTCGGACGTCCTCGCGTATTATTTTAAATCGCGTACTTTGCGTCTTGTAACTTGTACTCTTGTCATTTTGAGACGTTCCTCATCAATATTTTGAACCTTTTTGATTGAATCTTGTACTTTTTAGCTCTTTGGACCTTTTTGTCTTCAATTTGTCGAATCTGCCTTTTATCTTCTCTTTTTAATATTTAAACGAATATCGCTTGTAAATCGAACAATACCAACTAAAATCTTGTCTTTCTTGGAGAATAATGCTATAAAATATGTGTTCATTTTTGGCATTATCAATATTCCCACACTTAAGCGTTGCTTGTCCTCAAGCAATATAGTCTTGAAACACTTGAATCACTTCTTTATTCTTCACACTTTGTACATCAGTGACTTCAATACGGCGGTATAAACAATGATAGTAACGATATGGTTAAAGGTGGGTGTGTCTTTTTATGGTTGCCTCAGGTTTAGGTCAACGACACTGGCAATCAAATAGCCGATTTACTTTCGGTTTCTAAAGCAAAGTGCACATTTGAAAGGCGGTTTACAGTCCCACATGACTATAAAAATTTAGATCCTTTAAGGAAATTGGATCTTTATGAAAACATTTGATCTTTTGAAAATTCAAGCTAGATTTTACCCTAGACAAGTTTTCTGATTTGATCCATCATTCGGTGTTGCAAAATATATTTGTGGATCAATATTTTGGCTTAAAACTTTTAAGTTCGTGTAATCCACTGCTATCCCGGTATCGGAAAGCACACATCCAGTTTACTTGTTCCGTATATTACCTTTCGGTAAACTACCGTCCGGTTGTAAAGGAAAGCGATGAACAAGAAACTGTTAAGGCAATGTCCCGTGACATGCAGATGATTATGGTCTTTTAACGTGTCGGATGCTAGAAATATCCTTGGTAGGAGCGATAGTAAAGATCATCCTATTTTTTTCGGTCTGGCACAAGGTCCTGTCTCCGACCATGCTATGCAACCACCGTTCTTACGGTTGACACCCGATTTGGTTCAGGTGACCTAATGAATTCCAGGTGAATTCCTAGGATTTTACGTTCAATGGTAATGAACGCATTGAAAATGGGTTTTCAGAAAACAAATCGGTTTGTATTTTTTTTTTTTTTTATCAAAATATTTTCTCGTTCAAGCTCGAGTTTAGATATCATTGAATTCCATGAGTTTGAATTCTCAATCTTTAAGGTCAATCTCAAGGATTGAGTAATATCAGGCTTAAATGCTGATTTTTAATCTTTAAGGAGATTATCCTTTTCTGGGGATCTGATTCATTAGTCTTATCCAGCTAATTTGCACGGTGCCTCCCCATTGTACGAGATAAATCCTTCTCATGGTTAGGATAAATCTGACCACTTGGCGACCCTGTTTGATGCTGAGGTCCGTGGATTTCCTGCTGATTTTAGAGATGACTTTTCTAGATTTTTCGTCAACCTACAGCTGGTCTGGACGACAACTTCTTGACCTAAATCAAGAAGCGCGTGTCTTTTTCGGAAGACTTTACTTCCTTTTAATGATGGAATTGATTCATCGTGTAGATCCATCTCTTCTTTCAAAAGTATTACAATAAATCGGGTAAAACAGTTAATTTAGTCCAAAACAAAAGCACCTGCAATAAACTTTACACAAACATGTGATAGATAGTTTTTAATTGAATAACTTGGTATATTCTCCCCACACTTAGTTTATTTCTTTGCCTTTTTATTCTCCTTTATTCCATTTTAAATGAATTCAAGCGTTTTGGGTTGTTTCTCAATTTATGTCCTTTTTGAGGTAACAATAATTTCGGTATTAACACCTAGTTTTCATCGTTCATAAATATATATAAACATGATTTTGATTTCATTTAGTTGAAATTTTTTCAAATTTTCGCAAAATTTGGCAAATAAACCAAGTGTAAACCCGAGAGAATTTATAATCCTTCCCCACACTTAAGATCATGCAATGCCCTCATTTGCATGAAATCAGACTCTAATTATAAATTCACGAGGGTGATTAGTGTAGAAAAGTGATTAAAAATACCGAGTTTGCAAACATGTTGTTGTCATATCACATTTGATATTTTGCGTCTTGTCGTCAAAATTAGTAGCTTTTGCTGAACTTAATGCCAGTCTTTGAAAACGCGTTGTTTTATCCTGTTTTGTGCATAAAATAAACTACATACAATACAAACATAATTATACATGCAATTTGAAATGGAACTTTGGCATCCCACTTTCAAACTATAAGAACGAAAAATTAGTACAGAATAATAATAAAAATATCAAACATTACATAAACGTAATAAAGTATTAATTGTTCAAAATAAAAATTACCAACTTATCTCTACTCATCAGGAGGTGGGTTAGGAGGAAAATTAGGATATGGATCCCAATTCATGTTCGCGTCCGGGTTCCATGGCTGATGATAGGTGAACTGGTATGCTGCGTCATAATCATATAAATCATAGGGTGGTCTCATTTCTGGCTAATGTGCGGGATAGTATGCGGGTCGGATCGGATAATACATCTCACCAGGCTGCAGCTGGCTTATGATCTGGCGTTGATGATAGTCCCATTTATCATGCTCTCGTTGCCGGGAATGCTCGTAATCATTCCGACGATCCCACGCCTCATACTGCATATGCCTCTCATAGTTCGTCATGTATTCATCTTCCATGCGAACGCCTAAATCAAGAGCAGTCTCCCGAACAACTCCTATAATGTTGTTCGCCTCCTCCATCTCGTCATCCGAACCTCTTTCTACCTGTCGCTGAGGTCCCTCGTATCGATATACCCGACCACGTCTCATCAATAATACCCTTGCACCGTGATAAAGCTGTGAACTAATAGTTTCACCTTCGTCTATTATTTCGTTCATTGGACCCCCTTGGTGCTTATCCACACCTAAATACTCTCCAATGAGAGTAATGAAAATACCGCCACCTATAATACTCCTCGCTTTCATCCCCGAAACTATATTAGCGAGATAATAACCAACACAATAGGGAATGTTCACGAAACTCCTCGGGTCTCTAATACACTTAAGGTAGAACAAATCATTTACGGTTAATTTCTCCTTATTCTTACCCCTTTGTGTAATTGTGTTTGCTAAGAATCTATGAATCACCCGGAGTTCGGCTCTATCAATATCTAAGTATGTATGATTTCCACTGGCTTGAAACTCATTAAAATGGGACATACGCCTCCAGACGGCGTTAATATCAAATTCCCTATCTACCCTTTCTCCTTGGGCAATCAGGCCATTACAGTCGGGGGTCAAAAGTTCAGACGGAGTATAAATCTGTAAAGCCCGGGCCAAATCGATCATGGACATTCTGTACATGCGTCCACCTAACAGAAATCTAATAAAGTTTCGATCATCTAACCTCCTAACATCACTGTTCAACTTAATAGTACTAAGTAATTCTATACACCATTCCCTGTATATGGTTCTACGAATGGAAAATAAGCGCATCCAATCGTTAAACTGAGAATTACCATACCTTTGCACCAACAATTCCCGATTTGGATCGCCGAGGTCAACTGTTTCCAAAGGTACCCAGTCAATTGCCTTTGGCATTTCAATTCCCTTAAAGTAGAGAACGTGCATGTTCTTTTTATAATCTGGATACTCTATCCAACATCGATCAAATCTCATATTTGGATGTAACTCGGCCTCATTAATGTCTGGGTGCATAATCATTTGATGTGGAGCGAATTGACGAAACTGATTCACGAATAATTGATCTTGATCGTGATAAGGAATATGTTGCTCCTCATGTTCTTCTTCTTCTTGTTGCATATGTTGTTCTTGTTCATGAAACATTTCCGGTTCGGGCTCTGGTTGCCTGGACGATGATGCACCGTCCGTATTTGTAAATCTCTGCAAAACACATTAAACACAAAATTTGTGCATCCAAATATGCATTAGTGTTAGCAAAATAACAAACTGAATCAATTATGATGACATGTTTAATTCATAACACATTTTATACACATTTTCCTAACAATAACAATTCTACACTTTTACATACGAAAATGTATACAATGTTTTATCACATTTAAACTCTTAAACATGTCAACAATAATCATTATAGCAATTAAACACTTATTATATGGCATTCAAATCAAACTTGTACTCATTTTCATATTTTTGTCAAGTCTACAATTTTTCAAATAAGTACATATGAAAATATTCATCAAGTTTTTAATCATTCATCTCAAATTACATGCCAAACTAATCACTATTAGCAATTAAACAAGTTTCAAATGGCCTTTATATCAATTTAACCTAGTTCATGATTTTTTAGACTTAAAAAGTCCACTTTAATTCTCAAAAACGTGTTTAGGCTCAAAGTTTGGATCAATTAACTACCTAAACATGTTACACTACTTAATTTAGCAACAATTCATGACAAAAATCGGCCATAACTTGTTTATATCAAAAAGCCCCAAATTGCTCAAGAACACAAACCCTAGATTCCTAAAAATTTGAAGTTTTTAGCTTCAATTCATGTTAAATAGCTTCAATCTAGTATATACATGCATAATATAACAACAATTTAGCTCTAATTACACCTAAAATTAACAAAATCAAAATATAAAATTTCTAGCTCAAGAACACAAAAAATTCGAATTTAAAGAGATTAGGGGTGAAATCTTTACCATGTTCCTGAAGGGGTTGAGACTACTGAATCTAGGCATGATTGTTGTGAAGTTTTGCAAGAAATTTGGTGAGAAATGATGAAATTTTGAGAGAGATTGAGAGAGTTTTCGTGTTTGTGTATGTGTGTTGTGAGAAAACATAAGTCGACTGGAAATTTTGTACCAGGCCTGTTTTCAGTGGCCATGCGAGTCGCATGGTATAACCCTTTCCCTCATGCGAGTCGCATGGGGGTAGATTCCAGGATTTTTTTTTTTTTTTTTATATATAAAACCTTAAACTTTTAAAACATAAATTAAATAAAATTTTAAAAATTTTGTTTCCTTTAGGACGAGGTCGTTTCGGGACGAGGCCCTAGTCCGTCCCTCGACAAAATTTTAAAATTTTGTCATTTTTAAGCAATTGCTTTAAAAGCTTAGATTTTTTTGGATTTTTTAATTTTTTTGGCATACTTTAAATCAATAAGATTAAAAATAATGATAATAAAAATTCTCGTCCCGCCCTCGGGTAAAGCAATTTCGACTCAATGGTCTAGTTTTCAACTCACGACGAATTTTTAAAAAATCATATTTTTAACTTAATGAGATAAAGTAAATTTTTGTTTTTAAATTCACACAACTTAATTTAAAATGCATAAAATAAAAAAATTCATATTTTTTTTAAAAAAAATTAAAGATGCAATATATCATTAATATTTTTAAACTTATATTAATTTAATAAACTTATATTGTATATTAATTTTTAAAATATTTAAAAACTTAAAGATATTATATCATAAGATATATATATATTAGTTTTAAAACAAAGTAAAAATAAAAATAAAAAATCTTTTTGGTCTTTTATCCCACTTTAATCAATCAAATATTATCAAAAATATACGCCCCTCTTTTCGGTAAAGTAATTTCGGTTCCAAAACCTAATTTAACTCATGACGAATTTTTGAAATATTTTGGGTTGATTGATTAAAGATATTTATACCTTAAGAATAAACGTTAAATTTCGCAGTGATGTAATAAATTTTTGAATGATATCAATAATTTCGGTCGCCAAACCTAATTTTATTTAATACCAATTTAATACTTTTTAGCGAACAAATTAGCGTTTATTATCAAAAGGTTAAAAATAAAAATAAAAATAAAAACTGTACAGACATACCTGTGAAATAGATTTCTTAGTTATATGATCTATCCCATTCATAAGATAGTCGGTTTAATTAGTTTTCCATGGCTACATAGGCGTAACCTCGAGCATTCAGTGTCTTTTCTTCTAAACATATGAACGGTCCGTCTCTGCATAAAGTAACAAATTCGGTATTTGAATAGGTTTGATTATTTGAACATTTACCTCCATGTGACCATTTTCCGCATTTGTGACATCGTTCTAGGTGTCGTGCTCTTCTTTTCGCTGCGGATTTTGATTTTCCTTTACCAAATTGTAACTTATTATCTTCGCATCTGGATTCTTTTCTAACTCCGTCCATTCTTTCTCTGATTACTGATACTAATTCACTCGGTAGTATGTCATTATTACGTTTAGTGATCAAAGCGTGTAGCATTAGACCATGGTTTAGTTCACATGCAGTCTTCATTTCGTAAAAACCTAAAAAAAATAAAAATTCAGAATGGGGGGAGAAGACTAGTTCTTTAGGGTCTGCTAGGGAAAGACCATTCGGGTTCCATTTTCGAGAACTACACGAAAACAGACAATCTAACTCTAACAGAAATACATATTATCCTTTAAAGACTTGATTCTCCCCACACTTAGTTAGCTGTGGTGTCAAAATTGTGATTAACTTCGTTGTCGACTTCCATCGGACCATGTATGTAATGTTTAACTCTGTGACCATTAACTTTAAATTCAATCCCATTTGAATTTATTAATTCTATCGTTCCGTATGGGAAAACTCTTTTGACTATGAATGGTCCAGACCATCTTGATTTCAATTTTCCAGGAAATAGCTTGAATCGTGAATTGAAAAGAAGAACTCTGTCTCCTTCTTTAAATTCTTTTGAACTTCTGATTCTTTTATCATGCCATTTCTTCGTTCTTTCCTTATAGATTAACGAATTTTCGTATGCTTTATGTCTTAATTCTTCTAATTCGTTTAGTTGACTTAATCGTAGACGTCCAGCTTCATGTAAATCAAGATTACATGTTTTCAAAGCCCAAAATGCTTTGTGTTCAATTTCTACTGGAAGATGACATGCTTTCCCATAAACAAGTCTAAAAGGTGTGGTTCCAATTGGAGTTTTGTAGGCTGTTCTAAAAGCCCAGAGTGCATCCTCCAATTTAATGGACCATTCCTTCGAATTTGATCCTACGGTTTTCTCTAGAATACGTTTTAAAGCTCGGTTGGTATTTTCAACTTGTCCACTTGTTTGTGGATGATATGCGGTGGAGATTTTATGAGTTACTCCATATCTTTTAAGAACTTTCTCAAGTTGATTATTACAGAAATGAGTACCCCGATCACTTATTAAAGCTTTCGGTGTTCCAAACCTTGCAAAAAGACGTTTTAAAAAGTTGACTACAACTCGTGCATCGTTAGTTGGGAGAGCTTGTGCATCCGCCCATTTAGATACATAATCAATGGCTACGAGTATATATAGATTATTATGAGATTTTGGAAATGGACCCATAAAGTCAATACCCCAAATGTCAAATACTTCACATACTTGGATGACATTTTGTGGCATTTCATCACGTTGACTTATTTTTCCGGCCCTTTGACATGCATCACAGGATTTGCAAAGAAGGTGTGCGTCTTTGTAAATTGTAGGCCAATAGAATCCAGCTTCATAAACTTTTCTTGCTGTTAGTTGAGGCCCATAATGCCCTCCTGTTGGTCCTGTGTGACAATGGTTTAAAATTTTACTAGCTTCATCTCCAAATACACATCGGCGTATTATTCCATCGGGACAACTTTTAAACAGATGTGGATCTTCCCAAAAATAGTGTTTTATATCACTGAAGAATTTCTTTCGTCTTTGGTACGATAATCCTTTTTCAAGAAATCCACAAACTAAGTAGTTTGCATAGTCTGCAAACCATGGGATTTCTTTATAATCTATCTTTAATAGATATTCATCAGGAAAGTTGTCTTGTATGGCCGATTCATTTAGAACTTCTAACTCAGGATTTTCAAGACAAGAAAGATGATCAGCGGCGAGATTTTCTGCTCCTCTTTTATCTCGGATTTCAATATCAAACTCTTGTAAGAGTAAGATCCAACGGATTAATCTTGGTTTAGCATCTTGTTTTGAAAATAGGTATCTAAGAGCAGAATGGTCGGTATAGACCACTGTTTTTGCTAGAACGAGATATGATCGAAATTTGTCAAAAGCAAAGACAATAGCAAGGAGTTCTTTTTCAGTAGTTGTATAGTTTGTTTGTGCTCCTTGTAACGTCATACTAGCATAATATATAGGTTGAAATCGTTTTTCAATCCTTTGTCCTAAAACGGCTCCCATTGCAAAATCACTTGCATCGCACATTAGTTCAAATGGTAGATTCCAATTTGATGTTATCATGATCGGTGCATTAGTGAGTTTTTCTTTAAGAATATTAAAAGATTTGATACATTCATCTGAAAAGATGAATGGCGCATCCTTTTCTAGGAGTTTATTCATAGGAGTGGCAATTTTAGAAAAATCTTTTATGAAACGTCGGTAAAAACCGGCATGCCCTAGAAAACTCCTAACTCCTCTAACATTGGTGGGATGTGGAAGTTTAGCAATTACATCTACTTTAGCTCTATCCACTTCAATTCCTTCTTTTGAAATTTTATGTCCAAGAACGATGCCTTCTTTAACCATGAAATGGCATTTCTCCCAATTAAGTACTAGATTTGATTGTTCGCATCTAATTGGCATTCGTTCCAGATTAACTAGACATGATTTAAATGTATCACCGAAGACTGAAAAGTCATCCATGAATACTTCCATGCATTCTTCTATCATGTCGTGAAAAATCGCCATCATACACCTTTGAAAGGTTGCAGGGGCGTTACAAAGTCCAAATGGCATGCGTTTGTAAGCAAAAGTACCATAAGGGCACGTGAATGTGGTTTTCTCTTGATCTTCGGGTGCTATTGGAATTTGAAAATATCCGGAAAATCCATCTAGAAAACAATAGTAACTATTTCCGGCTAATCTTTCCAACATTTGATCTATGAAAGGTAAGGGAAAGTGATCTTTTCTGGTGGCGTCATTTAATTTTCTATAATCAATACATACACGCCATCCTGTTACAGTCCTAGTAGGAATAAGCTCATTTTTCTCATTTGTAATGACAGTCATGCCACCCTTCTTAGGTACGCATTGAACTGGGCTTACCCATGGACTATCAGAAATTGGATATATCAAACATGCATCTAGCAGTTTAATAATCTCTTTCTTAACTACATCTTGCATATTAGGATTTAGTCTTCGTTGGCGTTGCACATACGTTTTATGACCTTCTTCCATAAGGATTTTATGTGTGCAATACGAAGGACTTATTCCTTTAATATCATGAATCTTCCATGCAATGGCTGGTTTATGAGCTTTCAACACAGAAATGAGTTGAGATTTTTCATCATTTGTGAGAGAAGACGATATTATTACAGGTAATTCAGATTCACCATGTAAATAAGCGTATTCCAAATGGGTTGGAAGTGGCTTTAACTCTAATATTGGCGGTTCTTCTATCGATGATTTGTATCGATATCGGTCTTCCTCTTTTAACATTTGAAGTTCTTCTGTTGTTGGTTCATATCCATTATCCATAAGTGTAGCTAACATTTCAGCTTCATCAATTGGTTCAGTTCCTTCTCCTACAGAACATTCTCCCGTTCCTTGTAATTCTGGAAATTCTTCTAACAATTCAGCATATGGATCTACAGTTTGAATATAATAGCATGTATCATCTGCAGATTGCGGTTGTTGCATGGCTCTATCCACTGAAAAGGTAACACTCTCGTCCTCTATACTTAGGGTCAGTTTCTTATTGAACACGTCTATTATTGCTTTAGCCGTGTTTAAAAATGGTCTTCCTAATATGAGAGGTACTCGAGAATCTTCTTCCATATCCAGAATAACAAAATCTACTGGAAATACTAAATTACCAACTTTAACTAGCATGTTCTCCATTATCCCTCTAGGATATTTTACTGATCGATCGGCTAGTTGTATACTTATTCTTGTTGGTTTCAATTCTCCAAGGTCTAGTTTAGCGTATAGTGAATATGGCATTAGATTTATACTAGCACCTAAGTCTGCCAATGCTTCTATTGAACTAAGACTACCCAGAAAACATGGAATTGTGAAACTTCCTGGATCAGATAGTTTTTCTGGTATCTTATTCAACAGCACTGCTGAACAATTAGCATTCATAGTAACAGCCGAGAGTTCTTCCATTTTCTTTCTATTTGAGATTAGATCTTTCAAGAATTTAGCATATCTTGGCATTCCTGAAATCACATCAATGAAAGGAATATTTACATTTATCTGTTTAAACATATCCAAGAATTTGGATTGCTCGGCTTCAAGTTTCTCTTTCTTCATTTTACTCGGGTAAGGAAGTGGTGGTTGGTATGGTTTAACATAAGGTTTATCCTTAACTGTGTTATCTTCATTAACCTTTTCAACTACCGGTTCTTTTTCCTTATCTTGATCAGGTTGTGGTTCTTGTGGAGTAGGAATAGCTTCATCAGAAGTTACAGGTATTTCAGGTGGTTTAAGTGTTGTACCACTTCTTGTGGTAATGGCTTTAGCTGTTTCATTTCGGGGGTTAGCATTTGTATCGCTCGGTAAACTTCCCAGTTTTCTTTCACCTATCAACCTTGCTAGGTTGCTCACTTCTTGTTCCAAATTTTGAATCGAAGCTTGTTGATTCCTAAATGCTTGAGCATTTTGTTCATTGGTTTGTTTCTGTGATGTGAAAAACTGAGTTTGAGACTCAACTAGCTTTGATATCATATCTTCTAAATTTGGCTTTTTCTCGTCGGTTTGTGGTGGTTTAATCAGAAAAATAGGTCTTTGCTGATTGTAAGTATTGTTAGATACTTGTTGATTGCTAGGACCTTGTTGGTTGTTGTATGGAACATTTCGGTTATAGTTCTGGTTTTGATTGTAGTTAGGTCTTGGCGGTTGATAATTATTCTGATAATTATTTCTAAGCCTTTGGTTCATGTACGAAACATTCTCTCTTTGTTCCATTGTTTGTTCAATACTGAGACAATCTTTTGTCAAATGTGGTCCTCCACACTGCTCACAACTAATTCGTATAGCGTGAATATCTTTAGTCATCTTTTCCATTCGTCTCTCGAAAGCATCTATCTTTGCGGAAATGGAATCTAAGTCATGGCTAGAATCGGCTCTAGCTGCTTTAGATGATCTAACGATATCTTTTTCTTGGTGCCACTCATGTGAGTGGGAAGCAGTGTTATCAATGATTTTATAAGCTTCGGTTGCGGTTTTCTTCATTATGGAACCACCGGCTGCTATGTCGATGTCCTTCCTTGTAGTGATGTCACAACCTTGGTAGAATATTTGCACTATTTGATAAGTATCTAAACCATGTTGCGGACATCCTCTTAACAACTTTCCAAATCTTGTCCACGCCTCATATAGAGTTTCATTTGGCTTTTGTGTGAACGTAACAATTTCTCCTTGAAGTCTTACGGCTTTGGATGCCGGAAAGAATTGTTTAAGAAATTTTTCAACTAAAACATCCCATGTATCAATCGCCCCTTCAGGTAACGATTCCAACCAATCTTTGGCTTCTCCCTTTAAAGTCCAGGGAAATAACATGAGATAGATTTGTTCGTCTTCCACTTCTCGGATTTTGAATAGTGTACAAATTCTATTAAAGGTACGAAGATGTTCGTTCGGATCTTCATTCAGCGCACCACTAAATTGGCATTGGTTAGTCACCATGTGTAGAATTTGTCCTTTGATTTCATAATCTGGCGCATTAACGTTTGGTTGAGTAATTGCATGACCTTGGCCAGTGCGTTTGGCTCTCATTCGGTCTTCCATACTTAAAGGTTCTAGATTTTCCATGATTGGAAGTGTTGTATCCGAATCACTAGAGGTTTCTGATTTAATGATTTCTTCCTCAACAATCTCTGTTTGAATGATTGGAGGTTCCGGAGGAATAATTAGTGGATCAGGGTCTTGGAATTGTCCCTGAGTATTCTCCGGATTCTCAATTGTGATGTTTGTTTCAAAAACTGGATTATCGGAAATTTGAGTTGAAGTACTTGGTTGACTAGATGGCGAGTTTAAAGAAAAATCAACGGCGGTGATATTTGTTAAACGATGTCTTGATCGAGTTACAGGTGGTGAACGTACAAAAGGTGATGAACGTCTTGCTCGGTGCATTCACAGAATATCCTATTAGTTATAAAAATAATAAGAAAAACTTATATAAGCTATCCAATTAATAGACTTTTCTGATTTTTGCCCACGTTTCGAATAGCCAAAAGATGCAGCAGAGGGGCAGGATTCGTTTGGTCTCAATATAATTGAGGACTGTTTGGCTCCAACAACCCGTTCCACGTACAAATCCAACTATTACTACGAACCAGAAAAATGTCAACGTCTATTAATTTAACCACTTAGATAATTTTTCTTTCCGTTTAAGAAATATTAGACAAGAAGTAGATAAAATTCTATGTCCTATAACTAGAATGTCGAGAAATAAGGAAGAAATAGATTGCGCGTCGAAAAGTGTCGAAAAATGAAAAAGGCGAAGAGCGGCTTAAGACACACAACTAATCGATCCTTATAACGACTATTATCTTAAAATTAAAATTGCAAATGGAGATCACTACTTGGAATTGTAATTGATACATAGGTAAAAGCGTCGAAAAATAAGAAAATAGCACGAAAAATGGCGTCGCAAAATTCTAAAGCACCTAAAACTTAGTCTAAGGAATAGGCACTTAAGGGATTTTACGGCAATCCTAAAAATTCTAGAAATAAAAATAAAAACTACGGCAAAAAACTAGACTTAAAAACTAAGTACGAACGAAGAAAAATGCTAAAATTACGCTAAAACAACAAAAAGATACAAAATATAAAAGTTACTAAAAAGTTATAAAAATATTAGATTTTATAAAAAATATTATTTTTATATTTTATATAAAAGTATTAAGTTTATATATTTTAAAAACTAAATATAAAAGTAAATATAAAAACTAAATTAAAAACTAAATATAATAATAATAATAATTTAGGGTTTAGAGAATATTAATTATTTAATACCCGTAATTAATGCTAGATTAGGGTTCGTATGTGGCCTGGTCAACCCCTTCATGCGAGTCGCATGGAATAAGGGGGTGGGTCATGCGAGTCGCATGGCCATTCTCACCAATTGGACTGGTTCAAATGACAGGTCACGTAATTATTTAATATTTATTTTTAATTTCTGTTTTATATATAATATAAGATATAAATATATAATTTAAATAAAAACTTAATAAAATACTAAAATAAAATACAAATACTTTAATATTATGTAAATAATAAAGAAAAACTTAAAATACACTTTAAAATATATATTTTTTTTCGATTTTAAAAGATTTTTTTTTTTTATTTTTAATTTTTAAACAAAAATATAAATTTTACAAAAACTAATTATAACTAAAAAAAAATATAGGGCGTTTCGCTTCGGCGTTCCCCGGCAGCGGCGCCAAAAATACTTGATGTCGTAGGGGGTGTATACGAAATAGTTTATATTTTACTAGGAAAAACTATTAAATACGATACAATTTTACACAAGTTATTTATTTATTTATCGAGTGGATATACTTAAACCTTGCTACAACACTTATAGGCAGTGTACCTAATCGTACAGTAGTGTAGTTTTTAGTAAGTCCGGTTCGTTCCACAGGGAAATCTTTAAACAAAGCTTAACGCTATATTAGTTTATAAAAATACAAATATATATATAAGTAATATTATTATTATAAAGGGGGGTTTTTTTACCGTTTAATGACCGGTTTGTTGATTTTAAAACTTTAGTCGCAGTTAAAACCTAATGTAAAATATTAAATAAATAAAAGACTTAAATTAAAACTTAAAGTAAATAACGATAATGAAATTGCGAATAATAAAAGTGCGATAAAATAAAATTGCGATAATTAAAAAGTACGATAATTAAAAGTACGATTAAATAACAATAAATAAAAATGCGATAATTAGAAGTGCAATTAAATATAAAATAAAAGAAATTAAATATGAAATAAAAGAATTATGCTTATTTAAACTTCCGTAATCATGATGTTTGACGTGTTGATTTTAGTTTTAGGCCCATGGGTTAATTGTCCTTTGTCCTGGATTATTTAATATGTCCGTCTGGTTTTTGTCCATAACAGTCCATCAGTCATAAATATAAAGTGCGAGTGTCCTCGTCAAATTATTATTATACCCGAAGTTAAATATTCCAACTAATTGGGGATTCGAATTGTAACAAGGTTTTAATTCTTTGTTTAATGAATACACCAGGTTATCGACTGCGTGTAAACCAAGATTTTATTACTTTGTTAACAATTACACCAATTACCCTTGAATGTAATTTCACCCCTGTTTTAATTATTCTAGTGGCTATTAATCCATTCCCGTGTCCGGTTAAATGAACGATTATTCGTACATATAAATACCCCGCCCATCGTGTCCGATCGAGTGTATATGGTAATTTATAGGGACGCCCAATTGTAAATCTTTATATTAACATTAACAAACTTTCATTTAGTTAAACAAATATAAAGCCCATTAATAGCCCATAGTCTAATTTCCACAAGTGTCGTTCTTTTGTCCAAACCCCAATTATGGTACAAAGCCCAATTACCCAATTTTAGTAATTAGCCCAACATCATGATTACTTCGTTTTAAATAAGCATAATAATAACTTAGCTACGAGACATTAATGTAAAAAGGTTGAACATAACTTACAATGATTAAAAATAGCGTAGCGTTACACGGACAGAATTTCGACTTATACACTCAAAACACTCCTTAACATAACCTTATTATTATTAATTAAAATTAAAATTAAAATTTATTTATTTATTACAAATGGAGAAAGATAGATAATATGGTGTACCTAAAACTGAACAAAACACGCGAGATTTATAGACCTGGCCTGGAAAAGTAAGCCATGCGACTCGCATGACTTTGGCCTTCCTGCCATGCGAGTCGCATGGTAGGAAATTACAGCTCATGTTGTTTTGTCAGATTGCTTGTCGACATAATAAATAAATAATATAAATATATAAATAATTTTAATAATTATTTATATATTATATTATATTTATATGCATAGTTGAGTAGATCTTTTTAGTCCGTTGCGTCACGCGTTTCTTCTAGGCTCAGGTCCCGGTTCTGGATTTTCGGACGTCCTCGCGTATTATTTTAAATCGCGTACTTTGCGTCTTGTAACTTGTACTCTTGTCATTTTGAGACGTTCCTCATCAATATTTTGAACCTTTTTGATTGAATCTTGTACTTTTTAGCTCTTTGGACCTTTTTGTCTTCAATTTGTCGAATCTGCCTTTTATCTTCTCTTTTTAATATTTAAATGAATATCGCTTGTAAATCGAACAATACCAACTAAAATCTTGTCTTTCTTGGAGAATAATGCTATAAAATATGTGTTCATTTTTGGCATTATCATTACCCGTTGTCTGAACTACTTGATTTTCTCAAGGAGGACATACCTCTTGCATTCTCACAAGTGTGGTTCTTCAAGGAACCCAATGTTCCAGCCAGTCTTCTTAAAGATGAAGAAGACTGGACCATGCTTGTGGGTCGAGCAGTGAGCAACGAAATCATCAAGTTGTATATCGAGTTCCGGGATGAAAGCGAAAACATTGTGTCTGATGAAGAGGACTACGTGCCCTCCGAGCCACAGTACGACACGGATGGAAAATTCTATTCTTCTGATTCTCCTGATCTCAATGATTTCTAAATGTTTTGCTGTATTATCATTGTTTATTATCGTTGTTTAGCTTTCGTTGTTATTATGTTTAATCTGTAGTTTCAAAAAATTGTAACCGTGATGTTGTTTTAATAAAAGTGACGTTAAAAAAAATAGTGATTTATATTTGTAATAGTATGAAAAATTTAATAAGGTCTTAATAAATTTAATAATAACAATACACCGTTACATAACAACGTTACATTACACCGTTACGTACACCGACACATAAACACCGTTACACTAGGGCGGGAAAAATTTTGGGCGGGAAACATTTGTGCGGGAATTCTTGGTGCATCGGGAAACAACTTTCCTTTTTTGGAGCCATTTTTTCCGGTACAATAATTGGATCATATCTTTCCGGACGACATTGGGTCGTCTGGGAAAACTTTGTGGATCTACTTAAAGAGTAGCCATACACACGCTTTTCATCCATATCCACCCATTCAAGTCTTTCTATCTCTATCTCTACAATCACACTATGAATCAACCAACAAATAATAGACCTATTAGTGAAGGTCGACAAGTCAGACTACAAGATTTTCCAGAGATCGATCGTGAATTCAGAAGAATGGGTTTGCTCCTTTTGCTTGATAAGTTTTTTTTCCTGCTCTCGTGCATAAATTCTATTCCAACTTTGAATTCACTAATGAACAATTGGTGAGGTTTCAAATCTATGACAGGCAACACGAGTATACTCTTGAACAATTTGATATGCTATTGAGCGTACCATTTGAAGGTAAAAATATATATTTTCCCAGTGAAGACCTCGAAGCTCTTCCTCAGGATATTCCAAAATATGACATGGCCATACTTGTGTGTCGTATTGCGGTTCCATTCAGAACCATAGAACGTTCAGGCATCCTTGACAAATACCTTCGTCCGGGAAATATTGCTATAAGAAATGCACTTATTAGGAGTAACATGTACCACCGCGAACCAAACATCACTCGATTGTCAATGACCGAAGCATGTCTTCACTGGTGCATAACTCACAACATCCAAGTAAATATTGCTCATTTGGTGGCTTCCCGAATGAATCAACTTCGTTATGCAGAAACAAGACCTCATATTTCGTACGGAGCATTTCTGAACCGTCTATTTACTAGTATTGGTGCGGTTGAAGGTCTGGTGGGACGACGTCCGATAACCACGTTACCTATCGACCGGTGCTTCATTTCTGAAACATCGGCAGCATCGAGCTCAGGTTCTGAAAGTTCATCCACTAAATCGGATGCTCGTAGTCATCCTCGTCTTCGTTATTAGTGTGTTTCAATACCAGTAACTTTGTAGTCATGTGCTTGAAGTGTGTTTAATTCAGTAAGTGTGTTTAAATTTAGTAAGTGTGTTTAATTTTAGTCGTGTGCTTGAAGGATATGTAGGACGGCGTCTGATAAGTAAGAGTGTTTAATTCAGTAAGTGTGTTTAATTCAGTAAGTGTGTTTAAATTCGGTAACTTTGTATTATATTAATTTAATGTTTGTCGTTTGTTGTGTTTAATTCAAAAAAATTTGTTTGTCTACTTAAATATTGCTCTTTATATATAATAACCGATTTATCTACTTACAATCCGTTTTCATTCAAAACAAATGACAACAACATAACAATTTCATTCAACAGAACTAATACAACCGATATAAATACAAACGATACAAATACAAACGATACAGAAATACAAACGATACAAATCCACCCAAGTTAACTAACTAACTTAAAGGAAAGTTAAAAAAGTGTTTTCGTCTTCCAAAACCAAATAAAGAGAAATGCGATCAGAACGCCAACTTAGGGTTTCTTTTATACCATTCCACTGATCGTCGGTACGGAGATATGTGGCGGACAATTCCGGAACATAGTCATTGATAAAGCTAAAAAGGAACATATATTTCATAGCAATATCCCTCCTAAATAATAGGTTTTCATATGTAATTGTATTATATTTTCATTGTAATTGTTTAAATAAATAAGTGCGAAGACAAAATGCGAAAACGAAGATTTGAAGACACAAACGTCCAAAAAGCTCAAATGTTCAAGATACAATTCAAAAGGTTCAATTTATTGATGAAAAACGTCTAAAAATGACAAGAGTACAAGTTACAAAACGAAAAGTACAAGATATTAAATTGTACGTAAGGACGTTCGAAAATCCGGAACCGGGACATGAGTCAACTATCAACGCCCGACGCAATAGACCAAAAATTATGAGTCAACTATGCATAAGAATAAAATATAATATATAAATAATTATATAAATTATTTATATATTATAAATATATATATAATCATGTCGACAAGCTATGAGACAAAGGATCCTGAGCTGGATTTTCAAACTCCACGACTCGCGGAGTTTGAAGGCCAAAAACTCCACGACTCGCGGAGCTGTCAGAAATCAAAACGCCTATAAAAGGCCATGCATTCTGCAAAGTTTATATATAATAAATAATAATAATAATAATACTCTGTAGTATAATATATATATATATATATATATATATATATATATATATATATATATATATATATATATATATATATATATATATATATATATATATATATATATATATATAGTATAGATTTGTGTTATATTAGATTAGTTTGGGTTATGTAAAAGTTATTTTTTACGGGTTTTAAAGCCGGAACTCTGTCCGTGTACTACTACGCGATAAATAATCAATGTAAGCTATGTTCTCCTTTTTAAATTAATGTCTCGTACTTAAGTTATTATTATGCTTATTTGAACCGAAGTAATCATGATGTTGAGCTAAATATTAAAGACGGGGTAATTGGGTTTTGTACCATAATTGGGGTTTGGACAAAAGAACGACACTTGTGGAAATTAGACTATGGGCTATTAATGGGATTTATATTAAATTAACGATACCTCGTTAATTTAATATAAATGTTATGATTTGGCGTATCTATATATAACCACATACGCTTAATCGGACACGATGGGCGGGATATTTATAAGTACGAATTATTGTTCATTTGACCGGACACGGGGATGGATTAATAGTTAATGGACTCATTAAAACAGGGATGGATTACATTCAAGGGTAATTGGTGTAATTGTTAACAAAGTATTAAAACCTTGGTTTACACACAGTCGATAACCTGGTGTATTCATTAAGCAAAGTATTAAGACCTTGTTACAGTTCGAATCCCCAGTTAGTTGGAATATTTGACTTCGGGTATAAGGTTAAATTTGCCGAGCAGTTTATAATTATGACCGATGAACTATTATGGACAAAAACCAGATAGGTTTCAAATACATCCAGGACAAAGGACAATTAACTCAGGACAATAAATTAAAATCAAAACGTCAAACATCATGGTTACGAAAGTTTAAATAAGCATAATATATTTTATTTCATATTTTCTCGTACTTTTATTTATTGTCATTTTAATTATTGTTATTTATTTTATATTGTTATTTAAATATCGTCATTTACTATACGCTTCGCTTAAAATATAAATCGACAAACCGGTCATTAAACGGTAAACCCCTTTTATATATTATTATATATAATTATATATATTTTGTTCAAATATAGTTGTTTAAAAATATAGTATGCAATAAGCCCGCTCCCTGTGGAACGAACCGGACTTTCTAAAAACTATACTACTCTACGATTAGGTACACTGCCTATAGTGTTGTAGCAAGGTTTAGGTATATCCCATTTGTAAATAAATAATTAAAACTTGTGTAAAATTGTAGCATATTTAATAGTATTTTCCTGCCAAAATTAATAGTATTTTATACCACTCCGCTACGATATCAAGTTTTTGGCTCCGCTGCCGGGGAACTTAGAGAAACGCTAGATTTTTAATTTATTTTTGTATAAATATATTTATATATCATTTTAGAAAAACAATATAAAATTTAAAAAAAAACCGAAATTACAAACTCCACGACTCGCGGAGTTTGCAGGCTTAAAACTCCACGACTCGCGGAGCCACCCTGACAGACGTACCCAGAACCCTAATTTGGCATTTATTACGAGTATAATTTAATTATTATTATTAAAACTTAATTAGGTTTATATTTAATATTAATATTTAGTTTTAGTTTTTAAATTAATTTGTATTTTAAATATTAATTAGTATTATTAAATATATATATATATATAAATTAATACTTTTATAAAATAAATAAAATAAAAATAATATTTTTATAAAAATAAATAATTTTTATAACTTTAAGTTTATTTTTATATTTTGTATCTTTTCATTTGTTTTAGCGTAATATTTGTATATTTTTCGTTCGTAGCTAGTTTTAAGACATAGTTTTTGCCGTAGCTTATTTTTATTTTCTAGATTTTTAGGCTTTGCCGTAAAATTCCTTAAGTGCTTTTTCTTTAGACTAAGATTTAGGTGCTTTAGAATTTTGCGACGCCGTTTTTCGCTTTAGTTTTAAATAGATTTTAGTGCCTTTAAGTAATTGCCGTTTTCTGAATAAAATTGCATTTACCTTTAGACCTTTAGGCGCAACTTTTTAGATATAATTTTTAGACTTTTAAGTTACGACGCACTATTTTCTTATTTTTATTTTTCGACGTTTTTCGACGCGCATTCTTTTTCTTTCTTATTTCTCGACGCTTTAGTTTTTAGGACTTAGAAATTTTCTCTATTTCTTATCTTATATCTAAAACAGAAAGAAAAATTATTTAAGTGGTTAAATTAATGGACGTTGACAATTTTTTGCTTCGTAGTAATAGTTGGGTTTGTTAGTGGCTGAGTTGTGAGCTTCCGATTTAAAGGGTTCTGGCTCCCTGCTGCATCTTTTGGCTATTCGAAACGTGGGCAAAAGCAAAAAAGTCTATTAATTGGACAACTTATATAAGTTTTTCTATTTTTATAACTAATAGGATAATTAGTAAATGCACCACATTGTAGCTAAAATTTGGCCATCGCAATAAAATGGAAAATTTTGAAAACAAGGCTATGGAAACCCTTTTTGATATCCAAAATCAATTAAATCAATACTCTCAAACGAGTGTTGATGACAATTTGTTCGGTCAATCTTGGATCACGAATGACGAAACAATAACTGGTTGTGAAATCTGTGGAGATTATCACTCAACATGGGAATGTTATTATTACGTTCCTATGGAAAATTACGCACCCACGGAACCTGAATGGAATGATTATGAAGAATACAATTCAAATTGGGATTATTCCCAAGAATATATCCAAACTCAACAACCAGTAGGCGAGGAAAATTACGTGTCTGAAAATTTACTAGACAATATGAAAATCAAACTCGAAGAACTCAATGCTCAAAATGAACAAATGAGAGAGTTTGTAAACCGGCAAGCTGAAACTCTATCAGACTACACACCTGTCGATCTGAGGAGTATTGTGCAAGAAAATATCATATCATCGAATTTTGATGAATTCGAGAGCTCCGAAATTACCAACTATCCCGATGATACTTTTTATTCAGTCTTACCAATTTCACAACATATCGACACATTAGCCTCTACCGACGAAATCATCGATCCATCAATGGATAAAGAAGAAGTAAGGGTGACAAATTGGCACTCTTGGGAAAACGATAACGTTGAAAATTTTACCCCCGAGACCAAAATGGTGAGACCAATAAGTACCATTAATGAAGAAGAATCTACTCCAATCCCGAAATTCACCATTCCACAACCTTCCAACCTAATATTCTCAATAGACGAGTCATCTACCGAAGATGAACTACGAGCTTTAATAGATAATGACACCTCGAATTTCACCCAATTGGGTAATAGAGGTGAAACCTTTGATCCCGAGAATGAACGGAAGAAAATGTTAGGAATTATCCACCCTATAGAAATATGTATGTCGATGTATATCGATCCATTTGACCAAGAACCAGAAAAGAGACATATCCATTTACTAAAAGCTACACTTAAAAAAGAATTAAGTAGTGACGATCGGGAGAGTCTAAACTTTAAACCCATTGATATATTATACACCACCCGAGATGTAAATAACTGGCTCACTATTCTAATTCGTGGAACTTATTCTACCGACTTCACATGTCGTCAGCTAAGTATGGGGAAGTCTAACCCCACTTAACGTTAAATTAGGGGTTCGGGTTAGTGCATAACTCGTTAATAAACATGCATAATAAGTTAGGGTAAAAGACGCATTTTCAAAGATTAGCAAACAGTCCAGAAAAGCAACCGTTTTTGAAGAAAAACATGTGTGATAAAACAATAAAAGGAATGAACGATGAGGCGCGCCATCTATCATTCGACGAGCTTTGTAAATACAAACTGGGTATTTTTAATTACTTTTCTACACTAATCACCCCCATGAATTTATAATTATAGTCTGATTTCATGCAAATGAGGGCATTGCATGATCTCAAGTGTGGGGAAGGGTTATAAATTCTCTTGGGTTTACACTTGGTTTATTTGCCAAATTTTGTGAAAATTTGAAAAATTTTCAACTAAATGAAGTCAAAATCATGTTTATACATATTTATGAACGATGAAAACTAGGTGTTAATACCGAAATTATCGTGACCTCGAAAAGGACATAAATTGAGAAACAACCAAAAACGCTTGAATTCATTTAAAATGGAATAAAGGAGAATAAAAAGGTAAAGAAAGAAACAAAGTGCGGGGAGAATGTACCAAGTTAATTAAAAACTATCTATCACATGTTTGTGCAAAGTTATTGCAGGTGTTTTTGTTTTGGACTAAATTAACTGTTTTACCCGATGAAAGAAAAGAAAAGATGGATCTACACGATGAATCAATTCCATCATTAAGAGGAAGTAAAGTCTTCCGAAAAAGATACGCGCTTCTTGGTTTAGGTCAAGAAGTTGTCGTCCAGACCAGCTGTAGGTTGACGAAAAATCTAGAAAAGTCATCTCTAAAATCAGCAGGAAATCCAAGGACCTCAGCATCAAACAGAGTCGCCAAGTGGTCAGATTTATCCTAACCATGAGAAGGATTTATCTCGTACAATGGGGGGCACCGTGCAAATTAGCTTGATAAGACTAATGAATCAGATCCCCGGAAAGGATAATCTCCTTAAAAGATCAAAAATCAGCTTTTAAGACTGATATTACTCAATCCTTGAGATTGACCTTAAAGATTGAGAATTCAAACTCATGGAATTCAATGATATCTAAACTCGAGCTTGAACGAGAAAATATTTTGATCAAAAGTTACAAACCGATTTGTTTTCTGAAAATCTATTTTCAATGCGTTCATTACCATTGAACGTAAAATCCTAGGAATTCACCTGGAATTCATTAGGTCACCTGAACCAAATCGGGTGTCAACCGTAAGAACGGTGGTTGCATAGCATGGTCAAAAACAGGACCTTGTGCCAGACCGAAAAAATTATAGGATGATCTTTACTATTGCTCCTACAAAGGATAGTAATTGCGTCCGACACGTTATAGACCATAATTAAATGCATGTCATTAGACATTGCCTTAACAGTTTCTTGTTCATCGCTTTCCTTTACAACCGGACGGTAGTTTGCCGAAAGGTAATATACGGGACAAGTGAACTGGACGTGTTGCTTTCCTAATACAAGGTTAGCAAGTGGGTAACACAAAACCATAAGTTTTGAGCTAAAATTTTCAAACCTAAAACCCACAAAACCCACAAAAACATTTTGCAATACCGGTGAAGGGTTATTTCGGAAAACCTGTCTAGGGTAAAATCTAGCTTAAATTTTCAAAAGATCAAATGTTTTCATAAAGATCCAATTTCCTTAAGGATCTACATTTTCATAGTCATGTGGGACTGTAAACCGCCTTTCAAATGTGCACTTTGCTTTGGAAACCGAAAGTAAATCGGCTATTTGATTGCAAGTGTCGTTGACCTAAACCCGAGGCAACTGTGGATGACACACCCACCTTTAACCATGGTTCTATCGTTACTATCATTGTTTATACCACCATATCAAAATCACTGATGTACAAAGTGTGATGAATAAAAAAGTGATTCATGTATATTTTTATTTCAAGTTCTGTATTGCTTGAGGACAAGCAACGCTCAAGTGTGGGGATGTTTGATAAGGCTAAAAAGGAACATATATTTCATAGCAATATCCCTCCTAAATAATAGGTTTTCATATGTAATTGTATTATATTTTCATTGTAATTGTTTAAATAAATAAGTGCGAAGACAAAATGCGAAAACGAAGATTTGAAGACACAAACGTCCAAAAAGCTCAAATGTTCAAGATACAATTCAAAAGGTTCAATTTATTGATGAAAAACGTCTAAAAATGACAAGAGTACAAGTTACAAAACGAAAAGTACAAGATATTAAATTGTACGTAAGGACGTTCGAAAATCCGGAACCGGGACATGAGTCAACTATCAACGCCCGACGCAATAGACCAAAAATTATGAGTCAACTATGCATAAGAATAAAATATAATATATAAATAATTATATAAATTATTTATATATTATAAATATATATATAATCATGTCGACAAGCTATGAGACAAAGGATCCTGAGCTGGATTTTCAAACTCCACGACTCGGGGAGTTTGAAGGCCAAAAACTCCACGACTCGCGGAGCTGTCAGAAATCAAAACGCCTATAAAAGGCCATGCATTCTGCCGAGTTTATATATAATAAATAATAATAATATTAATACTCCGTAGTATAATATATATATATATATATATATATATATATATATATATATATATATATATATATATATATATATATATATATATATATATATATATATATATATATATATATATAGTATAGATTTGTGTTATATTAGATTAGTTTGGGTTATGTAAAAGTTATTTTTTACGGGTTTTAAAGCCGGAACTCTGTCCGTGTACTACTACGCGATAAATAATCAATGTAAGCTATGTTCTCCTTTTTAAATTAATGTCTCGTACTTAAGTTATTATTATGCTTATTTGAACCGAAGTAATCATGATGTTGAGCTAAATATTAAAGACGGGGTAATTGGATTTTGTACCATAATTGGGATTTGGACAAAAGAACGACACTTGTGGAAATTAGACTATGGGCTATTAATGGGATTTATATTAAATTAACGATACCTCGTTAATTTAATATAAATGTTATGATTTGACGTATCTATATATAACCACATACGCTTAATCGGACACGATGGGCGGGATATTTATAAGTACGAATTATTGTTCATTTGACCGGACACGGGGATGGATTAATAGTTAATGGACTCATTAAAACAGGGATGGATTACATTCAAGGGTAATTGGTGTAATTGTTAACAAAGTATTAAAACCTTGGTTTACACACAGTCGATAACCTGGTGTATTCATTAAGCAAAGTATTAAGACCTTGTTACAGTTCGAATCCCCAGTTAGTTGGAATATTTGACTTCGGGTATAAGGTTAAATTTGCCGAGCAGTTTATAATTATGACCGATGAACTATTATGGACAAAAACCAGATAGGTTTCAAATACATCCAGGACAAAGGACAATTAACCCAGGACAATAAATTAAAATCAAAACGTCAAACATCATGGTTACGAAAGTTTAAATAAGCATAATATATTTTATTTCATATTTCCTCGTACTTTTATTTATTGTCATTTTAATTATTGTTATTTATTTTATATTGTTATTTAAATATCGTCATTTACTATACGCTTCGCTTAAAATATAAATCGACAAACCGGTCATTAAACGGTAAACCCCTTTTATATATTATTATATATAATTATATATATTTTGTACAAATATAGTTGTTTAAAAATATAGTATGCAATAAGCCCGCTCCCTGTGGAACGAACCGGACTTCCTAAAAACTATACTACTCTACGATTAGGTACACTGCCTATAGTGTTGTAGCAAGGTTTAGGTATATCCCATTTGTAAATAAATAATTAAAACTTGTGTAAAATTGTAGCATATTTAATAGTATTTTCCTGCCAAAATTAATAGTATTTTATACCACTCCGCTACGATATCAGTCATCTTCATAAAACAAGACGTCCGTGTGTTCGAACGGAACATTTTTTTTCAAAAAGGTTAAAAGCTCATCTAAACCAACGTCGTGAACGTCAATGTTTTTGAACGTAGCTTTTGAACCACGCGTATAATCGTAAACTTTCATTTCATTACGGAATTCACTTTCGTAATATACTTCGATTGAGACAATCATCGGCGAAAGGGTCACCATTTTGAGTTTGGAAGTGTGATAGTGCAGTTTAAGTGTTGGATGTGTGTTAGATATGTGTTCAATATGTGTTGAGGATGAAGTATAAGTAGGCAAATCGAACCGTCGTCCCAAAATGTATTTCCAGACGACTTGTCGTCCCCAAAGGTATCCCAGACGACAAATCGTCCGGAGAAAAAAGCCCACGAAAACTATTCTTTTTTTGAGCCAATTTTTTACGGTACAATAATTGGATCCTATCTTTCCGGACGACATTGGGTCGTCCGGGAAAAGCTGGTCAAACAATCAGGAAAAAGCAAACAGAAAAGACAATAAATTTTGTCGGCTTGTGGCTTTTTGCGTACGACTTTAGTCGTCCGGAAAGGTCCTATCCGGAAAAATCGTTTTTCTTGTAGTGTATGTATCTATCTGAATGCATATATAATGCGAATGTTATAGGATCGTTTATGATGTGATAAGTTTGTGAATCTAAAAGATATACATATCAAATTAGCTGACAATCTGAGACTGACATGGTCCTTTCTAAAATCTATCAATTTAAAACTTTCTTTTATGTATTTCAGTAGCATTAGGATCATAATACTGAACACTAATTAGCTAGATTCTGTATATATTACTTGTATTTGTATTCATATGTTGAATTTAAATTAAAGAAGGTTGTTGTAGTCTACCTAGATATTGTCGCATAAGCACTTATTATATTAAAAATTTTCGGATACAATAGCTGCCAAAGTTCAGAAAATAAAATACATAGACTTAAATAGAATACAATACAATACAATAATACAACAAATCACACGTTGACTTAAGCTTGAAATGAAAATAAACATTATGTATGTGGTGTTTAGGTTCTTCTATAAACTTCCCTATAGATTCAGGAGTAAAATATGATCTGTTGAAACCGCTTTTTCTCTGCTGATAAACCAAGATAACCTTCCCTCGTTGACGGTCGAGACGCGGGGCTCTTTTGCACACATGACAAGGAAACTTCGACAAGCAATTTCACTTGTTCGGCAGTTTGTTGCACTGGCAGGCGTTGGTCTTGTTAGAGTAGTTAGTAGTTAGCATTTATTACATTGTCTAGTTTTAAAGGTTTCTACTCTACCTATGAATTCAGTCTTGTAATCACATCAGAAAAATAACCAAGTAATACAAGATGTAATTTTTTGGGTGTTTCGCGTTTTCTTTAGTTCCGTTCTTTTTTCATTATGTTTAGTCTTCGATGTAGTTCATCTTAGTCCACATGGTATCAGAGAGTTCCTGTTAGGGTTCTGTTAGGGTTATGGTATTGTACCCAGTGAGTACAATAACCCATCCACCATCGCTGCAACTACAAATCACTCCGGAAAGTGATTTTTGGTTCTCACCACCGCCGCCAATCGACTCGGAACATTGAGAATTGCAGAACCTGAAATTAATTAAATTTCTTGCCACCACATAACCCCCACGCGCCTCCTTCCTCTGCCACCGTCCACCCACGCGCCGGCGCGTGTGGGAGCGTTAGGCCGTCGTTTGCTGCTGTTTTTCTTCTAGTACGTTCGTCTGATAAAAAACCAAATCCCGGGTATGTATTGGTTCGGTCTGGTGTCCTAATTTTCGAATCTGAACTGAACTGGGTTTATTTTGCTGCTTGTTGTCGTTTCTTATTTGCTGAGATTCGTTGTGTTCTTAAATTTGATGGACTTGAGATTTATTTAGTCATTGGGCTTTTTATATATTCCTCTCTGGTCCACTATTTAATCATTGTTTGGTGACTGAGATATTGTTGCTGCTGCTAATACTTTCTCGTTACTTTTGCTATTCTGTTTTGGTCCTATTTGTTGGCTGACTTTTTGGGCTTATTTGCACTCTCAAGAAGATGAAAAAATGTTTATTTTATGGTTTTTCAAATATGCTGAAGATAATTGGAAGATGTCGACCCTTGTGTGTCAAAAGTGCCCCCCGATGATGCAAGGAAAGTTTTGTTATTGTGTTGTCCCTGGTGAGACAAGTTAGATAGCCCCTTGTGTAGCTAATTCTGTCGTTGTGTAGTCCCCGGTGAGACTAGTTAATTTAGTTTGGTAGCCCCTTGTGAGGCTAATTCAATTGTTTGATCGTCCCTAGTGAGACGAGTTTGGATGCCCCTAGCGAGGCAAATTAGATTATTTGTTCATTCCTGGCGAGATGAGTTTTGTTTCTCCTGATGAAGCAAGTTTAGTTGTTTAGTCGTCCCTGAAGAGGCGAGTTTGGATGCTCTCGGGGAAGCAAGTTTAGTTGTTTGTTCGTCCCCGTTGTGACGAATTTGGTTGCTCATGTTCTTCGATTTTGTGTCAAGTTGAATCATTATATAAGCTCCAACATGAGGGGGAGTGTTAGAATGCATTTATGTATTAGATGGTAGTTAGTAGTTAAAGACTCTTAGATAATATGTTAGGCCCAAGTCCAAAATGTATCATGGGCTTAGGGTCCATTAGGGTTAGGATAGTTAGGGTTTGATCCCGAAACCTAGTCAACCGTCACGAGCCGCTGCTCTACACCACCCCGTCAACCTATCTATCCCTCACAAGCTCACAGAGTCACAGCCGTGAGCCTCTTTCTTCTAAATATACGTACATCACCATCTCTCTCTATACTCTTATATCTTTATTATTAGCCAATCTCAAATCAAGCAGCACAAAACAACAACAACAACAACAACAACAACAACAAATGAAGAATCCAGCGTAACCGGTGTCATCAGGTGTTAGCCATCCACCTAGCCGCCTCCTTTTCTTTTCATGTTCCACAGCCTCCAATCCTTTTTACATTTTTTTTTTTTTTTCTCTTTTGTTTCTTAACCTTGCTGTAACCCAAGTAATAAAAATAGCGGCCATCAAGTAATGGAAAGTAAAATAGCCGTCTAATTTTGCTATTGATTTTTACAAAGAAAATAATTAAAGTAATCTTGCCGCTTCATGGAACCCGATACCTACCGGCCCTCTATCTTTACCCTTTTATGTATTTATTTATTTTGTTTAGTTATTTTCTTTATTAAATAAAACCCTAATCGGCGTGGGGATGAGCCTTGACTAGGTTCCAAACCCCGAAAAAAAAGAGGAATATTTGTTAAAAATCTTATTTGCAGCGTTGATGAAGATTATATCGGTGATAAAAGTTCTAAGCCCAAGTTCTGCTCAATCCTTAGGCTAAGCAAAGCAAGCCACGGCGTAACAAAAAAAATAGCGCTACGGAAAAGAAAACGCAGTCAAGCAATGCAACCAAATCAGCGAATATCAGTTTATTCAGTGCAACAAACAAAGAACAAAAAAAATAATTGTCACTTTTTTTATTTGTTAGTTTTTTCTTTTAACTCCAGTCCAGACATTTGCGATTTCGCCGTTTGGACTGCGGAAAGTGTTAGATAATATGTTAGGCCCAAGTTCAAAATGTATCATGGGCTTACGGTCCATTAGGGTTAGGATAGTTAAGGTTCTATGTACTCTATAAATACTATCCAATATTATTAATAATATCCAATATTATTAATAATATTCACGGGTTCAATTGTCTAACAAAGACTTCTGAAATAATCCTTATTGTATCTATAAATAGGTTGTATGTATCATTTGTAAGACGAGAAAGATTTAGAGCATTATGTCATTATCAGTTTCTATCTTTCTCCACAGGTCTAAAATTTCAGTCAGAGATATCTCTTGTATGTCTGGTAACGAGGTGATCAATGACTCACCTGGATGCTTTCTCATTAAAATTTCAAATGTTAAAACACCAAAGCTGAAAACATCACACTTCTCTGTCACCTCCATCCTGTATGCCAATTTTTCAATACATAGCTAAACATGAGTAGCCAGATTAGCTATCTAGAATTACTAATCTTTAATGTATGCTTTAGGGTACCTGGCGCAATGTAGCCAAACGTTTATGCAAATGAAGCCCAATTAGATGAGTCTAGTTTTAATACCATGGCTGTGCCAAAATCAGAAACATGAGCAACCCACTCTAAATGGAATAAAATATTACTGCTTGATATGTCCCTATGAATTATTGGTTGATCGCAGTCATGGTGCATATAAGATAAGACCTTTGCGATGCCTTGAATAGCCATCACTCTAGTTTTAATACCATGGCTGTGCCAAAATCAGAAACATGAGCAACCCACTCTAAATGGAATAAAATATTACTGCTTGATATGTCCCTATGAATTATTGGTTGATCGCAGTCATGGTGCATATAAGATAAGACCTTTGCAATGCCTTGAATAGCCATCACTCTCTTTTTCCAATCAAACAAAATTGCATGTTCCGCATCATTTAGTACCGTCCTTACGCTCCCACCTGCCAAAAACTCGTATACCAAAAATGTGTCGTGAATGTGAACAAAATCCATGGAGCTTAACAATATTTTGATGACGTATTTCTGTCAACACTCGGATCTCATTTTCAAAACTTTTCAAATTCAACAAATCCCCATATTCTGGCACGTGGAGTTTTTTCACAGCTAAAACTAGTGTTGACAATTCCGCTTTGTAAACAGCACCGTATCCAGAGACTCCAACAATATACTTGGAGTCAAAGCCCTCCACAGCTTCAATGATGCTCTCATACACCGCCGTTCCATCATAACTCCATATGATAAAAGGGTTTGCTTGTGTCGTTTGGGGCACATTGCTATATACTTTCGTTCTTATACGAAGATACAGTAATAGCAATACGATAACAATTAAAAGAAACATAGGAACTACAATTAAAATTGCTTTAGGAACCTTCTTTCCATGATGAGTTTGAGTTTGATTACTCTGTTGGATGGGACAATCTAACCCTGTGTTATTTCCACATAACCGTTTGTTACCTCTTAATGACTCCATTGGAGCGTCTTTAAATACTCGCATATTTGGAAGTGGTCCCTCTAGCTGATTGTAAGATATAACAACTGTGGTTAAACTTACCATCGTTGTAAAACTCGACGTAATAGAGCCTGTGAAGTTATTGTGAGAAAGGTTTAAAGTTTGTAGATTCTTTAGAACTCCAAGCTGTGACGGTAAACTTCCAATCAAATTGTTTACGCTAACGTCAATAGATTCTAGTGAACTTAACTTGGAAATTAATACTGGAATATCTCCCAAGATTTGGTTATTACTTAAATTCAGAATCCTTAGCTTTAAAAGGTCGCCTAAGTTTTCTATAATTGGGTAGCTAAGAGTATTTTTTGCCAGGTTAAGTTCTTCCAAGTTGTAGAGATTTCCTAAGGATGAAGAAATTGTACCTGATAGCTTATTGTTGTCTAAATACAACTTGGTCAATGAGCTTAAACTTCGTAAGCTATTTGGGATTTCACCGATAAAGTGATTTGATGATAAATGAAGTTGAACTAACCTTGTTGCTCCTCCTAGCTTATTGTTGTTTTAATTACTAGACACCTCTCCATAGAATGTGTTGCTGCTTAAGTCCATATAATCTAAAGCAGGATACTTTCCAAAATATTCGGAGATATTTTCGGTCAGTTGGTTGTTTTCTATCCGAATTTTGTTTAAGCTGCTATAGTTTTTTAAGCTCTTCGGTACAGGTCCTGAGAAGAAATTATCGAATAAAACGAAAGTTTGAAGAAGTCCAGATACACATATATCATTTGGTAAAGGACCCGAGAGATTATTTCCACCGAATTCACATTCTTCCATCATTGCGAAATTCATATTTTGAGGAACTGAGCCGCTAAGACTGTTATAGAACAGATTGAATGCGGAAAGAGCTGTTCTCTTTCCCAGTTCAGCTGTTATGCACCCTGTGAGTTCGTTGATTTGCAAGTTTAAGATTTGAAGCTTGGTGTAATTTGCAAAAAAATCTGGAATCGACGCTGATATTTGCTTCAAGTAGATATCAAATATTGCTAATGAAGTAAAATTTCTGAATGTTTATAGGGATAGAACCTGAAAGTTCATTATAGCTAAGCTCGACATGTACGAGATCCCGAGCCCGAGAAATCTCGGGTGGGATGGACCCTGAAAGGTTATTTGAATACAGGTATAGGTATTTGAGATTGGTAAAGTTTTCAAAAGAAGAAGGGATGACTCCAATAAGATTATTTTCAGAAAAGTCAAGGTTTGTCAATTTGACTAAATTGATTGACCCAATCTCTTGTGGGATGACTCCGGTAAGAGAATTATTCGCAAGTTGAATACTATTCCCTTTTTTTAATAATGGTGCAAGTGCCGTGAGGGTCTTCACCATATGTTTGGATGACTTATTAAATTACATAATCCTTAGCATAATTATTTAATATGTATATATTTTGCTGTCATTTGAGTCAATTTACAAAGCTACTTTATTAAACACTCATTAAAATAATAAGCTCTAACTTTTAACTTTAAAAATAAACTTCAACTATAAGTTCCAGCTCCAGTTATAAGCTCAAGCTAATTTCGCCCAAACACGCTCTCAAAGTAAAATTTTTGAAGGGTTGATTGACATTTGATATCTCTATGCTATTCATAAGTGTTCAACTAATTACATTTAACAGAATAAAGAATGGTTCATACTTTGAATTATCTTAAGGTCTATTTCGATAAATACTATTTCGGGTCAACCTGATCCAGCACGTACAGACGAATATATAGAATTATTTCCTATTTTGACCCGTTATCTAACCCGTCCATTTTCCCAACTCTGCTAAACACATACTACAAATACTGGTTTCAGGAAACGGAAACCAACGAAGTTTTTAGACGATTCGGTATTTTTCCTACTACTGCTTCAATAATTACTAAGATATGTATCATATAACTCGACATTCATAGGAGAAACATTGTCCATCTAATAACATAAAATCCATTTAAAAGCATCAAGAATTAAATTCACCTGTCAGACCGATAAAATTATGAAGTCGCCATCCCATAGAGCCGATGTCCCATGACCAAACTTGAATAATCTGGCCATCAAGAACCCTCATCATTGTTGAACTGAAAGAATGCATCTTCCTCAACTCATTGTCAGTATTTGATTTATAGTTGGTACAAAGAGCATTATGAGATTAAATCTGAAAGTAATGAGATTGGCTTAGATTTAAGAAACTATGTCTTGTGTCCCTCCGCTCCAAGGCTATATGATATTACGTTTAGATGAAAATTTCCTGTCCAAAAAAATACAAAAGAATTTTAAAAACTTAACATAGAAAAATGTTACTTAACCAAGCATAATTTATAATTAGAAAATTTAAGAGAGGATGTTTAGCATACACCAAGCTCATGTTAATCACTTTACAAACTGCATGTGGCAATTTCAACCCACTCTAGGTAGAGTAGGTACAATGTGAGTTTATAAGTTTGTTTGAGTGATGATGTATTATGAATATGGTTTACATGGATAAAGTTAAAGTACCTTGGATACGCTCTCCAGTGTCACTCAACTCAACACGAGGTGGCCATCAGTTTTAAACTCTTGTTCTCATACACTGAAACCAATACACGCAGGGAAACAAACATGTTTAGGGGTAAGAAATGTTTCTGATATAAAACAAATTGAATATTCAGATACTATAATAGTTATATACTAGTACATGAAGACAGCTTCCATCAACAACCACCAGGTTCCCCTTCTTTAGCTTTGGCGAAACTTCTATAACGTAATACTCAGGGGAAGCTGACTAGACTAGTAATGAGAAGCCTGGATATGTTTGCAATAAACATATGTACAAGCAATGGCAGGAAGATAAAACAAGACCTCCAAGCGCTACTAAAACAATTCACCAAAACAATAAATTGGGTCAAAACTGGGACATTTGCATAATGAAAGCTGCAGATGCCCTGCAAAATTCCAACAGCTGAAACCAAAACAAAAATAACAAATTAAAATATGAAAAACAAAAAGATATTATTCAAATAGAAATCAGATACGGAAAACAAATTTAGAGAAATGCACCTCTGGAGCTATAAAAGTGCGGATAAATGTCCCACAACTGTAGATTAAAGAATCAACAATCTTGTCACCAGTCAGTCCCAGCATCCAAAAGTATTTAAAGAAAAAGCACAAGGCACAGATTATACGATAATATAAATCAAAATCAAAACCTGCTGTATCCATAACAAGCCACTCCCAGCACGAGTGCCACCAAAAACATAAATCGGTCCAAACTGGGACATTTTCATGAAACAGGCCACAGATTCCACACAAATTTCCAAGAACTGAAATCAAAAACAAATCTATCAAAAAAGAAAAGAAAAAAAAGAAGAAGATATAATCCAAGAATAAATCAAATATTGAAAAGGACTTAAAAAATACACGTGAGAAGCTGCAAAGATGCAAATAAATGTCCCAGGATCCAAAATCTCAACAGTCTTCTCATTAGTCCCAACATCCACGAGTACAAGTATTAAAGATAATCAACAACCACATATAACAAAAAATATATATAACAGATACAAACGAATCAACACTAGTGTTCACATGATCAGACATATACATATATGATTGCTGTAATCCCATGTGGTAGAATATATTCAATTCAACATCTAGGTTATTCTTAAAAAATGTAGCATCATTCTTGGGGAATAAATCACGTTAAATCAAATATCAAATGACATTAGGACAAGGATTCTGATTGTTAGTGATTATTTAAAAACTCTAGCATTATTATATAACAGAGTATATCAAGATCAACAATGAGAAATTTTAAAAAGGGCATGAACGATTCTAGTCGTACCAAATTTAAGGGGATTTCGTTCGCAAGCACCGAGCGTTTGTTGAATACCTGCTACAACGGTTGACATCATCATTCAATCAAAACATCGAATAATAAATCTAAATTCGAAGAGAGAAATCAGAAATTGGGATACATAATGCCCCAGAAAAAACCCTAAATCTGTAGATAGCGTGAGTAAAAATTTGGGGGATACAGTGCGAACCCTAATTTGGGGGATAATGATAATGATAATGATAATGATAATGAATGCCGGGTGTGGGAGTTTGCTTTAAAAAAAAACTAGTTTATAAGACTTTGACATCATATATTTTTTCAATAGGAATGTCTATAAATCAAAGTGCATATGTACTTAGAGTTGAGAGAGAACATCATTCTAACTTGTTTTATCGGGGAATTATATGAGAAAGTGTTACTGTAAATTTGTTAGACATTTAATTTAAGTATATGTACAAAATTGTAAAATTATGGTTATATGAAATAAGTAACCGCAAGTTTATCATTAATCCATTTTGGCTCTAGTTGTCTCAAAATGTGAATCAAAACACAAATGCATCTACATTAAATGATCAAAGTTTATGCACACAAGATTCAATCCAGTAGCGACAGTTCCAATAACTTTATTAACTTCTTGCGCATCATCTTAAACTGAAACTAAAAAGTTGAGCACCACTTCCACCTGCATCTTCAACAAACATCAATGTTGTCAGTCAAGACCTATACAACATTGACATCCCATAAACCCTTCTATTAGTTTTGCAATACCAAAATAAACAATATTTGTATGTTAACGTGTGAACCAACATTATAAGATCAAACAATTTCATTACGTCAATATCGCAACTTCAATTCCCATAGGACATTGATTTTTCATCACCCACCATGTATTACCCCCTAGGAATGACTCATTTCCTGACCATGACTCTTTCATTTTATTTTTTATTTATTTATTTTGGCAAGAAAACAAAAACTTTATAACACATCTTAGTCTCGAAAAGAGACTAGAAAACAAAGGAGCATACAACAACCACGACCGAGTGGGTCAAAGGTCACCCAAAGTGTATTCTTCATACGCACAACTCTACATAAACGAACAATATGTGGGTCTGTTCAAGTACCCGACCCATGTTGCCCTGTACTAATACAACGAACGAAAGCCCAACTTGACCCATTACCTCTAACCACCCCAACCCACCTAGTTTGCCACCTCTAACTGTTATAGAACATTAACAAAAGAGGCGCAACCCTTTTAATCTATACATGCCTTGGATCCATAATTTGTCACCAACATATATAATGGAATATAACGACAAGATCACTTATAATTGAAGATAACCAAGATGATCACATGAATTCGTGGCAAATCTTACCCAACCAAATCCAAGCAGCCTATTTGCAAGTTCCATCTCCTTCGGCAGCCTTTCAGTGTCACCAATTAACATTTTAAGCATGTGATATACAAGCGAATTGTTCATCATCCATGTATTCATCAAATGGGTGGCCTGATTAAGCTACAAACATTAAATTATATAGATCTTTGATCTTTTTGGTCTACACTAAGCATTGCAATGGTCAAAATAGAGTGTATAAAGTAATAACATATTTAAAAAAATCAAACTCAACATGTGGATTTTTAATTAATAAACGATACCAGGTTCGAATAAGTCTCAAATAATCGTTGACGTTATTGAATCATCGGATAACTTGTCTAAAGTTGGATATTTGAATCAACAAACTGAACATCTCTTGTTATCTGTGAAGGAATGTATGAAGATTTGATCAAAACACATGTAAAATAATATCAGTCTAAACTTCATCGAATTTAGACTTAACACAAAATATTATATTTGTAAAATATCACATCAGAGAATAAAACCTTTTGAGTTGTTTGCATCTGGTTTTGAATTAGTAAAGAGGTTATATGTCAGAAAATACAATTAAAAGGATTTTGACATGCTTGACACATTTTCTTTTAGCCTTAAGTTCATCTGTTCACCCATTTTAGATCAGTCGTAAACGGGAATTACGTGTATAAGTAAATGGGCCAAAATTGCCAAGCGGTAAAGCACGAAACAAATAGTTATTGATATACCTTGAGGAGAAGGGTGTCACAAGTCTTCTTGGAGATTTTCATCTTAACTCTCTGTAACACAATTTGAATATGTAATTTAGGTGAGTTTATACAATCCAGAAGGTTAGTGAACATTAAATCTAAGCTTTTGAGTATTTAAAGATTAGAAGCAAAAATTATAACTGTAGGGTTAGTGACCTAAAGATCGTATCCAACAATATGAACTTTGTCACGACATTCTCAGGTATTTTTTCGATAGTGCGTCTCAATAATATTGCTCAAATGGATATTGCCTGGACACAATAGGCTACTTGATTTATTACTCAACCCGAATCTTGATTTACTATAACATAATTTATACTTACTCTTGAAATTAAATACCACCACAAGTCGGACCAGCTTAGCAATAGCTGTCATGAGCTACTCAAGGCCCTTTTTGTTTTCTAAGACAAATAAACCCACATTATAATGTTAGAAGCCGCTATAAAGTTGTGCTAGAAAATTGAACTGGTGAACAAAGTGATATATGAAACTGCAAAACTATGATTACCTGAATATTAGGAGCAAAACCACCTTCATCACCAACCTTGTTGCATCCTGCCCATATTTAATTAGAGTTAATAACAGACTGCAAACACAAAAAATTAAAGTTTACATTCAATATTCATACACTGAAATACAGAGTATACATCAAGTTGGTGACTTTTGTAATTCGATAAGGATTCCAAAAAAACTTACACAAATCAAGTTGGTAACTTTAATCATTCTAACCACATGTTAATGACATCTTTCTTACGGAAAAAACACAACATTTACGTAGCTGGATAACTAACTGATCGTACTACTGATTATAGAGAATATATGAAGATATGCATAACTTGATTAATTCAGAGTACCTGTCCCATAATCATACAACTATAAATGAAAGGCTTATGCAAGATTTCTAAAAGTATAACAGACTTAATTATATTCATCAATGTTAAACGTCATATAACATGTATCTCGAGTATATCATCAAACACATGGAGTGCAATTTTGTAATATTCATTAACTGCTGTTTATTGTAATCGATGATTCTCGCATAAGTCATAACATGTGTAATGTTTTGAGATTAAACTATATAACTTCATCATCGTATGTAAGATGGTTTAGTTGTACCCTATACGAATAATCTAATAATAGTGTTCTTCATATTTAATGTACTATAATAATAATAATAAACAAAATCATATGAATTACGAACCTAACACGGAAGTCTGTGATTGACCGTCAGCAAAGCTTGATAATGGAAAGCCGAAATCGCGATTCTCACAAAACTTATTTGGCTTTCTTAATCCGTAGTGAAAGGAACATACAAATCAAACAGAAATAAATTTTTAGAATATACAACAGTTATTTCATACCTGACTTAAGATATGGTAGATGTGAGAAGACTTCATTTGCTATAAAGAACTCGAAGACAATTGGAGAGGAGAGTGAAAAGAGAACGTGTGTGTGACGGTTTTAGAGTTGTTTGCCCTAATTTAACGCCAGATAAGTTGTTTTCCCCAATTTTAGCGGTACTATTTTTTTTATTTGTATTAATTCAGGGCAGGAGGGTAATTATAAACCTTAACTGCCGATTAGTAATGCTAATGACGCCATTAACAATTTAAATGGCTGAGATTTAATTTAGGAAATGCATCTAATGGTGTGCGGTGCTGCCATGTGAATTTTTTTCATACCTAATGGCATCATAAAAGTTTTCTAATTATATATAAGTGAGATGAGATGAGAAGTGAGATGAGATAAAAAAAAAATATATATAAATGCCGTGTATTTATACATATGGATTGCGTTAATCAAAGGCTGGTCAAGGTGCAAGTCAAGGGGAAAATAAACAAAAATAAACGCGGTTTTACACGTAAATTTAACTATTTTCTAACGGTAATATTTGATTTTGATAAATGATTTCACCGTAACTGATTTTATTTTCCATTTGTTTATTTTTTACGGAATATTTTTTTTACCATAAAACTATAACATAAATACCAAAGAAACTTTCACATTTTTTTTACAACTGCAACTTTATTGACGGCTTCTAGCAAGAAACTAAAAGCAAAACACAAATACAACAGTTACAACGGCTTTATAAGCCAATTGTTCCAATTCAACATATCTTTACATCGACTCGATAACCAAACATAAGATACATCACGAATAGAATCAAAAATATCCGCCTTCTTCGCCCTATCATCCATAAAAATGACATCATTGCGAAATCGCCATAGAATCCAAAGTAAAGCCGCCACAATAACATTCATTCGATTTTTTATAGACCCGCTAGTTTGCCATTGATCATACCAAGTCACCCATGATGTCCAAGAGTCAAACATGCTAGTATCGACTCCTGTCCAAATAGATATCTTTCCCGAAACTTCTTTTGCAAGTAAACATGTAAACATAATATGAGATTCATCTTCCAAACCGCAAGTACAATGAGGACAACCGATATCCCCAATCTCTACACCACGTTTAACAAGGCTCCATCTCGTAGGCAATCTATTAATAGATAAACGCCATAAGAAAATATTTACCTTCTTAGGAATCGACTTACTCCACCTCGTACTTGATTGTAACGATGGTAAGAGAACATCATCTATTAACCTCCTTGTATTAGACACCGAATATCCCGAATGAGGACTTAAAATCCAATATTTTTTGTCTTCCGTTTTTGAAACTGAAACTGCATCTACAAGCTGATGTAATTCGACCAAAACAGAATCATTCCTACCACCTAGTTGCTCTCTATTCCAATGCCATAACCATGAATTATTACTTCTTCTATCCGCAACAAAACAGTCTGGATCAACATCTAAATGAAAAATTCTGTTAAAACGAGAGCATAAAGGTTCATTACCCAACCAAGTATCTTTCCACATTTTAGTCTTGGACCCATTACCCATTTTTACCCTTACCGGATGGAATGGAATAAGTCCAGAATTTTGAGCTGCAATTTAACAAAAAACAAAGTGAATTCAAATTCGATTTCGATTTTATAAAAAATTAATGTCTTCGATGACCTTAGTGTCAGCTCATTTGATTACTTATATATAGATTATGGACAATGTTAAACGTAGCCCTTAGGGCTACGCTTAAGCATACCAAATTTAAGTTTGAAAACTCCGGTTAATTAATTACAAAGTATAAGTATTCCTTTTTTAATATCGACTTTTCTTATATAACTTTGGCATTAATGTTATTCATGGCAGGGTTGAGTTATATAAATGGAATAAAATTATTTTTGGTATGCTTTAACGTAGCCCTAAGGATTACGTTTAGCATTTTCCATAGATTATTTGATTATTTCCTACCAGATCCTTCTATGGGAGAAAAGCTACAAACATCTTGCATAATTTTTATAGACATAAAATGGGTATATATCCCTTGAAACATGTCACATCTCCATTTTTTATTTTGAACAAAAATAACTCCACAATCTGAAAGAATTAGATCTCACTATCTCTATCATTAAACTCGACTCTTTTTTACAAACATATCGGTGCTAATCTCGTTTCCATCTGAAACCTAATGCGTCACGTGTAATTACATGTTAGGTGTCAGATACCAGCGATGTTAGTACTGTTGTGTTCGTAAAAATGAAACGGGTTTGATGGTGGTGATAGTGAGATCTACTTCTTTCGAACTTGAGAGTAATCTTGATCCAAAATTTATAGATGTAAGTTTAGGAATGAGAGAAAAAAATAGGGTAAGGGGTGTATTCAGCAAAATATGTACATTTAGGGCCCGTTTTTTTTTTTTTATTAAGTTCTGAATTTGAATGGATATATGATGTCTGTGAGGAATAAGTGATGAATAGATAATTATTGTTTGTTTTATGTGCTCTAAAATTGTCTGAATAATTAAATTACTAAATTAACCCTATATGTGAGCAGTTATAAAAGCAGTTATTAAAAAGTAAGAACTTAAATGAAAATTTACACTCAATTCAGTTTTTTTGTTAAGACACGTCTTATTTAATAAGTTAAAAACAAACACCCCTCCATGACTTATTAAATTAAGTTTCATACCATTAAGTCAATTAAGTCAAAAACAAACATGGCCTTAATAAACAATAAAATTATAATTTAGATACGGAGGGCAGTTTTGTCATTTTCAAATTAATGTATACATTTGATTGGCTAGTTGCAAAAAAAAAAAAAAAAAAAAAAATAAAAAAAAATACTCCGTAATAGAAAAATGGAAAATTCCATGGGAGGACAAATTGAACGGTATTCCCATTTTCTAATGTCGGAGTAATTAGAAGAGTATACAATCCGCCAACTTGAAAACTCGTATCATTCCTAAACTAAGCATGTCAATCAAATTAAGACTAGCATGCATTTTCAAATTAAGACGTGCGTGCAATTGAAGACCTCAAAAATTTCCACAAATTTGTTTTTCGATTTTTTAATGTTAAAATAATGGAAGTTGTTGTAACTCTTCATTTAAAACCCTAGCTCAATTACAACCAGTAAATTCTCCATAAACAATCGGCTGATCTCTCATTCATGGTGGATTCAATTAGAATCACCTTAACTTCTTTCTACAAGTAATTGGCTAAATACATATTCTATCTCTATATGCTCTATGTATGTATGTATATATCTATCATAATGTATATATAATGCAAAATGTTATAAGATCGTTTATGCTCTTTTATCCTTCTCTCATGATATGAAGTGATAAACTTGTGCATTTGAGAGATATGCATATCAAATTAGCTGGCAACTGACATAATCCTTTTTTAGAAAATATCAATTTAAAACTTTCTTTTGTGTATTTCAGTAGCATTAGGATCAGAATATTGAATACTAATTAGCTACATTTTGTATATATTACTGTATTTGTAATTTGTATTCATATGTTGTATTTAAATTAAATAAGGTTATTGTAGTCTATCTAGATAGAGAGGTGATACTCACACACCAGTTTTTGATCCATACACACTTTTTACCATAAAACTTACAATTATGTCCTTAAATTTATCTTGGGACTTAGAACCTCTATTATTGTAAGTAAGGATATAATAGTCAATTATGTGTGTATGGATCAATATTGAGTGTATGAGTATCATCTCCCAGATAGATATTGTCCCATAAGCATAAGCATTCTTATTATATTAAAAAATTCGATTACAATAGCTGCCAAAGTTCAGAAAATGAAAAACATAGATAGAATACAATACAATACAATAATACAACAAATCACACGTTGACTTAAGCATGAAATGAATATAAACATTCCAGTAACTGGTTTTAGGTTCTCCCATAAACTCCTCCCTATAGATTCAGGAGGAAAATATGATCTGTTGAGACCGCTTTTTCTCTGTTGATAAACCAAGATAAACTTCCCTCATTGAAGGTCGGGAGGCGGGGCTCTTTTGCACACATGACAAGGCAACTTTGACAAGAAATTTCACTTGTTCGGCAGTTTGTTGCACTGGAAAAGGCAGGCGTTGGTCTAAAATTTCAGTCAGAGATATCTCTACATGTCTGGTAACGAGGTGATTAATGAATCACCTGGATGCTTTCCCATTAAAATTTCAAATGTTAAAACACCAAAGCTGAAAACATCATGTTAGGAAGAGGGGATCGCCTGGACGTTGGGAGATATAAATTTGAGAGAAAAACAACTCTATTACTCACAAGAATAGATTTACAGAGTATTACAAAACTCTTACAAAAAAACTCTCAAACTCACACACACTCTCTAGGTTGTGATTACACTTCTCTGAGTGATTTAGGATGATTTACAATTGAGGTTTGCACCTCTATTTATAGTAAAAATTCTATGGCGGTGGAAGGGTGTGAACGGAGATGGTGGGCGGCCGTCATCGTGTTCATCTTTGCTTCTTCTACATGGTGTTCAAAGAAGGCTACTTTGAACATCTAGAAGGTGAGCTTCTAGATTGTAGGCTGGAAACTTTCAATTCTCCCCCTCCAGCCGAATCCACGAACATTCCAGTTATGTCTCTGCATAACTCCAACTTATCTCGAGTCACCACCTTTGTTAACATATCCGCAGGATTCTCCTTTGTATGGATCTTCACTAGTCTCAACAGTTGTCGATTAATTACCTCGCGTATCCAATGATAGCGAATATCAATATGTTTTGTACGGGAATGGTACATGGAGTTCTTGCTCAAATCTAGAGCACTCTGACTGTCACAATGTACCTTGTACTCCTTTTGCTTGATTCCAAATTCTTGGAGATAACGCTTTAACCACAACATTTCTTTTCCAGCTTCTGCGGCAGCAATATACTCTGCTTCAGTTGTGGATAATGCAACACACCTCTGTAGTCTTGACTGCCATGAAACAGCTCCCCCTGCAAAAGTGTAAATGAATCCTGAAGTAGATTTCCTACTATCAGGATCTCCGGCCATATCCGCATCTGTATAGCCTTCCAAGATTGGATCAGCTCCCCCGTAACAAAGACATAGATTCTTTGTACCTTTAAGATATCTGAGAATCCATTTTAATGCATCCCAATGCTCTTTCCCGGGGTTCGAGAGAAAACGACTCACCGTTCCCACTGCATGAGCAATATCGAGCCTTGTACACACCATCGCATACATCAAACTTCCAACTGCTGAGGAATATGGTACTGACGACATCTCCCCGATCTCTTCCTTGGATGAGGGACAAGAACTCTTGCTTAACTTGAAATGGTTAGCTAATGGAATGCTAACAGGTTTGGCATTGTTCATATTGAAACGTGAAAGCACTCGTTCAATATACTTTTCCTGAGATAGCCATAACCTTTTATTCTTCCTATCTCGGGTTATCTGCATTCCTAAAATCTGTTGAGCCTGTCCTAAGTCTTTCATGTCAGAAGACTTAGAGAGTTCCTTCTTTAGCTGGTTGATCTTCGTTACGTCTTTTCCTACGATCAAAATATCGTCTACATAAAGTAGAAGAGCAACTAAATCTCCTTCAGAAAACTTCTGAATGTAGACACACTCATCTGCTGCAGTTTTCTTGTACCCGTGACTCACCATGCACGAGTCAAACTTCTTGTACCACTGCCTAGGTGCCTGCTTTAAACCGTACAAACTTTTCTTCAGCTTGCTTACGAGATTATCTCCTGAAACCTCAAAACCTTCTGGCTGCTCCATGTAAATTTCTTCATGTAAATCTCCATGAAGAAAAGTTGTCTTTACATCCATCTGTTCAAGCTCCAAGTTCATACTTGCGACCAATCCAAGTATGACTCTAATTGAAGTCATCTTGACTACTGGTGAAAATATCTCGTCAAAATCAATCCCTTTCTTCTGTTGGAATCCTTTGACTACAAGTCGTGCTTTGTATTTCACCACTTTTCCACTACCATCCTTTTTCAGCTTGAACACCCATTTATTTTTCAGTGCCTTCTTCCCGCGTGGAAGTTCTACAATCTCATAAGTTTGATTTTTCTGCAGAGAATCCATCTCATCCTGCATTGTGAGCAACCATTTTTCTTTATCCTTATGAGTTACTGCTTCATGAAAACTCTCCGGTTCTCCATCTTCAGTAAGTAGAAGGTACTCGGATTCTGGATATCTACTCAATGGAATCCGACCTCGTTCAGATCTACGAACTTCTGGAACATTCTGAGGAGATCCACCATCATCTTGACCTTGTGATGGTGCTGGAACGTCTGGCAGATGGGGTTGTGGCTCCCCCTGCTCAGCACCGTCATTTTCCTCATTATCTTCTACTTCTGGCATTTCTTCTTGCACTGAAAATTCATTTCTCATGAATGATTCCGTTGTTGCCTCTGGCACCTGAGCAGCAACATTTGACTTCTGAGATATTGTGGGTTTTTCAATATCTTCTATTGTCTGGCTTTCATGGAACACCACGTCCCTACTTCTGATCACCTTTTTCTCCTTTGGATCCCATAATCTGTATCCAAATTCTTCATCTCCATAGCCTATGAATATGCATGGAGTGGTCCTTGCATCCAGCTTCTGCCTGAGCTCCTTGGATACATGTGCGTACGCCAAACATCCAAATACTCTTAAGTGAGAGTATGGTGGATCCTTTCCAGACTAAAGTTTCTCCGGAACTTCAAAATTCAGTGGTACTGATGGAGATCGGTTGATCAAATAACAAGCGGCTCTGACTGCTTCTCCCCAGAATGGCTTTGGCAGCTTAGCCATACTGAGCATGCTCCGAACACGTTCCATGATTGTTCGGTTCATTCTTTCTGCTATACCATTATGTTGAGGGGTACGTGGGACCGTCTTCTCATGTCGGATGCCATATGATCTGCAATAGGCATCGAACTGTCTGGAAGAGTATTCACCGCCGTTGTCGGATCGAAGACACTTTAACTTCTTTCCTGTCTCACGTTCTACCATGACATGGAACTGTTTGAAGTAATCGAACACCTGGTCCTTCGTCTGTAAGAAATATACCCACACCTTTCGAGAAGTATCATCGATAAACGTCAGAAAGTATCGATTGCCGCCAATTGATTCAACCTCCAAGGGACCACAAACATCAGAGTGTACCAGACTGAGTAACTCTGATTTTTTCGTTGAAGAGGAATTAAACGAGACTCTATGCTGCTTACCAAACAGACAATGATTGCAAGAATCTAGTGCAGCATCCTTGTCTACATTGATAAGCTCCTTCTTTATTAGGGTAGACAACCCTTTCTCACTCATGTGACAGAGTCTCTGGTGCCATAAATTTTGTGAAGCCTCCTTTTCTGCAACATTAATACTGTCTGTGCAGATCTTCACACGAGTCTTGTACAGTGTGCCACAAATGTGTCCTCGAGCGATTATCATAGCGCCTCTTGACAATTTCCATGTGCCTTTACTGAAATGACTATCATAGCCCTGTTTTTCGAGAGCTATCCCAGAAAATAAATTCAGTCGAAGATCTGGCACATGGCGGACATCCTTCAGAGTGATTGTGCTCCCGGAACTTGTCTTTATCTTGACATCACCAATTCCGACAATCTCAGCGGAACTGGAATTTCCCATCTTCACAGCTCCAAAGTCTCCAGCTTTGTATGTTGTGAAGTATTCCTTGTATGGAGTCACGTGGTAGGAAGCTGCAGTATCTACCACCCATTCTGTGTCTTCTCGTGAGACGTGAAGGCATGTCTCATCATGGGTTGAACAATAAGCTACATCACCAGGGATAGTCACTAATGTTTCTCCACCCTTATTCTTCGGCTGTGAACTGCTTTGACTTTGTTCCTCTTTTAATCTATAGCAGTTCTTCTTCATATGTCCCTCTAATCCACAATGATGGCATTTATATGTTGGTTTTCTGCCATCAGCTGACCTGCCCCTGCTCTTGCTTCTGCCTCTCCATTTATTTTTGCTACTCATTCGCTGTCTCTCCCGATTCTCTGTGACAAAGGCATGGGTCTGATCTGTGCCCATGTCCTTTCTCCTTGCCTCTTCACTGAATAGGGCATCCTTGACCATTGACATGGTAAGTTTGCCATTCGGGGCTGAGTTGCTGAGTGTTACTACCAGCGTTTCCCAACTATCGGGAAGGGAACTAAGTAGCAGTAGCGCCTGAACTTCATCGCCAAACGGCATCTCTACAGACGATAACTGGTTGACCAAGTTCTGGAACTCACTGGAATGCTCGGCAACTGAAGTTCCACTTTTGAGCTTCATGTTGACTAAACGCCTCATCAGCAGGGCTTTATTCCGAGCAGTCTTGGCCTGGTACATGTCCTCCAACTTTTTCCAGAGGACATATGCATCTGTCTCTTGTGCAACATGGTGGAAGACACTGTGATCAATCCATTGACGGATCTGACCAATAGTTTTTCGGTTTGATTTCTTCCACTCTTTCTCTTTGGCAGAATCAGGGTTTATACCCTTCAATTCAATAGGATCGAACAAATCCTTACAGCTGAGTAGATCTTCCATTCGAGGTTTCCACAGCGTGTAGTTTGTGGCTGTGAGCATAATCATAGCTCCGAAAGATGATGTTGACTCTTCTGTGGACATTATCACCTTACAAATAATTTTTCAACACAAACGGGGTTGAATTGTAGAAAACAGAGATCACCGTTACGTCCGGAACGGTTGAAAATGGTGGAATAGACACTTCGCGGCTTAAATTCCACTTACGGGGCAAAATTATAATTTTTATAAACTTCAGGGACCAAGAATGAAATTCTGAAAATTTCAGGGACCAAATTGTAAAATTTCAGAATTGCTACAGTACCTCTACAGTACCGCTATAGTACTGCTACAGTGACTTGCTACAGTGCCGTCAGCTGCTACAGTGATCGTCTTCTCCGGCAAAAATTCCGGCACCGGTCGTCTTCTCCGGCGAGATTCCGGCGAGTTGACCAAACTTTGACCGCGTTTTCTGGGCTCGTTATAACTCCGTTTAAGTCGCCATTTTTTGCGTTGGACTCGGTTCGACGAGACGAATCCAATGGTACACTCAAAATTGAATTTTGAGAAAACTTCTGAAAACCCAAAAACTCAACCAACGTCTCTAACCAAGCTCTTGATACCACTTGTTAGGAAGAGGGGATCGCCTGGACGTTGGGAGATATAAATTTGAGAGAAAAACAACTCTATTACTCACAAGAATAGATTTACAGAGTATTACAAAACTCTTACAAAAAAAACTCTCAAACTCACACACACTCTCTAGGTTGTGATTACACTTCTCTGAGTGATTTAGGATGATTTACAATTGAGGTTTGCACCTCTATTTATAGTAAAAATTCTATGGCGGTGGAAGGGTGTGAACGGAGATGGTGGGCGGCCGTCATCGTGTTCATCTTTGCTTCTTCTACATGGTGTTCAAAGAAGGCTACTTTGAACATCTAGAAGGTGAGCTTCTAGATTGTAGGCTGGAAACTTTCACATCACACTTTTCTGTCACCTCCATCGTGTATGCCAATTCTACAAGAAATAGCTAAACATTAGTAGACAGATTATCTATCTTGAATTATTAATTGTTAATGTATGTTTTAGGGTACCTGGCGCAATGTAGCCAAACGTTCCTACAAGTGAAGTCCAGTTGGATGAGTCTGGTTTTAATGCCCTGGCTGTGCCAAAATCTGAAACATGAGCAACCCACTCTAGATCGAATAAAACATTACTGCTTGATATGTCCCTATGGATTATTGGTTGGTCGCAGTCATGGTGCATATAAGATAGAGCCTTTGCAACGCCTTGAACAGCCGTCACCCTCTTTTGCCAATCAAACAAAACTGCTCGTTCCCTATGATTCAGTACCATCCTTACGCTTCCACCTGCCAAAAACTCATATACCAAAAACGAGTGCCTCGAATGTGAACAAAAACCATGGAGCTTCACAATGTTCTGATGAAGTATTTCGGTCAACACTCGAATCTCATTTTCGAAACTTTTCAAATCTTGCAAATCACCATCTTCTGGCGCGTGGAGTTTTTTCACAGCTAAAACTTGTGTTGACAATTTCGCTTTATAAACAACACCGTATCCACCAACCCCAACAATATACTTTGAGTCAAAGTTCTCCAGAGCTTCAATGATGCTCTCATACACCGCTGTCCCATCATAATACCAGATTATAAATGGGTTTTCTTCAACAGTTTGGGATGTATCGATATCTTCTTTCTTTTCTCGACGGAGATAAAATAATACAATAACAACATAAAATAATACGATAACAATAAAAACCAAGATAACAACTACTATTAGAATCTTTATTAGAACCTTCTTTCTGTGAGTTTGGTTACGTTGTTGGATGGTACAATCTAACCCCGTGTTATTTCCACATAACCGTTTGTTACCTCTTAATGACTCCATTGGAGCGTCTTCAAATACTCGCATCTTTGGAAGTGGTCCCTCCAGTTGATTGTAAGATATATCAACCGTGGTTAAACTTACCATTGCTGTAAAACTCGATGGAATAGAGCCCGTGAGGTTATTGTGAGAGAGGTTTAAAGTTTGGAGTTTATTTAGACCCCCAAGTTGTGACGGTAAACCCCCAATCAAATTGTTTTCACTAAGATCAAGAGATTCTAATGTGCCCAATTTGAAAATTGCTGCTGGAATAACTCCTGAAATTTGGTTTGGACTTAAATTTAAAATCCTCAGCTTTAAGCAGGGTCCTAAGTTTTCGATAATTGGGCTACTAAGAGAATTTTTTGCCAAGTTAAGTTCTTCCAAGTTGTGCAGATTTTCTAATTCTAAAGGAATTGTACCTGATAGCTTATTGTTGTCCAAATACAACTTTATCAATGAGGTTAATCTTCCAAAGCTATTTGGGATTTCACCCATCAAGTGATTTGATGATAACTGAAGTTGAACTAAACTTGTTGCTTCTCCTAACTCAGTTGCTATGTTTCCAGACAAATTGTTGTTTGACATGTCTAAAAAGGTTAAATTAGAACAAGACCCCCAGTTACTAGATACCTCTCCGTAGAATGTGTTGTTGCTCAAATCTATATAATTTAAAGCAGGGTATGTCCCAAAATCTTTAGAGATGTTTCCCGTCAGTTGGTTGTTTTGCATCCGAACTCTGTACAAGCTGCTACAGTTTTTCAAACTCTTTGGTACAGATCCCGAGAGGGAATTATCGGACAAAGCCAAATATTGAAGATTTCCGGATACACATATATCATTTGGTAGAGGACCTGAGAGATTGTTTCTAGCTACTTGAAATCTCGCCATGTTTGTTAGATTCATACCTTGAGGAATTGAGCCGCTAAGACTATTGTAGAAGATGCTGAATGAGTAAAGAGCCGTTCTCTTTCCCAATTCAGCTGGTATGAACCCTGTGAAATTATTGATTTCCAGGCTCAATTGTTGAAGCTTGGTGTAATTTGCTAAAAAATTTGGAATCGATCCAGATATAAAGTTATCACCGATACTAAAAAATACTATTGAAGTGAAATTTCTGAAGGAAGTGGGAATGGACCCAGTAAGATAATTACGCCCGAACTCTAGGTGTAACAGATCGCGGACCCCAGCAATCTCGGGTGGGATGATCCCAGAAAGTTTATTGCCGTACAGATAAAGGTATTTGAGACTGGTTATATTTCCTAAAGAAGAAGGGATGGCTCCAGTAAGCTTATTACTAGAAAAGTCAAGTTCAATAAAACTGAGTGTCCCGATTTCTTCCGGGATGATTCCGGTAAGAAGATTATCTCCAAGGTCAAGATGATGTAATTTTTTCATCTTAACAATGCTATTTGGGATATGATCATGGAGACGGTTACTATGCAACTTAAGACTAGTTAAAGATCCCAACAATCCTATATCTGGCGATAGTTTACCTGAGAAATAATTATTAGGCATGTAGATTATTTGAAGTTTGGACATATTGAAAAGTTTGGAAGGAATGTGCCCAAAGAGTGAGTTGGATGTAAGATTCAAGACTTCAAGATTAGGTAATGACCAGAAATCAAGATCGTCTAGTGTTCCTACTAACCCTGAGTTTCTAATATCAATGCTTCTTACAACACTTTTTGTGGTTGCAGTACGATTAGTACAACCAATTCCCACCCAATCATGTCCGCATGGGTCGTTTCCAACCCATGAAGAAAGAAACGATTGGATTTATGTATTAAGACTTGCTTTCCATTTCAAAAGAGCCGATGCTTCACTTGTGTGGTTTGGTAGTATGGAAAGTTTTCGAGCGGTTGCATGTGAAGGGATGACAATTAAAAGATTAATAAAACAAGAAGATAAGACTAGTAAGACGATGAGTAACGACGTCATGGAAACTTTTGATTGGAACTTGAAAAATATAATGATATGAAGAGGTAAAGGCTTGCATGACCAACGTACCATGATATTTTTTGATATTTAACGACTGGAAAGTTACAATTTGACCCCTCAATTTCTGAGCATCACCCTTTTTAGCTATTTTCTGAAGACTTAAAAAATCTCAAGTCATCGCATAACAAAGGTCATTGTTAAGTCATTATCAACTCATATAACTTTATCGTTGAAGATGGTCTCACCCGAAAAACAAGGGAAACTTTATAATCAATGGCTTTCTTCAAAAAAGAAAGCACGTATCAAAACTAGAGAACAAGCAACAAAAACGGCAAGCATCACAACTTGAAAGCGAACCTAACCAAGCTAACCTAACCGCCTATCCAAAAGCGAGCCAAATCAAAAACCAAACAACACTAATTAAGTGACCACTTAAACGACAAAACAACTACTACACAAACCTCTAGACGAATAAACAGCAAACGAAAACTAAAAGGAAGACGATACACCAAAGACGACACCGAAACAAAACAACAAGTTGACCTTGTTAGGAAACCCGATTAGGTGAGCCCAAACAAGACAAGATAACCCAAGTTATCTAACCCACTTCCAACAAACGAAAAATATAGTGATAATCGTAACACAAGCAAGAATGATAAAAACACGGGAATTTAACGTGGTTATATGCAATCGTTTGTGATTGCTTTAGTCCACGGCCAACCAAAGAGTGTTCTTATTGATTAAATTTCGTGGTGGTGAGTTTACAATGAGTTATAATCAGGAACATTTATAGGAGAACAAGAATACATAAGCATGCTTCAAGTAATCATCAACTAGCCATCTTGATCCTCTTTACACCCTTGTATTAGCATGATCACAGCTCTAAAACAAGGTGTAAAGTAGCCCACATGCACCTAAAGTGACAACTTGGACAACCAAATACGGATCCCATGTGCAAAAGTTGATCAACATGCTGACAGCTCACTGCCAGACAACGTGCGCGCCGTGCACACTTAAACGTGCGCGCCGTGCACTCTTGATTCTTCGAGCAAACCTTCTGATCAAGTTTCACCTAGTACGCGCAGGGTGCGCGCCGCGCACCATCACCGCGCAACATCATTTTTCTCTGTTTTTGCACTGTTTTGCTCTGTTTCACGCTTACCGAAATCTGCAAAATCCATGCAAGTGTTTAAACAGTTTTTAGTGACACTTTTTTTTTCTTTTTCAGCTTTTGTTTAAATGTCTCCACACCTCAACAAATCTCCCACTTGGAGACTTTTAACAAACTCAATCTTCGTAAACTCGCCTAATCTAACCAAGAACATTAAATACCATTTACACACCGTCAAACGCCATTTGGGTCCTCCAATTACCGTTTAGAACACGCACCTCAACTCACGGATGAGTAGACTTTCGATATAAGGTCTTCAATGCTACTTGTTAGACTTCAAACATTATTATCCCACAATAACAACTTTGACCTACTAATTACACCTCCTTCCGTTGAGCTATAATTTGATCACCATGTTACTTGCTTGGGAAAATAAAACACAAACAACAACAACAACTCTTTGGATTTGACACATATCTCCTTACACTAGGAGATAACGGGTCGTTTGAGTCCGACCCGACTCAATTAACCCCATCGCCCAAGCGATCCACCCGTACACAATAACATCCACCCGATTTATCTTTCCAACATAGAATAAACCACCCGGTAGATCAAACATGTGGACAATGCCATCAAGGCAACCGTGTGAGAATGCATTCACACCCTTGATCTTCCACATAACCGCCTTTGCTTTCACCATTGGAACACCGACTACATACACGCACACGTCTTTTGACAAACCCGATTTTCCACCACGAGCCAACTCCCACTGTACAGATGTTTCTTTAACAGTGACTCTCATGAAAATCTCTTGTTCATCTTCTTCGGCCGATTGCAACAAAGTTGCCATTGAAGAAGATCTACCTGAAGTAACGAAAGCTCTAGTATAACCAATTCGTCCTGAATCTTCACTAGCTTCGACTTCCCTTGAGCTCCCACTCAAACAAGATCCCTCAACAAACCCGGAAAGCATTAGCATACTAGGAATTTTAACACCACCAAAATCGCCTAGCCCTTCTTCAACCATATACTTGGCTCCCCTCTTATACCCGCGATCAACCACATGACCTCCATTAAACACCTTCCACCTTTGATCTCCAAATAGGACATGACACTTATCATTATCCAACTGCCCAACTGAGATTAGCCTACTCTTGAGATTTGGAATGAACCTCACGTTCTTCAAGATCCAAGTATGTTTAACCATTAGATCACCAATACCCGCAACATCAAGTATACTCCCGTTCGCGACTCGAACCTTACCGGAATACGACTTGAAATTTACCATCTCGTTCATGTATGGGGTAGCATGAAACGAGGCACCCGAATCTAAAACCCAAGATTCGTCAAGAACCTCTTCTTGGCACAACACCGCATCTTCGATCACCGCATTCGTTGAACTCCCACCCGACACTAAACTCGGGCACTTCGACCTATAGTGACCTACTTGTTGACAATTCCAACACACCACACTCTTTCTCCTTGACATACTTCGTGACTTAGCTTTTCCCCGACTAACACTTAGAACCGAACCCGAACTCCTATTCGAATCTTTCCTACGAATACCTTCGCTAAGAATCAAATCACGGATTCCTTCAAAAGTGAGTTTAGTAGTTCCGGATGAACCACTAACCGCCGTCACTAAACTTGACCAACTATCGGGCAATGAAGATAGTAAAAATAATGCTTGTAGCTCATCATCAAATTTAATATCAACCGATTTTAACCAGGTTAAAATCAAATTAAATTCGTTCACATGATCCGCCACCGAGGATCCCTCCATCATTCTAGTGTTCACCAATTGCCTAACTAGGAAAACCTTGTTCAAAGCGGATGGCTTTTCATACATGTTAGATAAAGCCGTAATCAATCCCTCCGTTGTGGTTTCACCCACAATGTTGTAAGCGACATTCTTGGTTAGAGAAAGCCGAACAACTCCTAGGGCTCGCTTATCCAACAATTCCCACTCGCCTTGATCCATTCCCTCCGGCTTAACACCCTTCAAGGGTTGGTAAAGCTTCTTTTGATAGAGCATATCTTCCATTTGCATCTTCCAAAAACTAAAGTCGGTTCCATCAAACCGATCGATCTTCACATCACTCTTTTCCGCCATTGTTCCCGAATACTCGTAAACCCGAGAGCTCTTGATACCACTTGTTAGGAAACCCGATTAGGTGAGCCCAAACAAGACAAGATAACCCAAGTTATCTAACCCACTTCCAACAAACGAAAAATATAGTGATAATCGTAACACAAGCAAGAATGATAAAAACACGGGAATTTAACGTGGTTATATGCAATCGTTTGTGATTGCTTTAGTCCACGGCCAACCAAAGAGTGTTCTTATTGATTAAATTTCGTGGTGGTGAGTTTACAATGAGTTATAATCAGGAACATTTATAGGAGAACAAGAATACATAAGCATGCTTCAAGTAATCATCAACTAGCCATCTTGATCCTCTTTACACCCTTGTATTAGCATGATCACAGCTCTAAAACAAGGTGTAAAGTAGCCCACATGCACCTAAAGTGACAACTTGGACAACCAAATACGGATCCCATGTGCAAAAGTTGATCAACATGCTGACAGCTCACTGCCAGACAACGTGCGCGCCGTGCACACTTAAACGTGCGCGCCGTGCACTCTTGATTCTTCGAGCAAACCTTCTGATCAAGTTTCACCTAGTGCGCGCAGGGTGCGCGCCGCGCACCATCACCGCGCACCATCATTTTTCTCTGTTTTTGCACTGTTTTGCTTTGTTTCACGCTTACCGAAATCTGCAAAATCCGTGCAAGTGTTTAAACAGTTTTTAGTGACACTTTTTTTTTTCTTTTTCAGCTTTTGTTTAAATGTCTCCACACCTCAACAAATCTTCCACTTGGAGACTTTTAACAAACTCAATCTTCGTAAACTCGCCTAATCTAACCAAGAACATTAAATACCATTTACACACCGTCAAACGCCATTTGGGTCCTCCAATTACCGTTTAGAACACGCACCTCAACTCACGGATGAGTAGACTTTCGATATAAGGTCTTCAATGCTACTTTTTAGACTTCAAACATTATTATCCCACAATAACAACTTTGACCTACTAATTACACCTCCTTCCGTTGAGCTATAATTTGATCACCATGTTACTTGCTTGGGAAAATAAAACACAAACAACAACAACAACAACTCTTTGGATTTGACACATATCTCCTTACACTAGGAGATAACGGGTCGTTTGAGTCCGACCCGACTCAATTAACCCCATCGCCCAAGCGATCCACCCGTACACAATAACATCCACCCGATTTATCTTTCCAACATAGAATAAACCACCCGGTAGATCAAACATGTGGACAATGCCATCAAGGCAACCGTGTGAGAATGCATTCACACCCTTGATCTTCCACATAACCGCCTTTGCTTTCACCATTGGAACACCGACTACATACGCGCACACGTCTTTTGACAAACCCGATTTTCCACCACGAGCCAACTCCCACTGTACAGATGTTTCTTTAACAGTGACTCTCATGAAAATCTCTTGTTCATCTTCTTCGGCCGATTGCAACAAAGTTGCCATTGAAGAAGATCTACCTGAAGTAACGAAAGCTCTAGTATAACCAATTCGTCCTGAATCTTCACTAGCTTCGACTTCCCTTGAGCTCCCACTCAAACAAGATCCCTCAACAAACCCGGAAAGCATTAGCATACTAGGAATTTTAACACCACCAAAATCACCTAGCCCTTCTTCAACCATATACTTGGCTCCCCTCTTATACCCGCGATCAACCACATGACCTCCATTAAACACCTTCCACCTTTGATCTCCAAATAGGACATGACACTTATCATTATCCAACTGCCCAACCGAGATTAGCCTACTCTTGAGATTTGGAATGAACCTCACGTTCTTCAAGATCCAAGTATGTTTAACAATTAGATCACCAATACCCGCAACATCAAGTATACTCCCGTTCGCGACTCGAACCTTACCGGAATACGACTTGAAATTTACCATCTCGTTCATGTATGGGGTAGCATGAAACGAGGCACCCGAATCTAAAACCCAAGATTCGTCAAGAACCTCTTCTTGGCACAACAACGCATCTTCGATCACCGCATTCGTTGAACTCCCACCCGACACTAAACTCGGGCACTTCGACCTATAGTGACCTACTTGTTGACAATTTCAACACACCACACTCTTGCTCCTTGACATACTTCGCGACTTAGCTTTTCCCCGACTAACACTTAGAACCGAACCCGAACTCCTATTCGAATCTTTCCTACGAATACCTTCGCTAAGAATCAAATCACGGATTCCTTCAAAAGTGAGTTTAGTAGTTCCGGATGAACCACTAACCGCCGTCACTAAACTTGACCAACTATCGGGCAATGAAGATAGTAAAAATAATGCTTGTAGCTCATCATCAAATTTAATATCAACCGATTTTAACCAGGTTAAAATCAAATTAAATTCGTTCACATGATCCGCCATCGAGGATCCCTCCATCATTCTAGTGTTCACCAATTGCCTAACTAGGAAAACCTTGTTCAAAGCGGATGGATTTTCATACATGTTAGATAAAGCCGTAATCAATCCCTCCGTTGTGGTTTCACCCACAATGTTGTAAGCGACATTCTTGGTCAGAGAAAGCCGAACAACTCCTAGGGCTCGCCTATCCAACAATTCCCACTCGCCTTGATCCATTCCCTCCGGCTTAACACCCTTCAAGGGTTGGTAAAGCTTCTTTTGATAGAGCATATCTTCTATTTGCATCTTCCAAAAACTAAAGTCGGTTCCATCAAACCGATCGATCTTCACATCACTCTTTTCCGCCATTGTTCCCGAATACTCGTAAACCCGAGAGCTCTTGATACCACTTGTTAGGAAACCCGATTAGGTGAGCCCAAACAAGACAAGATAACCCAAGTTATCTAACCCACTTCCAACAAACGAAAAATATAGTGATAATCGTAACACAAGCAAGAATGATAAAAACACGGGAATTTAACGTGGTTATATGCAATCGTTTGTGATTGCTTTAGTCCACGGCCAACCAAAGAGTGTTCTTATTGATTAAATTTCGTGGTGGTGAGTTTACAATGAGTTATAATCAGGAACATTTATAGGAGAACAAGAATACATAAGCATGCTTCAAGTAATCATCAACTAGCCATCTTGATCCTCTTTACACCCTTGTATTAGCATGATCACGGCTCTAAAACAAGGTGTAAAGTAGCCCACATGCACCTAAAGTGACAACTTGGACAACCAAATACGGATCCCATGTGCAAAAGTTGATCAACATGCTGACAGCTCACTGCCAGACAACGTGCGCGCCGTGCACACTTAAACGTGCGCGCCGTGCACACTTAAACGTGCGCGCCGTGCACTCTTGATTCTTCGAGCAAACCTTCTGATCAAGTTTCACCTAGTGCGCGCAGGGTGCGCGCCGCGCACCATCACCGCGCACCATCATTTTTCTCTGTTTTTGCACTGTTTTGCTCTGTTTCACGCTTACCGAAATCTGCAAAATCCGTGCAAGTGTTTAAACAGTTTTAGTGACACTTTTTTTTTTCTTTTTCAGCTTTTGTTTAAATGTCTCCACACCTCAACAAATCTCCCACTTGGAGACTTTTAACAAACTCAATCTTCGTAAACTCGCCTAATCTAACCAAGAACATTAAATACCATTTACACATCGTCAAACGCCATTTGGGTCCTCCAATTACCGTTTAGAACACGCACCTCAACTCACGGATGAGTAGACTTTCGATATAAGGTCTTCAATGCTACTTGTTAGACTTCAAACATTATTATCCCACAATAACAACTTTGACCTACTAATTACACCTCCTTCCGTTGAGCTATAATTTGATCACCATGTTACTTGCTTGGGAAAATAAAACACAAACAACAACAACAACAACAACTCTTTGGATTTGACACATATCTCCTTACACTAGGAGATAACGGGTCGTTTGAGTCCGACCCGACTCAATTAACCCCATCGCCCAAGCGATCCACCCGTACACAATAACATCCACCCGATTTATCTTTCCAACATAGAATAAACCACCCGGTAGATCAAACATGTGGACAATGCCATCAAGGCAACCGTGTGAGAATGCATTCACACCCTTGATCTTCCACATAACCGCCTTTGCTTTCACCATTGGAACACCGACTACATACGCGCACACGTCTTTTGACAAACCCGATTTTCCACCACGAGCCAACTCCCACTGTACAGATGTTTCTTTAACAGTGACTCTCATGAAAATCTCTTGTTCATCTTCTTCGGCCGATTGCAACAAAGTTGCCATTGAAGAAGATCTACCTGAAGTAACGAAAGCTCTAGTATAACCAATTCGTCCTGAATCTTCACTAGCTTCGACTTCCCTTGAGCTCCCACTCAAACAAGATCCCTCAACAAACCCGGAAAGCATTAGCATACTAGGAATTTTAACACCACCAAAATCACCTAGCCCTTCTTCAACCATATACTTGGCTCCCCTCTTATACCCGCGATCAACCACATGACCTCCATTAAACACCTTCCACCTTTGATCTCCAAATAGGACATGACACTTATCATTATCCAACTGCCCAACCGAGATTAGCCTACTCTTGAGATTTGGAATGAACCTCACGTTCTTCAAGATCCAAGTATGTTTAACCATTAGATCACCAATACCCGCAACATCAAGTATACTCCCGTTCGCGACTCGAACCTTACCGGAATACGACTTGAAATTTACCATCTCGTTCATGTATGGGGTAGCATGAAACGAGGCACCCGAATCTAAAACCCAAGATTCGTCAAGAACCTCTTCTTGGCACAACAACGCATCTTCGATCACCGCATTCGTTGAACTCCCACCCGACACTAAACTCGGGCACTTCGACCTATAGTGACCTACTTGTTGACAATTCCAACACACCACACTCTTTCTCCTTGACATACTTCGTGACTTAGCTTTTCCCCGACTAACACTTAGAACCGAACCCGAACTCCTATTCGAATCTTTCCTACGAATACCTTCGCTAAGAATCAAATCACGGATTCCTTCAAAAGTGAGTTTAGTAGTTCCGGATGAACCACTAACCGCCGTCACTAAACTTGACCAACTATCGGGCAATGAAGATAGTAAAAATAACGCTTGTAGCTCATCATCAAATTTAATATCAACCGATTTTAACCGGGTTAAAATCAAATTAAATTCGTTCACATGATCCGCCACCGAGGATCCCTCCATCATTCTAGTGTTCACCAATTGCCTAACTAGGAAAACCTTGTTCAAAGCGGATGGCTTTTCATACATGTTAGATAAAGCCGTAATCAATCCCTTCGTTGTGGTTTCACCCACAATGTTGTAAAATCTGCAAAATCCATGCAAGTGTTTAAACAGTTTTTAGTGACACTTGTTTTCAGCTTTTGTTTAAATGTCTCCACACCTCAACAGACCTACGTCGAAAGATCAACAAACACCAAGGCACACTACTAGAAAAGGGCCCTTCAGGAACGACCTATGCACAAGGCAACCCTAATGTGCCCCACACAGCTCTATGTTATCTCATTTGTAATAGAATTCTAGCAACGCGTTATTAGTGTACCATTTTCCAATGCACAATTAATGATAATGCTTATGCATTCCTTTTGGGCGCGGACACTCAATGGCTAACTCGGTTATTAATCGGTCCAGATTACCTACACATACAGACAGCTTTAATGCGTGACGGTTATGGGATATAATTATATAAACCGCAAGTCTTTTATAAGGTTCACCTTGCCTATAAATACAAACACGTACTATACTTCAATATTCCTCTCTACAACCTCTATAAATCACCTCATTTAGTCGCTACACTAGCTAGCTAGGGAAGTACGTGTTAGGAAGAGAGGATCGCCTGGACGTTGGGAGATACAAATTTGAGAGAAAATAACTCTATTACTTACAAGAATAGATTTACAGATGATAATGCTAAAAACGAACATATATTTCATAGCATTATTCCCCAAGGAAGACAAGATTTTAGTTGGTATTGTTCGATTTACAAGCAATATTCGTTTAAATATTAAAAAGTGAAGACAAAAGGCAGATTCGACAAATTGAAGACAAAAAGGTCCAAAGAGCTAAAAAGTACAAGATACAATTAAAAAGGTTCAAAATATTGATGAGGAACGTCTCAAAATGACAAGAGTACAAGTTACAAGACGCAAAGTACGCGATTTAAATTAATACGCGAGAACGTCCGAAAATCCGGAACCGGGACCTGAGCCAAGAAGAAACGCCCGACGCAACGGACCAAAAATATCTAGTCTACTATGCACAAGAATATAATATAATATATATATAATTATATATAATTATATATTATATATATTATTATTATTATATTACGTCGACAAAGAAGAAAACAAAAGCAGTTGGCTGAATCCAGGGTGGCCATGCGACTCGCATGGCCAGAGGCACAAAACCATGCGAGTCGCATGGTGTGAGATTGCTGGTCAGGTCCTATATAAAGCCAGTTTTGTGCCGAGTTATGGGCATCCTTTTTCTCTTCCTCTTCAACGTTAATATATTTATATTTATAATTTATATTTTAATTTTAATTATAATTCTAATAATAAGGGTATGTTAGCGAATGTTTTTACGGGTTTTAAAGTCGGAGCTCTGTCCGTGTAACACTACGCGATAAATAATCAATGTAAGCTATGTTCTCCTTTTTAAATTAATGTCTCGTACTTAAGTTATTATTATGCTTATTTAAGACGAAGTAATCATGATGTTGGGCTAAAAATATTAAAATTGGGTAATTGGGCTTTGTATCATAATTGGGGTTTGGACAAAAGAACGACACTTGTGGAAACTAGGCTATGGGCTATTAATGGGCTTTATATTTGTTTAACTAAATGAAAGTTTGTTAATGTTAATATAAAGATTTACAATTGGGCGTCCCTATAAATTACCATATACACTCGATCGGACACGATGGGCGGGGTATTTATATGTACGAATAATCGTTCATTTAACCGGACACGGGAATGGATTAATAGCCACTAGAATAATTAAAACAGGGGTGAAATTACATTCAAGGGTAATTGGTGTAATTGTTAACAAAGTAGTAAAACCTTGGTTTACACGCAGTCGATAACCTGGTGTATTCATTAAACAAAGTATTAAAACCTTGTTACAATTCGAATCCCCAATTAGTTGGAATATTTATCTTCGGGTATAATAATAATTTGACAAGGACACTTGCAATTTATATTTATGACTGATGGACTGTTATGGACAAAAACCAGACGGACATATTGAATAATCCAGGACAAAGGACAATTAACCCAAGGGCATAAAACTAAAATCAACACGTCAAACATCATGATTACGGAAGTTTAAATAAGCATAATTCTTTTATTTCATATTTAATTTCCTTTATTTTATATTTAATTGCACTTCTAATTATCGCACTTTTATTTATTTTATTTTATCGCACTTTTAATTATCGTACTTTTTAATTATCGCAAGTTTATTTTATCGCACTTTTATTATTCGCAATTTCATTATCGTTATTTACTTTACGCTTTAATTTAAAGTCTTGTATTTATTTTATATTTTACATTAGGTTTTAACTGCGACTAAAGTTTTAAAATCGACAAACCGGTCATTAAACGGTAAAAACCCCCCTTTATAATAATAATATTACCTATATATATATTTGTATTTTTATAAAAATAAACTAATATAGCGTTGAGCTTTGTTTAAAGATTTCCCTGTGGAACGAACCGGACTTACTAAAAACTACACTACTGTACGATTAGGTACACTGCCTATAAGTGTTGTAGCAAGGTTTAAGTATATCCATTCTATAAATAAATAAATATCTTGTGTAAAATTGTATCATATTTAATAGTATTTCCTAGTAAAATATAAGCTATTTTATATACTACCCCGCTGCACATCAAGTATTTTTGGCGCCGCTGCCGGGGACATTCGCCGAAGCAAAACGTCATATTTTTAATTTTTAAGTTATAATTAGTTTTTGTAAAATTTATATTTTTGTTTAAAAATAAAAAAAAAAAAAAAAAAAAGCTTTTAAAATCGAAAAAAAAAAAAATATTTTAAATATATTTTTTTAAAAAAGTTTTTCTTTTATTTTTACAAAATTATAAAGTATTTTAAGTTTATTTTTAGTTTTAAAAATTAAGTTTTATTTTAATTATATATATATATTTATATTTTAAATATAAAAATAAAAAAAAAGAAAATAAATATTAAATATACGTGACCTGTCAAATTGAACCTATGAACCGGTCCAGTTCAGTCATGCGACTCGCATGACCCCCCGGCTTAAATCATGCGACTCGCATGAGGGGTCTGACAGGGCCACATCCAACCCTAATTTCGCATTTATTACGGAGTATATTATATTATTATTATAACTAAACCCTAATTCTATTATTATTATTATAATTAAGTTTAATTTAATTAGTTATTTTTACTTTTATTTAGTTTTATTATTTATTTACTTAATACTTTTATTATAAAATATGAAAATAATATTTTTATAAAATCTAATATTTTTATAACTTTTTATAACTTTTAATATTTTGTCCCTTTTTAATCGTTGTAGCGTAATATTTGTATTTTTAGCTCATATTTAATTTTAAACTTAGTTTTCGCTATAGTCATTTTTACTCCTAGATTTTTAGGCTTTGCCGTAGAATTCCTTAAGTGCTTTTTCTTTAGACTAAGATTTAGGTGCTTTAGAATTTTGCGACGCCTTTTTAAGTTTTAGTTTCTTTTTAAGTTATTTCCATTTGGGATTTAGTTTTTCCTGTAAGCTTTAATATTTTTAGACCTTTTACTATGTATCAATTATCATTCCAATTAGTAATATCAATTTGCGATTATAATTTTAAGTTAGTTGTAGTAATAAGGTTAAATTAGTTAAGTATTTTTAAGTTTTTATAAGTTTCTTTTATTTTTCCGTCACCTTTTATTTTTCAACCATTTTTCTTTTTCGACCTTTTGCGACGAACTCTTTGTCTTTCTTATTTCTCGCCATTCTAGTTTTTAGGACTTAGATTTTTATTCTACTTCTTATCTAAATTTCTTAAAATTACGAAAATTTATTTTGAGTAGTTAAATTGATAGACATCAAAATTTTCTGGTTCGTAGTAATAGTTGGATTTGTACGTGGACCGGGTTATTGGAGCCAAACAGTCCTCAATTATATTGAGACCAAACGAATCCTGCCCCTCTGCTGCATCTTTTGGCTATTCGAAACGTGGGCAAAATCAGAAAAGTCTATTAATTGGATAACTTATTATAATTTTTCTTTCCTTTTTAAAACTAATAAGATATTCAGTGAATGCACCGAGCAAGACGTTCATCACCTTTTGTACGTTCACCACCTGTAACTCGATCAAGACATCGTTTAACAAATATAACCGCCGTTGATTTTTCTTTAGAATCGTCATCCAGTCGACCAAGTACTTCAGTTCAAATTTCCGATAATCCAGTTTTTGAAACAAACCTCACAATTGAGAATCCAGAAAATATTCAGGAACGGTTCATAGATCCTGAACCATTAAACTTTCCTCCGGAACCACCAATCATTCAAACAGAGATTGTTGAGGAACGAACTATTAAATCAGAATCATCTAGTGATACCGAGTCAACAAATTCAATTATGGAGAATCTGGAACCTTTAAGTATGGAAGACCGAATGAGAGCTAAACGCACTGGCCAAGGTCACGCAATTACTCATCCAGACATTAATGCGCCAGATTATGAAATCAAAGGACAAATTCTACACATGGTGACTAATCAATGCCAATTTAGTGGTGCGCCGAAGGAAGATCCAAATGAACATCTACGTACCTTTAATAGGATCTGCACACTATTTAAAATCCGAGAAGTGGAGGATGAACAGATATATCTCATGTTATTTCCCTGGACTTTGAAGGGAGAAGCCAAAGATTGGTTGGAATCGTTACCTGAAGGGGCGATTGATACATGGGATGTTTTAGTTGACAAATTTCTTAAACAATTTTTTCCCGCATCTAAAGCCGTAAGACTTCAAGCAGAAATTGTTACGTTTACACAGAAGCCAAATGAAACTCTATATGAGGCGTGGACAAGATATGGAAAGTTGTTAAGAGGATGTCCGCAACATGGTTTAGACACCTGTCAAATAGTACAAATATTCTACCAAGGATGCGACATCACTACAAGAAAAGACATAGATATAGCAGCTGGTGGTTCTATTATGAAGAAAACCGAAACTGATGCTTACAAAATTATTGATAACACTGCTTCCCACTCACATGAGTGGCACCAAGAAAAAGATATCATTAGATCATCTAAAGCAGCTAGAGCCGATTCTAGCCATGACTTAGATTCCATTTCGGCAAAGATAGATGCTTTCGAGAGACGAATGGAAAAGATGACTAAAGATATTCATGCTATACGAATTAGTTGTGAGCAGTGTGGAGGACCACATTTGACAAAAGATTGTCTCAGTATTGAATTAACAATGGAACAAAGAGAGAATATTTCATACATAAACCAAAGGCCTGGAAATAATTATCAGAATAATTATCAACCGCCAAGACCGATTTACAATCAAAACCAGAATTATAACCGAAATATTCCATACAACAACCAACAAGGTCCTAGCAATCAACAAGTATCCAATAATACTTATAATCAGCAAAGACCGAATTTTCAAAACAAACCACCACAACAAACCGATGATAAAAAGCCGAATTTAGAAGATATGATGACGAAGCTAGTTGAAACTCAAACGCAGTTTTTCACATCTCAAAAACAAACAAATGAACAAAATGCTCAAGCATTTAGAAATCAACAAGCTTCTATTCAAAATCTAGAACAAGAAGTAAGTAACCTAGCAAGGTTAATAGGTGAAAGAAAACCGGGAAGTTTACCAAGCAATACAAATGCTAACCCCCGGAATGAAACAGCTAAAGCTATTACCACAAGAAGTGGTACAACACTTAAACCACCTGAAATACCTGTAACTTCTGATGAAACTATTCTTACTACACAAGAACCACAACCTGATCAAGATAAGGAAAAAGAACCGGTAGTTGAAAAGGTTAATGAAGATAACACAGTTAAGGATAAACCTTATGTTAAACCATACCAACCACCACTTTCTTATCCGAGTAAAATGAAGAAGGAAAAACTTGAAGCCGAGCAATCCAAATTCTTGGATATGTTTAAACAGATAAATGTAAATCTTCCTTTCATTGATGTGATTTCAGGAATGCCAAGATATGCTAAATTCTTGAAAGATCTAATCACGAATAGAAAGAAAATGGAAGAACTCTCGGCTGTTACTATGAATGCTAATTGTTCAGCAGTGCTGTTGAATAAGATACCAGAAAAATTATCTGATCCAGGAAGTTTCACAATTCCATGTTTTCTGGGTAGCCTTAGTTCAATAGAAGCATTGGCTGATTTAGGTGCTAGTATAAATCTAATGCCGTATTCACTATACGCTAAACTAGACCTTGGAGAATTGAAACCAACCAGAATAAGCATACAACTAGCCGATAGATCAATAAAATATCCTAGAGGGATAATGGAGAACATGCTAGTTAAAGTTGGTACTTTAGTATTTCCAGTAGATTTTGTTGTTTTAGACATGGAAGAAGATTCTCAAGTTCCTCTCATATTAGGAAGACCATTCTTAAACACGGCTAAAGCAATGATAGACGTGTTCGGTAAGAAACTGACCCTAAGTATAGAGGATGAGAGTGTTACCTTTTCAGTTGATAGAGCAATGCAACAACCACAATCTGCAGATGATACATGTTATTATATTCAAACTATAGATGCACATGCAGAATTATTAGAAGAATTTCCAGAATTACAAGGAACAGGAGAATGTTCTTTAGGAGAAGGTAATGAACCAATTGATGAAGCTGAAATGTTAGCTACACTTATAGCTAATGGATATGAACCAACAACAGAAGAAATTCAAATGCTAAAAGAAGAAGACAGATATCGATATAAATCATCGATAGAAGAACCTCCGAAATTAGAGTTAAAGCCACTTCCAAACCATTTGGAATACGCTTATTTACATGGTGAATCTGAATTACCTGTAATAATATCGTCTTCTCTTACTGAAAATGAGAAATCACAACTCATTTCTGTGTTGAAAGCTCATAAACCAGCCATTGCATGGAAAATTCATGATATTAAAGGAATAAGTCCTTCGTATTGCACACATAAAATCCTTATGGAAGAAGGTCATAAAACGTATGTGCAACGCCAACGAAGACTAAATCCTAATATGCAAGATGTAGTTAAGAAAGAGATTATTAAGCTGCTAGATGCAGGTTTGATATATCCAATTTCTGATAGTCCATGGGTAAGCCCAGTTCAATGCGTACCTAAGAAGGGTGGCATGACTGTCATTACAAATGAGAAAAATGAGCTTATTCCTACTAGGACTGTAACAGGATGGCGTGTATGTATTGATTATAGAAAATTAAATGACGCCACCAGAAAAGATCACTTTCCCTTACCTTTCATAGATCAAATGTTGGAAAGATTAGCCGGAAATAGTTACTATTGTTTTCTAGATGGATTTTCCGGATATTTTCAAATTCCAATAGCACCCGAAGATCAAGAGAAAACCACATTCACGTGCCCTTATGGTACTTTTGCTTATAAACGCATGCCATTTGGACTTTGTAACGCCCCTGCAACCTTTCAAAGGTGTATGATGGCGATTTTTCACGACATGATAGAAGAATGCATGGAAGTATTCATGGATGACTTTTCAGTCTTCGGTGATACATTTAAATCATGTCTAGTTAATCTGGAACGAATGCTAATTAGATGCGAAAAATCAAATCTAGTACTTAATTGGGAGAAATGCCATTTCATGGTTAAAGAAGGCATCGTTCTTGGACATAAAATTTCAAAAGAAGGAATTGAAGTGGATAGAGCTAAAGTAGATGTAATTGCTAAACTTCCACATCCCACCAATGTTAGAGGAGTTAGGAGTTTTCTAGGGCATGCCGGTTTTTACCGACGTTTCATAAAAGATTTTTCTAAAATTGCCACTCCTATGAATAAACTCCTAGAAAAGGATGCGCCATTCATCTTTTCAGATGAGTGTATCAAATCTTTTAATATTCTAAAAGAAAAACTCACTAATGCACCGATCATGATAACACCAAATTGGAATCTACCATTTGAACTAATGTGCGATGCAAGTGATTTTGCAATGGGAGCCGTTTTAGGACAAAGGATTGAAAAACGATTTCAACCTATATATTATGCTAGTAAGACATTACAAGGAGCACAAACGAACTATACAACTACTGAAAAAGAACTCCTTGCTATTGTCTTTGCTTTTGACAAATTCCGATCATATCTCGTTCTAGCAAAAACGGTGGTCTATACCGACCATTCTGCTCTTAGATACCTATTTTCAAAACAAGATGCTAAACCAAGATTAATCCGTTGGATCTTACTCTTACAAGAGTTTGATATTGAAATCCGAGATAAAAAAGGAGCAGAAAATCTCGCCGCTGATCATCTTTCTCGTCTTGAAAATCCCGAATTAGAAGTTCTGAATGAATCAGCCATACAAGACAACTTTCCTGATGAATATCTATTGAAGATAGATTATAAAGAAATCCCATGGTTTGCAGACTATGCAAACTACTTAGTTTGTGGATTCCTTGAAAAAGGATTATCGTACCAAAGACGAAAGAAATTCTTCAGTGATATAAAACACTATTTCTGGGAAGATCCACATCTATTTAAAAGTTGTCCCGATGGAATAATACGCCGATGTGTATTTGGAGATGAAGCTAGTAAAATTTTAAACCATTGTCACACAGGACCAACAGGAGGGCATTATGGGCCTCAACTAACAGCAAGAAAAGTTTATGAAGCTGGATTCTATTGGCCTACAATTTACAAAGACGCACACCTTCTTTGCAAATCCTGTGATGCATGTCAAAGGGCCGGAAAAATAAGTCAACGTGACGAAATGCCACAAAATGTCATCCAAGTATGTGAAGTATTTGACATTTGGGGTATTGACTTTATGGGTCCATTTCCAAAATCTCATAATAATCTATATATACTCGTAGCCATTGATTATGTATCTAAATGGGCGGAAGCACAAGCTCTCCCAACTAACGATGCACGAGTTGTAGTCAACTTTTTAAAACGTCTTTTTGCAAGGTTTGGAACACCGAAAGCTTTAATAAGTGATCGGGGTACTCATTTCTGTAATAATCAACTTGAGAAAGTTCTTAAAAGATATGGAGTAACTCATAAAATCTCCACCGCATATCATCCACAAACAAGTGGACAAGTTGAAAATACCAACCGAGCTTTAAAACGTATTCTAGAGAAAACCGTAGGATCAAATCCAAAGGAATGGTCCATTAAATTGGAGGATGCATTCTGGGCTTTTAGAACAGCCTACAAAACTCCAATTGGAACCACACCTTTTAGACTTGTTTATGGAAAAGCATGTCATCTTCCAGTAGAAATTGAACACAAAGCATTTTGGGCTTTGAAGACATGTAATCTTGATTTACATGAAGCCGGACGTCTACGATTAAGTCAACTAAACGAATTAGAAGAATTAAGACATGAAGCATACGATAATTCGTTAATCTATAAAGAAAGAACGAAGAAATGGCATGATAAAAGAATCAGAAGTTCAAAAGAATTTAAAGAAGGAGACAGAGTTCTTCTTTTCAATTCACGATTCAAGCTATTTCCTGGAAAATTGAAATCAAGATGGTCTGGACCATTCATAGTCAAAAGAGTTTTCCCATACGAAACGATAGAATTGATAAATTCAAATGGGATTGAATTTAAAGTTAATGGTCACAGAGTTAAACATTACATACAGGGTTCGATGGAAGTCGACAACGAAGTTAATCACAATTTCGACACCACAGCTAACTAAGTGTGGGGAGAATCAAGTCTTTGAAGGATAATATGTATTTCTGTTAGAGTTAGATTGTCTGTTTTCGTGTAGTTCTCGAAAATGGAACACGTATGGTCTTTCCCTAGCAGACCCTAAAGAACTAGTCTTCTCCCCCCATTCTGAATTTTTAATTTTTTTAGGTTTTTACAAAATGAAGACTGCCTGTGAACTAAACCATGGTCTAATGTTACACGCTTTGATCACTAAACGTAATAATGACATACTCCCGAGTGAAATAGTATCAGTAATCAGAGAAAGAATGGACGGAGTCAGAAAAGGATCCAGATGCGAAGATAATAAGTTACAATTTGGTAAAGGAAAATCAAAATCCGCAGCGAAAAGAAGAGCACGACACCTAGAAAAATGTCACAAATGCGGAAAATGGTCACATGGAGGTAAATGTTCAAATAATCAAACCTATTCAAATACCGAATTTGTTACTTTATGCAGAGACGGACCGTTCATTTGTTTAGAAGAAAAGACAATGAATGCTCGAGGTTACGCCTATGCAGCCATGGAAGACCAATTAAACCGACTATCTTATGAATATAATAGATCATATAACTAAGAAATCTATTTCACAGGTATGTCTGTACAGTTTTTATTTTTATTTTTATTTTTAACCTTTTGATAATAAACGCTAATTTGTTCGCTAAAAAGTATTAAATTGGTATTAAATAAAATTAGGTTTGGCGACCGAAATTATTGATATCGTTCAAAAATTTATTACATCACTGCGAAATTTAACGTTTATTCTTAAGGTATAAATATCTTTAATCAATCAACCCAAAATATTTCAAAAATTCGTCATGAGTTAAATTAGGTCTTGGAACCGAAATTACTTTACCAAAAAGAGGGGCGCATATTTTTGATAATATTTGATTGATTAAAGTGGGATAAAAAGACAAAAAGATTTTTAATTTTATTTTTACCATGTTTTTAAAATTAATATTTAAATCTTAAATTAATATTGTAAACTTTGTAAAAACAATATTTTTAAAATTGTAAATATTTGAAAAAATTAATATAAGTTTGGTGTGAATTTATAATATGAATTTTTAAATTAAGTTTGGTTTGAATTTTTAATTTTTAAAATATGAAATTTTAATTTTATGCATTTCAAATTTTAAGTTTGGTGTGAATTTTTAATATTAATTTTTAATTTTATATTTAAGTTGTGTGAATTTAAAAACAAAAATTTACTTTATCTCATTAAGTTAAGAATATGATTTTTAAAATTCTTCGTAAGTTGAAGACTAGGTCTTTGAACCGAAATTGCTTTACCCGAGGGAGGGACGAGAACTTTTATTATCATTATTTTTAATCTTTTTGATTTAAAGTATGCAAAAAAAAAAAAAAAAAAATAAAAAATAAAAAAATCCAAAAATCTAAGCTTTTAAAATAATCGCTTGAAAATGACAATTTTAAAATTTTGTCGAGGGACGGACTAGGGCATCGTCCCGAAACGACCTCGTCTTAAAAAGAAACAAATTTTTAAAATTTTATTTAATTTATGTTTTAAAAGTTTAAGGTTTTAATAAATAAAAAAAAAAAAAAAAAAAAAAAAAAAAAAAACCTGGAATTGACCCCCATGCGAGTCGCATGGGGGAAAGGCTTAAGCCATGCGACTCGCATGGCTGTTAAAAACTGGACAGGATCAAAAGCTCAGCGAGCTGCTCTTTCTTTCACAAACACACACATATACACGAAAACTCTCCCAAATCCTCTCAAAAATCCGCCATTTTTTACCAAATTTCTTGCAAAACTTCACAATAATCATGCCTAGATTCAGTAGTCTCAACCCCTTCAGGAGAAAGGTAAAGATTTCACCCCTAATCTCTTTAAATTCGAATTTTTGTGTTCTTGAGCTAGAAAATTTATATTTTGATTTTGTTAAATTTAGGTGTAATTAGAGCTAAATTGTTGTTATATTATGCATGTATATCCTAGATAGAAGCTATTTAACATGATTTGAAGCTAAAAACTTCAAATTTTTAAGAATCTAGGGTTTGTGTTCTTGAGCAATTTGGGGCTTTTTGATATAAACAGGTTATGGCCGATTTTTGTCATGAATTGTTGCTAAATTAAGTAGTGTAACATGTTTAGGTAGTTAATTGATCCAAACTTTGAGCCTAAACATGTTTTTGAGAATTAAAGTAGACTTTTTAAGTCTAAAAATTCATGAACTTGGATAATTTGATATAAAGGCCATTTGAAACTTGTCTCATTGCTAGAAGTGATTATTTTGGCATGTTATTTGAGATAAATGCTTATGAACTTGATGTATATTTTTCGTATATGCTTATTTGACAAAGTGTAGACTTGACAAAAATATGAAAATGAGCACTAGTTTGATTTGAATGCCATGTAACAAGTGTTTAATTGTTATAATAATTATTGTTGACATGTTTAAGAGTTTAAATGTGATAAAACATTGTACACATTTTCGTATGTAAAAGTGTAGAATTGTTATTGTTAAGAAAATGTGTATAAAATGTGTTATGAATTGAACATGTCATCATAATTGTTTCAAGTTATTATTTTGCTAACACTAATGCATATTTGGATGCACAAATTTTGTGTTTAATGTGTTTTGCAGAAAGCCGATACTGGAGGTTCAGGAGCATCATCATCCAGGCAACCAGAGCCCGAACCGGAAATGTTTCATGAACAAGAACAGCATATGCAACAAGAAGAAGAAGAACAGGAGGAGCAACATATTCCATATCACGATCAAGATCAGTTATTCATGAATCAGTTTCGTCAATTCGCTCCACATCAAAGGATTCTGAGCTTAGACATTAATGAAGATCAGTTACACCCAAATCTAAGATTTGATCGATGTTGGATAGAGTATCCAGATTATCAAAAGAACATGCACATTCTCTACTTTAAGGTTGTTGAAATGCCAAGGGCAATTGACTGGGTACCTTTGGAAACAGTTGACCTTGCCGAACCGATTCGGGAATTATTGGTGCAAAGGTATGGTAATTCTCAGTTTAACGATTGGATGCGCCTATTTTCCATTCGTAGAACCATATATAGGGAATGGTGTATAGAATTACTTAGTACTATTAAGTTAAACAGTAATGTTAGGAGGATAGATGATAGAAGCTTTATTAGATTTCTGTTAGGTGGACGCATGTACAGAATGTCCATGATAGATTTAGCCAGGGCCTTACAGATTTACACCCCTGCTGAACTTTTGAGCCCCGACTGTAATAGCCTGATTGCCCAAGGAGAAAGGGTAGATAGGGAATTTGATGTTAACGCTGTCTGGAGGCGTATGTCCCACTTTAATGAATTTCACGCCAGTGGAAATCATACATACTTAGATATAGACAGAGCTGAACTCCGGGTGATTCATAGATTCTTAGCAAACACAATTACACAAAGGGGTAGGAATAAGGAGAAATTGACCGTAAACGATTTGTTCTACCTCAAGTGTATTAGAGACCCGAGGAGTTTCGTTAACATTCCCTATTGTGTTGGTTATTATCTCGCTAATGTAGTTTCGGGGATGAAATCGGGGAGTATTATAGGTGGTGGTATTTTCATTACTCTCATTGGAGAGTATTTAGGTGTAGATAAGCACCAAGGGGGTCCAATGAACGAAATAGAGGACGGAGGTGAAACTATAAGTTCAAACCTTTATCACGGTGCAAGGGTATTATTGATGAGACGTGGTCGGGTACATCGATACGAGGGACCTCAGCGACAGGTAGAGAGAGGTTCGGATGACGAGATGGAGGAGGCGAACAACATTATAGGAGTTGTTCGGGAGACTGCTCTTGATTTAGGCGTTCGTATGGAGGATGAATACATGACGAACTATGATAGGCATATGCAGTATGAGGCATGGCAACGCCGGAATGACTACGAGCATTCCCGGCAACGAGAGCATGGCCGATGGGATTATCATCAGCGCCAAATTATAAGCCAGTTGCAGCCTGGCGAGATGTATTATCCGACCCGACCCGCATACTATCCCGCACATCAGCCAGAGATGAGACCACCCTATGATTCATATGATTATGACGCAGCATACCAGTACACCTATAATCAGCCATGGAACCCGGACGCGAACATGAATTGGGATCCATATCCAAATTTTCCTCCTAACCCACCTCCTGATCAGTAGAGATAAGTGGTAATTTCTATTTTTATTTTAAACACTTAACATTTTATTATGTTTATGTAATGTTTGATATTTTATTATTATTGTGTACTAATATTTTTCTTATAGTTTGAAAGTGGGATGCCAAAGTTCCATTTCAAATTGCATGTATGATTATATTTGTATTGTATGTATTCTCTTTTATGCACAAAACAGGGTAAAACAACGCGTTTTCAAAGACTGGCATTAAGTTCAGCAAAAGCAAGTAATTTTGACGACAATGATGCAAAATATATGTGAAATAACAACAAGACGGAATGAACAAATGACGTGCACCATTTATCATTCAGCAAACAAACGCCAATATATTTGGAAACTTTGGTAAAAATTTAATCATTTTCACACAAATCACCCTCAATAATTTAAATTGTTACTGATTTCTTGCAAATGAGGGCATTGCAAGATCTTAAGTGTGGGAAGGGATTAAATTCTTTCGGATTTTAAAATTTTTATATTAAACACTTGGTTACCATTAAAAATACTAGTAAAGCAGTAGTTGTATTAGAATCTAGTGCTCTCTGATAAAAAAAGAACAGCCCTAGTCTTATATACTGACTACCCAATTCTAGTAAAATTTTTCAAAATTTGCAATTAAATGAATTCAAATCATGTTTATACATATTTATGAACGATAAAACTAGGTTTTAACACCGAAATTATTGTTACCTCGGAAAGGACATAAATTGAGAAACAAACTAAAATGTTAAAATTCATTTAAAATGGAATAGAGGACGATAAAAAGAAAAATAAAAAGCCAAGTGTGGGAAAATTTACCAAGTTATTTTAAACATATGTCACATATATCTGTAACAAATAACTGAAAATACTTTTGCTTTGGACTAAACTAAACTGTTTTACCCGATGAAAGAAAAGAAGAGATAGATCTACACGATGAATCAATTCCATCATTAAAAGGAAGTAAAGTCTTCTGAAAAAGACACGCGCTTCTTGATTTAGGTCATGAAGTTGTCGTTCAGACCAGCTGTAGGTTGACGAAAAATCTAGAAAAGTCATCACTAAAATCAGCAGGAAATCCACGGACCTCAGCATTAAACAGGGTCGCCAAGTGGTCAGATTTATCCTAACCATGAGAAGGATTTATCTCGTACAATGGGGAGGCACCGTGCAAATTAGCTGGATAAGACTAATGAATCAGATCTCCAGAAAGGATAATCTCCTTAAAGATTAAAAATCAGCTTTTAAGACTGATATTACTCAATCCTAGAGATTGACCTTAAAGATTGAGAATTACAAACTCATGGAATTCAATGATATCTAAACTCGAGCTTAAACGAGAAAATATTTTGATCAAAATTACAAACCAATTTGTTTTCTGAAAACCCTATTTTCAATGCGTTCATTACCATTGAACGTAAAATCCTAGGAATTCACCTGGAATTCATTAGGTCACCTGAACTAAATCGGGTGTCAACCGTAAGAACGGTGGTTGCATAGTGGTCAAAGACAGGACTTTGTGCCAAACCGACAAATTATAAGGGTGAGCTTTACTATTGCTCCTACCAAGGATAGTAATTGCGTCCGACACGTTATAGACCATAATCAAAAGCATGTCACGGGACATTGCCTTAACAGTTGCTTGTTCAACGCTTTCCTTTACAACCGGACGGTAGTTTGCCGAAAGGTAATATACGGGACAAGTAAACTGGACGTGTTGCTTTCCAAATACAAGGTTAGCAAGTGGGTGACACAAAACCGCAAGTTTTGAGCTAAAATTTTCAAATCTGAAACCCACCAAACCCACAAAAATATTTTGCAAACACCGGTAAAGGGTTATTCCGGAAAACTTATCTAGGGTAAAAACTAGATTTCGAAAGATCAAATGTTTTCATAAAAATCCAATTTCCTTAATGGATCTAAATTTTTATAGTCATGTGGGACTGTAAACCATATCGTTACTACCATTGTTTATACCGCCGTATAGAAATCACTGATGTACAAAGTGTGAAGAATAAAGAAGTGATTCTAGTATTTCAAGACAATATTGCTTGAGGACAAGCAACGCTCAAGTGTGGGAATATTTGATAATGCTAAAAACGAACATATATTTCATAGCATTATTCCCCAAGGAAGACAAGATTTTAGTTGGTATTGTTCGATTTACAAGCAATATTCGTTTAAATATTAAAAAGTGAAGACAAAAGGCAGATTCGACAAATTGAAGACAAAAAGGTCCAAAGAGCTAAAAAGTACAAGATACAATTAAAAAGGTTCAAAATATTGATGAGGAACGTCTCAAAATGACAAGAGTACAAGTTACAAGACGCAAAGTACGCGATTTAAATTAATACGCGAGAACGTCCGAAAATCCGGAACTGGGACCTGAGCCAAGAAGAAACGCCCGACGCAACGGACCAAAAATATCTAGTCTACTATGCACAAGAATATAATATAATATATATATAATTATATATAATTATATATTATATATATTATTATTATTATATTACGTCGACAAAGAAGAAAACAAAAGCAGTTGGCTGAATCCAGGGTGGCCATGCGACTCGCATGGCCAGAGGCACAAAACCATGCGAGTCGCATGGTGTGAGATTGCTGGTCAGGTCCTATATAAAGCCAGTTTTGTGCCGAGTTATGGGCATCCTTTTTCTCTTCCTCTTCAACGTTAATATATTTATATTTATAATTTATATTTTAATTTTAATTATAATTCTAATTCTAATAATAAGGGTATGTTAGCGAATGTTTTTACGGGTTTTAAAGTCGGAGCTCTGTCCGTGTAACACTACGCGATAAATAATCAATGTAAGCTATGTTCTCCTTTTTAAATTAATGTCTCGTACTTAAGTTATTATTATGCTTATTTAAGACGAAGTAATCATGATGTTGGGCTAAAAATATTAAAATTGGGTAATTGGGCTTTGTATCATAATTGGGGTTTGGACAAAAGAACGACACTTGTGGAAACTAGGCTATGGGCTATTAATGGGCTTTATATTTGTTTAACTAAATGAAAGTTTGTTAATGTTAATATAAAGATTTACAATTGGGCGTCCCTATAAATTACCATATACACTCGATCGGACACGATGGGCGGGGTATTTATATGTACGAATAATCGTTCATTTAACCGGACACGGGAATGGATTAATAGCCACTAGAATAATTAAAACAGGGGTGAAATTACATTCAAGGGTAATTGGTGTAATTGTTAACAAAGTAGTAAAACCTTGGTTTACACGCAGTCGATAACCTGGTGTATTCATTAAACAAAGTATTAAAACCTTGTTACAATTCGAATCCCCAATTAGTTGGAATATTTATCTTCGGGTATAATAATAATTTGACAAGGACACTTGCAATTTATATTTATGACTGATGGACTGTTATGGACAAAAACCAGACGGACATATTGAATAATCCAGGACAAAGGACAATTAACCCAAGGGCATAAAACTAAAATCAACACGTCAAACATCATGATTACGGAAGTTTAAATAAGCATAATTCTTTTATTTCATATTTAATTTCCTTTATTTTATATTTAATTGCACTTCTAATTATCGCACTTTTATTTATTTTATTTTATCGCACTTTTAATTATCGTACTTTTTAATTATCGCAAGTTTATTTTATCGCACTTTTATTATTCACAATTTCATTATCGTTATTTACTTTACGCTTTAATTTAAAGTCTTGTATTTATTTTATATTTTACATTAGGTTTTAACTGCGACTAAAGTTTTAAAATCGACAAACCGGTCATTAAACGGTAAAAACCCCCCTTTATAATAATAATATTACCTATATATATATTTGTATTTTTATAAAAATAAACTAATATAGCGTTGAGCTTTGTTTAAAGATTTCCCTGTGGAACGAACCGGACTTACTAAAAACTACACTACTGTACGATTAGGTACACTGCCTATAAGTGTTGTAGCAAGGTTTAAGTATATCCATTCTATAAATAAATAAATATCTTGTGTAAAATTGTATCATATTTAATAGTATTTCCTAGTAAAATATAAGCTATTTTATATACTACCCCGCTGCACATCAACAGAGTATTACAAAACTCTTAAAAAAAACTCTCAAACTCACACACACTTCTGTAGTTTTGACTGCCATGAAACAACTCCTCCTGCAAAAGTGTAAATGAATCCTGAAGTAGATTTCCTACTATCAGGATCTCCGGCTATATCCGCATCTGTATAGCCTTCCAAGATTGGATCAGCTCCCCCGTAACAAAGACATAGCTTTGTTGTACCTTTAAGATATCTGAGAATCCATTTTACCGCCTCCCAATACTCTTTCCCAGGGTTGGAGAGAAAATGACTCACTGTTCCCACTGCGTGAGCAATATCGGGCCTTGTACACACCATTGCATACATCAAACTTCCAACTGCTGAAGAATATGGTACTGAAGACATTTCCCCGATCTCTTCCTTGGATGAGGGACAAGAACTCTTGCTTAACTTGAAATGGTTAGCTAATGGAATGATAACAGGTTTGGCATTGTTCATATTGAAACGTGAAAGCACTCATTCAATATACCTCTCCTGAGATAGCCATAACCTTTTATTCTTTTTGTCTCGGGTTATTTGCATTCCCAAAATCTGTTAAGCCTGTCCTAAGTCTTTCATGTCAAAAGACTTCGAGAGTTCCTTCTTCAGCTGGTTGATCTTCATTGCGTCTTTCCCTACGATCAAAATATAGTCTACATATAGTAGAAGAGCAACGAAATCTCCTTCAGAAAACTTCTGAATGTAGACACACTCATATGCTGCAGTTTTCTTGTACCCTTGACCCACCATGCACGAGTCAAACTTCTTGTACCACTGCCTAGGTACCTGCTTCAAACCATATAAACTTTTCTTCAGCTTGCATACAAGGTTATCTCCTGAAACCTCAAAACCTTATGGCTGCTCCATGTAAATTTCTTCATGTAAATCTCCATGAAGAAAAGCTGTCTTTACATCCATCTGTTCAAGCTCCAAGTTCATACTTACGACCAATCCAAGTATGACTCTAATTGAAGTCATCTTGACTACTGGTGAAAATATCTCATCAAAATCAATCCCTTTCTTCTGTTGGAATCCTTTAACTACAAGTCGTGCTTTGTATTTCACCACTTTTCCGTTGCCATCCTTTTTCAGCTTGAACACCCATTTATTTTTCAGTGCCTTCTTCCCGCGTGAAAGTTCTACAATCTCATAAGTTTGATTTTTCTACAGAGAATCCATCTCATCCTCCATTGCGAGCAACCATTTTTCTTTGTCCTTATGAGATACTGCTTCATGAAAACTCTCTGGTTCTCTATCTTCAGTAAGTAGAAGGTACTCGGATTCTGGATATCTACTCGATGGAATCCGACCTCGTTCAGATCTACGAACTTCTGGAACATTCTGAGGAGATCCACCATCATCTTGACCTTGTGATGGTGCTGGAACGTCTAGCAGATGGGGTTGTGGCTCTCCCTGCTCAGCACCGTCATTTTTCTCATTATCTTCTACTTCTGGCATTTCTTCTTGCACTGAAAATTCATTTCTCATGAATGATTCCGTTGTTGCCTCTGGCACCTGAGTAGCAACATTTGTCTTCTGAGATATTATGGGCTTTTCAATATCTTCTATTGTCTGGATTTCATGGAACACCACGTCCCTACTTCTGATCAACTTTTTCTCCTTTGAATCCCATAATCTGTATCCAAATTCTTCATTTCCATAGCCTATGAATATGCATGGAGTGGTCCTTGCATCTAGCTTCTGTCTGAGCTCCTTGGATACATGTGCGTAAGCCAAACATCCAAATACTCTTAAGTGAGAGTATGATGGATCCTTTCCAGACCAAAGTTTCTCCGGAACTTCAACATCTAATGGTACTGATGGAGATCGGTTGATCAAATAACATGCAGCTCTGACTGCTTCTCCCCAAAATGGCTTTGGCAGCTTAGACATACTGAGCATGCTCCGAACACGTTCCATGATTGTTCGGTTCATTCTTTCTGCTATACCATTATGTTAAGGGGTACGTGGGACCGTCTTCTCATGTCGGATGCCATATGATCTGCAATAGGCATCGAACTGCCTGGAAGAGTATTCACCGCCGTTGTCGGATCGAAGACACTTTAACTTCTTTCCTGTCTCACGTTCTACCGTGACATGGAACTGTTTGAAGTAATCGAACACCTGGTCCTTCGTCCGCAAGAAATATACCCACACCTTTCGAGAAGTATCATCGATAAACTTTAAAAAGTATCGATTGCCGCCAATTGATTCAACCTCTAAGGGACCGCAAACATCAGAGTGTACTAGACTGAGTAACTCTGATTTTCTCGTTGAAGAGGAATTAAACGAGACTCTATGCTGCTTACCAAACAGACAATGATTGCAAGGATCTAGTGCAGCGTCCTTGTCTACATTGATAAGCTCTTTCTTTATTAGGGTAGACAAACTTTTCTCACTCATGTGACCTAGTCTCTTGTGCCATAAATTTTGTGAAGCCTCCTTTTCTGCAACATTAATACTGTCTGTGCAGATCTTCACATGAGTCTTGTACAGTGTGCCACAAATGTGTCCCCGAGCGACTATCATAGCGCCTCTTGACAATTTCCATGTGCCTCTACTGAAATGACTATCATAGCCCTGTTTGTCGAGAGCTGCTCCAAAAAGTAAATTCAGCCGAAGATCTGGCATGTGGCTGACATCCTTCAAAGTGATTGTGCTCCCGGAACTTGTCTTTATCTTAACATCACCAATTCCGACAATCTCAGCGGAACTGGAATTTCCCATCTTCACAGCTCCAAAGTCTCCATCTTTGTATGTTGTGAAGTATTCCTTGTATGGAGTCACGTGGTAGGAAGCTGCAGTATCTACCACCCATTCTATTTCTTTTCGTGAGATGTAAAGGCATGTCTCATCATGGGTTGAACAATAAGCTACATCACCAGAGATAGTCACTAATGTTTCTCCACCCTTATTCTTCAGCTGTGAACTGCTTTGACTTTGTTTCTCTTTCAATCTATAGCAGTTCTTCTTCATATGTTCCTGTAATCCACAATGATGGCATTTATATGTTGGTTTTCTGCCATCAGCTGACCTGCCCCTGCTCTTGCTTCTACCTTTCCATTTATTTTTGCTACTCATTCGCTATCTCCCCCGATTCTCTGTGACAAAGGCATGGGTCTGATCTGTGCCCATGTCATTTCTCCTTGCCTCTTCACTGAATAGGGCATCCTTGACCATTGACATGGTAAGTTTGCCATTCGGAGCTGAGTTGCTGAGTGTTACTACCAGCGTTTCCCAGCTATCGGGAAGAGAATTAAGTAGCAATAGCGCCTGAACTTCATCGCCAAGCGGCATCTCTACAGACGATAACTGGTTGACCAAGCTCTGGAACTCACTGGTATGCTCGGCAACTGAAGTTCCACTTTTGAGCTTCATGTTGACTAAACGCCTCATCAGTAGGGCTTTATTCCGAGCAGTCTTGGCCTGGTACATGTCCTCCAACTTTTTTCTGAGGACATATGCGTCTGTCTCTTGTGCAACATGGTAGAAGACACTATGATCAATCCATTGACGGATCTGACCAATAGTTTTTCGGTTTAATTTCTTCCACACTATCTCTTTGGCAGAATCAAGGTTTATACCCTTCAATTCAATAGGATCGAACAAATCCTTACAGCTGAGGAGATCTTCCATCCGAGGTTTCCACAGCGTGTAGTTTGTGGCTGTGAGCATAATCATAGCTCCGGAAGATGATGTTGACTCTTCTGTGGACATTATCACCTTACAAATAATTTTTCAACACAAACGGGGTTGAATTGTAGAAAACAGAGATCACCGTTACATCCGGAACGGTTGAAAATGGTGGAATAGACACTTCGCGGCTTAAATTCCACTTATAGGGCAAAATTATAATTTTCTAAACTTTCAGGGACCAAGAATGAATTTCTGAAAATTTCAGGGACCAAATTGTAAAATTTTAGAATTGCTACAGTACTGCTACACCACTGCTACAGTGCTGCTACAGGAACTTGCTACAGTACTGCTACAGTGAATTGCTACAGGACTTTCTTCTCCGGCGAAAATTCCGGCACCGGTCGTCTTCTCCGGCGAGATTCCGGCGAGTTGACCAAACTTTGACCGCGTTTTCTGGGCTCGTTATAACTCTGTTTAAGTCGCCGTTTTTTGCGTTGGACTCGGTTCGACGAGACGAATCCAATGATACACTCAAAATTGAATTTTGAGAAAATTTCAGAAGACTCAAAAACTCAACCAACGTCTCTAACCAAGCTCTTGATACCACTTGTTAGGAAGAGAGGATCGCCTGGACGTTGGGAGATACAAATTTGAGAGAAAATAACTCTATTACTCACAAGAATAGATTTACAGAGTATTACAAAACTCTTTAAAAAAAACTCTCAAACTCACACACACTTCTGTAGTTTTGACTGCCATGAAACAGCTCCTCCTGCAAAAGTGTAAATGAATCCTGAAGTAGATTTCCTACTATCAGGATCTCCGGCCATATCCGCATCTGTATAGCCTTCCAAGATTGGATCAGCTCCCCTGTAACAAAGACATAGCTTCGTTGTACCTTTAAGATATCTGAGAATTCATTTTACCGCCTCCCAATGCTCTTTCTCAGGGTTGGAGAGAAAACGACTCACTGTTCCCACTGCGTGATCAATATCGAGCCTTGAACACACCATTGCATACATCAAACTTCCAACTGTTGAAGAATATGGTACTGAAGACATTTCCCCGATCTCTTCCTTGGATGAGGGACAAGAACTCTTGCTTAACTTGAAATGGTTAGCTAATGGAATGCTAACAGGTTTGGCATTGTTCATATTGAAACGTGAAAGCACTCGTTCAATATACTTCTCCTGAGATAGCCATAATCTTTTATTCTTTCTGTCTCGGGTTATTTGCATTCCCAAAATTTGTTGAGCCTGTCCTAAGTCTTTCATGTCAAAAGACTTCGAGAGTTCCTTCTTCAGCTGGTTGATCTTCGTTGCGTCTTTCCCTACGATCAAAATATCGTCTACATATACACTACTACAAAAAATGTCAAGTAGACGTGTTAAAAATGCTATTTAGACGTGTTTTTGAACACGTCTAGATAGAGGAGGTCTAATTGCTAAAATGTATGTAGACGTGTTTTAAAACCGGTCTTAATAAGGTTAAGTAGACGTGTTAGGACCGGTCTATATAAGTAGTTACGAGCTATTCTAGAACCGGTCTTGATAATCCTTTGTTTTGAACAATATAACCGGCTTATATAACATTTTCCATACCAATATATATATATATATATATATATATATATATATATATATATATATATATATATATATATATATATATATATATATATATATCCGTATACGACAATAATAATAAGAGGATGTAGAAGATTGCTATATGTACTATTTTTGTTCTATATACAAGATCAAGACTAGAGTAAAGTACATTTAACCCAAATCAACAAACTAAGATGAATGATAAATAATCACTTAAGACTAAGAACAAATAAACTCACATTGAAATTTCTAAAAAAAAAAAAAAACCTGCACTAACATTTATTTTATTAAATTAACAAAATCCTTAAGCATTTCCACTAAATCTTTCTTTGATGTGTTGATCATTTCACTGACCATAACCATTCTCCATACAAAGACAAGTTGATCGCAAAACCTGAAGGAAAAATAAAAAATAAAAAAATAAGTCGAAGCCTACATAAGTGTCAAAGTATTCAAGAAGGGAAAGCAAAAATCAAATGTTAAAACACAAAACAATAGATCTGACTCAGCTAAAAAGGTTGAACTAAACATTTAGTTTTACACCTAACGTAGAGTTCTTACAACTGCAGCTCAGCGGAAGAGAGGTTATATATACAATAACCGATTGCAATAATTAAGTGGCATTTTGTTAGAGCACATGAGTCACGCCAAAAACACCAATCGAGAAATGTTGCTGCAAGGACACTATTTAAATAACATTAGTGATATTTGAAATAAATTATGTAATATAATGTATAAATAAACAACAAAACAAAACCTTAAATAAATCTAATAAGTCAATGGTTCATATGAAAGCCTTACTAACTTGATTCTCTAGTTCAAACACTTTGAAACTCTATGATGTCAATTTCGATGACAAATAAGTAAGCTAAGCAACACTACTACTCCTTAAAAAGCAAGAAGTCCGATTTAGCAACACCTCTTGCATATTGCATAATATGATGTCCGTTCATCTGTAAATCTCATGAAACACAATCAAAGTAATCTCATGAAACACAATCAAAGTTCGATATACAATCAAAGAAATGTAAAAAGTAAAATCAAGTTGAAAAGGGTTTGAGTTGTAACTAATTGTTGCTCAAAGCTTCTTTAAACTTACTGATAAGCTCATATAAATATGAATAAACATTTAATTGTCGATGGTTTGAGGAGGACGACCCTGAACAGGCTGAACTAGATAATGTTTGATAAAAGATTTTCTTTAATTATTCAATAAAGGTTTAATTGCAAGCTACAAGACCTCTACTATTTCAACACATAAACTCAAAGTACTCTATCAAAACTACAAATTCTCTACTCGAGATGATGTAAACTAACTAATTTATGGAAACGTTTTTCCCTATAAAATGGGTGTAGAATGTATCTATCAATTTGTAAGGGACCAATATCATATATAACACAAAACAAATTACAATCTAACTTTTTTACACAAAGAACCTCAAATAAACTTACCTGTAACATTAAAACAGAGCAATCATAATATATAGAGCATATAAGATCAAAATATCAACAAATAACATAAAGATTTAAATAGGTATATACATAAATCTACCTCATAACCCTTTTTTATCATCATCACTATTTAGTTTTTAGCATCCATTAGATTCTTTAGAACCTGGACGACACTCCCGAAATGACGTTTGCCTTGATTATCTTCGTCACACCTTTGATTTAGTGCCCTAGCAAACATAAAACAAACAAAAAAAGTAAAATCAAGTTTGATTTAAAAAAACATGAAGATGAATTTTATAACTGTTCCGCGGGATGAAGCTCAACAAGACTGTAATTGGCAAAGGGATTTTTAATTTGAAGGTGGATTAGAAGTCTAATTGGGAACAACAACAGTTTGAAGGGATAGGTGAATTGTCAAGTGAGCGGGGTATCTGTGACGATCCGGAAATTTCTGACCAAATTTAAACTTTAATCTTTATATTATTTCGACACGATAAGAAAAGTTTGTTAAGTTAAATCTCAAGAATTTTAAACTGTGTTCATACATTCATTATAACCTCGACCAAATTCCGACGATTCATGAACAGTTATATATAAATAGATATGTATATGTATGTATATATATATATATATATATATATATATATATATATATATATATATATATATATATATATATATATATATATATTATAACTTGAGAATATTAATAAAGTATTAAACGTATAATACTTTACACGAACGTATTTGTTTCAATATGATTTTTGACGAAATTAAAAAAAAATATATTAAATGATTGAATTATCAGAAACATTGAATTATGATTACAAGTCTATGTTGAGAGGTCCACTATGATTTGAGAAAATCTATTCCTTTTAACGATATTCAGAATAATTTGTAAAGCTATTTATAAATAAAAATAAAAAGTGTCATTTACGAAAGTTAGACAAAAGTTAGTGGAGAATTGGTTTTCATAATATTCTATTAATCTATTTTCAAACGTACAAAGACGTTTTCAGTTTAAAAAAGAACTTTATTATTAAAACGTATATAACTTTTATAAATATCTAGAATCACTTTTGACAACTCATTACTTAACCAGTATAATAAATATAACGATATTTATATTTTATTTCATTAAATATATATAACGATTTAAATTAATATTATATATATTTATACGCGTATTATACATACATAGTATTTATACTTTTACTATACTTTAACTTTACCTTTACTTTACTTTTACTTTACTTTAACTTTAATAATTCATACTTTAATAATTCACTTTAATAATTCATACTTTAATAATTCACTTTAATAATTCATACTTTAATAATTCACTTTAATAATTCATACTTTAATAATTCATACTTTAATAATTCACTTTAATAATTCATACTTTAATAATTCACTTTAATAATTCATACTTTAATAATTCACTTTAATAATTCATACTTTAATAATTCACTTTAATAATTCAAAAATCTATTATAAATAGAATTCAATAGGTTTCATTATTTCATAGAAACTTGAAAATATATTTCTCTAAACTCTCTCAATCGATTTATATATATATATATATATATTTGCCCTGTATTATTTCAAGATATTATTAGTATATATAAAATATTACGACGGAGTGCTGTCCGAGTGATTTCAAAATAGTTTTTTTGAATGAGTCGAAGCTAAGAAAATTATGGGTTATAGCTATGGAGATGATGGGTATGGTTCATGGGTATGCTCGTGAGGTCAATCTAGTGTTTATCATCTCCGTTGCGTCTACGTACTTTCCTGCAATATTGAATCTCAATATTGATACGTTCGTGAATCCGAGGCCAACCTTGCACTTGTTAAATGACGTTATATGTATTTTTACTACGAAATACAATATTGTGAGTTTCATTTGCTCCCTTTTATATATATTTTTGGGACTGAGAATACATGCGCTGTTTTTATAAATGTTTTACGAAATAGGCACAAGTACTAAAACTAATTCTACGTGGGTTTAAACCAGAAATATACCCTTAGCTTGGTAACATTAAACTACTTGTCTATATACGGTAGGCGCGAATCCTAAAGATAGATCTATTGGGCCTGACAAACCCCATCCTGACTATGGGATGCTTTAGTACTTCGAGGTTATTTTAAACACACCCGATCTGGTGTACTTCAGAGGGTAAAACATGAACGTTAAGGCTTGTTACCGGGTGCCTACAACTTATAGAATACTTTTATACACTTGCGAGTGTACATATATTTATAAATGGAAATCTTGTGGTCTATTAATATATTAAAATGATTGTTATGATAAACCTATGAACTCACCAACCTTTTGGTTGACACTTTAAAGCATGTTTATTCTCAGGTATTAAAGAAATCTTCCGTTGTGCATTAGCTCATTTTAAGGATATTACTTGGAGTCATTCATGGCATATTTTGAAAGACGTTGCATTCGAGTCATTGAGTTCATCAAGATTATTATTAAGCCAATTATAGTTGGATGTATTATGAAATGGTGTGCATGCCGTTAACTTTCGTTGTAAAGAAAGTTTGTCTTTTAAAAACGAATGCAATGTTTGTAAAATGTATCATATAGAGGTCAAATACCTCGCGATGTAATCAACTATTGTGAATCGTTTATAATGTATATGAACGGGTCCTTTCAGTTGGTATCAGAGCGGTGGTCTTAGCGAACCAGGTCTGCATTAGTGTGTCTAACTGATAGTCGTTAGGATGCATTAGTGAGTCTGGACTTCGACCGTGTCTGCATGTCAAAAGTTTTGCTCATCATTTTTGTCGGAAATTACCTGCTTATCATTCTTAGTCTAGACACATCTTATTGCAATGATTACATGAATAGTGTATAGACAAAATTCATATCTTAGCGTATCTGTTACTGTAAACTTTGTCTGACATATTCCGTAAATTCCTCCGTAATCTACGAAACCTTTTGCTCTATATAATTAGAATACCACCCGATAGCTGAAAAATCATTTCATATCGAAAAATTCTTTATTCAATCGTACGAAATGGAATTTGTCATTCTCAAGTTCCGAAAGCAGTGTGACCGGAATGGATCAACCAATTAGTCATCGTCTATTCTAGATGAATTGGAGATGGGTTCGTAGCCTCCTTAATCATTGGAGACAAGAAGAAGGTGATCCCTTCCATCCACCACATTGTCCTCTTGGCGAAGAACCTGAAGCACTTACCGGCGAACCTATCCGAAACACCATTTTCTCTCTTATTTCTAGAGTATCTCGTCACGATTACATGCTACACCAAATTCTAGATTTTATTTATCCGCTCGTCCGAACCGACAATCACCCCGGTGTAATAGAAGAAGTCAACGAGCTTCGCGCTCGGGTAGTGGCTTTGGAGAATATGGTGCAAAGGTTACAAACACCAGCAGCAGCACCAGCAGCATAAACAGTACCACCATCAGCAACACCAACAGTACCATCACCACCACCAACAATAACATCCACATCCCATACCGCAACATCACAATCTGTATCTCAAACATCAACGTCATACGCCCTGTAAATATCCAGGAATATCAACAACAACAAACGATGAAGTATTAATTCATAAACTTCATTGAAGAGATATCTCTGCGGAAGTTATGTAATCTCCAAAATCTTAGAGATTATTTAATTCTGACCGTAAATCGGATGAGTGAACGGAGATGGTAGAGTAGAAACTTTGATCGAAAATGGTGTACGATTTACAAGCTAGAATTGTTTTACCAACAGCATCAACAGGACCGTAGCATCATCAACACAGTCAGTGCCGTCAGTATCGTCAGAATCAACAGCACCTTAACATCACAAACTCTGTCAGTTCAAGAATCATTGTGGACATCATTACGAATCAACAACAAATATATTGTATCAACGAGTTATGAAGTATTAACTCATTTCCAATCGAAAGATTTATATGTATATTTTATATGTATAAATTTTTAAACCATAATAAATCTTCCCGTACTAAGCTATTATGTGTGAATCCTAACTACTCAGTTAATTCATATTACAAATATGCAATGATGTACGTCCTTCGTCCGCAACTTAACCATCGTTAATTACAATCTCTGTCTCAATTCAATAAAAATCCAATTCATAATTAATCAAGTGTATTATTCGAATATATGTTTGATTTTACACTTTCATCATCGATGTACTCAAAACTTTTCAAATAACATCATTCGTACCTTGCGAAGTTCACAAGAATTTCACGAAAACCAACAAATAACAAAGTAATGATTCATAATTTCAATATTATTAAAGAAATACTTATGCAATTTATAAAGTTTTAGGGATTACTCAATTCTAGTTCCAACCATAAAACAAATGAGTTTAATTTAATATTAACTCATTAAATCTATATTATATCTAAAGAAAATATACACATATATTTTCATAAAGACTGTAATAAACTTCTTTTGTACAAAATATTAATTGTGAAATTTTTTTTAACGGGTAGGTAATACCCGAGAGATATATAAATTCACAATTAATATATTACATTTTTCGAAACTGATTCAGCAATCATCAACTATACTCCCTACTTTCACAACAATATCCATTCTTTCATATAAATCAAAACAATCATACTCATTCAAATTCAATTACATATTCTGATTTTGAAATCGCATAATTCAATTCGAAATATAACCAGTATCATCACTCTTAGATTCCTATATCTTTTAAAGCTATACTTTGACTTTAAAACTGTGTTAGAACATCATATGTATTAACGATTACAATATGTGCTCAAACCCTTCGAAATTCCTGAAGACACTTCAACTAAGAAATAATCGAGATGATGATCCAACCACATGTTACCCACAGTTATACACCTGAAAAACTCTCAAAACTCAAGTCATAGTTCGACACGTATCCGTGTTAGACCCTTTGGCATTTACTAGCTAAAATAACTTTTCAATTCCGTTTCAAAATAGACAGTTTTGTCACAGCTCCAGCAAGTCAACTTCGACTTCTCAATCAAAACAGTCTTATTATAACCTCGATAGATACGTTGCCCTTTCGCCAACGTTACCGAGGAATCGTTTATATTCACCACATTAGCAATAAACTTACCAACAACTTCACTGATCTTTGACTTTCCAAAAAAAAAATCATTATAATTATCGAAACCCTATCATATACTCATTCGTACCTTATAACAAGAATTGCCATACCAATTATTGAGAATCAGCAATCAGTATTTTGAAACCTTGCAGCATGTCTACATCAACAATTACATATACACACAACGTCTACCTCCAAGACTTACATTCTTTGAATGAGAAATTTCTGAAAAACACCCTAAACTGCGAACCAGTTCTCGAAATTTTGAAAAATGCTGATGAAGCAGCAAAAACTGTAAACGACCTTAACAGTAAAAAGTTGGATGATAAAGGATAGTATATTGGCAAAGCTCAAAAAAAGAGAAGCTTTGGAACTGGAAAACGGATTGAGCAAAGTATAAAGGAGGCTGTAGACAAATCACAAAGGCTGAACCTGCCTTCAAAGAATCCAAATGATTCAGTACTTGCTGAAGTCATTAACCAATACCTTGCTCCTGACTCTAAACCCCTGCGGACAATACCCTTCATCATCCTCTGATATTAGACATTCTAAGATATTTTTATAATTATTCTTATCTGAAATCATTTACCTCTTTGCGCTATCTGTATTATATCATAAAAGAAACTATTTTAGTTTCTAAATTCTGAAACATTCGAGTTTAAAATAGGAATATTCTTGAAAAAGTGTTGGGAGCTGAAGCATGAGTTAATATAATATAATGACACTTGATCAACGTGATTATATTACAGTAATTCATGCTGAGTTTCTAAATGGAACATGATGATTCACAGATTATAACGTCATCATGTGCTATGTTACACGACTCTTATATTCTCTTTGATCTCTAAATATCAAGAAAATATTTCTTGATGATTCGGCCTTTTCCGAGGTATTCTGGTAATTTGACAAGTCAAGATCGTGCCATTACAATTTCCTTCCTAGAACATTAACAATGTTCATTCCGAAATTTATATCTGTGAATTCTGGACCATTACAAGCGGTGCTTAATCGCAAGAAGAAGAAACGAAAGGACAAAGCTCCGAACTAGAAATGGGAGTATAAATCATAGCAAATAGAAGAGAGCATTAACTGTGGATGACAATGATTATAGAAGAAGCAAGGACTTTGAAATATAAGGGAAGATATAAAACCCAACAACAACCCAGAAATCACAAACTGCATATATCAATGCATATAGCAATATAAAGATACGGGAGAACTAAAAACACTATAAAACCAAGAGTATAGTAGAAGTAAATAGATTCTTCCTGAGGCAGATGAAAAAGAAGAGCGACAGATATGAAAGTGAGGAGTATATCAAGAATCAGCACTGGATGAAGCATATTGACAAATACTTTAAAATATGAGTTGAGAAGGTGTGAGTTGTAAGAAAACAAATGAGTTGGATTTATAGTGAAATATCCGACAGAGAAATCAAAATGGATTATCGCATTAATTCGAAGAGGATCATAATTTCCTTAATCGCCGAATAATCAAATCCAATATAGATTACAAAGATTTTCTTTTCGAAGATCAATCGTGATGACATCAAAAGATACGACGAATCACTATTATCTTATTTCATTCATTTACGATAACTTCACTCACACGCTTCGAGTAATCGAATTATTTTATCTATTCTTCTTAAACATGATAAAACTATATAATCGTTATAATAACATTCTCATTGTTAGTCATGATGACCTCTATCAAATTTCGAGGACGAAATTTCTTTAACGGGTAGGTACTGTGACGATCGGGAAATTTCTGACCAAATTTAAACTTTAATCTTTATATTATTTCGACACGATAAGAAAAGTTTGTTAAGTTAAATCTCAAGAATTTTAAACTGTGTTCATACATTCATTATAACCTCGACCAAATTCCGACGATTCATGAACCGTTATATATAAATAGATATGTATATGTATATATATATATATTATAACTTGAGAATATTAATAAAGTATTAAACGTATAATACTTTACACGAACGTATTTGTTTCAATATGATTTTTGACGAAATTAAAAAAATATATATTAAATGATTGAATTATCAGAAACATTGAATTATGATTACAAGTCTATGTTGAGAGGTCCACTATGATTTGAGAAAATCTATTCCTCTTAACGATATTCAGAATAATTTGTAAAGCTATTTATAAATAAAAATAAAAAGTGTCATTTACGAAAGTTAGACAAAAGTTAGTGGAGAATTGGTTTCCATAATATTCTATTAATCTATTTTCAAACGTACAAAGACGTTTTCAGTTTAAAAAAGAACTTTAGTATTAAAACGTATATAACTTTTATAAATATCTAGAATCACTTTTGACAACTCATTACTTAACCAGTATAATAAATATAATGATATTTATATTTTATTTCATTAAATATATATAACGATTTAAATTAATATTATATATATTTATACGCGTATTATACATACATAGTTTTTATACTTTTACTATACTTTAACTTTACCTTTACTTTACTTTAACTTTAATAATTCATACTTTAATAATTCACTTTAATAATTCATACTTTAATAATTCACTTTAATAATTCATACTTTAATAATTCACTTTAATAATTCATACTTTAATAATTCACTTTAATAATTCATACTTTAATAATTCACTTTAATAATTCATACTTTAATAATTCACTTTAATAATTTATACTTTAATAATTCACTTTAATAATTCATACTTTAATAATTCACTTTAATAATTCAAAAATCTATTATAAATAGAATTCAATAGGTTTCATTATTTCATAGAAACTTGAAAATATATTTCTCTAAACTCTCTCAATCGATTTATATATATATATATATATATATATATATATATATATATATATATATATATATATATATATATATTTGCTCTGTATTATTTCAAGATATTATTAGTATATATAAAATATTACGACGGAGTGCTGTCCGAGTGATTTCAAAATAGTTTTTTTGAATGAGTCGAAGCTAAGAAAATTATGGGTTATAGCTATGGAGGTGATGGGTATGGTTCATGGGTATGCTCGTGAGGTCAATCTAGTGTTTATCATCTCCGTTGCGTCTACGTACTTTCCTGCAATATTGAATCTCAATATTGATACGTTCGTGAATCCGAGGCCAACCTTGCACTTGTTAAATGATGTTATATGTATTTTTACTACGAAATACAATATTGTGAGTTTCATTTGCTCCCTTATATATATATTTTTGGGACTGAGAATACATGCGCTGTTTTTATAAATGTTTTACGAAATAGGCACAAGTACTAAAACTAATTCTACGTGGGTTTTAACCAGAAATATACCATTAGCTTGGTAACATTAAACTACTTGTCTATGTACGGTAGGCGCGAATCCTAAAGATAGATCTATTGGGCCTGACAAACCACATCCTGACTATGGGATGCTTTAGTACTTCGAGGTTATTTTAAACACACCCGATCTGGTGTACTTCAGAGGGTAAAATATGAACGTTAAGGCTTGTTACCGGGTGCCTACAACTTATAGAATACTTTTATACACTTGCGAGTGTACATATATTTATAAATGGAAATCTTGTGGTCTATTAATATATTAAAATGATTGTTATGATAAACCTATGAACTCACCAACCTTTTGGTTGACACTTTAAAGCATGTTTATTCTCAGGTATTAAAGAAATCTTCCGCTGTGCATTAGCTCATTTTAAGGATATTACTTGGAGTCATTCATGGCATATTTTGAAAGACGTTGCATTCGAGTCATTGAGTTCATCAAGATTATTATTAAGCCAATTATAGTTGGATGTATTATGAAATGGTGTGCATGCCGTTAACTTTCGTTGTAAAGAAAGTTTGTCTTTTAAAAACGAATGCAATGTTTGTAAAATGTATCATATAGAGGTCAAATACCTCGCGATGTAATCAACTATTGTGAATCGTTTATAATGTATATGAACGGGTCCTTTCAGTATCTTTAAATTTTTTGGGTGTAAATGGCGGGTTTTAGTGAAAAACAAAAATAAAAAATAGCGGACTCCTAATTTTTGACAACCGGTCTTCATGAGTTCAACCGGTCTACTTTTCATTTGGCACACATATCTAATAGTCTACCGGTTTTGCTATGAAAGGTCTTGATAATGGGGTCTAGATAGTTTTTGTCATGTAGACGTGTTAAGGATCGTTAAATAGACGTGTTATCATATATTAATTTGGCAGAGTAGTATATTTGATAAGTAGACGTGTTTATACATTTTATATAGACGTGTTGATGTATTATCTTTTAGGAAAATAACTATTAAGACCTGTAGGTTATAAAACACGTCTACATGAGGATGTCTAGATGTGAATAAATGTAGTAGTGATAGTAGAAGAGTAACGAAATCTCCTTCAGAAAACTTCTGAATGTAGACACACTCATCTGCTGCAGTTTTCTTGTACCCTTGACCCACCATGCACGAGTCAAACTTCTTGTACAACTGCCTAGGTGCCTGCTTCAAACTATATAAACTTTTTTTCAGCTTGCATACGAGGTTATCTCCTGAAACCTCAAAACCTTCTGGCTGAGTTTGAGTTTGAGTTTGAGAGTTTTTTTGTAAGAATTTTGTAATACTCTGTAAATCTATTCTTGTGAGTAATAGAGTTGTTTTTCTCTCAAATTTGTATCTCCCAACGTCCATGCGATCCTCTCTTCCTATTAGTACGTTACAGTTCAGAAGAGTAGATTCAAATCCTAATGTAATCTAAGCTAATCTAATCTAATCTATCTATATCTATTTAAGCCTTAAAATGAAAGTGTTCAATACTTCTAGTTCCTCTAATTTATTGCTATAAGTTACTCCTTATATGATGAAATCTATGTGGTTGTAGAAAAAACAGTTGATGAGTGGCTGTGGTTTACTGTTAATAAAAAACAAAACTAGCAAAGACTTCCAAACGTGAAGAATACGGCGTACGGTGTTGACCTTGTTTGAGAACATGCAGGTCTTTGTTGAAGTCATCGTCCTAGTCCCATGTTGGCCTACCGTAGGCTAGTGACTCCATTTTCTTAACCGTTCAGGCATTTATTCGGAAAAAAGGTAAAAAGTTTTTTTTATTACTGTATTATCAAAGTTATATTGTTGTTGGTTTTAAAGATAATAGGGGGAATAGAAAAAAAAGAGGGCTTATATATATCCATATGTTGTATGTATGCATCTATCAGAGTGTATAGATTATGCGAATGATATAAGATCGATTCTGATCGTTCTTCTTGTAAAATGAAGTGATACTCAGTTCTTGCGCATTTTTGAAGATGTTTATGAAGATTGACGTTTTTTTTTATGATAAGGTGTTGGTTGGATTCATTTTGGGGACTCACGTGTATTTTGGAGCTTAAAAGTAGATGATATTGGTCTCGTTTCGAGTCGGGATCAAAATAATAGTTCAAGCATTTTTCCAGGCCAAATATGAGTTTTTAGAGGTTTCCAATCGCGAGCTTTAACTCCCAATCGCGAATCAGGCGTGAAACAGCAAATAACGATCGCGAACCACCAGATTTTAGTGGCTCGCGATGAGAACATCTATAGTTAATATTAAAATCCTACAATGATGATGTTATTATTAGGCTAATTCCTTTGTTAAGAAAAAATAAAAAAATAAAAAATAAAAAAAATCTAAGCATGATGGGTGATGTTATTAATCTAAATTATTTTGAATTAAAATTAAATCTTATTAATTAATTATTATTATTAAATCTTATTAATAATTATTTTAATTATTAAATTAAATAATTTTGAATTATTTTAATTAATTATTTTGAATTGAGTACGAGAAAGTATAAAAGTTAGGCAGAAGGAAACCAATTCTAAATTTATATTTTAATTTACACTTTTAAAATAAAATGACAACCAATAATATCTCTTATAATTGGATGTGGATTGTTTAATATGCATTTTAGGTGTTTGATGAAATGTTCAGTTGACGAGTTTCTTAGTCGGACTCTGTAGTTCCACGGGTCATTAAACAAAATAACTTTATCATTTACGTTCACTTAATACCTAAAACATATCATTAAATGTTTCGTTTAAACAAACTCGTGTTTTCACGAATAATTTCACTAATTCTTTTTATATAAAGAATGAGAACAAGGATATAATAGTAATTTTGCATCATCTGATTTATAGGAATTCCATGTTTCACTTTATCTGTTCCCTCAAATAAGTTCTTACTATTTATGAATATGATCCATAACTCTAACGCTGCATTCTCGAGTTTTTTTTTTTACAGAAAGGAAAGGAAACAGACAGATTATAAAATAATAGCGATTCTCGAGTTTTTATTTTAAGTGGAAAGGAGAAGAGAGTAGAGGATTAGAGGGGATAGTACAGTTATAATTTGTTAACAACACTCTCCGCCCATATTTGGGCGGATTAGGAAGGATAGTAAAACACTCTCATCCCCTTTCTTTTCAACTCCTTTCCGCTTAAAAATAAACTCGAGAATACAGCGTAAGTTTTATCCACATCTATTCCATATTAGATTTTAATCTTAATATTGAAATTAATTTATTTTGTTAACACAACCGAATTAGTTTTTTCTTATTTTCTAAATTGATGTTGTTATTTAACCCTCAACCCAATAACTATAGATGCAATCAAACATGCGTTACATCAATTCAACCCAATAACTATAGATGCAATCAAACATGCGTTACATCAATTCAATATTTACGCATCAATTAGACTAGTTGTCACTACTACAAAAAGTAGAATAGTAACCCCATAAGAAACCTCTTTTTTGAAGAGAGTGAAAAACAGGTTCCAAAAATGAATAAAAACCGATTTCTAAAGCATACAAAAGGAACCTGTTTTGAAACAAAACCGGTTTCAGACAATAGGAACCTGTTTTTTTTTTTTTTTTTTTTTTTTTTTTTTAAAAAAAAAAAAGAGGTTTCAATACATTTTCCTTTGGAACCTCTTTTTTCCTTAAAACAGGTCTCGATGTAAAAAAAATTGAGCGGAAAATGAAAATTTTAAGCATCACACAATAGCTTATTATTATTTATATCACCAAAGCCCTCACCATTTACTTTTACATTCACTTACCACTTTCCACTGTATGCTTCTTTTCTTTGTTAAGGTAAGTTTTTATATTTTTATGTGTATTCAAATGAGGCACTAAGACATAATTTCCTCATATAATCTTTTTCATTTCTCGGTGCCTATGTTCGAATCATGAAATGGACGCTGCAAGTACTTCTGTAATATTCAAGTGGGTGTATATGGTATCATATATCTCTACTCATCAAATGGACGCTGAAGTACTTCTATAATATTCAAGTGGGTCTATATTGTATTGTATATATATAGATATTCTCAGACCACAAATGTATCATATAGTTTAGTTAAGTGCTCGAACTTTGGATGTATTATTTTGTATATCTTTCTTAGTTAATTTTTGATAATTTGTTCAACCTATTGTTCTATCCATTATCTCATGTTGTTCTATTCATAATATTCTCATGATGTTCCATCCATTATCCCATGTTAACTATAAAGCATCTTTTTATAAAAATAAAAATAAAAAAATAGAAAAAAAAAATCAAAGAAACCGGTTTTTTTTTAAAAACATGTATGTTTTTTGTGACGATCGCTCCAAATCCATATGGACGAACACGTCATTCATTGATTTCATTGCGAGGTATTTGACCTCTATATGATACGTTTTATAAACATTGCATTCTTTTGAAAAGGCACACCATAAATGAATATTTAAATCAAAGGTTTTCGACATCTGATGATTTCTACATATAGACAATCACCATAAATAATAGTTTACAACAGTACTTCCGTTGACAATGCAGTCAAAATAAGATACATGGTGATGATTTGGTGAATGCAACGTTTCCTTGAAAAATATGTCATGTAAGACTCCATGCACATAGCTTGTCTAACATCTAAGCAAACAGCGGAAGACTTCTAGAAACCTGAGAATAAACATGCTTAAAAGTGTCAACACAAAGGTTGGTGAGTTCATAATTTTAATGTTGCACATAATCTGTATATAAAGGTGGATCACAAAATTTTAGTTGTTCAATCCAGAAACGTTTATCAAAATATTCTACGAAATTGAGCACCCTGCTAACTAAACTTAACGTATATATAATTTGTACCCTCTGTATAATCATCTTAATAATACACGCAAACCAACGTGTACGCTTCTCAAATAGCATACGTCCGTTAAAAGGCTAGTGCTCTAGCTCGGACGGGGATATCAAGCCCTATGGATCCATATACTACTACTCGCGCCCACCAGTTCTTATAACTGGCAGTTACTAGTTACCAAAGCTAAGAGATTTTTGGTTCAAACTCAGTGTAGAATTAAGTATGTACTTGTATCCATTGCGTTTAAAATAAAGTGCATGTATTCTCAGCCCAAAAATATAGATTGCAAAAGCAATTAAAAAGGGAGCAATGAAACTCACCTTAGTAGCATATAAAGTCGTTCACCAAAATGTGATCGAAACTCGGATTACCAAATAACCGTAGATCTCAACCTAGAGAACATATGTTGGTCAATAAATGTCTATCAAGCTAGGTCAGGTCATAGTGTATCACAATCCTAATGCTCGAGATCGACATACAAAAGTTATCCAAAGTCATTTCAAAAAGTCAATTTTGACAATAGTTCAACAAAACGAGACGTACCTTATTTAAGGATTCATTTACTCGGTTGGTAATATTCAAAAAACCAATTTATCAATCTTGTAAACAAGTTGTTTAAATCTTAATTGCAGATTCAAAAGCAATTTCAATTAACGTCAATCATAATTCAGTTAATCATATCTTTTAATCCATTCATCGAATTTATTCGATATCTAAATGAAAAGTTATTGATTTTTCGCCAGCTTTCCGAAAACATGTATATCATATACCTTTTACCAGTAATATATGTATTTAATTTGTGATTCATTATAAACTGTTTAACGACGAAATTTAGTATACAAGCATGTATAAATATATATTCGAGCACTAGACATGGATACACTATTAATATATAATAGATAAGATATAAATGCTTACATATCAATATTGTGATTCAATATTGTAGGAAAGTACGTAGACGTAACGGAGATGATAAACACTAGATTTGATTCAAAAATATACCCCCGAACATTACCCATAACCTCCTTGGCAATAACCCATAATTTCCTTAGCTTTAACCCGTTTGAGAACTCGTTTTGAAAGTTACACGCTCATGACCTCATCGTAATATTTTATGTATAATACTAATAATAACACTAATATTACAAATAATAATATTAGGATTAATAATAATAATAATAATAATAATAATAATAATAATAATAATAATTTAAATAATACGGAGTAAAAAGAATGAGGAAAGAAACAGAATAGATCGAGCTATTTATACATGTTTGCTGAATTTGATGCCCCTGCGATCGCATGGGCTTTCAGCGCAAATGCCATGCGATCGCATGGCCCGTCTGGACAGCTCACTTTCGTTTGTTTTCTTGCTTGTCGACATATTATTTAATTATATATATAATATATTTAATTTATATAATTAATTATATATTATATTAAATTCACATGCATAGTTGACTTGTAATTTTTGTTCCGATAAGTCGTACGTTGTCACTCGACTTATTTCTCGGTTCCGGTTTTTCGAACGCCCTTTCGTACGCTGAGAAAACTAGTACTTTTTGTTTCGTGACTCGTACCTTTGTCAAAATATAAATTTAATCATTGATAACTATGTCACTCTAAGTGTAGCTTTAATCAATTAAGTATTTTGGTTATTTGCTTCTATAAATCATCGTCTCGTAGTATATACATATACATATATATATTTTTATTTATTTTGAAATAGTGTTTTACTGTAGCACAGTTACTGTAGCAATTCACTGTAGCAAAATCAATTTCACTGTAGCAAATAGTGATTTTTGAAGACAATGTAGCATTTTAGGTACTGCAGCAATTTAAAAATACTGTAGCAAATTAGTATTTTACTGGTTCATCTTAAATGCTTTAGTTAACTTATCTAAATATCAATCGAATCAATAAATGAATGTTACTATCGTTTACTAAATAACTTGAAATTATATATGTATATATCTTTTTAATATACATAAATCAGTTTTTAAATACACATTGGAAGTTATTTATAATTAATTTTAATAATAAATATTTCAACTTATCATATATATTCAAATAGATATTTAAACCAATAAGTTTAATGTACGGTATCAAACAATTAATACATCGTTACATTTTCAAGTTATAGTATATATGTATCTATTTACATATAATTGTTCGCGAATCGTCGAAAACAACCGAAGGGTATTTAAATATATAAAAGTAGTTCAAAAATTTTGAGATTCAGTTTTACAGACTTTGCTTATCATGTCGGAAATGTTAATCATACAAAGATTAAGTTTAAATTTGGTCAAAAATTTTCGGGTTGTCACATTTTTAAAAGAAAGAGGTCTCTATATCAAGAATAGGAACCTCTTTTAATCAAAAAACCGGTTTCTAAAGCTAGGCAAAGGAATCGGTTTTAGAACCGGTTTTCTACTTAAGGAACCCCTACCAATAGGAACCTGTTTTAAAACAGGTTCCAAAGGCTTTAAAAAGAGGTTTCTTTTAACAGTTTTTGTAGTAGTGTGTAGTGGTAGGGGGCGTGGGTTAGTGGTGTGGGTTGCTTTTTGCACTTTTTTGATGATTAGGACGTGTGAGTTTTTTGTGTGGAATAGTGGTGGTGTTGGTTTTTGGTGTGAGTTAGAAGTATTGTGATGATGTGTTAAAATATAATTGGGTTAAGTATTAAAAAAAGATAAAAATAATATTTTTAAAATAATAAAAAATTAAAAAAAATGAAGCAACACCCGTTGCTTTTGGTGTTAGATTCCAACCAATGCCCTCAAACTGCCCCAAACCAATGCCCCAATACGGATGAAAGGGACGTTGCTTCTTTGCCACATGGGATCCCACGGGCGTCGGAGAGCCCCGATACATATGGTCTTAGTCAAAATGCATACGTTTTTTATAAAAGAATCATCATCATCATCATCATCATCATCATCATCATCATCATCATCATCATCATCATCATCCGATTGATAAGGATGGTCAATTTAAAAGGATGCTTCAACCAATATTTTACAGAGAAACTTCAATAACTTATTAATGTTGATCCCATTTCACACTCCTATTTCATGAATCATTAGAATTAGAATATATTCTTAACTGCATCTAAACTTGGATACAAATTTCTCAGTTATAAATCATGGTCGCTAGAATGTATTGAAAAAGATTTTGACAAGTAGTTAGAGCACAAGTTGTCCATGTTCATTTCTTAGTGTCCATTTCGATGTTCATTTTGAACACCGAAATTGACTGACGGTGTGTAAGGTGGAGGTGTCCACAGTGTCCATTTCAGCGTCAATTTCAGTGTCCATTTTTTTATTTTTAATTGATTTTTAATATTGTATTTAAATTAATTTAATAAAATAAAAACAAAATAATAAAGTGAAATTTATAAAGTAAACTACATTACATTTATTAAAATTCATAAAATAAAGGGCAAATGGCCCGAAAGGGTAACCTATGTTGTCAAATTTGACAACCAAGGTAACCCTCAATTTCACTAAGCCCAAAAAGGACTCTATTTTAATTTTTGCTCATTAAAAGGACTACGTGTTGAAAATTTTAAAATTGAGGTAATTTTTGTCAAAAAAATTTAAAATTGAGGTAATCTCCGTCAAATTCATTAACGGTCGTTAGTCAAAAATATAAAATTGGTCCCTAAAGTTCGAGAAAAAATTACACCATAGTCCTTGAACTCAAATTCGTTCATGTACAAAATTGGTCCCTCTACTCAAATTGGTCCATGTACAGACCGATATCCATCTTCATGAATTCGTCAATAATTCAATTCGATTTTTATGAAGCTTGAAATCTATTGTAACTTGCTCTACAAGTAGCGATTCACACATTTCATGAACAATCTTCAACCACAACTGCTTCAAACTTCAATTAGAATTAATGAGTAGTGGCGATTTAAATATGAACTTCCAAAAGTCAAACTCAAAGTTTAAGTGTTTTCAGATCATGATTCCTTCACAAAAGTTGCTTGTAATCACTCCAGGAACGCTCGAAAATCATTATATCAACCGAAAATCACCTGTAATTTTTGAATTTTAAAAATCACAAACGTGTTGACTTTTATCTTCAAACTTTGACCTCAGAATTCGAATTCAATACGTTGAATTAAGAGATATAACTTTGCGGAAATGATCAATAGATGAGAATGAAGAACTCTGCACTTTTACATTTCTAAATTTCGTTCCGAAATGATCCAGAGTCCAAATTGTGCACGTTTTCGGTTAAATGATGAACATGAGATCAATCTCCATAAATTTGTTGTTGTTCAAGCAATTTGATAAATCACGAAGCTTAGGTTTCTGATATAGATCACAAATGTAAGCTCAATTCGTTGTGAGAATCATCAAATAATTAATTCATATTATGAAACTCGAGGTGCAGGTGTGCACATCTGGGCATTTTATCCCCACTGTGCTGGTGCATTTAATAAATTTTTTATTGTGTAAGGTTCATGTAAACACCTCATAGTATTTGTGTTCCACGTAAATAGCATATTTTTGTACATAATGGGTTCTGTTCTTCCTTTGGTAGTTATCCATATGTATCCGTGAATATGTGTTCTTTGTTTGTATTCTTGATTTTTTTCAATAAAGTTGCCTTTTCTAAAGAAAAAAAAGATGATGAACTCGCTCTGATATGTGACTTTAGAGTGGTGGTGGTGGTGGTGGGAATGAAGATATTATTGAAGATGATGAAGAGGATTATGGGTGAAATTTTTAAGAAACTTCAGGGACCAATTTTGTATTTTTAACTAACAATCGTTAATGAATTTGACGAAAATTACCTCAATTTTAAAAAATTTCAACACGCAGTCCTTTTAATGAGCAAAAATTAAAATAGAGTCCTTTTTTAGCTTAGTGAAATTGGGGGTTACGTTGATTGTCAAATTTGACAACATAAGTTACCCTTTCGGGCCATTTGCCCTAAAATAAACTAGATTACATTTATTCAAAACATACATAAAATAAACTAGATAACGTAATAATTCGTCTCATAAAATTTATAAATCGTCTCGAAGATCCCACAAATGTTCAACCAAATCAAATCGTAAGCCTTCATGCACTTCTCTATCACGTACGTAACTCTCTTATTCTTCTTGCACGAGCGTCGCACCTATCGATCCAAGTACGTTGTATATGTTGAACGGCACTTGAAAATCCCTTAACAAATGCCGCCCATGTTGGGTAAATACCTTCAGCTAAATAGTACCCTCTTCTGTATTGAACACCGTTTATGTGATAAGAAACATCGGGCATTCCTCATTAAGCATTGAGATGAACAAATCACTAGTGTTTAGCACATTAATATCGTTGTTTGAACCCGCCACACCAAAATACGCATGCCAAATCCAATTATCATACGAGGCGATTGCTTCAAGCATAATAGTTGGGTGACTGTGATTGCCTCGCATATACTGTTCTCTCCACGCAACCGGACATTTTGCCCATGCCCAGTGCATACATTCTATACTACCCAACATGCCCTGAAAACCATGAATCCTTTCATGACCTTCATACAAACGGTGAATGGCGTGCAACGTAGGCTCTCTTAGATAGACGTTAGCATACAAATCAATGATACACTTACAAAAGTTGTGTAGAGATTCCCGACCAACTCTGTGACGCCCCGTACTAAATCATCATGTACGGACCATCAACAACAGGATCATTACAAGGTCAAACACTATATGCGTTTTCAAAACAAGTTTGCATTCATATCAAAAGGTGACGTCATAACTAACGTCAATTGTTTTACATCAAAAGTATGCTTCAATGAACAGAAACAAAGGTAATAGTACGTGACCCTTAGGTCGTTACAATTCATAGTTAAAAAGTAATTAAGTTTGAATGCAAGATAAAGTAATTCATGCGGAGATAATTCTAGAGCAGCGGGTGTCTACAGCAAAACTAGTACACAGCGGAAGCAAGCAAACCTTAAGCACCTGAGAAAAACATGCTTAAAAACGTCAACACGAATGTTGGTGAGCTATAGTTTAAGTATAACAGTAATGTAAGGTAGGCCACGAGATTTCAGTGCTACAAAGAGCATTCAAAAGTAATCCAAATCAGTATGTTAAAGTATATGTTCAACCGTGGGCACTCGGTAACTAACTTAACGTTTAAATAATATATCACCCCCTGAAAGTACACTTGGCAAGTGCGTATGTTTACGAAGTATTAAACACTCGTTAAATGCTAGCGCGACTAGCCCGAGTGGGGATGTCAAACCCTATGGATCCATATCTAAGATTCGCGTTCACGGTTCAAAAACCAATAATTAAACGTTACCGAGCTAAAGGGAATGTTTATGCCGTTGTATAACCCACACATATATAAGTTTAAGTACTCGTGCCTAGTATGTAAAACATAAAATCCGCATGTATTCTCAGTTCCCAAAATAAGTTAAAGTAAAAAGGGAATGCTATAACTCACAATGAATAAGTAGCGGTAAAGTATGACTAGGAAAGTAAGCAAGTAATGAAGGTTGTCCAAACGGTTCCTCAACCTAAGTCAAATAGTACTAAGTCAGTAAATCATCCGAATAGGTTTAAAAGTATGTAAATAAGGTCTTAAGTGTAACATCCCGCGTTTTTCCGTTAAATTTATTTTAACACCGTCTTTTTTTTTTTAAATAATATCTTTCGTCATTTAATTTGGCATCTTTCGTTAACTAACGTTCATAATATTCTCGTTATTTAATTATAACATCACTCGTTTACTCTAACGTTTTAAAATATTTCATTTGGTTAATTCCCGCACCCGACAACAAACTCGAGGGACTAGTTTCGCCAAGGGAGCAAAGATGTGACTAGCTTTTGACTAGTCAACACCCACCTCCCCATTCCTTTCCATTTTCATTTTCACTTTCTTTTAACACTTTCAAGAATTCTCTCAAATCTTCAAACAAGAAATCATCATCCATTTTAAATCGATCAAGCTTCAATCCAAACAAATTACATATTTGGAATCCTTGCATCTTCCTCTTCGATTTCATACCAACCTCATCTCGTTTGGGTAACTTTCTAAAATCACTAGATTTTTGTGTTCTTGATGTTTTTAACTTATAAAGTTGTTAATTAGTGTCTATGTCTCAAGTCTAACATGAATATATGATTTATATGTTCGATTTCGTTATTTTTGATAACTAGCATGAACTTGAAAGTTTGGTGTGTTTGATTTATGATTTGGATGCTTAAATGTTGTTAATATGTTAAAGTGCAAGTATTAGATGTGTTCCTAGTGTCACTAGCTTCAATTTGATGTGTAGGTTGATTTGTAAAACTTCATAAACTTGATTAGTGATTTTGGTGATTTTGGATTAGGGTTTGATAAGCTTTATATGAACTTTTGGTGCATCAAATGCTATGAATTGTTGTTGATAAGTGTTTAGTTGCAATGTGTGTTTGATTACCTTCGAAACGGCATATCATACATGTAAATTGGTTGCCCGAATCATGAAATGCGTTTTTAGAACTTGAAACTTTGATTATGAACGTTTAATGCGGTTTTTGGTTGTTGTTAGTGATGAATTGCTTGATGAAATGTGCTTAGTTGTTTTCCTTGTCAAATTACCTTTCTAATGATATAGGTTATGCGTTTTAAGTGTTTTCGGTGCATGAAATGTGTTATATTGTATTTTGGTTCGTGACTTGGACCATTTTTCTGCAAACTGCATGATTCCCAGGTATTGCGCGCCGCGCATTTACCCGCGCGCCGCGCAGAATCAGAGATCCCAGATGTTTGCCTTCTTGGTTGAGTTCTGACCAGAAATTGCACTTGGGTGCGCGCCGCGCAACCCAGTGCGCGCCGCGCAAAAGCCCCAGGCCACTCTCTTTTGTTTTTAAATGTCACAAAAATGTTTCCGCTTAACTAAAACTTCGTTTAACATGAAACTTGACTATTAGGATCTTATATGACTTCTCGTCTTGGGAAAATTGTCGGATACCCGACCCGACCCCGTTGACTTTGACTTTGACCAAGTTTGACTTTTAGTCAAACTTAACCAAACGATTATACAATCGTTCTAACATGCTTAACTACTTGTGTCGTGCATGAAACTTGACAAATTGATCCACGTGCTATATTAATCGAGTCGTAACGAGCCATAGGACTAATTGAACATCTTTGACCCTTCGTGACTATCGTTATTGATACAACCTATTTGTTTAGGTCAAGACTAGCTTTGTCTTTGCACGCGTCTACTTGTTGAAGTACTTTATTAACTCTTGCACTCAAGGTGAGATCATAGTCCCACTTTTTTAATCACTTTTGTTCTTTACATCGTGGGCTGAGAAACACATACATTTCATACTTATTTACTTTTCATGCTTTTACATTGTGAACAAATACGAATACAAAGATGCATACGAGTTTGAACAAAAGTCCTCAATCCAATTATCATTAGTTCCACTTGCAGGGTGTAAGTGTAAGCGTGTAATTATGTTGTGTGGCCATACGGGTTTAACAAACCCTCATTCAGACGGTTCGCTACCGTTAGTGAATGAAATATAATTTCAACAATGTATAGTGTAAGTTCTAACACTAAATTCAAAATTCAGAGGGAAGATTCGGTTAAGCCTTGATAATTGGGTGCTCGTGATACAAATACTATTTTGGAATGTGAACGATTTTGGTTAAGCAATTCATAAAGAACCTTGTGGTTCAATACAATTTACTTACTAAACCTATGATTTCACCAACGTTTTCGTTGACAGATTCTTCTATGTTTTTCTCAGGTTTTGAATGCTTAAGTGATACATGCTTCTGCACTATTTTGATACTTGCTTGGATGTCGAGTATACATGCATATTTGGAGCATCTTTTTGACTACTTTTAAATTGTGTCGCATAGGTTTCAATTGTACGTTTAACATTGTAATGTAACTAGCCGTCGAACTTCTTTTGTAAACTTGAAACACCCTTTTACATTGAAATGAATGCGACATATTTTGGTCAAACGTTGTCTTAAAGACTTATGACCATGTAATGGGACCTACGTAGTCGACGCCGTCACTTGACGATTTGTCGGGGTCGCTACAAGTGGTATCAGAGCCTTGGTTGTAGGGATTTAGAGTTCATTTGTGTCCACCCCTAGTCATAAGGTACATAGGTGAATCTAGACTACAACCGGCATATAGACTGAAGTAGGAATTACTTGACTATTTGTGCATTTATACTCGAACTCTTCTATCATATCTAACTCGTATTCGATCTTGATCTTACGTTGATAAATTTTGTTGATGCGCCACCTTGACTTTATGAAGTAATGTTAAATGCACATGAGAATCAGGGTAATATAATTTCCGGGATTATATTACGGTGATTCACATGGACGTTCCGACATTATGACATAAAGAATTTAGGGCGAGTCAAGGAAAATTTTCTCTCTATCCTTATTCCATACTCCGGTTAGTATTGTTGAAAATACTAACCAACGATATTCTTGTGTCATGAAGGAACAATGGCTCGTCGACGCGCTCCTCCCGAAACTCCCGAACAAGCCCTCCAACGTATGATAGCCACTGCCGTGGATGCGGCCATGGCCGGTCACTCCTCCAACAACAACAATAACAACAATCATCACAACAACAACAACAATGGAGCCGGAAATTCCAACGAAGGATGCTCCTATAAGAATTTCATGGGGTGCAAACCTCACACTTTCGATGGAACCGGGGGACCGGTTGTGCTCACCCGATGGTTTGAGCAAACGGAAGCCGTCTTTAGCATAAGCGGTTGTCGAGACCAAGACAAGGTTAGATATTCCACTCACACCTTCGCCGGTATCGCTCTCACATGGTGGAATTCGTATGTACAATCGGTGGGTATCCACGAAGCCCACGCTCTCTCTTGGGCCGACTTAAGAGGAAAGATGATCACCGAATATTTTCCTCGCGAAGAAACCCGAAGGCTCGAACAAGAACTAAGAGCTCTGAAAGCGGTCGGGAATGACCTTAAGGCCTATAATAAACGATTCTCCGAACTTGCTTTGATGTGCCCAAATCTTGTGAACCCCGAATCTTTAAGGGTTGAACTTTACATGGATGGTCTCCCCAAGAGCATCAAACAAGGAGTAATGTCATCCAAACCCGCTAACCACCAAGAGGCTTTGAATATGGCCCGCCAATTGATTGAAACAGTGGACGAGATTGAAGTGCCGGCACCTAAAGCCGAGGATAAGTCGGGTGACAACAAAAGAAAATGGGAAGCCCCCCAATCAAGCAATTACAACAACCTCGCCAAGAAGCCCTTCATCCCCAACGGCAAGAAAGGTTATACCGGACACCTACCGTATTGTAACGAGTGCTACAAACATCATTTAGGCGAATGTGGCAAACCATTTTGCTTGAAGTGTCAAAGAAGTGGCCATGTAGCCCACGATTGTAGGAATACCGCTCCCGTCGCTCAAAAGGAGCCCAATGCACCCAAGACGGGTGTTTGTTTTGAATGTGGCCAACCGGGTCATTTTAGGAGTGCGTGCCCAAATAAGAAAATCAACCCCAACGCACGCCGTTAAACTTTCAACATCAACGCCTAGGATGCCCGAGACGACGATGGACTAGTCACGGGTATGTTTCTTCTCGAAATTCTCACGTTTCATGTTTATTCGATTCGGTTACCGTTAGACGTTTTATAAACAAGGCTCTGACTCATACTCTTTGCACTTCACCTTTTTCCCCTAGACACTACTTAGGCAATTTAAGTGACCAACGGAAAATATTGTGTGCCTATAAATTTTATTGGAGGATATACGTTAAGACTTTTGACTTGACACCTATAGAACTAGGGAGCTCGGAACCTATTCGTAAAAAAAAAAAAAAAAAAAAAAAAAAAAAAATGTTTCCCCATCATCTTGTATAGATTATTGTGAACTGAGTAATTTTCGGTTGGAAACCGATACCCTCTCCCTCGCATCCATGACCTCATGATTTCTTGCATGAATCCCGTGTGTATTCCAAAACGACCTCCGTTCCGGTTATCATCAATTGGGGGTTAAGGGAGACGATGTCTCCTGAGTCTTTTCCGAACTCGCAATGTTAGTTGTAAATCTCTCTTAGTACCATTCGATTTATCCAAGGCTCGTCCGTATCCATAAACCTCCTAAACCACGTATGCAAACTTATCTAGACAAATCTGTTATCGTATTTATAGATGACATCTTAACTTATTCAAGTAAAGAAGGAAAACGAACAACATCACCATCTTACGCTCGAACTTTTGAGAAAAGAGCAACTCTATACCAAATTCTCCAAGTGAGAATTTCTGTTGAACGAAGTCCAATTTTCTAGACCATAATGTTAATGGTCAAGGCATTACAATCAATCTCGAAATCAAGCCACATGTAATCAGGAAACTCTCCCCACTCAGACTTGTATTCGTAAAATCTTAGATCTCGTCTGCTATTACCGAAGATTCATTTCTGACTTTTCTCGTGTTACACGACTTTTAAACTCGTTAACTCACTAAGGAAAAACTATAAACCTCTCCGTGTTCGAGCCTTGAGCGTGATTCTTCACACCAACATTTCTAGTTAAATTCGTTATTTTGCACGAAGAAGTCGAATACTAAATTGTGGATCCGATCAATTTTCTCGTCATCACGTACCACACTACATACCTCTGATATTTCACCGTTACCGTCTGATATTACTGGAATTTAAGATAACACACAATCCAACGATACTTCACACTTCTTTGACTTAACGCCCTTGTGTTTCTGATAATCGGCCAACTATTATTCAACCCCGAACTATACAACTACGTGTACTATCTCGTTTCTCTTTCAGACTTCAACTTTTGACAACTAGAGGCACGTTATGGCAACCTCGAGATGTAAGCTCATCCTATTCAAAGTCCTCATTTCACTCCTATCCTCATCGCTCGCATTTTCGTTTAAGGAAACTCCTTGTAACATTTCTCCATGGATAGATAAACTACTCATATTACATTAGTATTCGCCACGAGGGTGAATAGTCCTAACGAACATTTTTCGAACCCTAACTGACTTGTTCAAACATATCTTAAGAGATTCTATTCCAACACGGTGTATCTTCGTCATTTATCCTGTATCGAAATACTCGTTTCACTTCTAGCGTTACAAGAGACCTTGGGAACCCGCTTAGACACATGTACCGTGTATCTCCCACAAACAGACGAACCGAACAAACGAACGATTTACGTCTTCGAAAGACATGTTTCAAACTTGCATGGTCGCTTTTAGTAGATCCCTCTTACAACAGTAGTCACCACTCGTGTGTTCACACGCACTTTCTGAAACCCTATAGGACCGCTAATGTCATACCCCGATTCATTTAACCAAAGCATGTGGCAAGCAAATCACCGAATCTGAACTCCATCAAGAAACAACAATTGAGATCGTTCAAGTCCGAGAAGGGCTCGAGATGACCCGTAGTCGCCAGAAGAGTTATACCAAACTTAGATGAAAACCTCACAAATCCCAGTGTGTAACCGCATAATATTGAGAAACCGCACCTTGGAAAGGTGTAATCCATTTTGGGAAATCGAGAAAGGCTATATCCGCAATATCGAACCTTTTGAAACCTTGGGGCGTATTGGAACCGCTTCCTACCGTTTAGAACTTCCGACTCAATTAAGTTTCCGTTTACCCTACATTTCGTGTAACAAATTTAGAAACGTGTCCTGCGGAACAGGAACGTGCAATCCTTCTAGATGCACCAACTATTGATGACAAACTCCTCCTCATAGGAAAAACCGGCTGAACTTGTGGATCGTAAAACCAAGCCCTAATACAACGTAACACCCCGACTATCCGGATTCGTGGAATGTCCAGGAAAGTACCTTCAATCATTCGTAGAGTTACTACACTAGGCCTCGAGTAAGAGACATCGACTATTACTTCCAACTAAATTTCGGGACGAAATTTCTTTTGAGGTGTGGATAATGTAACATCCCGCGTTTTTCCGTTAAATTTATTTTAACACCGTCTTTTTTTTTTTAAATAATATCTTTCGTCATTTAATTTGGCATCTTTCGTTAACTAACGTTCATAATATTCTCGTTATTTAATTATAACATCACTCGTTTACTCTAACGTTTTAAAATATTTCGTTTGGTTAATTCCCGCACCCGACAACAAACTCGAGGGACTAGTTTCGCCAAGGGAGCAAAGATGTGACTAGCTTTTGACTAGTCAACACCCACCTCCCCATTCCTTTCCATTTTCATTTTCACTTTCTTTTAACACTTTCAAGAATTCTCTCAAATCTTCAAACAAGAAATCATCATCCATTTTAAATCGATCAAGCTTCAATCCAAACAAATTACATATTTAGAATCCTTGCATCTTTCTCTTCGATTTCATACCAACCTCATCTCGTTTGGGTAACTTTCTAAAATCACTAGATTTTTGTGTTCTTGATGTTTTTAACTTATAAAGTTGTTAATTAGTGTCTATGGCTCAAGTCTAACATGAATATATGATTTATATGTTCGATTTCGTTATTTTTGATAACTAGCATGAACTTGAAAGTTTGGTGTGTTTGATTTATGATTTGGATGCTTAAATGTTGTTAATATGTTAAAGTGCAAGTATTAGATGTGTTCCTAGTGTCACTAGCTTCAATTTGATGTGTAGGTTGATTTGTAAAACTTCATAAACTTGATTAGTGATTTTGGTGATTTTGGATTAGGGTTTGATAAGCTTTATATGAACTTTTGGTGCATCAAATGCTATGAATTGTTGTTGATAAGTGTTTAGTTGCAATGTGTGTTTGATTACCTTCGAAACGGCATATCATACATGTAAATTGGTTGGCCGAATCATGAAATGCGTTTTTAGAACTTGAAACTTTGATTATGAACGTTTAATGCGGTTTTTGGTTGTTGTTAGTGATGAATTGCTTGATGAAATGTGCTTAGTTGTTTTCCTTGTCAAATTACCTTTCTAATGATATAGGTTATGCGTTTTAAGTGTTTTCGGTGCATGAAATGTGTTATATTGTATTTTGGTTCGTGACTTGGACCATTTTTCTGCAAACTGCATGATTCCCAGGTATTGCGCGCCGCGCATTTACCCGCGCGCCGCGCAGAATCAGAGATCCCAGATGTTTGCCTTCTTGGTTGAGTTCTGACCAGAAATTGCACTTGGGTGCGCGCCGCGCAACCCAGTGCGCGCCGCGCAAAAGCCCCAGGCCACTCTCTTTTGTTTTTAAATGTCACAAAAATGTTTCCGCTTAATTAAAACTCCGTTTAACATGAAACTTGACTATTAGGCTCTTATATGACTTCTCGTCTTGGGAAAATTGTCGGATACCTGACCCGACCCCGTTGACTTTGACTTTGACCAAGTTTGACTTTTAGTCAAACTTAACCAAACGATTATATAATCGTTCTAACATGCTTAACTACTTGTGTCGTGCATGAAACTTGACAAATTGATCCACGTGCTATATTAATCGAGTCGTAACGAGCCATAGGACTAATTGAACATCTTTGACCCTTCGTGACTATCGTTATTGATACAACCTATTTGTTTAGGTCAAGACTAGCTTTGTCTTTGCACGCGTCTACTTGTTGAAGTACTTTATTAACTCTTGCACTCAAGGTGAGATCATAGTCCCACTTTTTTAATCACTTTTGTTCTTTACATCGTGGGCTGAGAAACACATACATTTCATACTTATTTACTTTTCATGCTTTTACATTGTGAACAAATACGAATACAAAGATGCATACGAGTTTGAACAAAAGTCCTCAATCCAATTATCATTAGTTCCACTTGCAGGGTGTAAGTGTAAGCGTGTAATTATGTTGTGTGGCCATACGGGTTTAACAAACCCTCATTCAGACGGTTCGCTACCGTTAGTGAATGAAATATAATTTCAACAATGTATAGTGTAAGTTCTAACACTAAATTCAAAATTCAGAGGGAAGATTCGGTTAAGCCTTGATAATTGGGTGCTCGTGATACAAATACTATTTTGGAATGTGAACGATTTTGGTTAAGCAATTCATAAAGAACCTTGTGGTTCAATACAATTTACTTACTAAACCTATGATTTCACCAACGTTTTCGTTGACAGATTCTTCTATGTTTTTCTCAGGTTTTGAATGCTTAAGTGATACATGCTTCTGCACTCTTTTGATACTTGCTTGGATGTCTAGTATACATGCATATTTGGAGCATCTTTTTGACTACTTTTAAATTGTGTCGCATAGGTTTCAATTGTACGTTTAACATTGTAATGTAACTAGCCGTCGAACTTCTTTTGTAAACTTGAAACACCCTTTTACATTGAAATGAATGCGACATATTTTGGTCAAACGTTGTCTTAAAGACTTATGACCATGTAATGGGACCTACGTAGTCGACGCCGTCACTTGACGATTTGTCGGGGTCGCTACATTAAGGGTCATCATCATTCATCATTAAACAAAAGGTGTAAAGTAAGTTTCGTTCATGAAAAGAGTTTGAAACAAAGGCTGAGTTCGGTCAGTCACCGCGGCCTCAATACCTACTGAAATAAGGTGAGACCAGTGGTCATGGCTCCGTATATGAGTCCTTTAGTTGTGGTAAAAATCCCAGAAGCAAACTCATCTTCGTTTGACCGTGGCGACGGTCTAAGTGCGAGTAGGTCAGAATTTTCAGCACAACGTTAAAAGGACATAGGGACTATCGAAGGGCCATAAATCCTAAACCGTAACTCGGATTAAGACGAGTCCTATATGAAAAGTTATCTACTCGAACAGAGATATCTGAAAATCATAATTTCAGTAGCCTAGGTCATACGGGTCAGACACAGAAACAGTAAAACAGTAGGGTCAGTAGGTTCCGGTGGTTCTTGGTGCTCGATGCTTATCATGGTTCTCATCCTTGACGCATATAGCTTCAAGTGTACAACTCGTTGATGTGTTTGCATAATTTTCACCAAGGTTTGACCATCATAACCCAAGTGTAAGTCTAAGACATGAAGCACAACTCACTTAAGTGTTGCAAGTGTTTTGATGAACCAATGTTACATCAAAGTCTTAGATTTGACACTTACATGAACTATAAAAGAAATGTAGAGCTATAAACTTGAAAATAAACTAACTAATCAAGATCTTAAGATGTAGAACATAGTTCTTAGTTTGATCTTGAAGATCCAAGACTCAAAAGTCTAGATCTAACATAAGTGTACAAAGTTTTAATTAAAGAAAGCTTACTTACATGTTCTTGAACTTTTAAAGTTAATTTTAGTTCAAGAAAGTATGAGATCAAAGTTAACTTGTAACACTTGACCATTAAAACCAACAAACATGAAATTAAAGTGCATAATATAAAGAAACAAGCTAAGTAAACAAGTAACTAGTTCGTGAGTTTCATACTTTAAAGATTCAAGCCTAAGTCTTGATCTTTAAGAAAGTAAACTTTAAAGTTTATTAACATGAATTACAAGTATGATTTCACAACTCATGAACCTAAATCTTTTTAAAAGCATTATATGTAGAACATAAACTAAAGAGTTTTGTTCTTGTATGTCTTGTAAGAACAAGATAAATGAAGAATGAAACTAGTAAGTTTGATTCTTGAAAACATGTAAGTAATAACTACAAGTAAGTAACAACTACAACAAGTAACAAAACAATAATCAAGGAACAAGTGATGATGATGATTAAGGGTTGTTGGTTCGGTTTTTAACAAGAAAAGAAGAAGAAAAAAGAAGTTCAAGTTACTTACAATCTTTAAGAAAAAAGAGAGAAAAGTTTGAGAGAAAATGGAAGCAAGTAAAATGCAAGTGTGTATGTAATGAATTTTTTTTTTGAACTCTCCTTGTATTACTCCAAGTTGACGGTTTCATGGGGGGGGGGGGGGAAGAGGAAGAGATTTGTTCACTAGTTTCATGTATGTAAAGTCTTAAAAGTTGGATAATAAGGTGGTTGTTTATGGGGAAGATGTGTAACTATATTCCTTAAGCACAAAACTAGCTAGTTCCATTCTAAAATGATACTTACACGGAAGAGTGGGCTAGTTAGTCCATTTAAAATGTAGGGTGGGCTTATAAGCCCAAGATCATGAGTCCATAACATTAATCAAGCCCAAGTTCAAGTAATTAACAAATTAATCCAATTAAAGCCCAAGTAATTAACTAGTAACCATAGTTAATCAAAATGATTAATAAAACTTAATCATGAATGTAAATGATATTTAAAAATACCATTCGTGGAAAGTTCGTGTGTCACAAAGACGTTTCGGGCATTCAAAAGTCAAGTACGGGCAATCATGGCAACATGTAAATGTAATAACATACATTCGTTTAATCACACGTATTAATAATAACAATTATTAATAAATAAACCTTGGAAAATCCAGGGTCGTTACATTACCCACCTGTTAAAGAAAATTTCGTCCCGAAATTTTAAGGAGTGACCAACAATGGTACCGTATTCGAATAAGAAAGGGCGTATCAAAGTTCCGTGAGACTCGTGGGCTCAGAAGTAAGTTATTTACCTCGAAAGGTATTTCGGTGTATGAAAGTAAGAATAGGTATATGCCATTAATTAAGTCTCTTGTCCTAAGAGATCAATAAATCGATTTCGTTTCTGCTTAACATGAGTACGTCATCTGAATGTATATCCACAAAAGGAAGTATGGTGTGTTTTGCCTTACAGGCATCTTCAGTAAGACGGATGCATGAAATGCATCAAGAATGTTTCTAAACTCAACTAAAACATTGAGCGTGTATGTCGTAATATAAGCTGACAGGTAGAATGGGAAACATAGTGATTACAACCATGCGTTTTGATGTCTGGATAGCGTTAGCTACAGATTTTACCAACTCCTTGGTTTTGAAAGGAGGCCATAGGCATAGGAACTCGATATTTAAGAACGTTTCATTTGAGTAAGTGAATCAAAATTTTAGCTGAAAGTGACCAACCGAACTTGCAAACCATAATTATTCATAGTGTCTTCAGAACGGTCTGAACGAACAATGAGGGATATAACCTAGTTTACCATACTGCAGGTGAACTTACCCTTAGATGAAATAAAAGCACAGTTCTGTAATGTAACTTCATCCTTTCAGTTACATGTTGAAGTTAGGGTTATCATTAACTAGAGCAACATACAGTTGCAACCACTGAAGGAAGAATTATATAGAGTATCCACCTGAGTGTCGTAGATGTTTTAAGCTGTCCCTTCCCAAGGGATACAAGATTCATAGGTTCTCAGAGTATCTTATATTACATTTCCGAAAGAAAGTCGCACGGAAAGTGTGGTCTTTGAACGAGAGTGAACTCTTGGTCCTAGAGAATGGTTTACTCCGAGTGAAAAGAATCTCCAAAATAACTCTTGTATCTTAACATACTGATTAATAGAGATGATGTTTACGAGGGTGTTGCGTTTAGCCGTGAAATTTTGAGAGTAGAAACTCACTTAGTGCCTTTCCTACAATAGGGTGACCACTGAGTGTACCTCAGAAAACTGATTTATTGGCTCGCATTTTTATCATGTCTAACTTTAAAAGAACCTTTTATGGGTGCAAAGATTTTCTAACAAATTTTATAAAACCGCCAACCAAAGTGGCTCAAGAGTTTTTTTTTTTTTTTTTTTTTTTTTTTTTTTTTTTTTTAACGAAGATCTTAACAGTAAGTTTCATCTCTAACAGAGGGCGAGAAAAAGAGCGATCCATACATGGTGTAGTCTAATATGAAAACCTTTAATAAAATCAACTAAGGGAGTTTTGAAAAACAAAACTTTAATCATTTGCTGTGACTATGTAAACGGAACGAAGTTCCTAGTAATTTAGAAGTAGGTACAACGTGTTCCATTTTTGCACAAAACTATTTGACTTAAGTTGAATAATTCGGTAAAGGAGCGGTCTTTAAATAAATTGAAGATATAACTTAGTATCAAAATAAGTAAGTATAAATTTATACATACATGATGTTATAAATCGTATAAGTGACAGAAAAGTTTTTAGTACTTTCATTGTCTGTAAATCTTGTGAGGACTGCGCAAATAAACAACGTGTAATAATAAATAAAAATAATTTTGATAAATATAGTTTTTCGTGTTTCAAAGGTTATGAGTTAAAAACGATTGAGTGAAAAAGCTTGGAATCCTTGGGTGACCAGGTACTAGGTAGTGAAAACTAATGACATAAACGCAGTTTTGGTAATTATCAGGACACAAGTCTTTGGGCCAAAAATATTTACGTGCGAAGCCGTTGCTAAAAGTGGGGTACGAAGGATAAAGCACGAGGATGAGAAGTTAATTGCTTCTTGAATTCGCAAAGTGCCAAACAGGTTATGACTAGTATTAAAGTCGGAATAATGATGGTATTAATACCACTAAATGAGAATCCCTTGGAATGAGTCAGGACATAGAGCCATGAAAGAAAGAGCATTGTTCCAAGAGGTGTGGTGAAATAAATCCATGGGGTAACGTAATAGTTTTGAATGGTTTAAGTGTTAGCGGATGCCCGAAGGCCTTGCATGACGTGGTAGTCAGTGCCTTTATCACATACACATGAATCTTTCGATTTTGACAGTTATAAAGCCTTTAGGATGACTTGGATACGAATGACACGAAAAGTTTTGTATAATAAGCAACGAAAATTTTATAGAAATTGTTTACGGTGACAATGTAAGAGAAGAAACGAAGTTCTTAGTAAATTAGGGTTATGTACAACACGTACCGTTCAAAGTATAATATCTTCTGAATAAAAGATTTGATTTGTAAAAGTGAAAGTAAAGTTTCATATGTATTTGTCGAAAATAAGTTATCATTTACTTTATTTTACATAACGGATACGATTTCAAAAATTTGCATGAATGGCAGATAAAATAAATTTATTTTTATAAAGCTTTGAGAGGATAGCACAGTAAAATAATGTGTGTAAAATTTCGGCAAACAAAATTTTTCATATTTCGGAGGTTACAAGTTGGAAAAGATTGATGAGAATCGTGTAAAAGACTTTTGAAAATTTCGAGTGATATTTGAGGTAATAAAAACCATTGAATTCATATGTGATTGATGACTATTAGTAGGGCATAAGTCCTCTGACCAAAAATGCTTGAGTGTGAAGTTGTTGCTTATAAGTGAGATACGAATGGGAGGGCATGAGGATGAGAGTTAACCACTCATTGATTTTTGGAAAGTTTCGAACTGGATTGACTAATATCGAGGTAAGAAGGATGACGTTGTGGTTTTCATCGAATAAGAAATTCCTCGTAATGAGTTAGGATTTAGAGTTGCGTAGGAATGAGTATCAAATGTGATTCTTGGGTAGTCCTCAATATAGAATTTGAATTGCTGAAGTGACAGGATACAATTTTCTTTAAGTATCGTCGTGCAAGTTTGTTTATTGTATCAGTTTCTTTCATGGCTAGAAAGTAAGCAGTTTTGGTGAAGCGGTCAACAATGACCCAGACGGATTTTAGCTTGCCATTCTCGCGAGGTATACGAAAAAATTTCCCACTATAAATAATTTCCGCTTTCATCCTTGAAAGTCAGTTTGTTCCAACTATTTCATTAAAGCTTCCTAACCTGATGAGTATTAGGTTAAGCCCAAAGTTCATCCCAACTATTGCATCCAATTTCCCAAATTGATGGGTGGTAGGTTAATCTTAGGGTTCATTCCAACTAATCTTATTATACTGCTGTGAAAATTTTATCAATCTTCTCAAATAGCATATGCCTGTATGTAGGTAACTAATCCTTCTCAACTACTACATTAAAACTCCCAAGTTTGGTTAACATGAGGTCATCTTCAAATGACCCACCTGTTAATCTTAAAGTACCACCTTAAATTATGCCTCTATCTCTGCCAGCTTACCATTTGCTGGTCCTATAGAATACCTAACTCTCATGGTTGTTGATGGCTTATTATTCATAACCCTAAGGTGCTTAGATATAAGGTTTCTATCGTTCTAGTATTAAACAACTCCGAAACAATAAAACGTTGTGATGAAACGTACCTTAACCAAAATCAGGATCCATGCGAGTTTCTATAACTGAGATAACGATTGTTCTACCACAAGCTAGTACAAAGTTTTTTCTATTTGAGAACTTTTTTCCTTAAATGTCCAGGGTGTCGATCTCTAATACAAATTTTCGGGTTATCAATTCTGCAATCAAGGCCCTTCTTGTACAGTATCTGGGCTACGTGGTTATTCTTTCCCTACCTTTAACAGGATACAATGTGTATGCTCAAGTGATTCCTAACAAAATTTTCCCTAGATCACCCCATATTCCTCATGTAGTAACATTGGAACTTCTGCATGATTTACTTCAATATAATCACGCTGGCCTGGCGTCATTATATTGTACTAAATCGTACGTTCATTCCAATATCAATCCATATGGTCAATGTAACGTGATCACTTCTAATTATACACAATTTCATCTAACGGTGCTTTATCTATGCCATCTCAAAATAGAATCGACATAACTAATCTCGCAGTTTCTCGATGTGGGTGCGTAGGTTCCGTAGACCATGTATTAATGCTTAAGTGTCCCAAAGTTTCTTCAAAGGTTCGGATTCAGGTAACGTTGTTAGGTTCCTTCTAAATGTTCAATCCGGGTCTCGCGTCGGGTTGTACGTGTAGCAAGTAGTAATACGATGTGTTTGATCATCAAATGAAGGTACTATGACCTTGTGAAAGGAGATGTCCTCCCGACTTATCCAATGTCTAGGAGTGTTAGGGACCTAAGTCCAGAAGTGTTGTTAGATCGTCGAGCAGTGGTAAAGAATGAAAGTGTTAAGTGACGGTCATGAAAGCGTATAGGGTATGTATCAACTGAACAATCTTCTAGATTGCGTGAAGAGATGTTTCGATCTCTGGAACGGTGGAACAGTGGTAACAGGTGGATTACACTACTAGTTCTTAGGGTTAGACGAGCGGGAAAGTAGTTCAGGAAAACATCTGAACTGGGAAGGATAAGTTCTCCAAGTCGGTATAGCGAATAGTAGGCATGTAGCAAGAGCGTAATCAGGCATATCAACTACAGCAGCCTAAATCATTTACAACAGCATGTAGCAGGGCAATAGTAATAGTATCATACCGACGTAACATACTAGAAGCAGATAGTAGCACGCAGTAGCGAGAATAAGCAAATGCATACAGTGAGTTTACATAGCAGTGAAAGGAAACGGTAGCATGTAGTAAGTTCATACAGCAGTAGAAGTGAGCAGTGGCATGCAGTAGTAGTAAGCAGTATCATGCAGTAATATAACACAATAGCATGCAGCAGGTTTCGCAGAAACAAGTAAACTAGCAAGTTGTAGATTAGTCCTATTAGTGAATCCTACTCGGGTCGGTCTTAGACTCACTAATGCAACCTAATTCCCTACAACCAATGCTCTGATACCAAATGTGATGCCCCGTACTAAATCATCATGTACGGACCATCAACAACAGGATCATTACAAGGTCAAACACTATATGCGTTTTTAAAACAAGTTTGCATTCATATCAAAAGGTGACGTCATAACTAACGTCAATTGTTTTACATCAAAAGTATGCTTCAATGAACAGAAGCAAAGGTAATAGTACGTGACCCTTAGGTCGTTACAATTCATAGTTAAAAAGTAATTAAGTTTGAATGCAAGATAAAGTAATTCATGCAGAGATAATTCTAGAGCAGCGGGTGTCTACAGCAAAACTAGTACACAGCGGAAGCAAGCAAACCTTAAGCACCTGAGAAAAACATGCTTAAAAACGTCAACACGAATGTTGGTGAGCTATAGTTTAAGTATAACAGTAATGTAAGGTAGGCCACGAGATTTCAGTGCTACAAAGAGCATTCAAAAGTAATCCAAATCAGTATGTTAAAGTATATGTTCAACCGTGGGCACTCGGTAACTAACTTAACGTTTAAATAATATATCACCCCCTGAAAGTACACTTGGCAAGTGCGTATGTTTACGAAGTATTAAACACTCATTAAATGCTAGCGCGACTAGCCCGAGTGGGGATGTCAAACCCTATGGATCCATATCTAAGATTCGCGTTCACGGTTCAAAAACCAATGATTAAACGTTACCGAGCTAAAGGGAATGTTTATGCCGTTGTATAACCCACACATATATAAGTTTAAGTACTCGTTCCTAGTATGTAAAACATAAAATCCGCATGTATTCTCAGTTCCCAAAATAAGTTAAAGTAAAAAGGGAATGCTATAACTCACAATGAATAAGTAGCGGTAAAGTATGACTCGGAAAGTAAGCAAGTAATGAAGGTTGTTCAAACGGGTCCTCAACCTAAGTCAAATAGTAATAAGTCAGTAAATCGTCCGAATAGATTTAAAAGTATGTAAATAAGGTCTTAAGGGTCATCATCATTCATCATTAAACAAAAGGTGTAAAGTAAGTTTCGTTCATGAAAAGAGTTTGAAACAAAGGCTGAGTTCGGTCAGTCACCGCGGCCTCAATACCTACTGAAATAAGGTGAGACCAGTGGTCATGGCTCCGTATATGAGTCCTTTAGTTGTGGTAAAAATCCCAGAAGCAAACTCATCTTCGTTTGACCGTGGCGACGGTCTAAGTGCGAGTAGGTCAGAATTTTCAGCACAACGTTAAAAGGACATAGGGACGATCGGAGGGCCATAAATCCTAAACCGTAACTCGGATTAAGACGAGTCCTATATGAAAAGTTATCTACTCGAACAGAGATATCTAAAAATCATAATTTCAGTAGCCTAGGTCGTACGGGTCAGACACAGAAACAGTAAAACAGTAGGGTCAGTAGGTTCCGGTGGTTCTTGGTGCTCGATGCTTATCATGGTTCTCATCCTTGACGCATATAGCTTCAAGTGTACAACTCGTTGATGTGTTTGCATAATTTTCACCAAGGTTTGACCATCATAACCCAAGTGTAAGTCTAAGACATGAAGCACAACTCACTTAAGTGTTGCAAGTGTTTTGATGAACCAATGTTACATCAAAGTCTTAGATTTGACACTTACATGAACTATAAAAGAAATGTAGAGCTATAAACTTGAAAATAAACTAACTAATCAAGATCTTAAGATGTAGAACATAGTTCTTAGTTTGATCTTGAAGATCCAAGACTCAAAAGTCTAGATCTAACATAAGTGTACAAAGTTTTAATTAAAGAAAGCTTACTTACATGTTCTTGAACTTTTAAAGTTAATTTTAGTTCAAGAAAGTATGAGATCAAAGTTAACTTGTAACACTTGACCATTAAAACCAACAAACATGAAATTAAAGTGCATAATATAAAGAAACAAGCTAAGTAAACAAGTAACTAGTTCATGAGTTTCATACTTTAAAGATTCAAGCCTAAGTCTTGATCTTTAAGAAAGTAAACTTTAAAGTTTATTAACATGAATTACAAGTATGCTTTCACAACTCATGAACCTAAATCTTTTTAAAGCATTATATGTAGAACATAAACTAAAGAGTTTTGTTCTTGTATGTCTTGTAAGAACAAGATAAATGAAGAATGAAACTAGTAAGTTTGATTCTTGAAAACATGTAAGTAATAACTACAAGTAAGTAACAACTACAACAAGTAACAAAACAATAATCAAGGAACAAGTGATGATGATGATTAAGGGTTGTTGGTTCGGTTTTTAACAAGAAAAGAAGAAGAAAAAAGAAGTTCAAGTTACTTACAATCTTTAAGAAAAAAGAGAGAAAAGTTTGAGAGAAAATGGAAGCAAGTAAAATGCAAGTGTGTATGTAATGAAATTTTTTTTTGAACTCTCCTTATATTACTCCAAGTTGACGGTTTCATGGGGGGGAAAAGAGGAAGAGATTTGTTCACTAGTTTCATGTATGTAAAGCCTTAAAAGTTGGATAATAAGGTGGTTGTTTATGGGGAAGATGTGTAACTATATTCCTTAAGCACAAAACTAGCTAGTTCCATTCTAAAATGATACTTACATGGAAGAGTGGGCTAGTTAGTCCATTTAAAATGTAGGGTGGGCTTATAAGCCCAAGATCATGAGTCCATAACATTAATCAAGCCCAAGTTCAAGTAATTAACAAATTAATCCAATTAAAGCCCAAGTAATTAACTAGTAACCATATTTAATCAAAATGATTAATAAAACTTAATCATGAATGTAAATGATATTTAAAAATACCATTCGTGGAAAGTTCGTGTGTCACAAAGACGTTTCGTGCATTCAAAAGTCAAGTACGGACAATCATGGCAACATGTAAATGTAATAACATACATTCGTTTAATCACACGTATTAATAATAACAATTATTAATAAATAAACGTTGGAAAATCCAGGGTCGTTACAAACTCGTTCAGACATTTGAAGATACTCATCCAACGCATCCGGTGTATAACCGTATGCTAGCTGACGTAGTGCAGCTGTCATCTTCAAATGTGGGCTAATACTCCACCTACCACGTGAATCTTGTCTTCGATGAAACCATCTAAAATAATAAGGCAATGGATTTGCTGAGTAGCTTAGAATTTCATTCATAATCCTAAGAAAAACACGTCGCCGCATTCGAAATCTTCGTTTGAAATTATTAACCGTATATTTGCAGCCCTCGTCAAAATAATCTTCCATCAAACGTTCGTGTGCTTCATAATAATCTCGACGTATATAACGACGTGAGCTAACTTCATCTTCGGAAGATAAATCTTCAAGTACCTTTAGTGTATAGTTTGTGAACGAGTCGCCGGAAGAACTCGAAGAAGACGACATATTGTGATAAAATAAGATAAAAATATTGTGTTGAATGGTAAATAATTTGAATATTTTAAAGAGAAAATGATAAATAAATATAAAGTTGTGTGTGTAAAATGAAAAAAAAAGGTGTGGTATTTATAAGGAAAAAAATATCAAACTAGCCGTTAAACGGCTATATTTTTAAAAATCTAACTCAAACGGCTCGATTGACTCACCGTCAGTTCACCGAAGTTGGAGATCGACGCTGGGATCGACGTCGTTGCGGTGCCCGGCGACCGTCGATTCCCGGCGTCGATTTTGAGGGCGGCGACGGGATTGAATGGGCACTGTGTGCTCTTATACATGTGAGAAAAAGAAGGATCCATTTGATAGAAAATATGAAATTGCATTTAAATTCATTTGAGAGTTGTAATTTAATACGTAGTGGATGAGAATTTTAAGGGTGAAACTTCCCATGGCCACATATACCCTTTTCATTTAAAAAAAAAAATTAAATAGACTTAAAATATACGGAGTAATAACCAATACCATTTATCAAAAGTATGAATGACTTAGATTTGTTCTTACCATTTATATGGGGATTGATATATCCACTATGTTTTTTACTTCTTCCACCATAACTGTGCATTAACAGATTATACGGTACAACCTGTTAATGCATAATTTATGGTGGATCAAGTAAAAATTATGGTGAATATATCATCACCCTCTATATAAATGAGAACATCCCTTCTCTTCTATACATTATAATAAAGTCATACTTCTCTTCTATACATTATAATAAAGTCATAATACAGGTATTCTCTTCTATACATTATAATAATAATAAAGTCATAATATAGGTATGTTTAAGATTTTCCACTAAACTCAACTATTAGATCAAAAAATTTACAATAACCTACCCATCCTCTCAACCCTTATTTAATTATAACTCAATAAGTACACTCAAAATTTTCCTTCCGATATTATCCCTACATTAACAAAAACACGGCCTATCAACAACATAAAGAAAAGTCGACACCTACACTCGCCTCATGTAATCAACACCTACAATTTCAAGAACTCTGCATCGTTTCCATCGGTTCAATTCCAGACCATCGCATCACAAGCAAGAATCCAAGTTTCAATCGAAAAATCAAATTACATTATCCGCGGGTGAGTATTTCTGATATTGTTTTTCGATCAAAATCAAAAATAAAGTAGGTTGTTGGACAACTGATTGAAAATCATATCAAATCAAGAACAAGATTCTCGATTTGTCAAAATAATATAGGAATCTTGAACACTCGGGATTAAAGGTTGATGATTTCGCGGTTACGATTTCGAAGAGTTATATGATTTCGAAGTTTAGGGTAAGTAATTTTGTCATTTTTTTTTTCAAATTGGGGTTCTTTATTAGATCTCTAATTATTATACAAATTGGGGTTTTGTAATTTTTATTCTTTTAAACATGTTTGTAATTTTTATAGTGTAGAGATTGTTGTTGCTGTTGATGATGATCGAAATAAATGGAACATGGGTATCTTCTGATTTTCATTATTGTTGATTTCTTCGAAGTCCATATTTAGTTTTAGATTAAAATAAAAATAGTTTGTTATTGTTTCAGATTCAATAGAACATTGAACATTACGCCTTTGATCGTTAAGCGGTACCTTTGATTTAATACTTAGATCGTTATTTTTTCTTTATATCATCTTTGATTTTGTGGTTCGCGGGTGAGTACTTTTGATTTAAGCCTTTGATTTTTTCCAGTCATCTTTTTGTGTTGCCAAGGATGAGGTCGCACATTTCTATTCGGGAGATGGATGGTTATTCTATGGTTGTGTCGGGAATAACGGTAACAAGCTTGTGTTGTTGGGTGATGACACAGCTCATGAGTGTGACTAATGTGACAAAGTCAAAGATGTGTACTACAGGTATATTCAGTTTTTAATTCTCAAAACTTACAAACTTATCCTTCCATTGATCTGTTCTGTTTTGTGTTTTATATATTTTTATATATTTACTTTTATATTTTGTTTTATTATTTCAGAGTTAGAACCACCATTTAAGGATATTATCGGGACAACATCTTTTGTTCTATTTGAAACTCAGCTTGCTAAAGTGTTGAAAATCAGTGTGACGTGGTTGAATGCGAAGATGGCGACAATATGACTGGAACTTTTACTAACTTTATCCAGATACTCCTACCAACTTATTTTATTAATGCTTTACCATTTCCTTTGTGCTATGTTGCTGATCCTACAGTCATTCGGGACGAGTTTGCAAACCTGTTAGCTAAAGAGTTTGTTTTTCGAGTTCGTATCACTACTTTCAATCTGGACTATCAATACTCAGCCTATAGTATTGACAAGGTGGCTGAGGTCCAATCCACACTAGACTATGTTTTTAATTTATTTTTTTTTTATTTTTTTTATTTTTTTCTTTCTTTTCTAAAGCACATTAGAATATGTTGGGCCGAAGTTTGCAGCTAAGTTGGCTCAGTTTGAGTTGGCTCAATTTGAGGAAAACCTTCTAGTGCTGACAACTCCTACTACAAAGGTTCTTTCTTATTCCTTTTTCCTTTTTTTCGAACGACCAAATCTTCTTCCGTTTTTCTATCGAATCATACCTACTAAAAATTACTATGACGACTGAGGTAACAAACTTTTGATCAGTTAACTACTACGTTATTTTTAGAACTAATATGGTTTGTCAGACACGTTTAATTAGTTGTTACATAGTAATTTTATTGTGCCCATGTACCAGTATGGGAGTTATTTGTTTCGAATACCTTATCGGGGGTATTACATGAAATTAGTTTTGTCTAGGATACACAAACTGAGATAGTGTTCATGCGAAAGCAGTTATAATGTAGTAGTATAACATTTATTTTCATCTAATCTATTGCCTTGATGCATGATGCATGTACATATGTCAAAGTGTATTGATTGGACTCCAACTTTGGATGGTGGTTTGGCACATGAGAAGGATAATGAGAAGAGGAAGAGTGAGTCTCCACATGATCCTTCAGATATGGGAAGTTCCACATCATCATCAAAAATATTCAAGGAATTGCGTTTTTGAAGATCCTTAGGATGGAAAACATTTGAAGGAGACGTGTGCGGCAACAACCTAAGGATACTATTAACTAGATCCGGATCAGCCCGCGCGATGCGGCGGGGCCTTTCGGGTTGCATATTCATATTTAACGTAGCGTTATATATTTACAGAGTTAAAAATACGTTGCTACGGGTGTGTTTGGATACGTGTGGGTAGTACCTAGCATAGCTAATGACATATGCGTTTTTAACGCCGAGAAAATCGTGTTAAAAAAGGGGATGGAACCATCAATATGATGTAGTTAGTTCGAGTTGTTTATTATACGTGTTTATATATGTACGAAAGATAGCCCGAAATATTGAGCGTTTTTTGAAAAACGTCCGTTTTGCGTATAGTTAGTTGCGTTGTGTTCGTAAAATTATTTCGAGGTTAACGGTGATGTCAGAAAAATTTAAGTTGTGGCGAGCGGGAAGATACGGTCCGTTAAAAATTTGGGTGAAATTTGTTTAAGTTTTTAATAAAATAACAATTTACTATATTTGTCCCTGAAAAATTGTAACATTTAACATTGTTTGGAGGGTTTGTTGTAAGTTTGTTGCTTGTTGCCGAAAAACTTGAAAAGGCCAAAGCGACACAAAACCCCACTCTTTTTAGTATATAAGGATTAATAATTCAATGTGAAAGGTTAAGTACTTACTTCTATACTAGTGAAATGACCCGTGAAATCACGTGTTTGTTTAAAAGAAACAGTTTAATGATATGTTTTAGATATTAAGTTAATGTAAATGATAATGTCATTTAGTTTAATGACCTGTGGAACTACGGATTCTGACTACGAAACTTGTCGTTTTTACAAACATATTGATGTACTAACTTGGTTAAAATAAATGAACTACATTCATTCTCTCACCACTATCTTCTAATTTTCATTACAATTACTATTTTCTTTGTCATAAAAGTCTACATTACAACCTTTTATTGAGATATATATTTCGCATACATATATAATGTAATTAATCATGTAAAGAGAACCCATATTATTTGAATAATATAATAATATTAATAGAAATTATAGATAATAATAATTATAATTATTATAATTATAATAATAAATAGTAATAATAAAGTTTGCTTAAAAATCGAGTATTTATATTTTGAATAATAACTATTAGTAATAACAAATGCCTATTGAAATTTTTTTATAAATTAAATTATTATATGAAAGTTATACACTATGCTTCAAAGTTTGTACATGTGTTCATGAGGTGTTTTGTAAAAGATTGTACAATTTATTTTAAAGTTTGTACATATGGTCATGGGAGTGTTTTATCATAAAGTTGTACATAATACTTCAAATATTGTACATATAGTCATGTGGGTGTTTTACCATAAGGTTGTACATAATGTTTCAAATATTGTACATATGGTCATGTGTATATTTTATTATAAGGTTGTACATAATGCTTCATATATTATACAATTAACATTAACATGTTAATATTATTTAACATATATAAAACAAATACTACGTAATAAACAATCACACATATTTTTAATCATATAATAAACAATCGATTTAAAATTGAAAATACAATTGAATAGCCGGATAGAGTTGCAATTCTAGATAACTTCTAAAAGTTCTAATGTTATCTGTAGAAACAAAATCAACTTGTTTGTATAGACCAAATACACGTTCAAGCTTTTTTTGAATAATCTAATAAATCTTAATTTTTTAATTGTAATTAAATTGTTTAATGACATCATCTAGATGTCCTCTACATTTTTCTTTTGAATTTTTTTTAACAAAGGAAATAACTTATTTATGATGTCATCAAATTAGAGATTTAATAAATACTATAGATAATCATATTCACTTAAGAAAAATAAATAAATAGGTCAATATCGGCTAAAAGTGCATTTGATTATCTTTTAACTTTTTGGTTTAACACCAAATATTGAATCATTAGCATGCATCACATTTATTTCTGTCTTATGAATGACATATGATGCTAATGGTTAAATGCTGAACAATTCATAGTTGATATTATTTTAACCATTAATCACTTAAATATGGTGTAGTATCATTTTTAACTTATATTTAAAACACTTATTAAACAATTGTATAATTTTTTTACTGATGCAAAATGTTAACAAAATAATTTTACATTGTTCATTCAAAATAATTATTAAACATATTAATGTTCAGAAACAATTTCATTCTTAACCTTTAAATAATTCAAATTATTAAACATTCAACCATAAATTATCAAGTTTTATCAAACGCACTAGTGAAATGACCCGTGAAATCACGAGTTTGTTTAAACGAAACAGTTTAATGATATGTCTTAGGTATTAAGTGAATGTAAATGCGAAAGTCACTTACTTTAATGACTCGTGAGACCACAAATTTCGACTAAGAAACTTATCGTTGTTAACTTGGTCAGAATAAATAAACTATATTCATTCTCTCACCACCATCTTCTAATTTTCATTACAATTACTATTTTCTTTGTCATAAATGATACTTATTTAACATTAGAAGAAGTATTGAAAATACCTAGTTCAACCTCGTGAAAATCATGATTATTTTTGAATTCTTCTATTATACTATATACCTTCATTTTAAATAGTTGCTTTCATCATCAAACAACACATAAAAAAAAAAAATTTCTCTGAAAAAACTATTAACAATGACATGAACGTTTGTACCTGCTTTTTTATAGCCGAATTAAATTTTTGGTTTGATTTTGTATATTTTTTAAACTATATTTAATTTTACATTCCCTTTTAAATCGAGATTTATATATTTTAAATCTTAAATTGATATAACGGCATGTATATATAGTATATCATTATCCGTATTTTTTTTATTTTGTATGTTATTTATGGTACTATCGTGTTTTTTAATTTTTAATTAATTTAGTATGATTTAATATAGGATTAATATATAAAATATTAATTTAATGACATCATGATTTATGAAATTTAAATGTAATTAGGTTAATGATGACATCATCATTTTAGAGCTTTATAACACTATATAGAAGATAGATTGACAATTTTCATTTTAAGCAATTGGTTTGTTCAATTTAGTTTATGAACTCAGTCTTGAGTTTATGTATGATGTTTGTTTCTTATATTGTTTGTTAACTTTCGTTGAAATCAAAGAACCTAACAAATACTATATAAAATATAATTATCTTGACATTCACAGTGCAATCGCAGGAATCAACATACACTAATCGCGGGTGAGTATCTCTGATTTAAGGCTTCGATCATTACGTTTTCATATATGTCCACTGAATTTGTGCTTCAATTATTAGGGTTCACAGAAATTAGTGCAATTAACTAATTGCAGGGCTGATTACAACTTCAAATTCAATTTCAGTTTCAATAGGATACTCACTCGCCTTAAACCCTATTGAAATCTTCATACTTCAATCCCAATAATCGGAAACTGCTATCTTTGTGCGGTTGTTCATGCTTATGATCGTCTCAAATTGCTCTCAGATTATTTTAAGTATCATCAATTAAATAGGGTTCGAACAACGCAAAATTAGGGTTCGTCAATTAGGGTTCATACAACGCTATGTTACTTGATATGCGTCGTTAATGGTTGCGTTACTTCTCATTGTCTTAAGCTTTCGATTTTTTAGTGTTCATTGAATAATCTATATATGTGTTCTGTTCATGAACTTTGTTTCAGTTTTTACGCATTACGGGAATGTTATCTTAACATTTTCCAGGTAATGTTGTTCGTCCTTTTTTTTGTTAACTTTTTGATTATACTCATGTTTTTATAATTCAATTTGTTTCAATAGCTGTGTTAGTGATGTTACTTATTATTTCTGAAAATCTCAGTTGTGTGTATATTTATTAGATACATATCAATTTTTTTATGTGTTATTCATGAATGTTGTTATTTCAGGTATTACTTACTACACGGCTGTTTGGTAATTTTTTATATTTGTTACTTGGTTTTTATATTTGACTTTTGATATATTGGTATTCTCGGAAGTTTTAATCTACGTTTTTCGTTTTATTAGAACACTTGGAACCTTAAGTTTACTATGTTATGCGATTGTTTATGGGTGCGTTTTGAGTTTTATTCTCTATACTTATGTTATTCCTGTAAGGGTGCAAACTGTGATGACCCGGAAATTTCTGACCAAATTTAAACTTAATCTTTGTATGATTAACATTTCCGACACGATAAGCAAAGTCTGTAAAACTGAATCTCAAAATTTTTGAACTACTTTTATATATTTAAATACCCTTCGGTTGTTTTCGACGATTCGCGAATAATTATATGTAAATAGATACATATATACTATAACTTGAAAATGTAACGATGTATTAATTGTTTGATACGTACATTAAACTTATTGGTTTAAATATCTATTTGAATATATATGATAAGTTGAAATATTTATTATTAAAATTAATTATAAATAACTTCCAATGTGTATTTAAAAACTGATTTATGTATATTAAAAAGATATATACATATATATAATTTCAAGTTATTTAGTAAACGATAGTAACATTCATTTATTGATTCGATTGATATTTAGATAAGTTAACTAAAGCGTTTAAGATGAACCAGTAAAACACTAATTTGCTACAGTATTTTCAAATTGCTACAATACCCAAAATGCTACATTGTCTTCGAAAATCACTATTTGCTACAGTGAAATTGACTTTGCTACAGTAACTGTGCTACAGTAAACACTATTTCAAAACAAAAATATATATATATATATATATATATATATATATATGTATATGTATATGTATATGTATATGTATATGTATATACTACGAGACGATGATTTATAGAAGTAAATAACTAAAAACACTTAATTGATTAAAGCTACACTTAGAGTGACATAGTTATCAATGATTAAGTTTCTATTTTGACAAAGGTACGAGTCATGAAACGAAAAGTACTAGTTTTCTCAGCGTACGAAAGGGCATTCGAAAAACCGAAACCGGGACATAAGTCGAGTGACAACGTACGACTTATCGGAACAAAAATTACAAGTCAACTATGCATGTGAATTTAATATAATATATAATTAATTATATAAATTAAATATATTATATATATTATATTAAATTATGTCGACGAGCTAAATTACAAAAATATGTGAGCTGGAAAAACGGGCCATGCGATCGCATGGCAAATGGCCTTCAGAACCATGCGATCGCATGGGGTCTGAATTCAGGCCACACCTATAAAAGCTCGAGCATATCTGTTTCTGATTCATTCCATTACTCCGTATTTATTTACTTATTATATTATTATTATTATTATTATTATTATTATTATTATTATTATTAATAAATTAAGAATATTAATAATATTAAATCTTATTATTATTAATATTATTCTTATTATTAGTATTACACATAAAATACTACGACGAGGTTTTGCTCGAATAAATTCAAAACAAGTTTTATGAGCGGGATAAAGCTAAGGAAATTATGGGTTATTGCCAAGGAGGTTATGGGTAATGTTCGGGGGTATATTTGTGAATCAAATCTAGTGTTTATCATCTCCGTTACGTCTACGTACCTTTCTACAATATTAAATCACAATATTGATATGTAAGCATTTATATCTTATCTATTATATATTAATAGTGTATCCATGTCTAGTGCTCGAATATATATTTATACATACTTGTATACTAAATTTCGTCGTTAAACAGTTTATAATGAATCACGAATTAAATACATATATTACTGGTAAAAGGTATATGATATACATGTTTTCGGAAAGCTGGCGAAAAATCAATAACTTTTCATTTAGATATCGAATAAATTCGATGAACGGGTTAAAAGATATGATCAACTGAATTATGATTGACGTTAATTGAAATTGCTTTTGAATCGGCAATTAAGATTTAAACAACTTGTTTACGAGATTGATAAATTGGATTTTTGAATATTACCAACCGAGTAAATGAATCCTTATATAAGGTACGTCTCGTTTTGTTAAACAACTGTCAAAATTGACTTTTTAAAACGACTTTGGATAACTTTTGTATGTCGATCTCGAGCATTAGGTGTGATGACCCGGGAATTTCCGGCTAAATTTAAACTTAATTTTTATATGATTTCGATATGATAAACAAAGTCTGTAATGTTGAGTCTAAATATTTTGAAGTGTTTTCATTAATGCAATTACCCTTTGACTGTCCCGAAGGTTCACGAACAACTATTTGTAAATAAATATGTATACATAAATAGATATATAACATTTCAGATTAATAAAGTACACTTTAATAATTTGAATTAAAATGTAAAATAACATATAGAATAATTAAGTTGGTGTTAACATAATATATATATATATATATATATATATATATATATATATATATATATATATATATATATATATATATATATATATATATATATATATATATATATATATATATATATGAATTCTATTTATTGTAATGTTTGTATGTTATCATAAATATATTACATAATTAATAATATGCAATATTAATATCTAATACAATAAGTTTTATTATAAATTAAATTATAGTTGTTATAGTAATGTAATTATCATCCTCTATATTAACATCTACATTTAGTATTATTAATATTGTCATATATAATATGAAATTTGATACATGTATTATATTACTAATAGTACTAATATTATTGTTATCATTATTGGTATTATTAGTAGAATCAATATATTCTAGAATCATTAAGGTATTATAATTATGGTTATCGTAAATACAACTTATTATTATTATCATTAATATTATTAATATTATTATTAATATCAATACGAATATTATTATTAATACATTTGATATTATTATTAGTATTATCATTATATTATTTTTTAATATTGAGAGTATTATTATTAATTATATAATTATATTTACTAATTATTAATTAATATTATCTATATAATAAGATTAATTGAAGGATTCGATTTAGTCATATATCACCACTGAGTTCTCCTTTTCCTATCCATCTTGCTACAGAGATATCATTAGAATACAAGAGTTGTTAGATATCTGAATCATGTAGGGTACATATATGTTATGGTTCACCATCAGCTTTTTTTTTTTTATTTTTTTTTTAACCTCCTTGGATAACATTCCCTGTCGAGTGCTTGTCAATTAAATAAGAAATTGATTAAGCTTGTGTTAATACGAAATCCATTCAACTCTCTGTCACACGTTATCAATTGTACCTAGCAATAGCATATTACAGAGCAATATATATATATTTTTTTATACAGGGTCGATATCTCTGTATATCATTTTTTTCCAAAATCTCGATTCCAAAACAATTAACAAAATCTATCAATGCAATATTGTTAGGAATATTATGTTCAATGTATCTGTAAGTTTTCAAACCCCAATTTCGTTTTCTGAATTCGAATTTCAAAAGTCAAACTTATTTTTTTTAAAGTCAAACGAGCTGATAACATAGAAATTCGAAATTTGTTTGGACGTTTGAGTCAAATTGAGGATGCAGATAGTTTCTAGAGGGGATTTGAAACATTTTTCATTTTTTGTTCGGGGTCTAAAACATATTAAAATTTCCAATTTGATTTAGAGTTCATCCGGTTCTTCAGTACCTAGTCCCAGCTTCGATTTTCTTTAATTTTTTTTTTGTTTTTAATTAATTCCAGCTTTTACATAAAACTTCTGTTTAGATTTTAAATCCAAAAAAAAAAAACGATTATGGTTATGTTTGAATTTATCCCTGGATCGACTTTAATGGGATGAGGAAGAAGATATAAAGAGTAGAAATAACATACGGGTTAAATAAAAACGGCTTGTAAGATTGATAAGAAAAACAGATTGGCTTGAGCGGTTTAGTTGTGTGTCGGGTGTATGAAAGGTTGCGGGTTCGAGTCCCTTATGAGACAGGTAGTTTATTTTTTTTTAGTTTTATTACTACTGTTATCATTTTCATTATTATTATTATTATTATTATTATTATTATTATTATTATTATTATTATTATTATTATTATTATTATTATTATTATTATTATTATTATTATTATTATTATTATTATTATTATTATTATTATTATTATTATTACTATAAATTGTTATTAGTATGTTAAAAATTTATGATATGATTATTTTTATTATCATTTTAGTTATTATTAAGCAATGTCATTAAATATTATTATTATTATTGTTATTATTATTATTATTATCATGAATACGATTGTTATTATTATTGTAATTATGAAAATAATACAAACTATTATTAATATTAGTATTAGTATCATTGTAGAATCATTATTATTACTATTATTATTAACAAAATTATAAATATTAAAATTTCCACTAATAATATGATTGTTATAGTTATTATTATTAAGTATTATGTACTAATGTCAAAAATTATTATTTTCATTTTCATTATCATTATTAGTAAATTATTCATTCTATTAAAAACTACTGATATTATCATTATTATGAGTTTGACTATTGAAAACTACCATTAATATAGTTATTAATAGAACTATAAATAATATTATCATTTTTATTAATATTAGTATAAACACTATTATTATTTCAAATATTACTTTAGTATTAGTAATGTACCGTTTTAACTAACAAATAATAAATACATAAATACATAAATATATATTTATTACATATAACATAACGAAACTTAATATTTTTACATAAAATGAATATAAGTTGTTAATATAAAAATTGTATCACTAATAATAATATATATCTTTGTTTAACTACAAATATATGTTTTAATATATATACAAATGATATAGGTTCGTGAATCCGAGGTCAACCCTGCATTGTTCAGTTGTTCAATATCGTCATATGTATTTTTACTACAAAATATAGTACTGTGAGTTTCATTTGCTCCCTTTTTACTCTTTACGTTTTTGGGCTGAGAATACATGCAAATGCTTTATTAACTGTTTTACAATATTTATATGCGTGAGTTTCATTTGCCCTTTTTACTCTTTACATTTTTGGACTGAGAATACATGCAAATGCTTTATTAACTGTTTTACAATATTTATATGCGTGAGTTTCATTTGCCCTTTTTACTCTTTACGTTTTTGGGCTGAGAATACATGCAAATGCTTTATTAACTGTTTTACAATATTTATATGCGTGAGTTTCATTATTCCCTTTTTAAATGCTTTCGCAATATATATTTTTGGGACTGAGAATACATGCGTTGTTTTTATAACTGTTTTACGAAATAGACACAAGTAATTGAAACTACATTATACGGTTGAATGATCGAAATCGAATATGCCCCTTTTTATTAAGTCTGGTAATCTAAGAATTAGGGAACAGACACCCTAATTGACGCGAATCCTAAAGATAGATCTATCGGGTCCAACAAGCCCCATCCAAAGTACCGGATGCTTTAGTACTTCAAAATTTATATCATGTCCGAAGGAGGATCCCGGAATGATGGGGATATTCTTATATGTATATTGTGAATGTCAGTTACCAGGTGTTCAATCCATATGAATGATATTTTTGTCTCTATGCATGGGACGTATGCTTATGAGAAATGGAAATATGAAATCTTGTGGTCTATTAAAATTATGAAATGATTATTTATGATAAACCAATGAACTCACCAACCTTTTGGTTGACACTTGAAAGCATGTTTATTCTCAGGTACGAAAGAAATCTTCCGCTGTGCATTTGCTCATATTAGAGATATTACTTGGAGTCATTCATGACATATTTCAAAAGACGTTGCATTCGAGTCTTTGAGTTCATCAAGATTATTATTAAGTCAATTATATTTTGATATATTATGAAATGCTATACATGCCTGTCAACTGTCGATGTAACGAAAGTTTGTCTTTTAAAAACGAATGCAATGTTTGTAAAATGTATCATATAGAGGTCAAGTACCTCGCGATATAATCAACTATTGTGAATCGTTTATAATCGATGTGGACTTTGTCCGGATGGATTGGGACGGGTCTTCACAGTTGGTATCAGAGCGGAGGTCTTAGCGAACCAGGCCTGCATTAGTGTGTCTAACTGATAAGTCGTTAGGAGGCATTAGTGAGTGTGGACTTCGACCGTGTCTGCATGTCAAAAGTTTTGCTTATCATTTCTAGTCGGAAATCATCTGCTTATCATCCTTAGGAAATTACCTGCTTAACATTCTTAGTCTAGACACATCTTACTGCAATGATTGCATGAATAGTGTATAGATAAAAATTCATATCTTAGCGTATCTGTTACTGTAACTTTGCCTGACAACTCCCGTAGATTCCTCCGTAACTTATGGGATTTTAGTATTATATATGCATATGTAAATTATGTATTGCAGGGTACTAATCTACATCCTATAATCTATTTTTAATCGAAAATCCTTCATCTGATCATACGAGATGAATCCTGCAACCAGTTCGAGTCCCTCAGATTCCGATAGCTATTCCGATAGTTATTCCCACAGCTATTCCGACATAGATGTTCACCTAAACTCCGAAAATAGCATCATCGGCATGAATCAACCAATCAGCCATTATCAATTCATTTGATGGGTTCGTAGTCGACTTAATTAATGTAAACGCAGAGAAGGCAATCCCTTCCACCAACCGAATTCACCTCACAATGAACCTGAGGCGTTTACCGACGAACCTGTTCGAGACACCATTTTCAGTCTCATTTCTAGGGTAACTCGACAAGATTATATTCTATCCACAATTCTGAACCTTATTCATCCGCTCGTTCCGATCGACAATCATCCTGGAGTAATAAGTCAACGAACTTCGCGCTCGAATAATCAATTCGGAGAATATGGTGCAAAATGTACCAGCTTCAGCAACATCACCGGCACCAACAGTACCATCAATAACAACACCAGTACCATCAACAATCCATGCTTCAATATCATCATCTGTACTTTGAGTATGATCTTCGTTCTACGTATCGTTCTACCTCATTTATCTTCGTTCGACATGGCGAATATGTAATCTCTAAAGTTTTAGAGATTATTTATTCTAGTTCCAACCGAAAAGCAAATGAGTTTAATATCATATTAACTCATTAAATCCATGAATACATCTGAAGAAAATATATATGTATATATATTTTCATAAAGATTGTAATTAAAAATTCTCTTGTACAAACTGTTAATGGTGAAAATATTTTAACGGGTAGGTAATACCCGAGGAATATTTAAATTTCACATTAATAAATTACATTGTACGTTCTTCGAATCTGTTTCAACGGTCATATACTATCCTACTTACATCCACCGATATACGTATCCGTTCACCAAAGAATAACTATTTTCATTCAAATTCAATTTCATATTAGGATTTTGACATATCAGAATCCAACAAGTGGCATAATGAAGAAAAAATGGACACAATAAAAATTGATTAGAAACAGACTAATTAACAATATGAAATTTTGTTAAGAATCCACGCTAACAAAATCCTAGCTAACTGTTCCTAGCTAACTGTTAATTCCGTATTACATTTTATTTATCGCAATTTAATTATCGCAATTTATTTTATCGCAATTTAATTCTCGTAATTTTATTTATTGTTATTTAAATTTCTGTTATTTACTTTACGCACTTTATTTATCGTTATTTAATTTCTGTTATTCATTTTACGCACTTTAAATATCGGGACACGTATACAAGGTTTTGACATATCATATCGACGCATCTATATATATTATTTGGAATCACCATAGACACTCTATATGCAGTAATGATCGAGTTTTCTATACAGGGTTGAGGTTGATTCTACAATAATATATATAGTTTGAGTTGTGATTGAGTCTGAGACGTATACGGGTCACAACACATGTTAATTAATTCGAATATTATATATTAAACTATATATGAATTATTGGACTGTTAATTGTGGACTATCAACTGTGGACCGTCGACATTGGAGAATTAAAATGAATTAAAATATTGATTATAACATATGAAACTAAACAATTCTTCAAGTTTGCCACTTGATTTCATCTTAAACCTCATTTGTATCTTGACGATTACAATCTGCGTTCAAACTTCTCATGATTCTTGAAAACACCTCAATCGAGAGGATGAACCAACCGCACTTCATCTACAGAAGAAAAGATTGATGTATATAGTTATGCACCTGAAAAACTCTCGGAAACTGAGCAAACGTTTAAAACGCAACTATACTAATTTCTTAGTGTTATTATTACCCAAAATAACTTTGCAATCCCTTTCCAAATTAGCAAATTTTGACACGGCTCCAGCAAGTCAACTTTGATTTTTCATTCGAGACAACCTTATGATAACCTTGATATATATGCGTGCCCTTTTATTGCTACCAGGGAACCTTTTATATTTCCCCATATTACCAGCAGACGTACCAGCAACCTCGTTGCTCTTTGGCTTAAATCCCTCCGACAAATCACTATATTTATCTATTGAAGTCTCATCATATTCTCATCTGCATCTGGTAACGAGAATTACCATACCAATTACTGAGAATCATCAATCAGTATTTCAAATCTCACAACGTTTCTACATCAACAATTATATGTATACATATAACATTTACCTCTTAGAATTATGATCTTTCATTCTGAAATTCTGAAAAGCAACCAGTCTACGAATCAATACTCGGAATGTTGAAAAAGCTCAAAGATTTTGATACTGAAAAAAAAAATGAATTGAGCAAATCATGAAGGAGACTCTGAACAAATTACAAGGACTAAACTTGTACATAAAGGATTTAGATGATTCTGTTTCTGATGAAATCTTTAACGAATACCTTGCTCCTTACTCGCTCTAAATCATCGTGAATGAATTTCTTCATCACAATTTGATTCTAAAATTCTAAGATATTATCGTATCTTTCATTATTAATACCCAAAATAATTCTGAAGATATCTTCATAAAAATTCTAGTTCGATATTAATCATCTCCCCGCACTGTCTGTGTTATTTCATAAAAGGAAACTGTTTTAGTTTCTATATTCTATAAATCTTCGAATTTAAAATATGAATGTTTTGAAGTAGTGTTGGAAACTGATGCATGAGTTAGTATAATATAATGACACTTGATCAACGTGATTATATTACGGTAAGTCATGCTGAGCTTCTAATGAAACGTGATGATGGTTCACAGTAAATCATACCATCATTATGTGCCATGTTACACGACTCGTTCATTCTACTTCACCTCCGAACATATCAAGAAAATATATTCTTGATAGTTCTTTCTTTCCCGGATATTCTGGTAATTTAACGAATCAAGATCGTGTTATTACCATCTCTTTCTTAGAACATTAACTATGTTCATTTGGAAATTCATATTTATGAATTCTGGACCGTTGCTCGCTTTAATAGAGGTCGAGAGAATAAAAAAAAAAAAAATAAAGAGATCTAAAATATAAGAGAAAATATAAAGCCCAATGACAACACCGAAATTACAAACCGTGGATATCAGTACGTATAGCAAAATAAAGTTACGGGAGGATTATAAATATAATAATCCATAGAGCATAATAGAAATAAACAGATTCTTCAGGTGAGAGTTGGAAAAGAAGAACGATCATTGCGATAGTTAGAATAAGAACAAGGATCAGAACAGGGTTAAGCATTTTCATAAATCTTTTGAATTTAGGAACTGAGTATAGAAGTGGTGAAAACAAATGGAACGGAAAAGGTAAATTTATAAAGGAAATATCAGACGTAGCAATCGAGGCAGATCACCGTATTTAATTATAGAGATCTTAACTTCCTTACTCGCCAAAGAATCAAATCTTTTGGATTTCGAAGATTTTCTTTTAAATCCCTTGAATTTCAGAATTCAACCAATACAACGTCAAAAGTTAAGACGCACCTTATTTTCTAAATTCAATCCTGACTCTGCCAAAAGCTAAGACAAATCTTTATCCTTTCAATTCACTATTTTATGATAGGTTCACTAGTACGCTCCGTATAGTCGAATTGTTTTATTTATATTAATCAATAATGATAAAACGATATTTATCAACTCATATTCGTTATGAAAACATTTCTATTGTTAGCCATGACCACCTCACTCAAATTTCGGGACAAAATTTCTTTAACGGGTAGGTACTGTGATGACCCGGGAATTTCCGACTAAATTTAAACTTAATTTTTATATGATTTCGATACGATAAACAAAGTCTGTAATGTTGAGTCTAAATATTTTGAAGTGTTTTCATTAATGCAATTACCCTTTGACTGTCCCGAAGGTTCACGAACAACTATTTGTAAATAAATATGTATACATAAATAGATATATAACATTTCAGATTAATAAAGTACACTTTAATAATTCGAATTAAAATGTAAAATAACATATAGAATAATTAAGTTGTTGTTAACATAATATATATATATATATATATATATATATATATATATATATATATATATATATATATATATATATATATATATGAATTCTATTTATTGTAATGTTTGTATGTTATCATAAATATATTACATAATTAATAATATGCAATATTAATATCTAATACAATAAGTTTTATTATAAATTAAATTATAGTTGTTATAGTAATATAATTATCATCCTCTATATTAACATCTACATTTAGTATTATTAATATTGTCATATATAATATAAAATTTGATACATGTATTATATTACTAATAGTACTAATATTATTGTTATCATTATTGGTATTATTAGTAGAATCAATATATTCTAGAATCATTAAGGTATTATAATTATGGTTATCGTAAATACAACTTATTATTATTATCATTAATATTATTAATATTATTATTAATATCAATACGAATATTATTATTAATACATTTGATATTATTATTAGTATTATCATTATATTATTTTTTAATATTGAGAGTATTATTATTAATTATATAATTATATTTACTAATTATTAATTAATATTATCTATATAATAAGATCAATTGAAGGATTTGATTTAGTCATATATCACCACTGAGTTCTCTTTTTCCTATCTATCTTGCTACAGAGACATCATTAGAATACAAGAGTTGTTAGATATCTGAATCATGTAGGGTACATATATGTTATGGTTCACCATCAGCTTTTTATTTTATTTTTGTTTTAACCTCATTGGATAACATTCCCTGTCGAGTGCTTGTCAATTAAATAAGAAATTGATTAAGCTTGTGTTAATACGAAATCCATTCAACTCTCTGTCACACGTTATCAATTGTACCTAGCAATAGCATATTACAGAGCAATATATATATATTTTTTTATACAGGGTCAATATCTCTGTATATCATTTTTTTTTCCAAAATCTCGATTCCAAAACAATTAACAAAATCTATCAATGCAATATTGTTAGGAATATTATGTTCAATGTATTTGTAAGTTTTCAAACCCCAATTTCGTTTTCTGAATTCGAATTTCAAAAGTCAAACTTATTTTTTTTAAAGTCAAACGAGCTGATAACATAGAAATTCGAAATTTGTTTGGACGTTTGAGTCAAATTGAGGATGCAGATAGTTTCTAGAGGAGATTTGAAACATTTTTCATTTTTTGTTCGGGGTCTAAAACATATTAAAATTTCCAATTTGATTTAGAGTTCATCCGGTTCTTCAGTACCTAGTCCCAGCTTCGATTTTCTTTAATTTTTTTTTGTTTTTAATTAATTCCAGCTTTTACATAAAACTTCTGTTTAGATTTAAAAAAAAAAATGATTATGGTTATGTTTGAATTTATCCCTGGATCGACTTTAATGGGATGAGGAAGAAGATATAAAGAGTAGAAATAACATACGGGTTAAATAAAAACGGCTTGTAAGATTGATAAGAAAAACAGATTGGCTTGAGCGGTTTAGTTGTGTGTCGGGTGTATGAAAGGTTGAGGGTTCGAGTCCCTTATGAGACAGGTAGTTTATTTTTTTTAGTTTTATTAATACTGTTATCATTTTCATTATTATTATTATTATTATTATTATTATTATTATTATTATTATTATTATTATTATTATTATTATTATTATTATTATTATTATTATTATTATTATTATTACTATTACTATAAATTGTTATTAGTATATTAAAAATTTATGATATGATTATTATTATTATCATTTTAGTTATTATTAAGCAATGTCATTAAATATTATTATTATTATTGTTATTATTATTATTATCATGAATACGATTGTTATTATTATTGTAATTATGAAAATAACACAAACTATTATTAATATTAGTATTAGTATCATTGTAGAATCATTATTATTACTATTATTATTAACAAAATTATAAATATTAAAATTTCCACTAATAATAAGATTGTTATAGTTATTATTATTAAGTATTATGTACTAATGTCAAAAATTATTATTTTCATTTTCATTATCATTATTATTAAATTATTCATTCTATTAAAAACTACTGATATTATCATTATTATGAGTTTGACTATTGAAAACTACCATTAATATAGTTATTAATAGAACTATAAATAATATTATCATTTTTATTAATATTAGTATAAACACTATTATTATTTCAAATATTACTTTAGTATTAGTAATGTACCGTTTTAACTAACAAATAATAAATACATAAATACATAAATATATATTTATTACATATAACATAACGAAACTTAATATTTTTACATAAAATGAATATAAGTTGTTAATATAAAAATTGTATCACTAATAATAATATATATCTTTGTTTAATTACAAATATATGTTTTAATATATATACAAATGATATAGGTTCATGAATCCGAGGTCAACCCTGCATTGTTCAGTTGTTCAATATCATCATATGTATTTTTACTACAAAATACAGTACTGTGAGTTTCATTTGCTCCCTTTTTACTCTTTATGTTTTTGGGCTGAGAATACATGCAAATGCTTTATTAACTGTTTTACAATATTTATATGCGTGAGTTTCATTTGCCCTTTTTACTCTTTACGTTTTTGGGCTGAGAATACATGCAAATGCTTTATTAACTGTTTTACAATATTTATATGCGTGAGTTTCATTTGCCCTTTTTACTCTTTACGTTTTTGGGCCGAGAATACATGCAAATGCTTTATTAACTGTTTTACAATATTTATATGCGTGAGTTTCATTATTCCCTTTTTAAATGCTTTCGCAATATATATTTTTGGGACTGAGAATACATGCGTTGTTTTTATAACTGTTTTACGAAATAGACACAAGTAATTGAAACTACATTATATGGTTGAATGATCGAAATCGAATATGCCCCTTTTTATTAAGTCTGGTAATCTAAGAATTAGGGAACAGACACCCTAATTGATGCGAATCCTAAAGATAGATCTATCGGGCCCAACAAGCCCCATCCAAAGTACCGGATGCTTTAGTACTTCGAAATTTATATCATGTCCGAAGGAGGATCCCGGAATTACGGGGATATTCTTATATGTATATTGTGAATGTCGGTTACCAGGTGTTCAATCCATATGAATGATATTTTTGTCTCTATGCATGGGACGTATGCTTATGAGAAATGGAAATATGAAATCTTGTGGTCTATTAAAATTATGAAATGATTATTTATGATAAACCAATGAACTCACCAACCTTTTGGTTGACACTTGAAAGCATGTTTATTCTCAGGTACGAAAGAAATCTTCCGCTGTGCATTTGCTCATATTAGAGATATTACTTGGAGTCATTCATGACATATTTCAAAAGACGTTGCATTCGAGTCTTTGAGTTCATCAAGATTATTATTAAGTCAATTATATTTTGATCTATTATGAAATGCTATACATGCCTGTCAACTGTCGATGTAACGAAAGTTTGTCTTTTAAAAACGAATGCAATGTTTGTAAAATGTATCATATAGAGGTCAAGTACCTCGCGATATAATCAACTGTTGTGAATTGTTTATAATCGATGTGGACTTTGTCCGGATGGATTGGGACGGGTCTTCACATTAGGATTGTGATACACTATGACATGACCTAGCTTGATAGACATTTATTGACCAACATATGTTCTCTAGGTTGAGATCTACGGTTATTTGGTAATCCGAGTTTCGATCACATTTTGGTGAACGACTTTATATGCTGCTAAGGTGAGTTTCATTTGCTCCCTTTTTAATTGCTTTTGCAATCTATATTTTTGGGCTGAGAATACATGCACTTTATTTTTAAACGCAATGGATACAAGTACATACTAAATTCTACACCGAGTTTGAACCGAAAATCCCTTATCTTTTGTAACTAGTAACTGCCGGTTATAAGAACTGGTGGGCGCGAGTAGTAGTATATGGATCCATAGGGCTTGATATCCCCGTCCGAGCTAGAGCACTAGCCTTTTAACGGACGTATGCTATTTGAGAAGCGTACACGTTGGTTTGCGTGTATTATTAAGATGATTATACAAAGGGTACAAATTATATATACGTTAAGTTTAGTTACCAGGGTGCTCAATTTCGTAGAATATTTTGATAAACGTTTCTGGATTGAACAACTGAAATCTTGTGATCCACCTTTATATACAGATTATGCGCAACATTAAAACTATGAACTCACCAACCTTTGTGTTGACACTTTTAAGCATGTTTATTCTCAGGTTTCTAGAAGTCTTCTGCTGTTTGCTTATATGTGATACAAGCTATGTGCATGGAGTCATACATGCTTTATTCAAGAAAACTTTGCATTCACAAAATCATCACCGTGTATCTTATTTTGACTTCATTGTCAACGGATGTATTATGGTAAACTATTATTTATGGTGATTGTCTATATGTAGAAATCATCAAACGTTGAAAACATTAGAAATTGATGTTCATTTATTGTGTACCTTTTGAAAAGAATGCAATGTTTACAAAACGTATCATATAGAGGTCAAATACCTCGCAATGAAATCAATGAATGACGTTTTCGTTCATATAGATTTGGAGCGATCGTCACAATTGGTATCAGAGCGTTGGTCCTAGCGAACCAGGTCTTGCATGAGTGTGTCTAACTGATAGTTGTTAAGATGCATTAGTAAGTTTGGACTTCGACCGTGTCTGCATGTTAAAAGTTTTGCTTATCATTTCTTGTCAGAAATTACATGCTTGTCATTCTTAAAGTCTAGACACGTTAGCCTGTATTTATTGCATAAATAGTGTATAGACAAAAATTCATATCTTAGCGTATCTGTTACTGTAAATTTTTCCTGACATCTTCTGAAAATTTCTCCGTAATTTACGGGATTTTGGTATTATATATACATATGTAAATTATGTATTGAAGAGTACCAATCTAAATTCTATAATCTATCTTATATCAAAAATCAATTCCCTGATTATATAAGATGGATCACGTATCTAGTTCAAATTCCTTAAACTCCGATAGCTATTCTGATATGGATATTCACCTGAACTCCGAAGGCAGTGTAACCGGAATGGATCAACCAATTAGCCATCACCTATTCTGGATGAATTAGGGATGGGTTCGTAGCCTACTTAATCATTGGAGAGAAGAAGAAGGCGATCCCTTCCATCTACCACATTGCCCTCTTGGCGAAGAACCTGAAGCACTAACCGGCAAACCTGTTCGTAATACCATTTTCTCTCTCATCTCCAGAATTTCTCGTCATGATCATATACTCTCTCAAATTCTGGATCTTATTCATCCGCTCGTCCGAACCGCCAATCATCCCGGTGTAGTAGAAGAAGTCAACGAGCTTCGCGCTCGGGTAGTGGCTTTGGAGAATATGGTGCAAAGGTTACAAGCACCAGCAGAATCACCGGTATCAACAGTACCACCGACAACAACACCAACAGTACCATTATCACCACCAACAACATCCGCACCGCATGAAATGTCCCGTTCTTATTGATTAAAAACGTTCCATATTAATTGATTTCGTTGCGAGGTTTTGACCTCTATATGAGACGTTTTTCAAAGACTGCATTCATTTTTAAAACAAACCATAACCTTTATTTCATAAATAAAGGTTTAAAAAGCTTTACATAGATTATCAAATAATGATAATCTAAAATATCCTGTTTACACACGACCATTACATAATGGTTTACAATACAAATATGTTACATCGAAATCAGTTTCTTGAATGCAGTTTTTACACAATATCATACAAACATGGACTCCAAATCTTGTCCTTATTTTAGTATGCAACAACGGAAGCTCTTAGTATTCACCTGAGAATAAACATGCTTTAAACGTCAACAAAAATGTTGGTGAGTTATAGGTTTAACCTATATATATATATCAAATCGTAACAATAGACCACAAGATTTCATATTTTAATACACATCCCATACATAGAGATAAAAATCATTCATATGGTGAACACCTGGTAACCGACATTAACAAGATGCATATATATAAGAATATCCCCATCATTCCGGGACACCCTTCGGATATGATATAAATTTCGAAGTACTAAAGCATCCGGTACTTTGGATGGGGTTTGTTAGGCCCAATAGATCTATCTTTAGGATTCGCGTCAATTAGGGTGTCTGTTCCCTAATTCTTAGATTACCAGACTTAATAAAAAGGGGCATATTCGATTTCGATAATTCAACCATAGAATGTAGTTTCACGTACTTGTGTCTATTTTGTAAATCATTTATAAAACCTGCATGTATTCTTATCCCAAAAATATTAGATTTTAAAAGTGGGACTATAACTCACTTTCACAGATTTTTACTTCGTCGGGAAGTAAGACTTGGCCACTGGTTGATTCACGAACCTATAACAATATATACATATATATCAAAGTATGTTTAAAATATATTTACAACACTTTTAATATATTTTGATGTTTTAAGTTTATTAAGTCAGCTGTCCTCGTTAGTAATCTACAACTAGTTGTTCACAGTTAGATGTACAGAAATAAATCGATAAATATTATCTTGAATCAATCCACGACCCAGTGTATACGTATCTCAGTATTGATCACAACTCAAACTATATATATTTTGGAATCAACCTCAACCCTGTATAGCTAACTCCAACATTCACATATAGAGTGTCTATGGTTGTTCCAAAATATATATAGATGCGTCGACATGATAGGTCGAAACATTGTATACGTGTCTATGGTATCTCAAGATTACATAATATACAATACAAGTTGATTAAGTTATGGTTGGAATAGATTTGTTACCAATTTTCACGTAGCTAAAATGAGAAAAATTATCCAATCTTATTTTACCCATAACTTCTTCATTTTAAATCCGTTTTGAGTGAATCAAATTGCTATGGTTTCATATTGAACTCTATTTTATGAATCTAAACAGAAAAGTATAGGTTTATAGTCGGAAAAATAAGTTACAAGTCATTTTTGTAAAGGTAGTCATTTCAGTCGAAAGAACGACGTCTAGATGACCATTTTAGAAAACATACTTCCACTTTGAGTTTAACCATAATTTTTGGATATAGTTTCATATTCATAATAAAAATAATTTTCTCAGAATAACAACTTTTAAATCAAAGTTTATCATAGTTTTTAATTAACTAACCCAAAACAGCCCGCGGTGTTACTACGACGGCGTAAATCCGGTTTTACGGTGTTTTTCGTGTTTCCAGGTTTTAAATCATTAAGTTAGCATATCATATAGATGTAGAACATGTGTATAGTTAATTTTAAAAGTCAATTTAGAAGGATTAACTTTTGTTTGCGAACAAGTTTAGAATTAACTAAACTATGTTCTAGTGATTACGAGTTTAAACCTTCGAATAAGATAGTTTTATATATATGAATCGAATGATGTTATGAACATAATTACTACCTCAAGTTTAGTAGGTAAACCTACTGGTAGTGACAAGAAATGATCTAGCTTCAAAGGATCTTGGATGGCTTGAAAGTTCTTGAAGTAGGATAATGACACAAAAACAAGTTCAAGTAAGATTTTTACTCGAATTAAGATAGTTTATAGTTATAGAAATTGAATCAAAGTTTAAATATGAATATTACCTTGAATAAGAAAGATAACCTACTGTATATAACAAAGGTTTCTTGATCTTAGATGATTACTTGGAATGGATTAGAAAGCTTGGAAGTAAATTAGTAAACTTGAAGGAATTTTTGAAGTGTTCTTGAAGTGTTCTTCCTATGATGATTATAGCTTGATTCTTGAAGTGATTTTTGATGAAGATGATGATTAACTACTAGAAAAATACGTTCATAATAGTGTGTGTGTGTGTTGAGAGAGAATTAGAAAGAGAATTGGAAGTGAAATGGAGTGAATGATGAGTGGTAATTGGTGAGTGGTGAGTGGGGTTAAAAGGAGTTCTAGTTAGTTGACTAGCTCATGGTAGAAGTTAAAATTGATTAGTCATACATGACATAATCAAGAGTGGAATCCCATGCTAGTTCCTATTGGTATATACTCATAGTAAGTACGTTTTGAAGCTGTGTATAATACGGGTAAGAATACGACTAGAATTCTTGATAAAAGAAAAGAATGGAAAAGTAACTGTAACCATTTTCGTTAAGTATGAGTGTTTTGATATATGTCTTGAAGTCTTCCAAAAGTATTTTAATACATCTAAATACACTACATGTATATACATTTTAACTGAGTCGTTAAGTCATCGTTAGTCGTTACATGTAAGTGTTGTTTTGAAACCTTTAAGTTAACGATCTCAATTAATGTTGTTAACCCATTATTTATTATATCTAATAAGATGTTAAATTATTATCTTATCATGATATTATGATATATTAATATATCTTAATATGATATATATACATTTAAATGTCGTTACAACGATAATCGTTACATATATGTCTCGTTTCGAAATCCTTAAATTAGTAGTCTTGTTTATATGTATATAACTCATTGTTAATATACTTATGGAGATACTTACTTATCATAATCTCATGTTAACCATATGTATATCCATATATATATCGTCATGTCGTTTTTACAAGTTTTAACGTTCGTGAATCGCCGGTCAACTTGGGTGGTCAATTGTCTATATGAAACATATTTCAATTAATCAAGTCTTAACAAGTTTGATTGCTTAACATGTTGGAAACATTTAATCATGTAAATATCAATCTCAATTAATATATATAAACATGGAAAAGTTCGGGTCACTACACCGCAAGCCTCAACATCACAATATGTACCTTGAACATCAACGTCATACGCATCGTAGTTACCAAGAAATACCAGCAACAATAACTGATGAAGTATTAACTCATTTTCCCTGAAGAAATTTTATATATATTTAATATATATGAATTTTGAAATCAAAATAAATCTTTTCGTACTAAGCTATTACGTGTGAATCTTAACTGGTAGGTACTACTTGGTTAGTTCATATTACTAATATGCTATGATGTACATCCTTCGTTAATGACTTAACCATCGTTAACTACAATCTCTGTTTTCAACTCAATGAATTCCATTTCATAATAAACTAAGTATATTATTCAATTATATGGTTGATTTTATACTTTCATCTTCGATGTATTCGAAACTTTCTATAAAACATCATTCGTACCTTGCGAAGTTAGCAAGAGTTCCATGAGCACCAACGTGATTCACTGAGAAAATATCAATAAAACTGAGTATTGATTACATTAGTGAAATACTCCGTAAAGATTATTAAATCTTTAATGTTTTAGAGATTATTCATTTCTAATTCAAGTCAAAAATCAAATGAGCTTAATATAATATTAACTCATCAAATCTGTATTACATCTGAAGAAAATATACATACATATATTTTCATAAAGACGGTAATAAAAATTCTTTTGTACAAAATATTACTTGTGAAATCTTTAACGGGTAGGTAATTCCCGGGAAATATATAAGTTCACAATTAATATGTTATACTGTACATTCTTCAACTATGATTCAAAAATTATTAACTATGCTCACAGCTATATACAATCGTTTCCATACAAATTCAATTACATATTCTGATATTGACGGATCAGAATCCAAGTCAAGATTTAACGGGTGACATCATTCTTAGATCTCTACATCTTTCAAAGCTATACTTTGACTTCAAAAATGTGAAAGATCCTTTAGCATTGTTATTACTGAAAATAACCTTGCAATTTCTTTTCAAAGTATCCAGTATTATCAACCGTTCAACCAGTCAACAATGACCTTTCAGACTTGTAACTTTGGCATATACGTTTTTGTTATCGGGGAATCTTTCATGTTCCACCACATTAGCAGTAAATTTACCAACAACTTCATTGATCTTTGACCTTCCGAAAAATCCTTATACTCATTGAAACCGTATCATGTACTCATCCACATCTTTTAACGGCAATTGCCATACCAACTATCGGGAATTAGCAATCAGTATTTTGAAATCTTGTAGCACGTCTACGCCAACAGTTATATGTTTACATATAACGTCTACCTCCTGGACTTACATACTTCGAATGTGAAGTTTCCGAAAAACACCCCAAACTACGAAACTAGTTCTCCGAATTTTGGAAAAATGTTGATGAAGCAGCAAAAACTGTAAACGACCTTAACAGTCAAAAGTTTGATGATAAAGAATAGTATGGTGGTAAAGCTGAGAAAAAGAGAAGGTTTGGAACTGGAAAACGGATTGAGCAGACCATGAAGGAGGCTGTGGACAAATCACAAAGACGAAATCTACCTTTAAAGAATCCAAATGATTCAGTGTCTGTTGAAACCATTAGTAAGAACCTTACTTCTTATTCTAAACCTTCGCAGACAGATTTTCCGCATCATCCTCTGATATTAGAAATTCTAAGATATCATCGTATCTTCCATTATAAATATCCTCCATATTTCTGAAGATATTTTCATAACTATTCTTATCTGAAATCATTTATCTCTTCACGCTATCTTTGTTACATCATAAAAGAAACTATTTTAGTTTCTAAAATCTAAAAAATTCGAAAAATGGATGTTTTGAAGTAATGTTGGGAACTGAAGCATGAATTAGTATAATATAATGACACTTGATCAATGTGATTATATTACAGTAAGTCATGCTGAGTTTCTAATGGAACGTGATAAAGGTTCACAGATCATACCCTCATCATAAATCATGTTACATAACTCTTTCATTTTATATAATCTCTAAATATATCAAGAAAATATATTTCTTGATGATTCGGTCTTTTCCAGGTATTCTGGTAATTTGACAAGTCAGATTATGCCGTTACCGTTTCTTTCTTAGAACATTAATTATGTTCATTTCGAAATTCATACCTACGAATTCTGGACCATTATTCGCTTGACTTGAAGTCGGGAAGGAAAAACAAAAGCATGGAACTCCTAAATATAAGGGAAAATATAAAGCCTGACAACAACACATATATTACAAACCATTTATATCAATGTGTATAGCAATATAAAGACACAGGAGAATGAAAAACACTATAACCCCAAGGTAATGGTAGAAGAAAGTAATTTCCTCTGGTGGTAGATGAAAAAGAAGAATGAAAGATATGAAAGTTAGAAGTATATCAAGAATCAGAACTGGATGAAGCATTTCACAATCTTTTGAAAGTATGAAATGAGGAAGAAGATATAGGAGTAGTGAAAATAATGAAACGGAAGAGGTCAATTTATAGCAAAATATCGGACGCAACAATAGAGGTAGATTACGCATTTAATCAAAAAAAAAATCCTAATTTCTGCAAATTCTGAAAAATCAAATCTTATTTAAATTATGAAGATTTTCTATTCCTTAAATTCCGAAAATAAATCGTTACTACATCAAGAGATAAGACGAATCTCTATTCTCCATTTCACTCTATTACGATAACTTCTCACATACAATTCGAGTAATCGGATTGTTTTATCCGTATTATTCAATGGTGATAAAATTCTATTTACCAACTCATATTCGTCATTAAAACATTTTTATTGTTAGCCATGACGACCTCACTCAAATTTCGGGACGAAATTTCTTTAACGGGTAGGTACTGTGATGACCCGGAAATTTCTGACCAAATTTAAACTTAATCTTTGTATGATTAACATTTCTGACACGATAAGCAAAGTCTGTAAAACTGAATCTCAAAATTTTTGAACTACTTTTATATATTTAAATACCCTTCGGTTGTTTTCGACGATTCGCGAACAATTATATGTAAATAGATACATATATACTATAACTTGAAAATGTAACGATGTATTAATTGTTTGATACCGTACATTAAACTTATTGGTTTAAATATCTATTTGAATATATATGATAAGTTGAAATATTTATTATTAAAATTAATTTTAAATAACTTCCAATGTGTATTTAAAAACTGATTTATGTATATTAAAAAGATATATACATATATATAATTTCAAGTTATTTAGTAAACGATAGTAACATTCATTTATTGATTCGATTGATATTTAGATAAGTTAACTAAAGCGTTTAAGATGAACCAGTAAAACACTAATTTGCTACAGTATTTTCAAATTGCTACAGTACCCAAAATGCTACATTGTCTTCGAAAATCACTATTTGCTACAGTGAAATTGACTTTGCTACAGTAACTGTGCTACAGTAAACACTATTTCAAAATATACATATACATATATATATATATATATATATATATATATATATATATATATATATATATATATATATATATATGTGTGTGTGTGTGTGTGTATGTGTATGTATATACTACGAGACGATGATTTATAGAAGTAAATAACCAAAACACTTAATTGATTAAAGCTACACTTAGAGTGACATAGTTATCAATGATTAAGTTTATATTTTGACAAAGGTACGAGTCACGAAACGAAAAGTACTAGTTTTCTCAGCGTACGAAAGGGCATTCGAAAAACCGAAACCGGGACATAAGTCGAGTGACAACGTACGACTTATCGGAACAAAAATTACAAGTCAACTATGCATGTGAATTTAATATAATATATAATTAATTATATAAATTAAATATATTATATATATTATATTAAATTATGTCGACGAGCTAAATTACAAAAATATGTGAGCTGGAAAAACGGGCCATGCGATCGCATGGCAAATGGCCTTCAGAACCATACGATCACATGGGGTCTGAATTCAGGCCACACCTATAAAAGCTCGAGCATATCTGTTTCTGATTCATTCCATTACTCCGTATTTATTTACTTATTATATTATTATTATTATTATTATTATTATTATTATTATTATTATTATTATTATTATTATTATTATTAAGAATATTAATAATATTAAATCTTATTATTATTAATATTATTCTTATTATTAGTATTACACATAAAATACTACGACGAGGTTTTGCTCGAATAAATTCAAAACAAGTTTTATGAGCGAGATAAAGCTAAGGAAATTATGGGTTATTGCCAAGGAGGTTATGGGTAATGTTCGGGGGTATATTTGTTAATCAAATCTAGTGTTTATCATCTCCGTTACGTCTACGTACCTTCCTACAATATTAAATCACAATATTGATATGTAAGCATTTATATCTTATCTATTATATATTAATAGTGTATCCATGTCTAGTGCTCGAATATATATTTATACATACTTGTATACTAAATTTTGTCGTTAAACAGTTTATAATGAATCACGAATTAAATACATATATTACTGGTAAAAAGTATATGATATACATGTTTTCGGAAAGCTGGCGAAAAATCAATAACTTTTCATTTAGATATCGAATAAATTCGATGAACGGGTTAAAAGATATGATCAACTGAATTATGATTGACGTTAATTGAAATTGCTTTTGAATCTGCAATTAAGATTTAAACAACTTGTTTGCGAGATTGATAAATTGGATTTTTGAATATTACCAACCGAGTAAATGAATCCTTATATAAGGTACGTCTCGTTTTGTTAAACAACTGTCAAAATTGACTTTTTGAAACGAATTTGGATAACTTTTGTATGTCGATCTCGAGCATTAGGATTGTGATACACTATGACCTGACCTAGCTTAATAGACATTTATTGACCAACATATGTTCTCTAGGTTGAGATCTACGGTTATTTGGTAATTCGAGTTTCGATCACATTTTGGTGAACGACTTTATATGCTGCTAAGGTGAGTTTCATTTGCTCCCCTTTTAATTGCTTTTGCAATCTATATTTTTGGGCTGAGAATACATGCACTTTATTTTTAAACGCAATGGATACAAGTACATACTAAATTCTACACCGAGTTTGAACCGAAAATCCCTTTGCTTTGGTAACTAGTAACTGCCGGTTATAAGAACTGGTGGGCGCGAGTAGTAGTATATGGATCCATAGGGCTTGATATCCCCGTCCGAGCTAGAGCACTAGCCTTTTAACGGACGTATGCTATTTGAGAAGCGTACACGTTGGTTTGCGTGTATTATTAAGATGATTATACAAAGGGTACAAATTATATATACGTTAAGTTTAGTTACCAGGGTGCTCAATTTCGTAGAATATTTTGATAAACGTTTCTGGATTGAACAACTGAAATCTTGTGATCCACCTTTATATACAGATTATGTGCAACATTAAAACTATGAACTCACCAACCTTTGTGTTGACACTTTTAATCATGTTTATTCTCAGGTTTCTAGAAGTCTTCCGCTGTTTGCTTATATGTGATACAAGCTATGTGCATGGAGTCATACATGCTTTATTCAAGAAAACTTTGCATTCACAAAATCATCACCGTGTATCTTATTTTGACTTCATTGTCAACGGATGTATTATGGTAAACTATTATTTATGGTGATTGTCTATATGTAGAAATCATCAAACGTTGAAAACCTTAGAAATTAATATTCATTTATTGTGTACCTTTTGAAAAGAATGCAATGTTTACAAAACGTATCATATAGAGGTCAAATACCTCGCAATGAAATCAATGAATGACGTGTTCGTCCATATGGATTTGGAGCGATTGTCACACAAACTAAAGTCCCACATCGGTCATGGGACAAAACAAATGTATGTATATAAGTCTAAGGGAAAGTCATTCTATCACCAATTGGTTTTAGAATAAGGATGGACTCTTGGGCTTATATTGCAGGACATTGTGTTTGGGCTATACTGTGATGACCCGGGAATTTCCGACCAAATTTAAACTTAATCTTTATATGATTTCGATACGATAAGCAAAGTATGTAATGTTGAGTCTAGAAAACATTGGAACAATGTTCATATACTCATTTAACCTCAGACTATCCCGACGATTCACGAACCAATGTTTGTAAATAAATATGTATTTATATGTAAATGTTAGTAGACATAGTAATATTATTATTATTTCGATATTAACATCTATATTAGCAATTATTAATATGAAGATGAAAATATATATGTATCACTATATTATTATTTTTACTAATATTATTATGATGAGTATTATTATTAGTAATAATATAACTATTAGTATTTTATTTTTATTAGTAACATTTTGATAAAATTATTAATATTAATATAATATTATGTCCCTATTATTATTAGTATTCTTATTAAATATATTAATGAATTTATATCATTAATTAATATTACAAACCTAATAAAATAGATATATATATAAGTACCACTATATAAATAGACTTATATATAATCAAATATGAAGAAAATCCAGTAATTGAAATATAAACAGTTATAGATACGAATTAATATATATATATATATATATATATATATATATATATATATATATATATATAGAGATATACACGAATATAAATACAATTATAATTATATGTAAAGATTTATATATGGAAATACAGTTTAATGCAGATATACTATATACACTTTTATATATCGTACGAGTTGTTGAGATTGGTCATCACACTGTTCTTCAAGTTTGTTATTTTCTATAAGTTGTTATACATCCTTATCATATAGTACCAATCTATGACAAATCAAAATCTACTTTTAATCTTTTCTGACTTTTCTTCTTTGTTCGTTCTTTATGGCTCCATATTCTGTCCACTCCAAATTATTACATAACACAATTAATTCAAGCTATTATCTAATACCATGCGATCATACACTATCAACTATCAATTTACAACTACCTTTGGCAATCTTCACCACGAGCCACTTTGCAGGCAAACCACCATCTTTGACCATGGATACTACTCGTGACCGCTACCCTTTCTATTTTCTTTATTACATGTCGACATGAATAAAACATCATCACGAAACCATCGAATTACAACTTACTTGTTAAAACTATTGTTGCTTCTTCATTTCTTGCTTGCACGACACCTTCTATCATCTCTCAATTACCACCCTATATTATTTGTGAAACACAACCCACTCCTTCACCTTTGTAAACACCATCGATCACAACCCAAGAGCCACCTGCAAACCAAAGTTTCTGTCTTGATTCAAGACGACACCGAACACAAATCCTTACTCGACTTCTGCTGTATATTTCTGTTCCTGTTCGAAAATCACCAAATAAACCGAAGGCACCTTCATTTTTTTGTTTTGTTTTGGGTTTTGTTAGGAAATGAGATGAGAATTGAACGAATGAATGCCAATATATTTTCTTTCGGTTCCTTTTTGTTCGAACCCCACATCCTCACTCACCACCGAAAAACACACTTGCAAATACCATAATTTCCATTCATTATATAACCTCACTTGAAAAAGACAATGATAAAGTGTATATATATAATTATGATTTATCAATTTGGCCGACATTTTTTTGCTGATCGTTCTAGTTCATGTGGGACAAGGGAAACACACTAACTCATATATATAAACTAGTGAAGTAGTTGTAAGGTGTCCTCTTTTTCTTTCATGATTGCCTACGTATATATATATATTTTTTTGTTCGAACAAGACCCACAAACCCCAAATTTACTGCTGCTGCTATCCTTTGTTTTCTTTCTTTCTTTCCTGGATGGCCGACCAAAAATCAAAAGGAATATTTAAAAAGTGTATTTGACAACTTGGTTAGATATATTATTATCTTACAAAGTGTAATTGAGCATGTGGGAGGTGGGGCTTGATGATCGATCATAGTGAAATACAAAAGGTTCGCTGCTTTTTTATTTATTTATCATTTTGGGTCGTGATAGGGTTAATGTAACAGACTATTGGATAGTAACTAGTTGGGCCGTATAGAGAATGTCCAGTTGGGCCGAGTTCCTGATATGATCCTTGGGCATTGATCGATTAAGTTTTGTGTTGGAGAAGAGGTGAAACAATCAGAAAGGTTATATGATTTTAATCCGCATTTTAAAACAGAAAGGTTTAAACAGAGGAATGGTTAGGCAGGGTGTTAAGGGAGCGAGAGGTTGGAGGTTCGAGCCTTCTCTAGAGCATTGTTTTTAGAAAAATTTCTCAAAGGGTATACACTTTATTTTGTTTATTTATTATTATTATTATTATTATTATTATTATTATTATTATTATTATTATTATTATTATTATTATTATTATTATTATTATTATTATTATTATTATTATTATTATTAATACCATTATTAGTATTATTATCAAAATATTCATTTTCTAAAATTATTATTATTAACAAAAGTATTTTTATTAAAATTATCATTTTCATAATTATCATAAGTATGTTTATCATTACAGACTATCATTATTAATTATTATCAACATTACTACTAATATTACTATCATTATAAGTATTATTTTTTTTAATCATAATTATTATTATTATTATTATTATTATCATTATTAAGTATATTTATTAATATTATTATTATAAAATAATACAACTTTTTATTTAATATTATTAATACTATTTTATCAAATGATTTTTAGTTATATAAACACTATAGTTAATACATATAACATATCTATATTAACGTTTTATAATAAATATTAATTATTTATTTAAAATACATAAAATAGAAATATTTAATTTATTTATTGATAAAACACATAATTTATTAAAATAACAATTAAATCACTAACTAAAATATAAAATTGTTCGATTACCATTACATGTTTTAATATACATAATTGAATATAGGTTCGTGAATCCGAGGCCAACCCTGCATTGTTCAATATAGTCATATGTATTTTTACTACAAAATACATTAGGTGAGTTTCATTTGCCCTTTTTACTCTTTACGTTTTTGGGCTGAGAATACATGCGTTACTTTTATAACTGCTTTACGAAATAGACACAAGTACTTGAAACTACATTCTATGGTTGGATTATCTAATCGAATATGCCCTTTTTATTAAGTCTGGTAATCTAAGAATTAGGGAACAGACACCCTAATTGACGCGAACTCTAAAGATAGATCTATCGGGCCCAACAAGCCCCATCCAAAGTACCGGATGCTTTAGTACTTCAAAATTTATATCATGTCCGAAGGAGGATCCCGGAATGATGGGGATATTCTTATATGCATATTGTGAATGTCGATTACCAGGTGTTCAATCCATATGAATGATATTTTGTCTCTATGCATGGGACGTATATTTATGAGAACTGATTAGGAAATCTTGTGGTCTATTAAAATTATGAAATGATTATTTATGTTAAATTAATGAACTCACCAACCTTTTGATTGACACTTTAAAGCATGTTTATTTTCAGGTACGAAAGAAATCTTCTGCTGTGCATTTGCTCATTTTAGAGATATTACTTGGAGTCATTCATTATATATTTTCAAAAGACGTTACATTCGAGTCGTTGAGTTCATCAAGATTATTATTAAGTCAATTATAGATGGATATATTATAAAATGGTATGCATGCTGTTGACTGTCGATGTAAATGAAAGTTTGTCTTTTAAAAACGAATGCAATGTTTGTAAAGTGTATCATATAGAGGTCAAGTACCTCGCGATGTAATCAACTATTGTGAATCGTTTGTAATCAATATGGACTTCGTCCGGATGGATTAGGATGGGTTCTTTCAGTTGGTATCAGAGAGGTGGTCTTAGTGAACCAGGTCTTGCATTAGTGTGACTAACTGATAGTCCTTAGGATGCTTTAGTAAGTCTGGACTTCGACCGTGTCTGCATGTCAAAAGTTTTGCTTAGCATTTTTGTCGGAAATCATCTGTTTATCATCCTTAGGAAATTACCTGCTTATCATTCTTAGTCTACACACATATTACTGCAATGATTGCATGAATAGTGTATAGACAAAATTCGTATCTTAGTGTATCTGCTAATTCATATCTTAGCATATCTGTTACCGTAGACTTTGCCTGACAACTTCCGTAGATTTCTCTGTAACTTATGGGATTTTAGTATTATATATACATATGTAAATTATGTATTGCAGGGTACTAATCTATATCCTATAATCTATTTCTTATCGAAAATCCTCCATCTGTTCATACGAGATGAATCCCTAAACAAGTTCGATAGCTATTCCGACAGCTATTCCGACATGGATGTTCACCTAATCTCCGAAAGCAGTGTCACCAGAATGAATCAATCAATCATCCATCCCCAATTCATCTGACGAGTTCGTAGTCGACCTAATCAATGGAGACGCGAAAAAGGCGATCCCTTCCATCAACCGAATTCATCTCTTGACAATGAAGCTGAAACGTTTACCGGCAAATCTATCCGAAACACTATTTTCAGCCTCATTTCCAGAGTAGTCGACACGATTATATTCTATCCACAATTCTAAACCTTATTCATCCACTTGTTCTGACCGACAATCATCCCGGAATAATACAAGAAGTCAACGAACTTCGCACTCGAGTAATCAATTTGGAAAATATGGTGCAAAACAAAAATGTATCAGCTTCAACAACATCACCTGTGCCAACACTATCATCAGTAACAGCACCATTACCATCAACAATCCATGCCTCAAAATCTCATTCGGTACCTCGAATATAATCATCGTTCTACGAATCGTTCTACATAAACTATCTTCGTTCTTCATGACAATTATGTAATCTTTAATGTTTTAGAGATTATGTACTCTAGTTTTAGCCGTAAATCTGATGAGTTTAATATCACATTGACTCATTAAATCCATGATTACATCTGAAGAAAATATATATGTATATATGTTTTCATAAAGGTTGTAATTAAAAATTCTTTTGTACAAACTGTTAATGATGAAAATATTTTAACGGGTAGGTAATACCCGAGGAATATTCAGATTTCACATTAATAAGTTACAATGTACATCCTTCGAAGCTGATTCAACAGTCGTTTACTGTCCTACTTACATTCATCGATATACAAATCCGTTCACCACAGAATAACCATATTAATCCAATTTCATATTAGGATTTTTATTTATCAGAATCCAACAAGTGGCATAATGAAGAAAACATTTGACAAAATAAAATTTGTTAGAAACAAACAAATTAACTATGAGGAATTTTGTTAAGAATCCACGCTAACTGTTTCTAGCTAACTGTTCCTAACTAACTGATTACATTTTATTTATCACAGTTTATTTATCGCAACTTAATTATCGTAATTTTATTTATCGTCATTTAATTTCTATTATTTACTTTACGCATTTAATTTCTAGTCATTTAACTTCTATTATTTATTTTACGCACTTAAATATTGGGACACGTATACAAGGTTTTGACATATCATATCGACGCATCTATATATATTATTTGGAATCACCATAGACACTCTATATGCAGTAATGATCGAGTTCTCTATACAGGGTTGAGGTTGATTCTATGATAATATATATACTTTGAGTTGTGATCGAGTCTGAGACGTATACGGGTCACGACACATATTAATTAATTTGAATATTATATATTAAACTATACATAAATTATTGAATTTCTAATTGTGGACTATCAACTGTGGACTACCAACATTGGACAATTAAAATGAATTAAAATATTGACTATAACACATGAAACTAAACAATTCTTCAAGTTTGCCACTTGATTTCATCTTAAACCTCATTTGTATCTTGACGATTACAATCCGCGTTCAAACCTTTTATGATTCTTGAAAACACCTCAATTGAGAGGATGAACCAACCGCACTTCATCTACGGAAGGAAAGATTTATGCATATAGTATTGCACCCGAAAAACTCTCGAAAAATGAGTAAACGTTTAACGCGTAGCTGTGCTATTTTCTTTAGTGTTATTATTACCCAAAATAACTTTGCAATCCCTTTTCAAATTAGACAATTTTGTCACAGCTTCAACAAGTCAACTTCGACTTTTCATCCAGATTGGTCTTATTATAACCTTGATATATAAGTTTGCCTTTCGTCATCATTACCGGGGAACCGTTTATATTCCACCACAATAGCAGTAAACTTACCAGCAACCTCGTTACCTCTTGACTTAAATCTCTATGATAAATCATTATATTTATTCATTGAAACCTTATCATATACTCATCCGCATCTTGTAACGAGAACTGACATACCGATTACAGGGAATCAGCAATCAGTACTTTGAAAACTCACAGCATATCTACATCAACAGTTATATGTATCCATATAACATTTATCTCTGAAAACTATGACCTTCCATTCTGAAAAGCACCCAGTCTACGAATTAATACTCCGAATTTTTAAAAACCTGAATGAAGCAGCAGAAACTGTAGACAACCGTAAACGACCTTAATCATCGGAAGTTAATGATAAAGAATAGTATGTTGGAAAAGCTCAGAAAAGTTGGAACTGAAAAACGGATTGAGCTAACCCTGAAGGAGACCAAGGACAAATACAAGGACCATACCCTATATTCAAAGAATCCAGATAATTCTGGATCCGTTGAAATCTTTAGAGAATATCTTGCTCCGAAGTCATGTTAAAATCTTGCGGAAAATCTTTCTCCATCAACCATCGAACTTAGAAATTTCAAAATATCATCATCAATATCTTCGATATTTCTGAGGATATTTTCATAAATATTCTCGTTCGAAATTATATACCTCCTCGTGTATATTGGAAACATTCAATAGAAAATTTAGTACCGAAATGCGGATTATGCGAAACTATGAAGAAAGCCGTAGACAAATCACAAAGAATAAGTTTAACTTCAAAGAATCTAAATGATTCAATGACTGCTAAAGTCTTTAGCGAATATCTTGCTCTTTACTCTAAACCCTTGCGGATAATAGTTTCTATCATCCTTCGATATTAGAAATTCCAAGATATCATCGTATTTTTCATTATAAATATTCTCCATATTTCTGAAGATATCTTCATAACTATTCTTATCTGAAATCATTAATCTCTTCGTGCTATCAGTATTACATCATATAGAAACTGTTAGTTTCTAAATTCTGTAAACTTTCAAGCTTAAAATATGAATGTTATTGAAGTAATGTTGGGAATTGATGCATGAGTTAGTATAATATAATGACACTTGATCAACGTGATTATATTACAGTAAGTCATGCTGAGTTTCTAATGGAACCTGATGATTCACAGATCATAACGTCAGCATGTGCCATGTTACATAACTCTGTCATTCTGCTTAAATTCTGAATATATCAAGAAAGTATATTCTAAATAGTTCTATTCTCAGTGAATCTAGTAATTTGACAAATCAAATCGTGCTATTAGGTTCCTTCTTGGTTAGAAAAATTAATAATGTTCCTTCTGAAACTTATATCTGCGAATTCTGGACCATTACAAGAGATCCAAATCGCCAGAAGAAGAAACGAAGGGACAAAGCTCTGAAATAGAAATTGGAGTATAAATCGCAGCAAATAGGAGGGAGTATTAACTGTGGATGACAATGATTATAGGAAACAGAAAAGGGGACATTGAAATATAAGGAGAGATATAAAGCCTGATAACAACGCATAAATTACAAACTGTGTATATCAATGTTTATCGCAACATAAAGACACGGAAGAATTAAAAGCACTATAACCCCAAGAGCAAAGTAGAAGTAAGCAGATTCCTCGGGTGGAAGTTGGAAAAGGAGAATGATTGTTACGATAGTAAGGATAAGGACAAGGATTAGAACTGGATTAAGCATTTCCACAATCTTTTGGATGTATGAACTAAGGAATAGAGTATGGGAATGGTGAGAATAATGGAACGGAATAGCTTAATTTATAATGGAAATATCAGACAGAGTAATCGAGGTAGATCACCGTATTTAATTATAGAGATCTTAATTTCCTTATTCGCCGAAGAATCAAATCTTTTAGATTTCGAAGATTTTCTCTAAGTCCCTTGAATTTCGGAATTCAACCCCTACGTCAAAAGTTAAGACTCACCTTATTTTCTAAATTCAATCATGACTACGTCAAAAGTTAAATCTCTATCTCAATCTTTTGTGATAGCTTCATTCGTACTCTTCGAATAATCAAATTGTTTTATCCATATTACTCAATGATGATAAAATTCTTTTGATCAGCTCATATTTGTCAAGAAAACATATTTATTGTTAGCCATGATGACCTCACTCAAATTTGGGGACGCAATTTCTTTAACGGGTAGGTACTGTGATGACCCGGGAATTTCCGACCAAATTTAAACTTAATCTTTATATGATTTTGATACGATAAGCAAAGTATGTAATGTTGAGTCTAGAAAACATTGGAACAATGTTCATATATTCATTTAACCTCAGACTATCCCGACGATTCACGAACCAATGTTTGTAAATAAATATGTATTTATATGTAAATGTTAGTAGACATAGTAATATTATTATTATTTTGATATTAACATCTATATTAGCAATTATTAATATGAAGATGAAAATATATATGTATCACTATATTATTATTTTTACTAATATTATTATGATGAGTATTATTATTAGTAATAATATAACTATTAGTATTTTATTTTTATTAGTAACATTTTGATAAAATTATTAATATTAATATAATATTATGTCCCTATTATTATTAGTATTCTTATTAAATATATTAATGAATTTATATCATTAATTAATATTATAAACCTAATAAAACAGATATATATAAGTACCACTATATAAATAGACTTATATATAATCAAATATGAAGAAAATCCAGTAATTGAAATATAAATAGTTATAGATACGAATTAATATATATATATATATATATATATATATATATATATATATATATATATACAGAGATATACACGAATATAAATACAATTATAATTATATGTAAAGATTTATATATGGAAATACAGTTTAATGCAGATATAATATATACACTTTTATATATCGTACGAGTTGTTGAGATTGGTGATCACACTGTTCTTCAAGTTTGTTATTTTTTATAAGTTGTTATACATCCTTATCATATAGTACCAATCTATGACAAATCAAAATCTACTTTTAATCTTTTCTGACTTTTCTTCTTTGTTCGTTCTTTATGGCTCCATATTCTGTCCACTCCAAATTATTACATAACACAATTAATTTAAGCTATTATCTAATACCATGCGATCATACACTATCAACTATCAATTTACAACTACCTTTGGCAATCTTCACCACGAGCCACTTTGCAGGCAAACCACCATCTTTGACCATGGATACTACTCGTGACCGCTACCCTTTCTGTTTTCTTTATTACATGTCGACATGAATAAAACATCATCACGAAACCATCGAATTTCAACTTACTCGTTAAAACTATTGTTGCTTCTTCATTTCTTGCTTGCACTACACCTTTTATCATCTCTCAATTACCACCCTATATTATTTGTGAAACACAACCCACTCCTTCACCTTTGTAAACACCATCGATCACAACCCAAGAGCCACCTGCAAACCAAAGTTTCTGTCTTGATTCAAGACGACACCGAACACAAATCCTTACTCGACTTCTGATGTATATTTCTGTTCCTGTTCGAAAATCACCAAATAAACCGAAGGCACCTTCATTTTTTTGTTTTGTTTTGGGTTTTGTTAGGAAATGAGATGAGAATTGAACGAATGAATGCCAATATATTTTCTTTCGGTTCCTTTTTGTTCGAACCCCACATCCTCACTCACCACCGAAAAACACACTTGCAAATACCATAATTTCCATTCATTATATAACCTCACTTGAAAAAGACAATGATAAAGTGTATATATTATTACGATTTATCAATTTGGCCGACATTTTTTTGCTGATCGTTCTAGTTCATGTGGGACAAGGGAAACACACTAACTCATGTATATAAACTAGTGAAGTAGTTGTAAGGTGTCCTCTTTTTCTTTTTCTTTCATGATTGCCGACGTATATTTTTTTTTTGTTCGAACAAGACCCACAAACCCCAAATTTACTGCTGCTGCTATCCTTTGTTTTCTTTCTTTCTTTCCTGGATGGCCGACCGAAAATCAAAAGGAATATTTAAAAAGTGTATTTGACAACTTGGTTAGATATATTATTATCTTACAAAGTGTAATTGAGCATGTAGGAGGTGGGGCTTGATGATCAATCATAGTGAGATACAAAGGGTTCGCTGCTTTTTTTTTATTTATCATTTTGGGTCGTGATAGGGTTAATGTAACAGACTATTGGATAGTAACTAGTTGGGCCGTATAGAGAATGTCCAGTTGGGCCGAGTTCCTGATATGATCCTTGGGCATTGATCGATTAAGTTTTGTGTTGGAGAAGAGGTGAAACAATCAGAAAGGTTATATGATTTTAATCCGCAATTTAAAACAGAAAGGTTTAAACAGAGGAATGGTTAGGCAGGGTGTTAAGGGAGCGAGAGGTTGGAGGTTCGAGCCTTGTCTAGAGCATTGTTTTTAGAAAAATTTCTCAAAGGGTATACACTTTATTTTGTTTATTTATTTATTATTATTATTATTATTATTATTATTATTATTATTATTATTATTATTATTATTATTATTATTATTATTATTATTATTATTAATACCATTATTAGTATTATTATCAAAATATTCATTTTCTAAAATTATTATTATTAACAAAAGTATTTTTATTAAAATTATCATTTTCATAATTATCATAAGTATGTTTATCATTACAGACTATCATTATTAATTATTATCAACATTACTACTAATATTACTATCATTATAAGTATTATTTTTTTTAAATCATAATTATTATTATTATCATTATTAAGTATATTTATTAATATTATTATTATAAAATAATACAACTTTTTATTTAATATTATTAATACTATTTTATCAAATGATTTTTAGTTATATAAACACTATAGTTAATACATATAACATACCTATATTAACGTTTTATAATAAATATTAATTATTTATTTAAAATACATAAAATAGAAATATTTAATTTATTTATTGATAAAACACATAATTTATTAAAATAACAATTAAATCACTAACTAAAATATAAAATTGTTCGATTACCATTACATGTTTTAATATACATAATTGAATATAGGTTCGTGAATCCGAGGCCAACCCTGCATTGTTCAATATAGTCATGTGCATTTTTACTACAAAATACATTAGGTGAGTTTCATTTGCCCTTTTTACTCTTTACGTTTTTGGGCTGAGAATACATGCGTTGCTTTTATAACTGTTTTACGAAATAGACACAAGTACTTGAAACTACATTCTATGGATGGATTATCTAATCGAATATGCCCTTTTTATTAAGTCTGGTAATCTAAGAATTAGGGAACAGACACCCTAATTGACGCGAACTCTAAAGATAGATCTATCGGGCCCAACAAGCCCCATCCAAAGTACCGGATGCTTTAGTACTTTGAAATTTATATCATGTCCGAAGGAGAATCCCGGAATGATGGGGATATTCTTATATGCATATTGTGAATGTCGATTACCAGGTGTTCAATCCATATGAATGATATTTTGTCTCTATGCATGGGACGTATATTTATGAGAACTGATTAGGAAATCTTGTGGTCTATTAACATTATGAAATGATTATTTATGTTAAATTAATGAACTCACCAACCTTTTGATTGACACTTTAAAGCATGTTTATTCTCAGGTACGAAAGAAATCTTCTGCTGTGCATTTGCTCATTTTAGAGATATTACTTGGAGTCATTCATTATATATTTCTAAAAGACGTTGCATTCGAGTCGTTGAGTTCATCAAGATTATTATTAAGTCAATTATAGATGGATATATTATAAAATGGTATGCATGCTGTTGACTGTCGATGCAAATGAAAGTTTGTCTTTTAAAAACGAATGCAATGTTTGTAAAGTGTATCATATAGAGGTCAAGTACCTCGCGATGTAATCAACTATTGTGAATCGTTTGTAATCAATATGGACTTCGTCCGGATGGATTAGGATGGGTCCTTTCATATACGATCCTTAACAAGTGGTATCAGATCTGGGCCATAGCCCCGATGTGGTGGATGGCGCAGTAGGGCGCACCCCTGAGCGCACGCAGCGACGTGGCGCACCCCTCGGTCTTCAGCAGCGATGAGTGGACCCAGCTCTCGTTCGAAGGGACCCTGACATGATGAGTTGATCCTGGAAGCCTTGTATCGAAATCTCCCTGCCCTACCCACCAGGTTGAGAGTTCCGAGTTGGCGGCGGTAAAGGTTGGATCCAGACTATCGTTGGAGAGGAGGCCTAGATGGACTTAGGTTTGAGGGGAGGTTTGTAAGGGTGCAAACCAAAGTCCCACATCGGTCATGGGACAAAACAAATGTATGTATATAAGTCTAAGGGAAAGTCATTCTATCACCAATTAGTTTTAGAATAAGGATGGACTCTTGGGCTTATATTGCAGGACATTGTGTTTGGGCTATACGATCCTTAACAATTCCATCACAAGTTAAATATAGTTTAGTATATTGTCTTAGGATGTTAGAGTCTCATGGACTCTGTTTTAGAACTTTTGGACTCTGTTTTTTCGTCATGCAGTGTTTTACAATGGATGAGAAAATATCAAATGCTGTAACAGATGCTTTTGTTAGGCTTTACAAGGAGGGCCTTATCTATAGGTACTATTGACTTCCTTAACATTATGTCAAGTACTCAAGTTGGTTTATTTTTATACTTCATTTCGTTAAACTGTGGTCAGTTAAGTATTTGTTCACATTCTTCTTTAAAAATGTGGGTTGGGTTGTTGGTAATGAGTCTAAATGGGTAGTTTTTTATAGGTGTAAGTTGATGCATCTCACCAATTTTTTGAATTTTTATTAACTTTTAACTATTTGAGTCTTCAGAGATGGAACATATTTCTAACCTAACGGTATTGATCTCTTTGTTAATCTATGAATTGAGGCCTTAAAATTGTTGTAAACTTTTAATAACGGAGTATATTTGAAATACAATCAGAATCCTTTTCGATAGTTAACATAATAACACAAAACTGGACCACGAATAAGCTAAAAATAATGGGTTTTATTGGGTAAACATTTCTCTAATTACAGTATGATATGTTCTTACATTTTACAAGTAGTAATACATATACTTTCTTTTTGCACTGTCTTTCTTATATTTTTCAAGTACTGATGCATATACAGCTTACATTTCTCTAAAGTTTGCATTGTATTTATTTCAAGAAAGACTGAATTTACTTGCTTCTGATGAGGATGCTCATGTCGTTGGTGATTGTGTGAAGGTCTTTAACGCCCTTGAACGATAATTTTTTTTTTTATAGTACACACCCAGACCCAGTGATATGCCGCGGCGCGGCAATCCTTGGTCGCGGCGCGGTAAATCAAATGTTTTCAAACTATTTTGACAGCCCTCCTGATTTTCAAATACGTTATATGCCGCGGCGCGACCTTACACTGTCACTTGTACTGATCTGCATCTTATTTTAAAAACCACATTTTCACCATTTATTTCCCACAACATATCATTTTCAACAATATCATTCACAAACAAACATAGCTAATCAGTTTTACACATCGACAAATGTAATGAAAACACTTAGTCATGAACAACACGTTTGCACAACTTTAACACAACGTTTGGCCCCAATACTCAAGAAACGTAATTGTGAATACAAAAGACTTAGCGTTGATAAGCGGTATCATTTGAGCTAGATTCAAAATAGGGACTTGCACTACCACTTACTATAAACCAATGTCCCGCTATCCTTACATAGGCTCCTTACCTTCTCGGTGTCCTTTTGTTCCTATAAAACATAAAACAACACGGGGGTAAGCTTTCATGCTTAGTGAGTTATAGGCGAATATATGAACACATAATATTGGGCATAAACAATACATCACATAACCTTTCCCAACCCAAATGGTCGCTTACTTACTTTCGGATCCGAATTATTTCCTTACCATAGACATAACTTACTAAGGTCAATCCTAGTAATTATGTCTAAGCTAAACATAACCATAAACATACACTTATGCCTAAGCTACCTTAACCACATTACATACATACTTACATAGACACCCAAGGTGTCTAAGCTATGTCTTTCCATAGACAAGATCATTAGGCAAGCTTAATGACATTGTCTAAGCTAATCATAAACCATAGATACAATTATTAGGCATGCCTAATAATTCTATCTAAGCTATCTATCTAGTGCACTTAGTCGTTATCCTCTTGCACGGATGCAATCCGAAAACACTAAGTCACTCTTGACCCGCCCAAATTACCCCATATAAACTCACCTTGATTAAGCGAGATTCCTTGGTCACTTGGAGCTCCTTTGCCTTGATTAGCACCTATACATGAGCTAATCTCATCATTAACATAATTCAATAAAATTACATCTTTCAAAAGCTTACAACACTTTCTTATACTGACACATTTGGCTTAATCCCCTTTTACCCCATTATTCACATGAACACTTACATACATGACATTCTTAACTTATCTTTTTTACTTTTCCATTATAACAAACATTATCATGTAAGCATCATTTCCCTAATTTCACAATTTCTCTAGTTTATCTCTTACAAACATGACTTGTAATTCTTTCAAGCATTTCATCAAGCATCAAATGTGCACAAACCCATTTCAACTACTAACATCCTTAAAATCATCATACATTCAAATATCATTACTTGCAACAATGTCAACAACCACACATAAACTCTCTCTTCTTTACAAATTAACTAAATCTCATAAACATCTTCATTGAGGCATTTCATCAAACACTTAGTGTGCATGACTTGATTCTAGACTATGAGTAACACCAATTTCACCATATTCATATCATACATTCAATTAGCAAGTTCCTACATGAACTTATATCCAACATCAATTCAAATTCGTTTTTAAGCAAACAACTATGCACACTCACAACATACAACAACATTTAAGCTTGAGATTCATCTAAAAGACCCAATTCTAGTGATACTTAGACATAAAAGTTCATACCTTGTCTTTAGGGATTTAAGAACCCTAATTGTGCACAATGAAGAAGAAATTGAGAGATTGCAACTTGCTATAATGATTAAGGCACACTAGATTTCATTAATTTTTACTTGCATGTACAAAATTCTTTCAATTGAAGGTTCCTCCTTCTTCTTCTTGCTTGGGTCGTTACTCACAAACACAAACACACCTTTGTGTTTTTAATTTGCAACTGATAATAAAATTCAGTATTTTACATGTTTTATTAATTAATTTTGCAATAATTGCACTTTCTACCCTCCCCACCAAAACCATATTATGGAAGGTCCTTAAACTAACTTTGCATCACTAGTCCCTTTCAACTTAACTAACAAACTTTAAATATTATCCACTTATAATACAAAACAGCACCAACAATATATATATATATATATATATATATATATATATATATATATATATATATATATATATATTAAATTACATAAAATTATGCCTGGTAAATCAAACCCATAGTTTAAAAAATGGGTTCATTGGGTCTTAATATTAAGGTCTAATAGGGTCTCATTTTATAAAGGATAAGATATCTTGTGGGTCCAAAATTGAACAACTTATATCACAAGGAAAAAAAAAATATATATATATATATATATATATATACATATATGTATATATATATATATATATACATATGTATATATATATATATACATATGTATATATATATATATATACATATGTATATATATATATATATATACATATGTATATATATATATATATATATGTATATATATATATATTAAATTACATAAAATTATGCCTGGTAAATCAAACCCATAGTTTAAAAAATGGGTTCATTGGGTCTTAATATTAAGGTCCAATAGGGTCTCATTTTATAAAGGATAAGATATCTTGTGGGTCCAAAATTGAACAACTTATATCACAAGGAAAAAGTGACTGGTCCAACGGGTCCTATGTTCGGGTCTAATGGGTCCTACGTTTTTATGCCCGTTTTCACCACAAGATTTCGGCGCGCGTTTTTGGCGCGAGTTTTTCGTAGCGCGTTTTTCAGCGCGGTTTTTGCAGGGCGTTTTCAACGCCCGTTTTCGCAGCGCGTTTTCGCAGGCGTTTTCGGCGCGAGTTTTTCGCAGCGCGTTTTTGGCTGGCGTTTTTCGTCGCGCGTTTTCATCGCGGTTTTTGCATGGCGTTTTCGTCGAATGTTTTCAACGCGCGTTTTCTAAAAAAAATATTCATTTGAATCCAAAAATTAAGTTGAGATCCAAGGAATCAATTAGAGCGTGACATGTGGCGTCAATATCACATGCGATTGGGAAAAAAAATTCAGAATCAAAATTTTTTTTTTCGTAAATTTTTAAAATTTTTTTTTTTCGCATTGCGAATCCGAAAACTTCAATCGGGAACGCGAGTCTGAAAATGAAAACGGAAATCAGAAACATAAAAAAAAATTCAAAAAATTTTTTTTCGAAAAAAATTTTCAAAAATTTTTTTTCGAAAAAAATTTCAAAATTTTTTTTTCGAAAAAAATTTCAAATTTTTTTTTTCGTATTGGGAACGCGAGTCTGAAATTGAAAACGGAAATCGAAAACATAAAAAAAATTTTAGGAAAAGGGTCTTGACCCGACCCAACCCGGGGGAAAATGGGTCCCGACCCAACCCGACCCGCTCTTGACCCGACCCGTTGGACCCGTTCAAAATTTCTGACCCGTTTAGACCCGGACTCGTTCAAACCCAAACCCGTTTCGACCCGACCCAAACCAAACCCAACCCGACCCGTTTGCCAGGCATACATAAAATATTACCTTAAATAATTGGGATGTTACAACTCTCCCCCGTTGGATTGTTCGCGTCCTCGCGAACCACTCTTGGTGCAACGATGGATAATACTTCATAAGACATTCCTCGGGTTCCCACGTACATTCAGAACCCTTTCTAAATTGCCATAACACTTTCAACAACGTCACCGACTTATTTCTTAATCGCTTAACCTTTTGATCCAAAATCTTTATGGGCTTTTTCGCATATCTTAACTTATCATCAACCTTAATCTCATTTAAAGGAACATATGTTGATTCATTCGCCAAACACTTTCTTAATTGTGACACGTGAAACGTGTCATGTATGTTACTCAATTCATCGGGCAAGGCCAAACGGTAAGCTACTTTCCCGACTTTCGCAATTATCTCAAATGGTCCCACAAATCTTGGACCCAATTTTTCTCTTTTTCTAAAACGAATTATACCCTTCCACGGGGAAACTTTAAGCATTACCTTATCATCCACTTGAAATTCTATCGGCTTCCTTCTTTTATCCGCATATGACTTTTGTCGATCTTGTGCCGCTTTCATTCTTTCACGAATTTGATCTATCATTTCGGTAGTTTGTTGCACTACCTCCGTGCTTCCTAATTCCCTTTGACCCACTTCACCCCCAACATATTGGGGTTCTACACTTTCTTCCATACAACATCTCATAAGGTGCCATTTCGATGGTAGAATGATAACTATTGTTGTACGAAAATTCGACTAAAGGTAGGTGAGTATCCCAACTATCACCGAAATCGATGATACACGCCCTTAACATATCCTCTAGAGTTTGGATGGTTCGCTCACTTTGACCATCCGTTTGTGGGTGAAACGCGGTACTTATATGCAACTTGGTGCCCATCTCTTCTTGAAACTTTCTCCAATATCGTGAGGTAAATTGGGTGTCACGGTCCGAAACAATGGAAACCGGCACTCCATGCCTTGCAACAACCTCCTTCATATATAATTTAGACATTGCTTCCGACGATGAAGCTTCTCTTATTGCCAAAAATAACGCACTCTTAGTCAATCTATCTACAATAACCCAAATGGCGTCGTGTTGTCGAGGGGTCTTAGGCAATGTTGTCACTAAATACATCGTGATGTGCTCCCATTTCCATACCGGTACCTCTAGTGGTTGAAGTTTACCATATGGCATTTGATGATCGGCTTTTACTTGAAGGCAAGTAAGACACTTATGAACATACTTTACTATATCCCTCTTCATTCCTGGCCACCAATAGTCTTTCCTTAAGTCCCTATACATTTTCATAGCACCGGGGTGAATCGAATACTTAGATTTGTGAGCTAAGTCAAGCAGCTCACTTCTAACACTACTTTGTAAAGGTACCCAAATTCTTCCATATCTAAGCCTTAGACCACGGAAATCTACTATAAAATCATTAACTTGCCCTTTGATCCTTTCTTTCCTCATGTTTTCGGGGGTTAAAGCTTCATCTTGCGCTACTCGGATACTATCGAATATTTGTGGTGATATTACCATGACCAAACTCGTTACCTTAATCAGTTGGTGGCTCGACTTCCTACTAAGAGCATCCGCCACCACATTAGCCTTTCCGGGGTGATACAAAATTTCACAATCGTAATCTTTCACCAAGTCGAGCCCTCTCCTTTGCCTATCATTCAAATCTCTTTGATCGAACAAATACTTTAAGTTCTTATGATCGGTATAAATAGAGAACTTTACACCATAAAGATAATGACGCCATATTTTCAAAGCAAAAACCACGGCCGTTAATTCTAAATCATGGGTGGGATAACGTTTTTCATGCGTTTTCAATTGATGAGAAGCATAAGCTATGACTTTCCCATTTTGCATTAGCACACACCCCAAACCTTTCTTAGAAGCATCGCAATAAACCTTCATATTCTCATTCCCTTCCGGTAAGACTAGTATAGGAGCTTGAACATGTTTCTCTTTAAGGAGTTGAAACGCTTGTTCTTGCTTTTATTCCCATTTCCATTGCACATTCTTACGGGTTAACTTTGTGAGTGGGGTGGCTATTCTAGAAAAATCTTGTATAAACCGTCGATAATACCCCACTAATCCTAGAAAACTCCTAACTTCGGTGGGATTCATAGGCGGTTCCCATCTCATTATCTCTTCAATCTTCGCCAGATCAACACAAATACCCTTCTTATTAATGACATGTCCTAAAAATTGAACTTCACGAAGCCAAAATTCGCACTTAGAGAACTTTGCAAACAACTTTTCTTTCCTTAAAGTTTCTAACACTTGTCGTAAATACATCGCATGCTCCTCTTCCCCTTTAGAATACACTAAAATATCGTCAATGAATACAATCACAAACCTATCAAGCATCGGCTGACAAACCCTATTCATCAAATCCATAAACGTGGCCGGTGCATTAGTTAACCCAAAAGGCATAACCACGAATTCATAATGACCATACCTCGTGCGAAAAGTCGTTTTAGGGATATCCTCTTGCTTCACCTTTAATTGATGATAACCCGACCTTAGATCTATCTTTGAAAAGAAACATGCAACTTGTAATTGATCAAACAAGTCATCTATCCTCGGCAATGGATATTTATTCTTAATAGTGACCTTATTCAATTCACGATAATCTATACACATTCTCATTGTTTCATCCTTCTTTTTCACAAACAAAACCGGAGCTCCCCAAGGTGAACTACTAGGACGTATAAAACCTTTATCTATCAAATCTTGTAGTTGAGTCATCATTTCCCTCATTTCCGACAGAGCTAGTTGATACGGTTCTTTGGCAATTGGTGTGGCTCCGGGAATCAACTCAATTCGAAACTCCACTTCTCGTTCGGGAGGAACACCAGGAAATTCACCCGGAAACACATCTGGAAACTCATTAACTATCGGTACATCACCTATCCCAAAAACCTTCTTCAAATCATCAATCACATGTGCCAAAAATGCACAACACCCATGGGACAAAAATCGTTTAGCTCTAGCATACATGCATATAGGAATAGCACCTCTAGCCCGTTCTCCATAAATCTAAATAACTTTCCCATTTGGCGCTTGAACTAATACAATTTTCTTACGACATAGTATTATTCCTTCATTGTCATCTAGCCAATCCATACCTACAATTACTTGAAATTCTCCCGTATGCATGGGTATTAAATCTATAACAAACTTCTCATCATCCAAAATAATTTCACATCCCTTAATAACACTATACACCATAACGATTTTATTGTCCGCTATCTCAATCTCTAAAGGATGATCTAACATACTTGGGGTCATATCAAAATGTTTACAAAAAGAATAAGAAACAAACGACCGCGTAGCACCGGAATCAAACAAAACATGCGCAGGTAAAGATTTTACAATAAAGGTACCTGACACCACATTTTGGGATTCCTTCTCTTCAAGAGCGGTAATCTGATGAGCTCGGGCTCTTGGTCGGCGATCACTTATCTTTGGTTCCGTTTTAACCTCCTTCTTAACACCACCACTTGCCAAATCTTTCTTATATTCTGGACATTCGGCTTGAAAATGACCCTTTTCAAAACAATAATAACACTTTTTTCCTTTCTTAGGACATTCGGCGGCTCTATGACCTGACTTCTCACATGAATAACAATTGGTAGTACCCGCTTTACACTCACCCGTATGGTTTTTACCACACCTATTGCACGTCTTCACTTCTTTTCCACCACCTTTCCCCGACGTGAAACCCCCTTTTGATTTGTGCGGGGATTCGGAATTAAACTTACCTTTCTTCGGGCTCGTACTTTACATTGACTTTGAATCTTGATCCAACTTTCATTTAAACGTGGCTTTCTTCTTAAGTTCGTGTTCCCTCACAAGATCCCTATTCATCATCTCGGCTAACGTCTTATACGTACCCTTATCAATAAACTCACTTATTTCGGGGTTTAACTTCTCATGATAGTGATCCATCATCAACTTAGGACTTGAAACAAAGTCCGGGCAAAAACGAGACTTATCATTAAACTCGACATTAAACTCGGTCACTGATTTACTCCCATGCTCGATATTCATGAATTCGGACTTTAACCTACTAACTTCGGTGGGTGGAGCAAATTGATCCATAAACATCTCACGAAACTTTTCCCATGGAAAACTTGTTGCCACATTTCGTCCATGTGACTTAACTATAAAATTTCACCATTCATAACCACTGCCCTTCATTTGGTGTGCCGCGTAAATTACCTTTAAATGCTCGGGACATTCACACAACATGAAAGTTTCCTCTATCTCATCGATCCACCTTTGACTAACAATCGAGTCAACATTACCATGAAATTTCAGTGGATGACAATTTGCAAAATTCTTGAACTCAAAGCGCTCATCCTTCTTTTTCGGGGCTTCTACTTCCTCTTGCCTTACCCCACTTCCCCATTCTTCTCTTAACATAGGATTATTCGCCATAAGAGTTTTCAACTTTTCGTCCAATTGGTCATTAATCAACTTCTTTATCTTTTCTAGAAGAGTTGAGGTGTATCGCACCAAAGCTTGTCCTATTTGCCCCGAAAGATCATTTGCCATTGTAACTTCATCAGATTAGGTTTGTGAGCCTTCGATAGATTCCATAGACGGGGTGTGGACGTACTCATCATCCTCATTTTTACCTCTATTTGGCGATACAATAGCCATTATGAAACAATGCATCCAACTCATTAGTTTAAACACATGTATCAACAATTAATCATAATTTAAAAGACCGAAAGAATTCGTAACTCATTTCATCACGACCCTAGTAGATGTTCATGCGTACTAAAATGATGTAATGGCAATGGCCGATCGTCATTACACCATCGTATTACGCACTCAATCCATTATGACTCATGGTTAATGAGCATTAAACTCTTTTCTCAATTATCCACAATCTTAGTATCACACTATAAGTCTCGTCAACAAACTTTATCCTATGGAGCATGGCATAATCCTTTAAACTCATCTATCATACAAGTGCTAAACCGCTTATCCTTTATCAATCGATGGTTTAACCCTAGATAATCCCTATAGTGGATTATCCAAGTCCCTTAAACCATAGCTCTGATACCAACTTTTAACGCCCTTGAACGATAATTTTTTTTTATAGTAAACATCCAGACCCAGTGATATGCCGCGGCGCGGTAATCCTTGGTCGCGGCGCGGTAAATCAAATGTTTTCAAACTATTTTGACAGTCTTCCTGATTTTCAAATACGTTATATGCCGCGGCGGCAAATGAGGTCGCGGCGCGACCTTACACTGTCGCTGGTACTGATCTGCATCTTATTTTAAAAACCACATTTTCACCATTTATTTCCCACAACATATCATTTTCAATAATATCATACACAAACAAACATAGCTAATCAGTTTTACACATCGACAAATGTAACGAAAACACTTAGTCATGAACAACACGTTTGCACAACTTTAACACAACGTTTGGTCCCAATACTCAAGAAACGTAATTGTGAATACAAAAGACTTAGCGTTGATAAGCGGTATCATTTGAGCTAGATTCAAAATAGGGACTTGCACTACCACTTACTATAAACCAATACCCCGCTATCCTTACATAGCTCCATACCTTCTCGGTGTCCTTTTGTTCCTATAAAACATAAAACAACACGGGAGTAAGCTTTCATGCTTAGTGAGTTATAGGCGAATATATGAACACATAATATTGGGCATAAACAATACATCACATAACCTTTCCCAACCCAAATGGTCGCTTACTTACTTTCGGATCCGAATTCTTTCCTTACCATAGACATAACTTACTATGGCCAATCCTAGTAATTATGTCTAAGCTAAACTTAACCATAGGCATACACTTATGCCTAAGCTACCTTAACCACATTACATACATACTTACATAGACACCCAAGGTGTCTAAGCTATGTCTTTCCATAGACAAGATCATTAGGCAAGCTTAATGACATTGTCTAAGCTAATCATAAACCATAGATACAATTATTAGGCATGCCTAATAATTCTATCTAAGCTATCTATCTAGTGCACTTAGTCGTTATCCTCTTGCACGGATGCAATCCGAAAACACTAAGTCACTCTTGACCCGCCCAAATTACCCCCTATAAATGAAATGTCCCGTTCTTATTGATTAAAAACGTTCCATATTAATTGATTTCGTTGCGAGGTTTTGACCTCTATATGAGACGTTTTTCAAAGACTGCATTCATTTTAAAACAAACCATAACCTTTATTTCATCAATAAAGGTTTAAAAAGATTTACGTAGATTATCAAATAATGATAATCTAAAATATCCTGTTTACACACGACCATTACATAATGGTTTACAATACAAATATGTTACAACAAAATAAGTTTCTTGAATGCAGTTTTTACACAATATCATACAAGCATAGACTCCAAATCTCGTCCTTATTTAAGTATGCGACAGCGGAAGCTCTTAATAATCACCTGAGAATAAACATGCTTAAAACGTCAACAAAAATGTTGGTGAGTTATAGGTTTAACCTATATATATCAAATCGTAACAATAGACCACAAGATTTCATATTTCAATACACATCCCATACATAGAGATAAAAATCATTCATATGGTGAACACCTGGTAACCGACATTAACAAGATGCATATATAAGAATATCCCCATCATTCCGGGACACCCTTCGGATATGATATAAATTTCGAAGTACTAAAGCATCCGGTACTTTGGATGGGGTTTGTTAAGCCCAATAGATCTATCTTTAGGATTCGCGTCAATTAGGGTGTCTGTTCCCTAATTCTTAGATTACCAGACTTAATAAAAAGGGGCATATTCGATTTCGATAATTCAACCATAGAATGTAGTTTCACGTACTTGTGTCTATTTTGTAAATCATTTATAAAACCTGCATGTATTCTCATCCCAAAAATATTAGATTTTAAAAGTGGGACTATAACTCACTTTCACAGATTTTTACTTCGTCGGGAAGTAAGACTTGGCCACTGTTGATTCACGAACCTATAACAATATATACATATATATTAAAGTATGTTCAAAATATATTTACAACACTTTTAATATATTTTGATGTTTTAAGTTTATTAAGTCAGCTGTCCTCGTTAGTAACCTATAACTAGTTGTCCACAGTTAGATGTACAGAAATAAATCGATAAATATTATCTTGAATCAATCCACGACCCAGTGTATACGTATCTCAGTATTGATCACAACTCAAACTATATATATTTTGGAATCAACCTCAACCCTGTATAGCTAACTCCAACATTCACATATAGAGTGTCTATGGTTGTTCCGAAATATATATAGATGTGTCGACATGATAGGTCGAAACATTGTATACGTGTCTATGGTATCTCAAGATTACATAATATACAATACAAGTTGATTAAGTTATGGTTGGAATAGATTTGTTACCAATTTTCACGTAGCTAAAATGAGAAAAATTATCCAATCTTGTTTTACCCATAACTTCTTCATTTTAAATCCGTTTTGAGTGAATCAAATTGCTATGGTTTCATATTGAACTCTATTTTATGAATCTAAACAGAAAAAGTATAGGTTTATAGTCGGAAAAATAAGTTACAAGTCGTTTTTGTAAAGGTAGTCATTTCAGTCGAAAGAACGACGTCTAGATGACCATTTTAGAAAACATACTTTCACTTTGAGTTTAACCATAATTTTTGGATATAGTTTCATGTTCATAATAAAAATCATTTTCTCAGAATAACAACTTTTAAATCAAAGTTTATCATAGTTTTTAATTAACTAACCCAAAACAGCCCGCGGTGTTACTACGACGGCGTAAATCCGGTTTTACGGTGTTTTTCGTGTTTCCAGGTTTTAAATCATTAAGTTAGCATATCATATAGATATAGAACATGTGTTTAGTTGATTTTAAAAGTCAAGTTAGAAGGATTAACTTTTGTTTGCGAACAAGTTTAGAATTAACTAAACTATGTTCTAGTGATTACAAGTTTAAACCTTCGAATAAGATAGCTTTATATGTATGAATCGAATGATGTTATGAACATCATTACTACCTTAATTTCCTTGGATAAACCTACTGGAAAAGAGAAAAATGGATCTAGCTTCAATGGATCCTTGGATGGCTCGAAGTTCTTGAAGCAGAATCATGACACGAAAACAAGTTCAAGTAAGATCATCACTTGAAATAAGATTGTTATAGTTATAGAAATTGAACCAAAGTTTGAATATGATTATTACCTTGTATTAGAATGATAACCTACTGTAAGAAACAAAGATTTCTTGAGGTTGGATGATCACCTTACAAGATTGGAAGTGAGCTAGCAAACTTGAAAGTATTCTTGATTTTATGAAACTAGAACTTTTGGAATTTATGAAGAACACTTAGAACTTGAAGATAGAACTTGAGAGAGATCAATTAGATGAAGAAAATTGAAGAATGAAAGTGTTTGTAGGTGTTTTTGGTCGTTGGTGTATGGATTAGATATAAAGGATATGTAATTTTGTTTTCATGTAAATAAGTCATGAATGATTACTCATATTTTTGTAATTTTATGAGATATTTCATGCTAGTTGCCAAATGATGGTTCCCACATGTGTTAGGTGACTCACATGGGCTGCTAAGAGCTGATCATTGGAGTGTATATACCAATAGTACATACATCTAAAAGCTGTGTATTGTACGAGTACGAATACTGGTGCATACGAGTAGAATTGTTGATGAAACTGAACGAGGATGTAATTGTAAGCATTTTTGTTAAGTAGAAGTATTTTGATAAGTGTCTTGAAGTATTTTAAAAGTGTATGAATACATATTAAAACACTACATGTATATACATTTTAACTGAGTCGTTAAGTCATCGTTAGTCGTTACATGTAAGTGTTGTTTTGAAACCTTTAGGTTAACGATCTTGTTAAATGTTGTTAACCCAATGTTTATAATATCAAATGAGATTTTAAATTATTATATTATCATGATATTATCATGTATGAATATCTCTTAATATGATATATATACATTAAATGTCTTTACAACGATAATCGTTACATATATGTCTCGTTTAAAAATCATTAAGTTAGTAGTCTTGTTTTTACATATGTAGTTCATTGTTAATATACTTTATGATATGTTTTCTTATCATAGTATCATGTTAACTATATATATATATATATCCATATATATGTCATCATATAGTTTTTACAAGTTTTAACGTTCGTGAATCACCGATCAACTTGGGTGGTCAATTGTCTATATGAAACATATTTCAATTAATCAAGTCTTAACAAGTTTGATTGCTTAACATGTTGGAAACATTTAATCATGTAAATATCAATCTCAATTAATATATATAAACATGGAAAAGTTCGGGTCACTACAGTACCTACCCGTTAAATAAATTTCGTCCCGAAATTTTAAGCTGTTGAAGGTGTTGACGAATATTCTGGAAATAGATGCGGGTATTTCTTCTTCATCTGATCTTCACGCTCCCAGGTGAACTCGGGTCCTCTACGAGCATTCCATCAAACCTTAACAATTGGTATCTTGTTTTGCTTAAGTCTTTTAACCTCACGATCCATTATTTCGACGGGTTCTTCGATGAATTGAAGTTTTTCGTTGATTTGGATTTCATCTAACGGAACAGTGAGATCTTCTTTAGCAAAACATTTCTTCAAATTCGAGACGTGGAAAGTGTTATGTACAGCCGCGAGTTGTTGAGGTAACTCAAGTCGGTAAGCTACTGGTCCGACACGATCAATAATCTTGAATGGTCCAATATACCTTGGATTTAATTTCCCTCGTTTACCAAATAAAACAACGCCTTTCCAAGGTGCAACTTTAAGCATGACCATCTCTCCAATTTCAAATTCTATATCTTTTCTTTTAATGTCAGCGTAGCTCTTTTGTCGACTTTGGCGGTTTTCAACCGTTGTTGAATTTGGATGATCTTCTCGGTAGTTTCTTGTATAATCTCGGGACCCGTAATCTATCTATCCCCCACTTCACTCCAACAAATCGGGGACCTGCACTTTCTACCATAAAGTGCTTCAAACGGCGCCATCTCAATGCTTGAATGGTAGCTGTTGTTGTAGGAAAATTCTGCTAACGGTAGATGTCGATCCCAACTGTTTCCGAAATCAATAACACATGCTCGTAGCATGTCTTCAAGCGTTTGTATCGTTCTTTCGCTCTGCCCAGCAGTTTGTGGATGATAGGCAGTACTCATGTCTAGACGAGTTCCTAATGCTTGCTGTAATGTCTGCCAGAATCTTGAAATAAATCTGCCATCCCTATCAGAGATAATAGAGATTGGTATTCCATGTCTGGAGATGACTTCCTTCAAATACAGTCGTGCTAACTTCTCCATCTTGTCATCTTCTCTTATTGGCAGGAAGTGTGCTGATTTGGTGAGACGATCAACTATTACCCAAATAGTATCAAAACCACTTGCAGTCCTTGGCAATTTAGTGATGAAATCCATGGTAATGTTTTCCCATTTCCATTCCGGAAATTTCGGGTTGTTGAAGTAGACCTGATGGTTTCTGATGCTCAGCTTTGACCTTAGAACACGTCAAACATTCTCCTACGTATTTAGCAACATCGGCTTTCATACCCGGCCACCAAAAATGTTTCTTGAGATCCTTGTACATCTTCCCCGTTCCAGGATGTATTGAGTATCTAGTTTTATGAGCTTCTCTAAGTACCATTTCTCTCATATCTCCAAATTTTGGTACCCAAATCCTTTCAGCCCTATACCGGGTTCCGTCTTCCCGAATATTAAGATGCTTCTCCGATCCTTTGGGTATTTCATCCTTTAAATTTCCCTCTTTTAAAACTCCTTGTTGCGCCTCCTTTATTTGAGTAGTAATGTTATTATGAATCATTATATTCATAGATTTTACTCGAATGGGTTCTCTATCCTTCCTGCTCAAGGCATCGGCTACCACATTTGCCTTCCCCGGGTGGTAACGAATCTCAAAATCGTAATCATTCAATAATTCAATCCACCTACGCTGCCTCATATTCAGTTGTTTCTGATTAAATATGTGTTGAAGACTTTTGTGGTCGGTATATATAATACTTTTGACCCCATATAAGTAGTGCCTCCAAGTCTTTAATGCAAAAACAACCGCGCCTAATTCCAAATCATGCGTCGTATAATTTTGTTCGTGAATCTTCAATTGTCTAGACGCATAAGCAATCACCTTCGTTCGTTGCATTAATACACAACCGAGACCTTGCTTTGATGCGTCACAATAAATCACAAAATCATCATTCCCTTCAGGCAATGACAATATAGGTGCCGTAGTTAGCTTTTTCTTCAATAACTGAAACGCTTTCTCTTGTTCATCATTCCATTCAAATTTCTTCCCTTTATGCGTTAATGCAGTCAAGGGTTTTGCTATTCTGGAAAAGTCTTGGATGAACCTTCTGTAGTAACCAGCTAGTCCTAAAAACTGGCGTATGTGTTTCGGAGTTTTCGGGGTTTCCCACTTTTCAACAGTTTCTATCTTTGCCGGATCCACCTTAATACCTTCTTTGTTCACTATGTGACCGAGGAATTGAACTTCTTCCAACCAAAATGCACACTTTGAAAACTTAGCGTACAATTCTTCCTTCCTCAATACTTCTAACACCTTTCTCAAATGTTCACCGTGTTCTTGGTCATTCTTTGAGTAAATAAGTATGTCATCAATGAAAACAATGACAAACTTGTCAAGGTATGGTCCACACACTCGGTTCATAAGGTCCATGAACACAGCTGGTGCATTAGTTAAACCAAACGGCATGACCATAAACTCATAATGACCGTAACGTGTTCTGAAAGCAGTCTTTGGAATATCATCTTCTTTCACCCGCATTTGATGATACCCGGAACGTAAGTCAATCTTTGAATAAATAGACGAGCCTTGTAGTTGATCAAATAAGTCGTCGATTCTCGGTAGTGGGTAGCGGTTCTTGATGGTAAGTTTGTTCAACTCTCGGTAGTCGATACACAACCTGAATGTACCATCTTTCTTCTTGACAAACAAAACAGGAGCTCCCCACGGTGATGTGCTTGGTCGAATGAAACCACGCTCTAAAAGTTCTTGTAATTGGCTTTGCAGTTCTTTCAACTCGCTGGGTGCGAGTCTGTAAGGAGCACGAGCTATTGGTGCAGCTCCTGGTACAAGATCTATTTGAAATTCAACGGATCGATGTGGGGGTAATCCCGGTAATTCTTTCGGAAATACATCGGAAAATTCTTTTGCAATGGGAACATCATTGATGCTCTTTTCTTCAGTTTGTACTTTCTCGACGTGTGCTAGAACAGCATAGCAACCTTTTCTTATTAGTTTTTGTGCCTTCAAATTACTAATAAGATGTAGCTTCGTGTTGCCCTTTTCTCCGTACACCATTAAGGGTTTTCCTTTTTCTCGTATAATGCGAATTGCATTTTTGTAACAAACGATCTCTGCTTTCACTTCTTTCAACCAGTCCATACCGATTATCACATCAAAACTCCCTAACTCTACTGGTATCAAATCAATCTTAAATGTTTCGCTAACCAGTTTAATTTCTCGATTCCGACATATATTATCTGCTGAAATTAATTTACCATTTGCTAATTCGAGTAAAAATTTACTATCCAAAGGCGTCAATGGACAACTTAATTTAGCACAAAAATCTCTACTCATATAGCTTCTATCCGCACCCGAATCAAATAAAACGTAAGCAGATTTATTGTCAATAAGAAACGTACCCGTAACAAGCTCTGGGTCTTCCTGTGCCTCTGTCGCATTAATATTGAAAACTCTTCCGCGGCCTTGTCCATTCGTGTTCTCCTGGTTCGGGCAATTTCTAATAATGTGGCCCGGTTTTCCACATTTATAACAAACTACATTGGCATAACTTGCTCCGACACTACTTGTTCCGCCATTACTCGTTCCGACACCATTTGTTCCTTTTGTTCTATTAACCCCTGGTCCGTAGACCTCACACTTCGCCGCGCTATGACCATTTCTTTTACACTTGTTGCAAAATTTGGTGCAGAACCCCGAGTGATTCTTTTCACACCTTTGGCATAGCTGCTTCTGATTGTTGTTGTTGTTGTTGCGGTTATTATTGTTGTTGGGATGATTGTTGTAGTTGCTGTTGTTGTTGTTGTTGTTGTTGTTGTTGTTGGGCCGTTTGTTGTAGTTGCGATTGATGTTGCGATTGTTGGGATAATTGTTGCGATTATTGTTGTAATTGCTGTTGTTGTTGTATTGGTGATTCTTATCACCGTTTTCCTCCCACTTTTTTTTGACTTGCTTCACATTGGCCTCTTCAGCAGTCTGTTCTTTAATTCTTTCTTCAATCTGGTTCACTAGTTTGTGAGCCATTCTACATGCCTGTTGTATGGAGGCGGGCTCGTGTGAACTTATATCTTCTTGGATTCTTTCCGGTAATCCTTTCACAAACGCGTCGATCTTCTCTTCCTCATCTTCGAATGCTCCCGGACACAATAGGCACAATTCTGTGAATCGTCTTTCGTACGTGGTAATATCAAATCCTTGGGTTCGTAACCCTCTAAGTTCTGTCTTGAGCTTATTGACCTCGGTTCTGGGACGGTACTTCTCGTTCATCAAGTGCTTGAATGCTGACCACGGTAGTGCGTACGCATCATCTTGTCCCACTTGCTCTAGATAGGTATTCCACCATGTTAACGCAGAACCTGTGAAGGTATGCGTAGCGTACTTCACTTTGTCCTCTTCAGTACACTTACTTATGGCAAACACCGATTCAACCTTCTCGGTCCACCGTTTCAATCCGATCGGTCCTTCGGTTCCATCAAATTCCAAAGGTTTGCAGGCAGTGAATTCTTTGTAGGTGCATCCTACACGATTTCCTGTACTGCTAGATCCAAGGTTATTGTTGGTATGTAGCGCAGCCTGTACTGCGGCTATGTTTGAAGCTAGAAAAGTACGGAATTCCTCTTCATTCATATTCACGGTGTGTCGAGTAGTCGGTGCCATTTCCTTCAAAATAGTTAAATGGAACAAGTTAATCATACAGAATATTAAGAGTAGTTAATAGTATTTCGTAGCATAATATGAACTCATTTATAAAAGCTTTTTCTTCATATTAGCGTTTTATAAGTTTAAATTCGGGTAGTACCTACCCGTTAAGTTCATACTTAGTAGCTAATATACAATTCAACTACTACAATTCTATATGAAAAACTGATTGTAATAATATTTCGCGTTCAAACTTTTATACAATATTTTACAAACTTACAATACCGCTTATTTTACATAAAGCATGAAATATTGCACACAATAACTTTGATACAAGATAGTTGTGAAGACAATTCTAGCTAGTACACAAGTCGTTCGGCAAAGGCAATAAAGACACGTAATTCATACGTCCAGAAACAAGTCATGCATTCTGGTTTTACTAGGACTACTTCCCATCCTTGGTCTTGTGCAACATAACCATTATGGCCGTTGATAAGACAGCGTGTTGTAACGTCATCAAAGGGACGAGGGTTACGTAATGTCCAACAGTCCCGTAATAATCTAAAAACCTCATTTCTTACCCCAATTACCGACTCCGTCACTTGTGGAAACGTTTTGTTTAATAGTTGTAGCCCGATGTTCTTGTTCTCACTTTGGTGAGAAGCGAACATTACTAATCCGTAAGCATAACATGCTTCTTTATGTTGCATGTTAGCCGCTTTTTCTAAATCACGAAGTCCAATATTCGGATATATTGAGTCAAAATAATTTCTTAACCCGTTGCGTAAAATAGCATTTGGGTTCCCCGCAATATATGCGTCAAAGTAAACACATCGTAACTTATGGGTTTCCCAATGTGATATCCCCCATATTTCAAACGAAAGTCTCTTATAAACCAAGACATTCTTGGAACGTTCTTCGAATGTCTTACAAACTGATCTCGCCTTAAATAGTTGTGCCGAAGAATTCTGGCCGACTCTAGACAAGATTTCATCAATCATGTCTCCGGGTAGGTCTCTTAAAATATTGGGTTGTCTATCCATTTTGTGTTTTTAAACTGTAAAATAGACAAGAGTTAGATTCATAAAAAAATACTTATTAATACAAGCAATTTTTACATATATCATAAAGCATAAGAACACTATATTACATATATTACACCACACGAATACAACTATCTTATTCTGACTCGCTCGTTTCTTCTTCTTCGGTTTTGGTTCGTTTTACCAAGTTTCTAGGGATATATGATGTTCCCCTAATACGAGCCGTCGTTGTCCACATTGGTTTAGAAAAACCTGGTGGTTTAGAGGTTCCCGGGTCATTGTTACAACTTAAGGACTTCGGGGGTTGACGATACATATAAAGTTCATCGGGGTTGGAATTAGATTTCTCTATTTTTATGCCCTTTCCCTTATTATTTTCTTTTGCCTTTTTAAATTCAGTTGGGGTAATTTCTATAACATCATCGGAATTCTCGTCGGAATCCGATTCATCGGAGAATTGGTAATCCTCCCAATATTTTGCTTCCTTGGCGGAAACACCATTGACCATAATTAACTTTGGTCGGTTGGTTGAGGATTTTCTTTTACTTAACCGTTTTATTATTTCCCCCACCGGTTCTATTTCTTCATCCGGTTCCGATTCTTCTTCCGGTTCCGATTCTTCTTCCGGTTCCGACTCTTCTTCCGGTTCCTCTTCGGGAACTTGTGAATCAGTCCACAAATCATTCCAATTTACATTTGACTCTTCATTATTATTAGGTGAGTCAATGGGACTTGTTCTAGAGGTAGACATCTATCACATAATATCAAACACGTTAAGAGATTAATATATCACATAATATTCATATGTTAAAAATATATAGTTTCCAACAAAAATGTTAAGCAATCATTTTTAAAGAAAACACGGTCGAAGTCCAGACTCACTAATGCATCCTAACAAACTCGATAAGACACACTAATGCAAATTTTCTGGTTCTCTAAGACCAACGCTCTGATACCAACTGAAATGTCCCGTTCTTATTGATTAAAAACGTTCCATATTAATTGATTTCGTTGCGAGGTTTTGACCTCTATATGAGACGTTTTTCAAAGACTGCATTCATTTTAAAACAAACCATAACCTTTATTTCATCAATAAAGGTTTAAAAAGATTTACGTAGATTATCAAATAATGATAATCTAAAATATCCTGTTTACACACGACCATTACATAATGGTTTACAATACAAATATGTTACAACAAAATAAGTTTCTTGAATGCAGTTTTTACACAATATCATACAAGCATAGACTCCAAATCTCGTCCTTATTTAAGTATGCGACAGCGGAAGCTCTTAATAATCACCTGAGAATAAACATGCTTAAAACGTCAACAAAAATGTTGGTGAGTTATAGGTTTAACCTATATATATCAAATCGTAACAATAGACCACAAGATTTCATATTTCAATACACATCCCATACATAGAGATAAAAATCATTCATATGGTGAACACCTGGTAACCGACATTAACAAGATGCATATATAAGAATATCCCCATCATTCCGGGACACCCTTCGGATATGATATAAATTTCGAAGTACTAAAGCATCCGGTACTTTGGATGGGGTTTGTTAAGCCCAATAGATCTATCTTTAGGATTCGCGTCAATTAGGGTGTCTGTTCCCTAATTCTTAGATTACCAGACTTAATAAAAAGGGGCATATTCGATTTCGATAATTCAACCATAGAATGTAGTTTCACGTACTTGTGTCTATTTTGTAAATCATTTATAAAACCTGCATGTATTCTCATCCCAAAAATATTAGATTTTAAAAGTGGGACTATAACTCACTTTCACAGATTTTTACTTCGTCGGGAAGTAAGACTTGGCCACTGTTGATTCACGAACCTATAACAATATATACATATATATTAAAGTATGTTCAAAATATATTTACAACACTTTTAATATATTTTGATGTTTTAAGTTTATTAAGTCAGCTGTCCTCGTTAGTAACCTATAACTAGTTGTCCACAGTTAGATGTACAGAAATAAATCGATAAATATTATCTTGAATCAATCCACGACCCAGTGTATACGTATCTCAGTATTGATCACAACTCAAACTATATATATTTTGGAATCAACCTCAACCCTGTATAGCTAACTCCAACATTCACATATAGAGTGTCTATGGTTGTTCCGAAATATATATAGATGTGTCGACATGATAGGTCGAAACATTGTATACGTGTCTATGGTATCTCAAGATTACATAATATACAATACAAGTTGATTAAGTTATGGTTGGAATAGATTTGTTACCAATTTTTACGTAGCTAAAATGAGAAAAATTATCCAATCTTGTTTTACCCATAACTTCTTCATTTTAAATCCGTTTTGAGTGAATCAAATTGCTATGGTTTCATATTGAACTCTATTTTATGAATCTAAACAGAAAAAGTATAGGTTTATAGTCAGAAAAATAAGTTACAAGTCGTTTTTGTAAAGGTAGTCATTTCAGTCGAAAGAACGACGTCTAGATGACCATTTTAGAAAACATACTTTCACTTTGAGTTTAACCATAATTTTTGGATATAGTTTCATGTTCATAATAAAAATCATTTTCTCAGAATAACAACTTTTAAATCAAAGTTTATCATAGTTTTTAATTAACTAACCCAAAACAGCCCGCGGTGTTACTACGACGGCGTAAATCCGGTTTTACGGTGTTTTTCGTGTTTCCAGGTTTTAAATCATTAAGTTAGCATATCATATAGATATAGAACATGTGTTTAGTTGATTTTAAAAGTCAAGTTAGAAGGATTAACTTTTGTTTGCGAACAAGTTTAGAATTAACTAAACTATGTTCTAGTGATTACAAGTTTAAACCTTCGAATAAGATAGCTTTATATGTATGAATCGAATGATGTTATGAACATCATTACTACCTTAATTTCCTTGGATAAACCTACTGGAAAAGAGAAAAATGGATCTAGCTTCAATGGATCCTTGGATGGCTCGAAGTTCTTGAAGCAGAATCATGACACGAAAACAAGTTCAAGTAAGATCATCACTTGAAATAAGATTGTTATAGTTATAGAAATTGAACCAAAGTTTGAATATGATTATTACCTTGTATTAGAATGATAACCTACTGTAAGAAACAAAGATTTCTTGAGGTTGGATGATCACCTTACAAGATTGGAAGTGAGCTAGCAAACTTGAAAGTATTCTTGATTTTATGAAACTAGAACTTTTGGAATTTATGAAGAACACTTAGAACTTGAAGATAGAACTTGAGAGAGATCAATTAGATGAAGAAAATTGAAGAATGAAAGTGTTTGTAGGTGTTTTTGGTCGTTGGTGTATGGATTAGATATAAAGGATATGTAATTTTGTTTTCATGTAAATAAGTCATGAATGATTACTCATATTTTTGTAATTTTATGAGATATTTCATGCTAGTTGCCAAATGATGGTTCCCACATGTGTTAGGTGACTCACATGGGCTGCTAAGAGCTGATCATTGGAGTGTATATACCAATAGTACATACATCTAAAAGCTGTGTATTGTACGAGTACGAATACTGGTGCATACGAGTAGAATTGTTGATGAAACTGAACGAGGATGTAATTGTAAGCATTTTTGTTAAGTAGAAGTATTTTGATAAGTGTCTTGAAGTATTTAAAAAGTGTATGAATACATATTAAAACACTACATGTATATACATTTTAACTGAGTCGTTAAGTCATCGTTAGTCGTTACATGTAAGTGTTGTTTTGAAACCTTTAGGTTAACGATCTTGTTAAATGTTGTTAACCCAATGTTTATAATATCAAATGAGATTTTAAATTATTATATTATCATGATATTATCATGTATGAATATCTCTTAATATGATATATATACATTAAATGTCTTTACAACGATAATCGTTACATATATGTCTCGTTTAAAAATCATTAAGTTAGTAGTCTTGTTTTTACATATGTAGTTCATTGTTAATATACTTTATGATATGTTTTCTTATCATAGTATCATGTTAACTATATATATATATCCATATATATGTCATCATATAGTTTTTACAAGTTTTAACGTTCGTGAATCACCGATCAACTTGGGTGGTCAATTGTCTATATGAAACATATTTCAATTAATCAAGTCTTAACAAGTTTGATTGCTTAACATGTTGGAAACATTTAATCATGTAAATATCAATCTCAATTAATATATATAAACATGGAAAAGTTCGGGTCACTACAATAAACTCACCTTGATTAAGCGAGATTCCTTGGTCACTTGGAGCTCCTTTGCCTTGATTAGCACCTATACATGAGCTAATCTCATCATTAACATAATTCAATAAAATTACATCTTTCAAAAGCTTACAACACTTTCTTATACTTACACATTTGGCTTAATCCCCTTTTACCCCATTATTCACATGAACACTTACATACATGGCATTCTTAATTTATCTTTTCACTTTTCCATTATAACAAACATTATCATGTAAGCATCATTTCCCTAATTTCACAATTTCTCTAGTTTATCTCTTACAAACTTGACTTGTAATTCTTTCAAGCATTTCATCAAGCATCAAATGTGCATACACCCATTTCAACTACTAACATCCTTAAAATCATCATACATTCAAATATCATTACTTGCAACAATGTCAACAACCACACATAAACTCTCTTCTTTACAAATTAACTAAATCTCATAAACATCTTCGTTGAGGCATTTTATCAAACACTTAGTGTGCATGACTTGATTCTAGACTATGAGTAACACCAATTTCACCATATTCATATCATACATTCAATTAGCAAGTTCCTACATGAACTTTAATCCAACATCAATTCAAATTCGTTTTAAGCAAACAACTATGAACACTCACAACATACAACAACATTTAAGCTTGAGATTCATCTAAAACACCCAATTCTAGTGATACTTAGACATAAAAGTTCATACCTTGTCTTTAGGGATTTAAGAACCCTAATTGTGCACAATGAAGAAGAAATTGAGAGATTGCAACTTGCTATAATGATTAAGGCACACTAGATTTCATTAATTTTTACTTGCATGTACAAAATTCTTCCAATTGAAGGTTCCTCCTTCTTCTTCTTGCTTGGGCCGTTACTCACACACACAAACACACCTCTGTGTTTTTAATTTGCAACTGATAATAAAATTCAGTATTTTACATGTTTTATTAATTAACTTTGCAATAATTGCACTTTCTACCCTCCCTACCAAAACCATATTATGGAAGGTCCTTAAACTAACTTTGCATCACTAGTCCCTTTCAACTTAACTAACAAACTTTAAATATTATCCACTTATAATACAAAATAGCACCAACATATATATATATATATATATATATATATATATATATATATATATATATATATATATATATATATATATATATATATATATATATATATATATATATATATATATATATATATATATATATATATATATATATATATATATATAGGGGCACGATCTATGGATAAGCTTAAAAGGAGTACAAACGGGATAAGCAAAATAAAAAAAAATTTTTTTGAATTTTTTTTACATTCATAAATCTGCATTAAAATGCACCTCTAATCAATTTTTTTCATAAAAAAAAGTTCAAAATCTTTTAAAAATCGATGATGAATGGTAAAATTAACCATTCATCGGGTTAATTTATCATTCATCTTGTTTACGATGAATGATAAAATTAATCAATGCTAAAAAAAACCAGATGAATGGTTAAATTAACCATTCATCTGTTTTTTTATCATTCATCATAAACAGATGAATGGTTAAATTAACCATTCATCTGCTTTTTTTTAGCATTTATTAATTTTATCATTCATCACGAACAAAAAGAATGATAAATTAACCAGATGAATGGTTAATTTTACCATTCATCATCAATTTTTACCATTCATCATCGATGTTTACCATTCATCATCGATTTTCGAACGATTTTGTGAAAAAAAATTTTAAAATTTTTTCGTTTTCTTCTATTTGCATATTAAAGGATCGTTTTTTTTTTAAAAAAAATTTGAAATTTTACTTATCCAGTTTGTACCTCATTTAGTGCTTATCCATGGATTGGTCCACTATATATATATATATATATATATATATATATATATATATATATATATATATATAAAATTACATAAAATATTACCTTAAATAATTGGGATGTTACAAGGTCACATGCCTAATTTAAGTCAATATCATTGTAAATATATTGAGGAAAAAAGAGAAAATGTGTAGCTTTATATCCGACCTACAAGTTATTGATGTGTTCATTTGTTTCCAGGTACTTGATTTCTCTCATATGCCGTCATACACAATTGTCAACATACATATATGTATACAATTAGTACCCAGACAAATGATGTAGGTTGTAGAGGATGAAAGAATTACAAGATGCTAAAGCCAATGATTATATGCTAAGATTAAGCATAGAGTCATGTTTGCTATATTTAGTTGATAATTTGGTAGTTTGTATGAGAGTTGTAAATGGATTTGTGACATGTTGTTTGTAAGAACTGCACATAGTGCTACAGCAAACAAAAGAAAGCAGTGAGTATTGGTTTTGGTTGTCCATTTTCATTAAATGAATGATCTCAACTCTTTGCATAAATTGAGCATATTAATATTTTAGTTTGCTTTGTTTATTTCATATGCCAGTCAAAACATATAAATAGTTAAATGTAGACTTAGGTTTGTGTATTTAGCATCTAATATACGGGTCCGTTATTCGAAATAATAAGGAGTATTTCATCTACGAAAAATTCACAATTAACTTTAATGGTTACTTTTTATTGTTTTTTATACTCACTTAAATATGTAATAAAAATAACCGTTAAACCTTCGCCATTGTGCAGTGTTGGTCATCTAAAATCGGAGATAACACGGGTATCATTGTTCTATTTGCATTTATCAAAGGTCGGAAAATTATGGACGGTATGCTTATGTTGAGCGAGTTGATTAGTTGGTTTTAGACAAAAGGATTAGGAAGATAATGATACTAAGGTATGGTTTGTTTTTCAGTCTGTAGATCTTATTATGTCTTATATATATGTAACGACCCGTCCTTATCCACTTGGATGAAGTCATCAACATTTGGTCCTATTGCGATGATCGACTCCAAGTAATGTCCTTAAATTGAGCAAATGCACAGCGGAAGACTTAATTCGTACCTGAGAATAAACATGCTTTAAAGTTTCAACCAAAAGGTTGTTGAGTCAATAGGTTTATCATAACAATCATTTCAATATTTTAATAGACCACAAGATTTCATAATCATAAACATAATACACTTGCAAGTGTATGTAAAGCATTCTAAGTGGTTGAGCACTTGGTAACCATACTTAACATTTAATCACGTCGCATATTCCCTTTATTATGAAATCTCACTACACCGTACCAAGTGTAGTCACCGAAATGAAGTACTGTGCAACCGTTGAATACTGGTCATCCAGTCCGGTTGGGGTTGTCAGGCCCGATAGATCTATCAACAGGATTCGCGTTTACAATACTCATGTAAATAGTAGTTACCAAGCTACAGGGAAATATGCCAGTGGTACAACTCAACGTAGAATATATTTTTAAGTACTTGTGTCTATTTCGTAACTATTTATAAAAGCAGCGCATGTATTCTCAGCCCAAAATATATATTGCAAAAACAATTAAAAAGGGAGCAAATGAAACTCACCTATTGTATTTTGTAGTAAAAATACATATAACGATATTGAACAAGACAGAGTTGGCCTCGGATTCACGAACCTATATCATTTGTATATACATTAACACATATACTCGTAATCGAACAAATTTATATATTGTTAGTGATTTAATTGTTATTTTAATTATGTGTTTCATTAATAACCTAATTAATATAAAATATTACTATACTTATGTTAGATGTAGTAATTATAGTTTTATATAGCTAACAGTTATTGTTAAAATAATATTGGTAATAATAAATAAATATCTGTTTTTGTTTTATATTAATAATTAATAATAGTAATAATAACAAAAATGATAATTCTTATAAAAATGATACTTTTAATGATAATAATATAAATGATAATTTTTATAAAATGATACTTTTTAAAAAAATGTTACTTTTAATAATAATGAATATTAATGATAATAATTATAAAAATATTGATTTTACTAATAATAATGATACTAGTATTTATATTAATAATAATAATGATAATATTAATAATAATACTTATTTTAGTAATACTAATAATAATAATAATAATAATAATAATAATAATAATAATAATAATAATAATAATAATAATAATAAGAGACTACCTTTAAAAGTTTTCCCCAAAAAAATGCCCCATACCGGGCTCGAACCCATGACCTTTTGTTCATCAAACACTCCCCTAAACCATCTACTCTAGCCTGCTTTTCTGTATTAATTAGCTCGCTGTTTTATTTATCCAGTTCATCGTGAATCATCATCATTTATTAGGATTTGTTTCGGCCCAATTGAAACGCAGACATACAATGGCCCAGGTAAGCAGTCCATATTGCGATTTAATTTATAACATGAATGGCCTAATTGTATTGCATACACAAACCGATAGATTATGTGGTTTGTTTAAAAAAATTAGAACAGTTATAGCAATTTGATTCTTTTTTTTTATTCAAGTGGGGTGTCGGCCACTTCTTTCATTATTTAATCTTTCATCATATTCTACAAGATTCTTTATAAAGTTAAAAAATTTCTTTTCGACAGAGGCTTGGAGAGACAGAAACAATTAACGAGATGCAGAAAGTGGTGTGACTAGTTTTGGTCGATGGGGTTGTCAATGGTCGTGTCATGGTTGTGGTTTGACAACGAACCAGTAGCAGCAAACAGAGAGTAGCAGTTTGGTGGTGTGTGGTGCTGACAACCAAACAGCAGGTCAGCGTGCAAGGTAAGGACATAATGGTCGATGGTGGTGGATCGAAGAACCAGAATATAGTAAACGATTCAGGGTGGTTCGTTGTGGTTTGAGATGGTAATGATGTTTAAAAGGTGCATCGAGCTGGATTAAAGAAAAGATTGTGAGGGTTTTATGGTGGTGGTGAGAACAACAACAAAAAGAGTTGGGTTTGATCGGACGATTCAAACAAAAATAATAATAACAGTCGCTGTTAATTGGGTTTCGATTCGAAAGCTTGTGAGGGTGGTGTTGTGGTCAAAGTGGTGAAGGTGGTTGTCATTAAGAAGGGAAAGAATTAAGAAGGTGATGGGTCTCATGAATTATTCGAACAAACAGGAGTAAGTTTACTTGTTTCATAAACATATATACATAGAATAGTTTATTTGTTATGTTGCTTCCTCTACAGCGCATCCTACTGTATTCTCGAGTTTGTTTGGCATGATTGCGTCATGTTTTATTTCGTGGCTGGCTCTATTGCGTAGGTGGGTTTGGTTTGTGAATTAAAGGTGGTTACCGAATGAAGGGGATGATGAGTGATCGAGTATGTGTGATTTGAGAGTTTGAGATATATGGAGTTGTGTTTCAAGCAGGAAAGCAGAGATAGATATATGTGTATATAATATCTCCCATGTGTATGAATCGGAAGGAAGAGATTAAACACACAGCTGTCACTTGTTTGTTATTTAGTAATGGTGGGCGACAAAGGAATCCAAATTAAGAGAAAAAAAATCGATTAGAAAGGAAGAATATAAATAAAGGAGATAGGGATGTGTAACTGATATTGTATGTATTGTGTAATTCAGAATTAGAAAACAAGATTGATCACTATATCAAATTGATTCCCTAATCATCTGCCTTTTAACATTTTTCCTATTTAAAATTAATTAAAACAAAAATGAATATATTAATAATAATATTGATAATGATAAAAATAATAATAATAATAATAATAATAATAATAATAATAATAATAATAATAATAATAATAATAATAATAATAATAATAATAATAATAATAATAATAATAATAATAATAATAATAGCATTAATAATAATGTTAATAATAATAATATCAAAATAATACTTAATAATAATAATAAGTATACTTATAAGAATAATAAAAAAAAAAAATGATGATAGTAATAATTTTAAATGAAATTGGAAATTCTTAGTAATAATAATAAATATATCATAATAATAATTAAGATTATAGTTTTATCATTCTTGTAATAAGATTTATAGTTAACATCTTTATTTACAATTAATTGTTCGTGAATCGTCGAGACGGTCAAAGGTTAAATGAATTCATATGAACAGTTTCAAAATTTTGTAACTCAATATTACAGACTTTGCTTATCTTGTCGAAATCGTATAAGATTTAAGTTTAAATTTGATCAGAAATTTTCGGGTTGTCACAGTACCTACCCGTTAAAGAAATTTCGTCCCGAAATTTGAGGGGAATGGTCATGGCTAACAATAAAAATGTTTTCATGACGAATATGAGTTGATAAGTAGAGTTTTATTACTGTTGAGTAATATGAATAAGATAATTCGATTACTCGAAGAGTATGAGTGAAGCTATCACAAAAGATTGAGATAGAGATTTAACTTTTGATGTAGTCAGGATTGAATTTTTTTTTTTTGGAAAATAAGATTCGTCTTAACTTTTGACGTTGTCTTGATTGAATTCCGGAATTCAAGGGATTTAAAAGAAAATCTTGGAAATCTATAGGATTTGATTCTTCGGGATTTATGGAAAATTAGGATCCTCTTTAATTTAATGCGATTATCTATCTCGATTGCTTTGTCTGGTATCTTCTCTATAAATGAACTTCTTTCGTTCCATTATTTTCACCACTCCAATTCTTTCTATCTCGATCCATACTTTCAAACGATTGTGAAAATGCTTAATCCAGTTTTGATCCTTGTCCTCAACCTTACTATCGCAACATTCATTCTCCTTTTCCAACTTCCACCAGAGGAATCTACTTTCTTCTACTTCGCCTTTGGGGTTTTAGTGTTTTTAATTCTCCCGTGTCTTTATGTTGCGATAAACATTGACATACACGGTTTGTAATTTATGCGTTATTATCGGGCTTTATATTCTCCCTTATATTTCGAAGCTCTATGCTTTTGTTTTCTCTTCCCGACTTCAAGTCAAGCGAATAATGGTCCAGAATTCGTAGATATAGAATTTCGAATGATTGTAATGTTCTAAGCAGGAAGGAACGTGATAACACGATTTGATTTTCAAATTTATCAAAATTACTGAAGATAGAACCATCAAGAATATATTCTTCTTGATATGTTCGGAGGTTATGTAGAATGAAAGAGTTATGTAACATGACACATGATGATGGTATAATCTACTGTGAACCATCATCACATTTCATTAGAAACTCAGCATGACTTACTGTAATATAATCACGTTGGCCAAGCGTCATTATATTATACTAACCCATGCATCAGTTTCCAACACTACTTCAAAATCATTCATATTTTAAATTCGAAGGTTCGCAGAATATAGAAACTAATAGTTTCTCATATGATGTAACGCTGATAGCTCAAAGAGATAAATGATTTCAGATAAGATTAGTTATGAAAATATATTCAGAAATATCGAGGATATTTATAGTGAAAGATACGATAATGTCTTTGAATATCTAAGATCAGAGGATGATGGAGACTATTGTCTGCAAGGGTTTAGAGTAAGGAGCAAGATATTCGCTAAAGATTTCAGCAGGCATTGAATCATTTGGATTCTTTGAAGTCAAACTTATTCTTTGTGATTTGTCCATGGCTTCCTTCATAGTTTTGCATAATTCGCTTTCCGGTACTAAATTTTCTATTGAATGTTTCCATCACTCCATTCTTTATCATCAAACTCTTGACCATCTAGGCCATCTACAATTTTTACTATTTCCTATGCATTTAATGCAGCCATAACTGAATCGTCGGTTATCAATCGAGGTGGTTTCAAGAGAATTGTGTTTTTAGATGATTAAACGCTGATGGTAATATGGTGGAATATAAAAGGTTCCCCGGTAACAATAAAAAGTACACATATATATATATATATATATATATATATATATATATATATATATATATATATATATATATATATCAAGGTTATAATAAGGTTGTTTCGGATGAAAAGTCGGAGTTGACTTGCTGGAGCTGTGACAAAATTTGCTACTTTGAAAGGGATTGCCAAATTATTTTGGGTAATAATAACACTAAAGGAATTAGCACAGCTACGTGTTAAACGTTTACTCAGTTTTCGAGAGTTTTTCAGGTGTATAACTATATGCATCAATCTTTTCTTCCGTAGATGAAGTGCGGCTGGTTCATCATCTCGATCGAGGTGTTTTCAAGAATCGTGAAAGGTTTGAACGTAGATTGTAATCGTCAAGATACGAATGAGGTTTAAGATGAAATCAAGTGGCAAACTTGAAGAATTATTTAGTTTCATATGTTATAATCAGTATTTTAATTCATTTTAATTGTCCAATATTATTCGTCCACAGTCTATAGTCCACATTTAACAGTCCAATAGTTCACATATAGTTTAATATATAACATTCAAATTAATTAATATGTATCGTGACCCGTGTACCGGTCTCAGTATTGATCACAACTCAAACTATATATATATTTTGGAATCAACCTCAACCCTGTATAGCTAACTCCGTCATTTGCATATAGAGTGTCTATGGTTGTTCCAAGATAAATATATAGATGGGTCAATATGATATGTCGAAACCTTGTATACGTGTCCCGTTATTTAAAGTGCGTAAAATAAGTACAGAAATTAAATGACGATAAATAAAATTGCGAGAATGTAAATTGCGATAATTAAATTGCGATAAATAAAATGTAACCAGTTAGCTAGGAACAGTTAGCGTGGATTCTTAACAAAATTTCAATTAGTTAATTCGTTTGTTTCTAACAAATTTTATTGTATCCAATGTTTTCTTCATTATGCCACTTGTTGGATTCTGATAGGTCAAAATCCAAATATGAAATTGAATGAAATGATTATTCTGCGATGAACGAATTTGTATCTCTGTGGATGTAAGTAGGATAGTAAATGACTGTTGAATCAGATTCGCAGAATGTACCGTGTAACTGATTAATGTGAAATCTAAATATTCCTCGGGTATTACCTACACGTTAAAATATTTTCACCATTAACAGTTTGTACAATAGAATTTTTAATTACAATCTTTATGAAAATATACATACATATATATTTTCTTCAGATGTAATCATGGATTTTATGAGTTAATAAGATATTAAACTCATTTGATTTATCGTTAGAACTAGATTACATAATCTCTAAAACTTTAGAAATTACATAATCGCCATGTCGAGCGAAGATAATCGATGTAGAACGATATGTAGAATGAAGATAAAGTAGATAGAACGATACGTAGAACGATGATTAGACTCGAGGTACAGAATGTGACATTGAGGCATGTGATGTTGAAACTTGGGTTGTTGGTGGTACTGTTGGTGCCGGTGATGTTGCTGAAGCTGGTAGGTTTTGCACCATATTTTTCAGAGCTACAACTCGAGCGCGTAGTTCGTTGACTTCTTCTATTATTGCGAGATGATTGTCAGTTAGAACGAGTGGATGAATAAGGTTTAGAATTTTAGATAGAATGTAATTGTTGCGAGCTATTCTGGAAATGAGGGTGAAAATGGTGTTTCAGATAGGTTCGCCGGTAAGTGCTTCAAGTTCTTCGCCAAGATTGCAGGTTGGTGGGTGGAAAGGATCGCCTTCTTCTTGTGTCCATTGATTATGTCGACTAATTGGTGATGGCTAAGTAGTTGATCCATTCCGGTTACGCTGCTTTCAGAGCTCGAGTGGAAATCTATATCGGAATAGCTGTCGGAATCTGGGGAACTTGAACTGGTTGAGGAATCCATTTCATACGATCAGATGAAGGATTTTCGATAAGAAATAGATTATAGGATGTAGATTAGTATCCTGCATTACAAAATTTATATATATGCATATATAATACTAAAATCCCATAAGTTACGGAGGAATCTACGGAAACTACCAGGCAAAGTCTACAGTAACAGATACACTAAGATACAAATTTTGTCTATACACTATCGATGCAATAGTGGCAGTAAGACGTGTCTAAACTTAAGGATGATAAACAAGTAATTTTCGACAAGAAATGATAAGCAAAACTTATAATATGCGACTAAGGTCGAAGTCCAGACTCGCTAATGCATCTTAACAACTATCAGTTAAACACACTAATGCAAGACCTGGTTCGCTAGGACCAACGCTCTGATACCACCTTTAACGACCCGTCCTTATCCACTTGGACGAAGTCATCAACATTTGGTCCCATTGCGATGATCGACTCCAAGTAATGTCCTTAAATTGAGCAAATGCACAGCGGAAGACTTAATTCGTACCTGAGAATAAACATGCTTTAAACAAAAGGTTGGTGAGTTCATAGGTTTATCATAACAATCATTTCAATATTTTAATAGACCACAAGATTTCATAATCATAAACATAATACACTCGCAAGTGTATGTAAAGCATTCTAAGTGGTTGAGCACTTGGTAACCATACTTAACATTTAATCACGTCGCATATTCCCTTTATTATGAAATCTCACTACACCGTACCAAGTGTAGTCACCGAAACGAAGTACTGTGCAACCGTTGAATACTGGTCATCCAGTCCGGTTGGGGTTGTCAGGCCCGATAGATCTATCAACAGGATTCGCGTTTACAATACTCATGTAAATAGTAGTTACCAAGCTACAGGGAAATATGCCAGTGGTACAACTCAACGTAGAATATATTTTTAAGTACTTGTGTCTATTTCGTAAATATTTATAAATGCAGCGCATGTATTCTCAGCCCAAAATATATATTGCAAAAGCAATTAAAAAGGGAGCAAATGAAACTCACCTATTGTATTTTGTAGTAAAAATACATATAACGATATTGAACAAGACAGGGTTGGCCTCGGATTCACGAACCTATATCATTTGTATATACATTAACACATATACTCGTAATCGAACAAATTTATATATTGTTAGTGATTTAATTGTTATTTTAATTATGTGTTTCATTAATAACCTAATTAATATAAAATATTACTATACTTATGTTAGATGTAGTAATTATAGTTTTATATAGCTAACAGTTATTGTTAAAATAATATTGGTAATAATAAATAAATATCTATTTTTGTTTTATATTAATAATAGTAATAATAACAAAAATGATAATTCTTATAAAAATGATACTTTTAATGATAATAATATAAATGATAATTTTTATAAAATGATACTTTTTAAAAAAATGTTACTTTTAATAATAATGAATATTAATGATAATAATTATAAAAATATTGATTTTACTAATAATAATGATACTAGTATTTATATTAATAATAATAATGATAATATTAATAATAATACTTATTTTAGTAATACTAATAATAATAATAATAATAATAATAATAATAATAATAATAATAATAATAATAATAATAATAATAATAATAATAATAATAATAATAATAATAATAATAATAATAATAATAATAATAATAAAAAGAGACTACCTTTAAAAGTTTTCCCCAAAAAAAAATGCCCCATACCGGGCTCGAACCCATGACCTTTTGTTCATCAAACACTCCCCTAAACCATCTACTCTAGCCTGCTTTTCTGTATTAATTAGCTCGCTGTTTTATTTATCCAGTTCATCGTGAATCATCATCATTTATTAGGATTTGTTTTGGCCCAATTGAAACGCAGACATACAATGGCCCAGGTAAGCAGTCCATATTGCGATTTAATTTATAACATGAATGGTCCAATTGTATTGCATACACAAACCGATGGATTATGTGGTTTGTTTAAAAAAAATTAGAACAGTTATAGCAATTTGATTCTTTTTTTTTATTCAAGTGGGGTGTCGGCCACTTCTTTCATTATTTAATCTTTCATCATATTCTACAAGATTCTTTATAAAGTTAAAGAATTTCTTTTCGACAGAGGCTTGGAGAGACAGAAACAATTAACGAGATGCAGAAAGTGGTGTGACTAGTTTTGGTCGATGGGGTTGTCAATGGTCGTGTCATGGTTGTGGTTTGACAACGAACCAGTAGCAGCAAACAGAGAGTAGCAGTTTGGTGGTGTGTGGTGCTGAAAACCAAACAGCAGGTCAGCGTGCAAGGTAAGGACATAATGGTCGATGGTGGTGGATCGAAGAACCAGAATATAGTAAACGATTCAGGGTGGTTCGTTGTGGTTTGAGATGGTGATGATGTTTAGAAGGTGCATCGAGCTGGATTAAAGAAAAGATTGTGAGGGTTTTATGGTGGTGGTGAGAACAACAATAAAAAGAGTTGGATTTGATCGGACGATTCAAACAAAAATAATAATAACAGTCGCTGTTGAAATGTCCCGTTCTTATTGATTAAAAACGTTCCATATTAATTGATTTCGTTGCGAGGTTCTGACCTCTATATGAGACGTTTTTCAAAGACTGCATTCATTTTTAAAACAAACCATAACCTTTATTTCATAGATAAAGGTTTTAAAAAGCTTTACGTAGATTATCAAATAATGATAATCTAAAATATCCTGTTTACACACGACCATTACATAATGGTTTACAATACAAATATGTTACAACAAAATAAGTTTCTTGAATGCAGTTTTTACACAATATCATACAAGCATGGACTCCAAATCTCGTCCTTATTTAAGTATGCGATAGCGGAAGCTCTTAATAATCACCTGAGAATAAACATGCTTAAAACGTCAACAAAAATGTTGGTGAGTTATAGGTTTAACCTATATATATCAAATTATAATAATAGACCACAAGATTTCATATTTCAATACACATCCCATACATAGAGATAAAAATCATTCATATGGTGAACACCTGGTAACCGACATTAACAAGATGCATATATAAGAATATCCCCATCATTCCGGGACACCCTTCGGATATGATATAAATTTCGAAGTACTAAAGCATCCGGTACTTTGGATGGGGTTTGTTAGGCCCAATAGATCTATCTTTAGGATTCGCGTCAATTAGGGTGTCTGTTCCCTAATTCTTAGATTACCAGACTTAATAAAAAGAGGCATATTCGATTTCGATGATTCATCCATAGAATGTAGTTTCACGTACTTGTGTCTATTTTGTAAATCATTTATAAAACCTGCATGTATTCTCATCCCAAAAATATTTGATTTTAAAAGTGGGACTATAACTCACTTTCACAGATTTTTACTTCGTCGGGAAGTAAGACTTGGCCACTGGTTGATTCACGAACCTATAATAATATATACATATATATCAAAGTATGTTCAAAATATATTTACAACACTTTTAATATATTTTGATGTTTTAAGTTTATTAAGTCAGCTGTCCTCGTTAGTAACCTACAACTAGTTGTCCACAGTTTGATGTACATAAATAAATCGATAAATATTATCTTGAATCAATCCACGACCCAGTGTATACGTATCTCAGTACTGATCACAACTCAAACTATATATATTTTGGAATCAACCTCAACCCTGTATAGCTAACTCCAACATTCACATATAGAGTGTCTATGGTTGTTCCGAAATATATATAGATGTGTCGACATGATAGGTCAAAACATTATATACGTGTCTATGGTATCTCAAGATTACATAATATATAATACAAGTTGATTAAGTTATGGTTGGAATAGATTTGTTACCAATTTTCACGTAGCTAAAATGAGAAAAATTATCCAATCTTGTTTTACCCATAACTTCTTCATTTTAAATCCGTTTTGAGTGAATCAAATTGCTATGGTTTCATATTGAACTCTATTTTATGAATCTAAATAGAAAAAGTATAGGTTTATAGTCGGAATAAAAAGTTACAAGTTGTTTTTGTAAAGGTAGTCATTTCAGTCGAAAGAACGACGTCTAGATGACCATTTTAGAAAACATACTTCCACTTTGAGTTTAACCATAATTTTTGGATATAGTTTCATGTTCATAATAAAAATCATTTTCTCAAAATAACAACTTTTAAATCAAAGTTTATCATAGTTTTTAATTAACTAACCCAAAACAGCCCGCGGTGTTACTACGACGGCGTAAATCCGGTTTTACGGTGTTTTTCGTGTTTCCAGGTTTTAAATCATTAAGTTAGCATATCATATAGATATAGAACATGTGTTTAGTTGATTTTAAAAGTCAAGTTAGAAGGATTAACTTTTGTTTGCGAACAAGTTTAGAATTAACTAAACTATATTCTAGTGATTACAAGTTTAAACCTTCGAATAAGATAGCCTTATGTATATGAATCGAATGATGTTATGAACATCAATACTACCTTAAGTTCCTTAGATAAACCTACTGGAAAAGAGAAAAATGGATCTAGCTTCAACGGATCCTTGGATGGCTCGAAGTTCTTGAAGCAGAATCATGACACGAAAACAAGTTCAAGTAAGATCATCACTTGAAATAAGATTGTTATAGTTATAGAAATTGAACCAAAGTTTGAATATGATTGTTACCTTGTATTAGAATGATAACCTACTGTAAGAAACAAAGATTTCTTGAGGTTGGATGATCACCTTACAAGATTTAAAGTGAGCTAGCAAACTTGAAAGTATTCTTGATTTTATGTAACTAGAACTTGTAGAATATATGAAGAACACTTAGAACTTGAAGATAGAACTTGAGAGAGATTAATTAGATGAAGAAAATTGAAGAATGAAAGTGTTTGTAGGTGTTTTTGGTCGTTGGTGTATGGATTAGATATAAAGGATATGTAATTTTGTTTTCATGTAAATAAGTCATGAATGATTACTCATATTTTTGTAATTTTATGAGATATTTCATGCTAGTTGCCAAATGATGGTTCCCACATGTGTTAGGTGACTCACATGGGCTGCTAAGATCTGATCATTGGAGTGTATATACCAATAGTACATACATCTAAAAGCTGTGTATTGTACGAGTACGAATACGGGTGCATGCGAGTAGAATTGTTGATGAAACTGAACGAGGATGTAATTGTAAGCATTTTTGTTAAGTAGAAGTATTTTGATAAGTGTCTTGAAGTCTTTCAAAAGTGTATGAATACATATTAAAACACTACATGTATATACATTTTAACTGAGTCGTTAAGTCATCGTTAGTCGTTACATGTAAGTGTTGTTTTGAAACCTTTAGGTTAACGATCTTGTTAAATGTTGTTAACCCAATGTTTATAATATCAAATGAGATTTTAAATTATTATATTATCATGATATTATCATGTATGAATATCTCTTAATATGATATATATACATTAAATGTCTTTACAACGATAATCGTTACATATATGTCTCGTTTAAAAATCATTAAGTTAGTAGTCTTGTTTTTACATATGTAGTTCATTGTTAATATACTTAATGATATGTTTACTTATCATAGTACCATGTTAACTATATATATATCCATATATATGTCATCGTATAGTTTTTACAAGTTTTAACGTTCGTGAATCACCGGTCAACTTGGGTGGTCAATTGTCTATATGAAACATATTTCAATTAATCAAGTCTTAACAAGTTTGATTACTTAACATGTTGGAAACATTTAATCATGTAAATATCAATCTCAATTAATATATATAAACATGGAAAAGTTCGGGTCACTACAGTACCTACCCGTTAAATAAATTTCGTCCCGAAATTTTAAGCTGTTGAAGGTGTTGACGAATCTTCTGGAAATAGATGCGGTTATTTCTTCTTTATCTGATCTTCACGCTCCCAGGTGAACTTGGGTCCTCTACGAGCATTCCATCGAACCTTAACAATTGGTATCTTGTTTTGCTTAAGTCTTTTAACCTCACGATCCATTATTTCGACGGGTTCTTCGATGAATTGAAGTTTTTCGTTGATTTGAATTTCATCTAACGGAATAGTGAGATCTTCTTTAGCAAAACATTTCTTCAAATTCGAGATGTGGAAAGTGTTATGTACAGCCGCGAGTTGTTGAGGTAACTCAAGTCGGTAAGCTACTGGTCCGATACGATCAATAATCTTGAATGGTCCAATATACCTTGGATTTAATTTCCCTCGTTTACCAAATCGAACAACGCCTTTCCAAGGTGCAACTTTAAGCATGACCATCTCTCCAATTTCAATTTCTATATCTTTTCTTTTAATGTCAGCGTAGCTCTTTTGTCGACTTTGGGCGGTTTTCAACCGTTGTTGAATTTGGATGATCTTCTCGGTAGTTTCTTGTATAATCTCCGGACCCGTAATCTGTCTATCCCCCACTTCACTCCAACAAATCAGAGACCTGCACTTTCTACCATAAAGTGCTTCAAACGGCGCCATCTCAATGCTTGAATGGTAGCTGTTGTTGTAGGAAAATTCTGCTAACGGTAGATGTCGATCCCAACTGTTTCCGAAATCAATAACACATGCTCGTAGCATGTCTTCAAGCGTTTGTATTGTCCTTTCGCTCTGCCCATCAGTTTATGGATGATAGGCAGTACTCATGTCTAGACGAGTTCCTAATGCTTGCTGTAATGTCTGCCAGAATCTTGAAATAAATCTACCATCCCTATCAGAGATAATAGAGATTGGTATTCCATGTCTGGAGACGACTTCCTTCAAATACAGTCGTGCTAACTTCTCCATCTTGTCATCTTCTCTTATTGGCAGGAAGTGTGCTGATTTGGTGAGACGATCAACTATTACCCAAATAGTATCAAAACCACTTGCAGTCCTTGGCAATTTAGTGATGAAATCCATGGTAATGTTTTCCCATTTCCATTCCGGGATTTCGGGTTGTTGAAGTAGACCTGATGGTTTCTGATGCTCAGCTTTGTCCTTAGAACACGTCAAACATTCTCCTACATATTTAGCAACATCGGATTTCATACCCGGCCACCAAAAATGTTTCTTGAGATCCTTATACATCTTCCCCGTTCCAGGATGTACTGAGTATCTGGTTTTATGAGCTTCTCTAAGTACCATTTCTCTCATATCTCTAAATTTTGGTACCCAAATCCTTTCAGCCCTATACCAGGTTCCGTCTTCCCGAATATTAAGATGCTTCTCCGATCCCTTGGGTATTTCATACTTTAAATTTCCTTCTTTTAAAACTCCTTGTTGCGCCTCCTTTATTTGAGTAGTAAGGTTATTATGAATCATTATATTCATAGATTTTACTCGAATGGGTTCTCTGTCCTTCCTGCTCAAGGCATCGGCTACCACATTTGCCTTTCTCGGGTGGTAACGAATCTCAAAGTCGTAATCATTCAACAATTCAATCCACCTACGCTGCCTCATATTCAGTTGTTTCTGATTAAATATGTGTTGAAGACTTTTGTGGTCGGTATATATAATACTTTTGACCCCATATAAGTAGTGCCTCCAAGTCTTTAATGCAAAAACAACCGCGCCTAATTCCAAATCATGCGTCGTATAATTTTGTTCGTGAATCTTCAATTGTCTAGACGCATAAGCAATCACCTTCGTTCGTTGCATTAATACACAACCGAGACCTTGCTTTGATGCGTCACAATATATCACAAAATCATCATTCCCTTCAGGCAATGACAATATAGGTGTCGTAGTTAGCTTTTTCTTCAATAACTGAAACGCTTTCTCTTGTTCATCATTCCATTCAAATTTCTTCCCTTTATGCGTTAATGCAGTCAAGGGTTTTGCTATTCTGGAAAAGTCTTGGATGAACCTTCTGTAGTAACCAGCTAGTCCTAAAAACTAGCGTATGTGTTTCAGAGTTTTCGGGGATTCCCACTTTTCAACAGTTTCTATCTTTGCCGGATCCACCTTAATACCTTCTTTGTTCACTATGTGACCGAGGAATTGAACTTCTTCCAACCAAAATGCACACTTTGAAAACTTAGCGTACAATTCTTCCTTCCTCAATACTTCTAACACCTTTCTCAAATGTTCACCGTGTTCTTGGTCATTCTTTGAGTAAATAAGTATGTCATCAATGAAAACAATGACAAACTTGTCAAGGTATGGTCCACACACTCGGTTCATAAGGTCCATGAACACAGCTGGTGCATTAGTTAAACCAAATGGCATGACCATAAACTCGTAATGACCGTAACGTGTTCTGAAAGCAGTCTTTGGAATATCATCTTCTTTCACCCGCATTTGATGATACCCGGAACGTAAGTCAATCTTTGAATAAACAGACGAGCCTTGTAGTTGATCAAATAAATCGTCGATTCTCGGTAGTGGGTAGCGGTTCTTGATGGTAAGTTTGTTTAACTCTCGGTAGTCGATACACAACCTGAATGTACCATCTTTCTTCTTGACAAACAAAACAGGAGCTCCCCACGGTGATGTGCTTGGTCGAATGAAACCACGCTCTAAAAGTTCTTGTAATTGGCTTTGCAGTTCTTTCATCTTGCTGGGTGCTAGTCTGTAAGGAGCACGAGCTATTGGTGCAGCTCCTGGTACAAGATCTATTTGAAATTCAACGGATCGATGTGGGGGTAATCCCGGTAATTCTTTCGGAAATACATCGGGAAATTCTTTTGCAATGGGAACATCATTGATGCTCTTTTCTTCAGTTTGTACTTTCTTGACGTGTGCTAGAACAGCATAGCAACCTTTTCTTATTAGTTTTTGTGCCTTCAAATTACTAATAAGATGTAGCTTCGTGTTGCCCTTTTCTCCGTACACCATTAAGGGTTTTCCTTTTTCTCGTATAATGCGAATTGCATTTTTGTAACAAACGATCTCTGCTTTCACTTCTTTCAACCAGTCCATACCGATTATCACATCAAAACTCCCTAACTCTACTGGTATCAAATAAATCTTAAATGTTTCGCTAACCAGTTTAATTTATCGATTCCGACATATATTATCTGCTGAAATTAATTTACCATTTGCTAATTCGAGTAAAAATTTACTATCCAAAGGCGTCAATGGACAACTTAATTTAGCACAAAAATCTCTACTCATATAGCTTCTATCCGCACCCGAATCAAATAAAACGTAAGCAGATTTATTGTCAATAAGAAACGTACCCGTAACAAGCTCCGGGTCTTCCTGTGCCTCTGCCGCATTAATATTGAAAACTCTTCCGCGGCCTTGTCCATTCGTGTTCTCCTGGTTCGGGCAATTTCTAATAATGTGGCCCGGTTTTCCACATTTATAACAAACTACATTGGCATAACTTGCTCCGACACTACTTGCTTCGCCATTACTCGTTCCGACACCATTTGTTCCTTTCGTTCTATTAACCCCTGGTCCGTAGACCTCACACTTCGCCGCGCTATGACCATTTCTTTTACACTTGTTGCAAAATTTGGTGCAGAACCCCGAGTGATACTTTTCACACCTTTGGCATAGCTGCTTCTGATTGTTGTTGTTGTTGCGGTTATTATTGTTGTTGGGATGATTGTTGTAGTTGCTGTTGTTATTGTTGTTGTTGTTGTTGTTGTTGTTGTTGTTGGGCCATTTGTTGTAGTTACGATTGATGTTGCGATTGTTGGGGTAATTGTTGCGATTATTGTTGTAATTGCTGTTGTTGTTGTATTGGTGATTCTTATCACCGTTTTCCTCCCACTTTCTTTTGACTTGCTTCACATTGGCCTCTTCAGCAGTCTGTTCTTTAATTCTTTCTTCAATCTGGTTCACTAGTTTGTGAACCATTCTACATGCCTGTTGTATGGAGGCGGGCTCGTGTGAACTTATATCTTCTTGGATTCTTTTCGGTAATCCTTTCACAAACGCGTCGATCTTCTCTTCCTCATCTTCGAATGCTCCCGGACACAATAGGCACAATTATGTGAATCGTCTTTCGTACGTGGTAATATCAAATCCTTGGGTTCGTAACCCTCTAAGTTCTGTCTTGAGCTTATTGACCTCGGTTCTGGGACGGTACTTCTCGTTCATCAAGTGCTTGAATGCTGACCACGGTAGTGCGTACGCATCGTCTTGTCCCACTTGCTCTAGATAGGTATTCCACCATGTTAACGCAGAACCTGTGAAGGTATGCGTAGCGTACTTTACTTTGTCCTCTTCAGTACACTTACTTATGGCAAACACCGATTCGACCTTCTCGGTCCACCGTTTCAATCCGATCGGTCCTTCGGTTCCATCAAATTCCAAAGGTTTGCAGGCAGTGAATTCTTTGTAGGTGCATCCTACACGATTTCCGCTAGATCCAAGGTTATTGTTGGTATGTAGCGCAGCCTGTACTGCGGCTATGTTTGAAGCAAGAAAAGTACGGAATTCCTCTTCATTCATATTCACGGTGTGTCGAGTAGTCGGTGTCATTTCCTTCAAAATAGTCAAATGGAACAAGTTAATCATACAGAATATTAAGAGTAGTTAATAGTATTTCGTAGCATAATATGAACTCATTTATAAAAGTTTTTTCTTCATATTAGCATTTTATAAGTTTAAATTCGCGTAGTACCTACCCGTTAAGTTCATACTTAGTAGCTAATATACAATTCAACTACTACAATTCTATATGAAAAACTGATTATAATAATATTTCGCGTTCAAACTTTTATACAATATTTTACAAACTTACAATACCGCTTATTTTACATATAGCATGAAATATAGCACACTATAAATTTGATACAAGATGGTTGTGAAGATAATTCTAGCTAGTACACAAGTCGTTCAGCAAAGGCAATAAAGACACGTAATTCATACGTCCAGAAACAAGTCATGCATTCTGGTTTTACTAGGATTACTTCCCATCCTTGGTCTTGTGGAACATAACTGTTATGGCCATTGATAAGACAGCGTGTTGTAACGTCGTCAAAGGGACGAGGGTTACGTAATGTCCAATAGTCCCGTAACAATCTAAAAACCTCATTTCTTACCCCAATTACCGACTCCGTCACTTGTGGAAACATTTTGTTTAATAGTTGTAGCCCGATGTTCTTGTTCTCACTTTGGTGAGAAGCGAACATTACTAATCCGTAAGCATAACATGCTTCTTTATGTTGCATGTTAGCCGCTTTTTCTAAATCACGAAGTCCAATATTCGGATATATTGAGTCAAAATAATTTCTTAACCCATTGCGTAAAATAGCATTTGGGTTCCCCGCAATATATGCGTCAAAGTAAACACATCGTAACTTATGGATTTCCCAATGTGATATCCCCCATCTTTCGAACGAAAGCCTTTTATAAACCAAGGCATTCTTGGAACGTTCTTCGAATGTCTTACAAACTGATCTCGCCTTAAATAGTTGTGCCGAAGAATTCTGACCGACTCTAGACAAGATTTCATCAATCATGTCTCCGGGTAGGTCTCTTAAAATATTGGGTTGTCTATCCATTTTGTGTTTTTATACTGTAAAATAGACAAGAGTTAGATTCATAAAAAAAAAAAAATACTTATTAATACAAGCAATTTTTACATATATCATAAAGCATAAGCACACTATATTACATATATTACACCACACGAATACAACTATCTTATTCTGACTCGCTTGTTTCTTCTTCTTGGGTTTTGGTTCGTTTTGCCAAGTTTCTAGGGATATATGATGTTCCCTTAATACGAGCCGTAATTTTCCACATTGGTTTAGAAAAACCTGGTGGTTTAGAGGTTCCCGGGTCATTGTTACAACTTAAGGACTTCGGGGGTTGACGATACATATAAAGTTCATCGGGGTTGGAATTAGATTTCTCTATTTTTATGCCCTTTCCCTTATTATTTTCTTTTGCCTTTTTAAATTCAGTTGGGGTAATTTCTATAACATCATCGGAATTCTCGTCGGAATCCGATTCATCGGAGAATTGGTAATCCTCCCAATATTTTGCTTCCTTGGCGGAAACACCATTGACCATAATTAACCTTGGTCGGTTGGTTGAGGATTTTCTTTTACTCAACCGTTTTATTATTTCCCCCACCGGTTCTATTTCTTCATCCGGTTCCGATTCTTCTTCCGGTTCCGATTCTTCTTCTGGTTCCGACTCTTCTTCCGGTTCCTCTTTGGGAACTTGTGAATCAGTCCACGAATCATTCCAATTTACATTTGACGCTTCATTATTATTAGGTGAGTCAATGGGACTTGTTCTAGAGGTAGACATCTATCACATAATATCAAACGCGTTAAGAGATTAATATATCACATAATATTCACATGTTAAAAATATATAGTTTCCAACAAAATTTGTTAAGCAATCATTTTTCAAGTAAACACGGTCGAAGTCCAGACTCACTAATGCATCCTAACAAACTCGATAAGACACACTAATGCAAAATTCTGGTTCTCTAAGACCAACGCTCGGATACCAACTGAAATGTCCCGTTCTTATTGATTAAAAACGTTCCATATTAATTGATTTTGTTGCGAGGTTTTGACCTCTATATGAGACGTTTTTCAAAGACTGCATTCATTTTTAAAACAAACCATAACCTTTATTTCATAGATAAAGGTTTTAAAAAGCTTTACGTAGATTATCAAATAATGATAATCTAAAATATCCTGTTTACACACGACCATTACATAATGGTTTACAATACAAATATGTTACAACAAAATAAGTTTCTTGAATGCAGTTTTTACACAATATCATACAAGCATGGACTCCAAATCTCGTCCTTATTTAAGTATGCGACAGCGGAAGCTCTTAATAATCACCTGAGAATAAACATGCTTAAAACGTCAACAAAAATGTTGGTGAGTTATAGGTTTAACCTATATATATCAAATCATAATAATAGACCACAAGATTTCATATTTCAATACACATCCCATACATAGAGATAAAAATCATTCATATGGTGAACACCTGGTAACCGACATTAACAAGATGCATATATAAGAATATCCCCATCATTCCGGGACACCATTCGGATATGATATAAATTTTGAAGTACTAAAGCATCCGGTACTTTGGATGGGGTTTGTTAGGCCCAATAGATCTATCTTTAGGATTCGCGTCAATTAGGGTGTCTGTTCCCTAATTCTTAGATTACCAGACTTAATAAAAAGGGGCATATTCGATTTCGATAATTCATCCATAGAATGTAGTTTCACGTACTTGTGTCTATTTTGTAAATCATTTATAAAACCTGCATGTATTCTCATCCCAAAAATATTAGATTTTAAAAGTGGGACTATAACTCACTTTCACAGATTTTTACTTCGTTGGGAAGTAAGACTTGACCACTGGTTGATTCACGAACCTATAACAATATATACATATATATCAAAGTATGTTCAAAATATATTTACAACACTTTTAATATATTTTGATGTTTTAAGTTTATTAAGTCAGCTGTCCTCGTTAGTAACCTACAACTAGTTGTCCACAGTTAGATGTACAGAAATAAATCGATAAATATTATCTTAAATCAATCCACGACCCAGTGTATACGTATCTCAGTATTGATCACAACTCAAACTATATATTTTTTGGAATCAACCTCAACCCTGTATAGCTAACTCCAACATTCACATATAGAGTGTCTATGGTTGTTCCGAAATATATATAGATTTGTCGACATGATAGGTCGAAACATTGTATACGTGCCTATGGTATCTCAAGATTACATAATATACAATACAAGTTGATTAAGTTATGGTTGGAATAGATTTGTTACCAATTTTCACGTAGCTAAAATGAGAAAAATTATCCAATCTTGTTTTACCCATAACTTCTTCATTTTAAATCCGTTTTGAGTGAATCAAATTGCTATGGTTTCATATTGAACTCTATTTTATGAATCTAAATAGAAAAAGTATAGGTTTATAGTCGGAATAAAAAGTTACAAGTCATTTTTGTAAAGGTAGTCATTTCAGTCGAAAGAACGACGTCTAGATGACCATTTTAGAAAACATACTTCTACTTTGAGTTTAACCATAATTTTTGGATATAGTTTCATGTTCATAATAAAAATCATTTTCTCAAAATAACAACTTTTAAATCAAAGTTTATCATAGTTTTTAATTAACTAACCCAAAACAACCCGCGGTGTTACTATGACGGCGTAAATCCGGTTTTACGGTGTTTTTCGTGTTTCCAGGTTTTAAATCATTAAGTTAGCATATCATATAGATATAGAACATGTGTTTAGTTGATTTTAAAAGTCAAGTTAGAAGGATTAACTTTTGTTTGCGAACAAGTTTAGAATTAACTAAACTATATTCTAGTGATTACAAGTTTAAACCTTCGAATAAGATAGCTTTATGTATATGAATCGAATGATGTTATGAACATCATTACTATCTTAAGTTCCTTGGATAAACCTACTGGAAAAGAGAAAAATGGATCTAGCTTCAACGGATCCTTGGATGGCTCGAAGTTCTTGAAGCAGAATCATGACACGAAAACAAGTTCAAGTAAGATCATCACTTGAAATAAGATTGTTATAGTTATAGAAATTGAACCAAAGTTTGAATATGATTATTAACTTGTATTAGAATGATAACCTACTGTAAGAAACAAAGATTTCTTGAGGTTGGATGATCACCTTACAAGATTGGAAGTGAGCTAGCAAACTTGAAAGTATTCTTGATTTTATGTAACTAGAACTTGTAGAATATATGAAGAACACTTAGAACTTGAAGATAGAACTTGAGAGAGATCAATTAGATGAATAAAATTGAAGAATTAAAGTGTTTGTAGGTGTTTTTGGTCGTTGGTGTATGGATTAGATATAAAGGATATGTAATTTTGTTTTCATGTAAATAAGTCATGAATGATTACTCATATTTTTGTAATTTTATGAGATATTTCATGCTAGTTGCCAAATGATGGTTCCCACATGTGTTAGGTGACTCACATGGGCTGCTAAGAGCTGATCATTGGAGTGTATATACCAATAGTACATATATCTAAAAGCTGTGTATTGTACGAGTACGAATACGGGTGCATACGAGTAGAATTGTTGATGAAACTGAACGTGGATGTAATTGTAAGCATTTTTGTTAAGTAGAAGTATTTTGATAAGTGTATTGAAGTCTTTCAAAAGTGTATAAATACATATTAAAACACTACATGTATATACATTTTAACTGAGTCGTTAAGTCATCGTTAGTCGTTACATGTAAGTGTTGTTTTGAAACCTTTAGGTTAACGATCTTGTTAAATGTTGTTAACCCAATGTTTATAATATCAAATGAGATTTTAAATTATTATATTATCATGATATTATCATGTATGAATATCTCTTAATATGATATATATACATTAAATGTCTTTACAACGATAATCGTTACATATATGTCTCGTTTAAAAATCATTAAGTTAGTAGTCTTGTTTTTACATATGTAGTTCATTGTTAATATACTTAATGATATGTTTACTTATCATAGTATCATGTTAACTATATATATATCCATATATATATGTCATCGTATAGTTTTTACAAGTTTTAACGTTCGTGAATCACCGGTCAACTTGGGTGGTCAATTGTCTATATGAAACATATTTCAATTAATCAAGTCTTAACAAGTTTGATTGCTTAACATGTTGGAAACATTTAATCATGTAAATATCAATCTCAATTAATATATATAAACATGGAAAAGTTCGGGTCACTACAGCTGTTAATTGGGTTTCGATTCGAAAGCTTGTGAGGGTGGTGTTGTGGTCAAAGTGGTGAAGGTGGTTGTCATTAAGAAGGGAAAGAATCAAGAAGGTGATGGGTCTCATGAATTATTCGAACAAACAGGAGTAAGTTTACTTGTTTCATAAACATATATACATAGAATAGTTTATTTGTTATGTTGCTTCCTCTACAGCCCATCCTACTGTATTCTCGAGTTTGTTTGGCATGATTGCGTCATGTTTTATTTCGTGGCTGGCTCTATTGCGTAGGTGGGTTTGGTTTGTGAATTAAAGGTGGTTACCGAATGAAGGGGATGATGAGTGATCGAGTATGTGTGATTTGAGAGTTTGAGATATATGGAGTTGTGTTTCAAGCAGGAAAGCAGAGATAGATATATGTGTATATAATATCTCCCATGTGTATGAATCGGAAGGAAGAGATTAAACATACAGCTGTCACTTGTTTGTTATTTAGTAATGGTGGGCGACAAAGGAATCCAAATTAAGAGAAAAAAAATCGATTAGAAAGGAAGAATATAAATAAAGGAGATAGGGATGTGTAACTGATATTGTATGTATTGTGTAATTGAGAGTTAGAAAACAAGATTGATCACTATATCAAATTGATTCCCTAATCATCTGCCTTTTAACATTTTTCCTATTTAAAATTAATTAAAACAAAAATGAATATATTAATAATAATATTGATAATGATAAAAATAATAATAATAATAATAATAATAATAATAATAATAATAATAATAATAATAATAATAATAATAATAGCATTAATAATAATGTTAATAATAATAATATCAAAATAATACTTAATAATAATAATAAGTATACTTATAAGAATAATAAATAAAAAAAATGATGTTAGTAAAAATTTTAAATGAAATTGGAAATTCTTAGTAATAATAATAAATATATCATAATAATAATTAAGATTATAGTTTTATCATTCTTGTAATAAGATTTATAGTTAACATCTTTATTTACAATTAATTGTTCGTGAATCGTCGAGACGGTCAAAGGTTAAATGAATTCATGTGAACAGTTTCAAAATTTTGTGACTCAATATTACAGACTTTGCTTATCTTGTCGAAATCGTATAAGATTTAAGTTTAAATTTGATCAGAAATTTTCGGGTTGTCACAATATACGCGCTCGCAGACGTTTTTACTGCAGACTGTTTGATTTTCTGAAAACATACGATAAAATAATGTTTTATTCGTTTGCAACCTGGCAGACTTAGAAATATGCTTCTAAGTGTTGCAGACAGGTTTAAGTTATTCTGCAGACATAAAAACAAACATTTTCACTATTCAGCATGCAGACCTTTAGACCACATCTTTACAGACATGGTCTGCATATCTTCAGATGAAAACATCTTAAAAAACAAACAACACCTAAAGTTGATTTTGAAAAATCTTTTGATTATGTAAATTTGTGATGACCCGTCCTAATCCACCTGGACGAATACATCAACATCTGGTCCCATTGCGAGGTATTTGACCTCTATGTGATACGTTTTGTAACATTGCATTCGTTTTAAAAGGTAATTCATAAATGAATATATAAATTCCAGGTTTTTTAACATCTGATGATTCCTACGTATAGACAATCACCATTTAAATGGTTTACAATAATACATTTGTTGACAATACAGTCAAAATAAGGTACATGGTAATGGTTTGGTGAATGCAAGTTTCTTGTATATAGCATGTATGACTCCAAGCACATAACTTGTATCACGTATCAGCAAACAGCGGAAGACTTCTAGAAACCTGAGAATAAACATGCTTCAAGTGTCAACACAAATGTTGGTGAGTTCATAGTTTTAATATTACACATAATCCGTATATCAATGTGGATTACAAAAGTTCAGTTGTTTCATTCAAAACTTTTATCAATATGTTTTAAGATTTCAAATCATCTGTATGTAAAGGTTGATCACAAGATCTCAGTTGTTTTATCCAAAACGTTTATCAATAGGTTTTACATAAAATGTGGACCACAAGATTTCAGTTGTTTCATCCAGAAACGTTTATCAAAATATTCTACAAGATTGAGCACCCTGGTAACTAAGCTTTAACGTTATTATAAGTACCCCTGTTTTAACATACATGCAACCAACATGTACAATACACGCAAACCAGCATGTACTAAACTCAAATAGCATACGTCTGTTTTATAGTTCAGGCTAGGGTTTCTATACCTGGAACAGACGGGGATGTCAAGCCCTATGGATCCATATACAACTACTCGCGCCCACCAGTTCTTATAACTGACAGTTACTAGTTACCAAAGCTAAGGGATTTTCGGTTCAAACTCAGTGTAGAATTTAGTATGTACTTTTATCCATTGCGTTTAAAATAAAGTGCATGTATTCTCAGCCCAAAAATATAGATTGCAAAAGCAATTAAAAAGGGAGCAAATGAAACTCACGCATATAAATATTGTATATTGGTTAATAAAGCATTTGCATGTATTCTCAGCCCAAAAATGTAGAGAGTAAAAGGGATCTTATGAAACTCACTGTTTAATATTGATATACAATATTGTAGGAAAGTACGTAGACGCATCGGAGATGATAAATACGAGGTTTGATTCACAAAAATACCCCCGAACATTACCCATAATTTCCTTAGCAATAACACATTATTTCCTTAGCTCTAGCTCGCTTGGAAACCATTTTGAAAGTGACAAGCTCATAATCTCGTCGTAGTATTTTATGTATAATACTACTAATAATAATAATATTAATAATAATAATATTAATCTTAATAATAATAATAATAATAATAATAATAATAATAATAATAATAATAAATATTATACGGAGTAATATATGTGTTTTACAAAACAGATTTCGATCTAATTTATAGATGTGGTCAGGCCAGGTCTGCCATGCGATCGCATGGCTCCCAAGGCCTTTTCCCATGCGATCGCATGGGGATGTTTTACAGCTCACATTTGTTTAACTTCTTGTTTGTCGACATAATTTTATATTAATATAATATATATAATTTAAATAATTAATTATATATTATATTAAATTCACGTGCATAGTTGACTTGTAATTTTTGTTCCGATAAGTCGTACGTCATCACTCGACTTATGTCCCGGTTCCGGTTTTTCAAATGTCCTTTCGTACGCTAAGAAAACTTGCATTTTACATTTCGTGACTCGTACCTTTGTTAAAATATAGCCTTAAATTATCCATAAACTATGTCACTCAAAGTGTATCTTATACGTTTGAGTGTTTTGGTCATTTACTTCTATAAATCATCGTCTCACTATTTGTTAAAATACATTTTAAAATAGTGTTACTGTAGCAAAGTCATTTTTTACTGTAGCAATTCACTGTAGCAAAGTCAATTTCACTGTAGCAAATAGTGATTTTCGAAAACACTGTAGCATTTTGAGTAATGTGGCAATTTGAAAACACTGTAGCAAATTAGTGTTTTACTGGTTCATCTTAAACGCTTTAGTTAACTTATCTAAATATCAATCGAATAAATAAACGAATGTTACTATCGTTTACTAAATAACTTGAAATCATATATATTCAAATAGATATATAAACCAATACGTTTAATGTACGGTATCATGCAATTAAAACTTTGTTACGTTTTCAAGTTATAGTATATATATGTATCTATTTACATATAATGGTTTGCGAATCGTTGAGAACAACCGAAGGGTAATTGAATAGTTCAAAATTTTGAGATTCAACTTCATAGGCTTTGCTTATCGTGTCGGAAACGTTAAAGATTAATTTTAAATTTAGTTGAAATTTCCGGGTCACCACAAAATTAGTCTTATCTTGATTTTTCTTTTTCTAAACTTGGAAGGACTTGCTGTCAGTTTTGCGAAGAAGGTCATGGGCAAGGATGCAGAGGTTGACATACATTAATGTTTACAGTTTCATAAAAAAAGATTGAGTTCATTTAATCACCAATGAAAAGTTATACCTATATAACATTTATTTATTCTTTTTAGCAGTTTTAGGAACTTGAATTAGATTTTTGTGGTTCATAAATGTTAAATTTTATATTTATTACTATTCTACAACTTATTCGCAGTTAATCATTTATTTTTTCAATTATAAGATTAATCGATCCTATTATAATAACTCCAATTATAATTTCATATTAAAAATTTATTTAAATAAGCAGCGAATTCGCAGGTCTTTAAAACTGTATCCAAACCAATTATCTTTTTTAAAATTTTATTCCAAATCAATTTAAAAAGGGAAGCCTCCTTATCATCACACTTCTACTCATTGTTCATTATTTAGAGAGATCATTTTTTTATTAAATAATGACCGATGTAGTTCAGTTTACTAATTGAATAATTTAAATGCTGCAGTATCAAGTCCTCATGTTTGGGTCAAGGTATTCACAATTTGGAAACAAACTTTTTGGAAGTTTTCGAATAATGCGCTTGGTATGGAAGTGATGCTTATTAGCGAACATGTATTATGCAAAGCATATTATTGTGTGATGTGGTATGGAAGTGGTACGGCGCATTGTGGATATGTGCATCTGTCCTTCTGATATTATTGAGCTAATGATATTAAAATATACCTATGGAATAATTTGTATCTTTTAAATATATTATATTGGTAAAGAAAAGTCTAACCAATAATTATATAAATTTTCAGTTAATAATGGACCATGTGGAGGTGTTCACTGAACAAAAGAAGAACATGCTTGAATTGAAAGCTAATTTGATGAAAGAAAAAAATGATACTACTAAAGAGTTAGACACTTTACAAAAACATATATCTACTCCTTTATCCGGAAAAGATTTTGTCAATAAAGGTGATGAAGGTGTTATGACAAACTTTGCAAGGCACACGTTAAGTTTAACAAGAAAATTTACAATTTTTATAGATTTAATGGAACAGGTAAACCAATAAATATATGTTATATATATAATATAATCGAATGCAATGAAATAGTCAAATACTAAGTTTTGTTATGTGGTTATGTAGACTGGTAAACTGCGTCAAAAGAGTTCAACGGAAATACGAAGGATACCAAAATAAAAACAAGTTGTAAGTGTTGACACTAAATGACTACTTCAAACGCTTTGTTGCACTGAATAATCTATGGGAAAGTCGTCACATACATATTTAGCTACAAATTAATAGTCTACTATCATAACATAATACTACACCTAAATATCTAACTTGGTGTTACAAATTACTACAATATATTATTTTACCAGTTGAACTTTACTTATATTTAATGTTTGTATTATACCTAATTAATTTATACCTGATATTTTGTTTAATTTCATTCTTTGCATTCGTTTGTTTATTATACAGAATTTGTAGTGAATTTTTACATGAACAAACAAACAATTTATTATAACTGAAAATTTTATTAACGAAACTCGCGAATCTACGGGTCTTAAGCTAGTTTTCATTAAATTACGTTTCTATGTATATTAATCAAGGATACTAAGGTAACTGATAATGTTAATCAAAGTTATATACGATATGAGTGAATTATTCAATGGATATCCAATAACCCGAATAATTCATCGGATATGAATTTGGATTGATGAATTAAAAATAAATGAATATGGATATGGATATGGATGAAACTTTGGTTAATAGATATGGATGTAGATATATCATAATCTGATCCATATCCGATCCATTGTTATTCCTAATTATTCGGACTTGAAACATTTTGATTGATTTCATCAAAAAGTTAATATGATTAAGATCAGCAATACCATTTTCAAATTAGAAACAAAAAATTTTATTTTCATAGGACAAAAAGTTTTAAAGAATTTCACATGTCTAGGGTAAATTAACGATATTATTTCCAAATTATAATTATAAAGTTTGTAACCTTTTTAACATTTGAAAAATCAATAAAAACACATTTAACATATCTACTAAAAATATAAGAAGGATTAAGAATAACAGCAAAACACAAACAACCAAACATTTCATAAAAATATATTTAATTTTTAAACTTTAGAGTTTTATAATATTTAATAAAAAGATATTTTTCTTTTTTATATTATTTTTTGTAAGTAGTAATATTTTCTAACAATACTTTTAATAAATTAGTGATATTGTTTAACTATATATTTCATGGTTATTACATATATTATTTATATGTTACATTGTAATTTTAAACATAATTTTCATTAGATAATAGTTTTTGAGATATTTACGGAGTAGTAAATTGAATAAGATATATGATCCACTACACTTGCTAAATTTATAAAATAATGTTATATACATTTTAAAAAGTTTATTCTAAAAACTCGTATTTTCATGGTCATAAAATTAGTTATTGTGGGCAAAATACATTTGGAACAGTCATATTACTTCAAAAATAACAACTTTTCCTTGGCTAGCAATTCAAGGTTGCATTCAGGTTAGACTAGTTCTTCGACACCGCCATATCATCACTTTAGGGCAATCGATTCAAAAATTTGGAGGCTAATTGGCCCGACTACGGTGTGAGCAATTTGGAGGGCTCACAATGACTCTATTTTCAACTCACGTTTCACTTGTTGGTGATCATGCATATTTTAATCGTGGGGTTTAATATGCCTGCTCAATACATAAGGAGGGGTTTAAGGATCTTAGAACGTGGCTCTCCGGTCCGGCTACCGTGAATAACCCTGGCCGACATGATGATGTCGGCGGGGTGGCCAAGTGATTAAGTCCACCTCTGATAACGGTCGTCGATCAAGAGGCCCCAAATAAGGTCGTAGGTACTAGCTTAAGAAAGACTAACCTGTTAACCTTGAAGAGATGCTGAATGATGCTGTTTTGCGTAATGTATCTCGTGTGCGATAGTTACGTAATATGCCGTGTCTGGTAAATGATGATTAGGGTTGTGTTTATAGGCAAACCCTAATTCTAGAACCGTCCCAGATCACGTTAATCTCATCCATAACTGACTCCCCCGAATCACGGATATAATTATGGAAAAGATATTTACTTGACAGCTAAGCAACCGCCGTACCGGGAACAAAGGAATCAGATACAATCCGCATACCGCATGCCGCACACAAGCACACGCATACGCACACTATTAAGCGCCCGCATGCATATGATGTGCGCATGCGGGTTGCGGTATCATTATGTCCCCCCAGTTTGATGTTATATGACGCAAGACACATGACATCAAACTATTAAGCGGAAAAAACAAGAAAACGGCTAGCATTTAATATTCCGCGTGCGCCTCGATGCCATTAAATGCCTGTCACAATCGCAGAAGCCCATTCGGCGGACATGACATAAAGTGGCAGTGTGTCAGGCGCGTGCCAACCACGCGCGCACATGTAATCATACCCAACTGGCATCCACGCGCATAAATAAAGTGCTGGCCGTCGATTGCGTAACACGTGTACAGCCACGATCACACCACTCCATCCCATGACTCCCAATCTTCCCTATAAATACCCCAATTTGCAGCTCATTTCCACTTTCCTGCTTCAAGCTTCCTCGTTACGCTGCCAATTTGAATTCCGATCAAAAATCAAACATTCCGGCCACCATTTAAAGGTTAGTATTCATCCGATTACTCCTAGAAAATGCCTAAAGCTAACGAGACGTATGTAGATAGCGTAGAGTCTATTATAGAGCAGAAGCACATAGATTACTTAGTGAAACAGTATCCTCCCTTAGCCAAGTACAATCCGGTGCCACCCCTACCCCATCAGCGTGCTCACGAGCCACCGGAGAAGAAAGTGGCCATCTATGAACGTGCGTTCAAGCATGGTAACTTTAGGGTTCCTCCCTCTGACTTCTTCTTAGGCGTATTAGATCACTTCAGAGTGGGATTAGGGCAACTACACCCGTATGACAAAGGCAAAATAGTTCTGTTTGAAATGTGGTGCGCCGCAATCGACAGGGTACCGTTGGTTAAAGTTTTCTGTCATCTATACCGCCTAGCCAATTGATGTTGTAGGGGGTGTATACAAAATAGTATTATTTTTAGTGCGAAATACTATTAAATATGCTACAATTTTACACAAGTTATTTATTTATTTATCGAGTGGGATATACTTAAACCTTGCTACAACACTTATAGGCAGTGTACCTAATCGTATTATAGTATAGTTTTTAGTAAGTCCGGTTCGTTCCACAGGGAAAGCTCGAGAAGTTTAACGCACACAAAATAGAAAAATAGAAAAATATATATATGTACTAGTAGTATTATTATATAAAAGGGGGGTTTTTTTACCGTTTAATGACCGGTTTGTCGATTTTAAAACTTTAGTCGCAGTTAAAACCAAATGTAAAATATAAAAAAAATAAATACAAGACTTAAATTAAAGCGTAAAGTAAATAACGATAATGAAATTGCGAATAATAAAAGTGCGATAAAATAAACTTGCGATAATTAAAAAGTACGATAATTAAAAGTGCAATTAAATACAATAACAATAAAAATGTGATAATTAGAAGTGCAATTAAATATAAAATAAAGGAAATTAAATATGAAATAAAAGAATTATGCTTATTTAAACTTCCGTAATCATGATGTTTGACGTGTTGATTTTAGTTTTATGCCCATGGGTTAATTGTCCTTTGTCCTGGATTATTTAATATGTCCGTCTGGTTTTTGTCCATAACAGTCCATCAGTCATAAATATAAAGTGCGAGTGTCCTCGTCAAATTATCCTTATACCCGAAGTTAAATATTCCAACTAATTGGGGATTTAAACTGTAACAAGATTTTAATACTTTGTTTAATAATTACACCAGGATGTCGACTGAGTGTAACCCAAGATTTTAATATTTTGTTATCAATTATACCAAGTGTCCTTGTACATAATTTCACCCCTGTTTTAATTATTCTAGTGGCTATTAATCCATTCCCGTGTCCGGTTAAATGAACGATTATTCGTACATATAAATACCCCGCCCATCGTGTCCGATTGAGTGTATATGGTAATTTATAGGGATGCCCAATTGTAAATCTTTATATTAACATTAACAAACTATCATTTAGTTAAACAAATATAAAGCCCATTAATAGCTCATAGTCTAATTTCCACAAGTGTCGTTCTTTTGTCCAAACCCCAATTATGGTACAAAGCCCAATTACCCAATTTTAGTAATTAGCCCAACATCATGAGTACTTCGTTTTAAATAAGCATAATAATAACTTAGCTACGAGACATTAATATAAAAAGGTTGAACATAACTTACAATGATTAAAAATAGCGTAGCGTTACACGGACAGAATTTCGACTTTACACACTCAAACGATCTCTATCATAAATCTTATTATTATTATAATTTAAAATTAAAATTAAGATTATTGTTATATCTTATTACATTAACATTATGATAGAGAATTATAAATATAGATATTGATATTTGATATAGAAAAGGGATCGATATATATAGAAAGATAGATTTAGGATAGAAAAAGGTATATTTACATTGACGACTTACATGGCCTTTTATAGGCGAAATATGAAATTGAATTTTCATTTACGACCCCTGAACTATGCTCAATTAACAACTTTTTATTATTTAATATTATTCTTATTATGAATTATTTAAATATTATATTTTATTCTTGTGCATAGTTGACTCGTAATTTTTACACCGTTGCGTCGAGCGCTGAAAGTTGGTTCATGCCTCGGTTCCAGATTTTCGAACGCCCTTTCGTACAATTTTATATCGTGTACTTTGCGTTTTGTAACTTGTACTCTTGTCATTTTTAGACGTTCTTCATCAATAATTTGAACCTTTTTGATTGTATCTTGTACTTTTGAGCTTTTTGGACCTTTGTGTCTTCAATTCGTCGTTTTCGCCTTTTGTCTTCGCACTTATTTAATATAAACGAATATTACTTGAAAATGGAACAATTGCAACTAAAATCTTGTCTTTCTTGGGGGATAATGCTATGAAATATGTGTTCATTTTTAGCCTTATCAATATTCCCACACTTAAGCGTTGCTTGTCCTCAAGCAATATAGTCTTGAAAAACACTTGAATCACTTCTTTATTCTTCACACTTTGTACATCAGTGATTTCAATACGGCGGTATGAACAATGGTAGTAACAATGTGGTTAAAGGTGGGTGTGTCATCCTCAGTTGCCTCGGGTTTAGGTCAACGACACTTGCAATCAAATAGCCGATTTACTTTCGGTTTCCAAAGCAAAGTGCACATTTGAAAGGCGGTTTACAGTCCCACATGACTATAAAAATTTAGATCCTTTAAGGAAATTAGATCTTTATGAAAACATTTGATCTTTTGAAAATTCAAGCTAGATTTTACCCTAGACAAGTTTTCAGATTTGATCCATCATTGGTGTTGCAAAATATATTTGTGGATCAATATTTTGGCTAAAAACTTTTAGGTTCATGTAATCCACTGCTATCCCGGTATCGAATAGCACACATCCAGTTTACTTGTTCCGTATATTACCTTTCGGTAAACTACCGTCCGGTTGTAAAGGAAAGCGATGAACAAGAAACTGTTAAGGCAATGTCTAATGACATGTATTTGTTCATGGTCTAATTACGTGTCGGATGCTAGAACTATCCTTGGTAGGAGCAATAGTAAAGATCATCCTATAATTTTTCGGTCTGGCACAAGGTCCTGTCTCCGACCATGCTATGCAACCACCGTTCTTACGGTTGACACCCGATTTGGTTCAGGTGACCTAATGAATTCTAGGTGAATTCCTAGGATTTTACGTTCAATGGTAATGAACGCATTGAAAATGGTTTTTCAGAAAACAAATCGGTTTGTAATTTTTGATCAAAATATTTTCTCGTTCAAGCTCGAGTTTAGATATCATTGAATTCCATGAGTTTGAATTCTCAATCTTTAAGGTCAATCTCTAGGATTGAATAATATCAGTCTTAAAAGCTGATTTTTAATCTTTAAGGAGATTATCCTTTCTGGGGATCTGATTCATTAGTCTTATCAAGCTAATTTGCACGGTGCCTCCCCATTGTACGAGATAAATCCTTCTCATGGTTAGGATAAATCTGACCACATGGCGACCCTGTTTGATGCTGAGGTCCGTGGATTTCCAGCCGATTTTAGTGATGACTTTTCTAGATTTTTCGTCAACCTACAGCTGGTCTGGACGACAACTTCCTGACCTAAATCAAGAAGCGCGTGTCTTTTTCGGAAGACTTTACTTCCTTTTAAATGATGGAATTGATTCATCGTGTAGATCCATCTCTTCTTTTCTTTCCTCGGGTAAAACAGTTGATTATCGTCCAAAACAAAAGTATTTTCAATTGTTTGTACAAAAATATGTGATATATGTTTTGAATAACTTGGTAAAGTTTTCCCACACTTGGCTTTTTAATGGTAACCAAGTGTTTAAATCAAAAAAAAAATTTAAAATCCGAAAGAATTTAACCCCTTCCCACACTTAAGATCTTGCAATGCCCTCATTTGCAAGAAATCAGTAACAATTTAAATTATTGAGGGTGATTAGCGTAGTAAAGTGATTAAATTTTACCAAAACTTCCAAACATATTGGCGTTTGTTTTGAATGATAAATGGTGCACGTCATTTGTTCATTCCGTTTGTTGTTACATCACATATAATTTTGCATCTTGTTGTTAAAATTAGTTACTTTTGCTGAACTTAATGCCAGTCTTTGAAAACACGTTGTTTTACCCTGTCTTGTAAGATAAACTACAAACAAATATATACATACTATTTTTTTTTTTATAAAACCTTTAACTTATAAAACAAATATTAATTAATTTTAAAATTTTGTTTCTTTTAAGAATGAGGGCGTTTCGGAACGATGCCCTAGTCCGTCCCTCGACAAAATTTTAAAATTTGTCTTTTTGTAGCGATTGTTTTAAAAGCTAAGATTTTTGGGTTTTTTTAATTTTTTTGGCATACTTTAAATCAATAAGATTAAAAATAATGATAATAATAACTCTCGTCCCTCCCTCGGGTAAAGCAATTTCGGTTCAATGACCTAGTCTTCAACTTACGACGAATTTTAAAAATCATATTTTTAACTTAATGAGATAAAGTAAATTTTTGTTTTTAAATTCACACAATTTAAATATAAAATTCAAAATTTAAAAATTCACACCAAACTTAAAAATTTGAAATGCATAAAATTAAAAATTCATATTTTAAAAATTAAAAATTCACACCAAACTTAATTTTAAAAATTCATATTATAAATTCACACCAAACTTATATTAATTTTTCAAATATTTACAATTTTAAATATATTGTTTTTACAAAGTTTACAATATTAATTTAAGATTTATATATTAATTTTAAAAATATGGTAAAAATAAAATTAAAAATCTTTTTGGCTTTTTATCCCACTTTAATCAATCAAATATTATCAAAAATATGCGCCCCTCTTTTCGGTAAAGTAATTTCGGTTCCAAAACCTAATTTAACTCATGACGAATTTTTGAAATATTTTGGGTTGATTGATTAAAGATATTTATACCTTAAGAATAAACGTTAAATTTCGCAGTGATGTAATAAATTTTTGAATGATATCAATAATTTCGGTCGCCAAACCTAATTTTATTCAATACCAATTTAATACTTTATAGCGAACAAATTAGCGTTTATTATCAAAAGGTTAAAAATAAAAATAAAAATAAAAACTGTACAAACATACCTGTGAAATAGATTTCTTAGTTATATGATCTATCCCATTCATAAGATAGTCAGTTTAATTGGTTTTCCATGGCTACATAGGCGTAACCTCGAGCATTCAGTGTCTTTTCTTCTAAACATATGAACGGTCCGTCTCTGCATAAAGTAACAAATTCGGTATTTGAATAGGTTTGATTATTTGAACATTTACCTCCATGTGACCATTTTCCGCATTTGTGACATCTTTCTAGGTGTCGTGCTCTTCTTTTCGCTGCGGATTTTGATTTTCCTTTACCAAATTGTAACTTATTATCTTCGCATCTGGATTCTTTTCTAACTCCGTCCATTCTTTCTCTGATTACTGATACTATTTCACTCGGTAGTATGTCATTATTACGTTTAGTGATCAAAGCGTGTAGCATTAGACCATGGTTTAGTTCACAGGCAGTCTTCATTTCCTAAAAAAAATAAAAATTCAGAATGGGGGGAGAAGACTAGTTCTTTAGGGTCTGCTAGGGAAAGACCATTCGGGTTCCATTTTCGAGAACTACACGAAAACAGACAATCTAACTCTAACAGAAATACATATTATCCTTTAAAGACTTGATTCTCCCCACACTTAGTTAGCTGTGGTGTCAAAATTGTGATTAACTTCGTTGTCGACTTCCATTGGACCATGTATGTAATGTTTAACTCTGTGACCATTAACTTTAAATTCAATCCCATTTGAATTTATTAATTCTATCGTTCCGTATGGGAAAACTCTTTTGACTATGAATGGTCCAGACCATCTTGATTTTAATTTTCCAGGAAATAGCTTGAATCGTGAATTGAAAAGAAGAACTCTGTCTCCTTTTTTAAATTCTTTTGAACTTCTGATTCTTTTATCATGCTATTTCTTCGTTCTTTCCTTATAGATTAACGAATTTTCGTATGCTTCATGTCTTAATTCTTCTAATTCGTTTAGTTGACTTAATCGTAGACGTCCAGCTTCATGTAAATCAAGATTACATGATTTCAAAGCCCAAAATGCTTTGTGCTCAATTTCTACTGGAAGATGACATGCTTTTCCATAAACAAGTCTAAAAGGTGTGGTTCCAATTGGAGTTTTGTAGGCTGTTCTAAAAGCCCAGAGTGCATCCTCCAATTTAATGGACCATTCCTTCGGATTTGATCCTACGGTTTTCTCTAGAATACGTTTTAAAGCTCGGTTGGTATTTTCAACTTGTCCACTTGTTTGTGGATGATATGCGGTTGAGATTTTATGAGTTACTTCATAACGTTTGAGAACTTTCTCAAGTTGATTATTACAAAAATGAGTTCCCCGATCACTTATTAAAGCTTTCGGTGTTCCAAACCTTGCAAAAAGACGTTTTAAAAAGTTGACTACAACTCGTGCATCATTAGTTGGGAGAGCTTGTGCTTCCGCCCATTTAGATACATAATCAATGGCTACGAGTATATATAAATTATTATGAGATTTTGGAAATGGACTCATAAAGTCAATACCCCAAATGTCAAATACTTCACATACTTGGATGACATTTTGTGGCATTTCATCACGTTGACTTATTTTTCCGGCCCTTTGACAAGCATCACAGGATTTGCAAAAAAAGTGTGCGTCTTTGTAAATTGTAGGCCAATAGAATCCAGCATCATAAACTTTTCTTGCTGTTAGTTGAGGCCCATAATGCCCTCCTGTTAGTCCTGTGTGACAATGGTTTAATATTTTACTAGCTTCATCTCCAAATACACATCGGCGTATTATTCCATCGGGACAACTTTTAAACAGATGTGGATCTTCCTAAAAATAGTGTTTTATATCACTGAAGAATTTCTTTCGTCTTTGGTACGATAATCCTTTTTCAAGGAATCCACATACTAAATAGTTTGCATAGTCTGCAAACCATGAGATTTCTTTATAATCTATCTTCAATAGATATTCATCAGGAAAGTTTTCTTGTATGGCTGATTCATTTAGAACTTCTAATTCGGGATTTTCAAGACGAGAAAGATGATCAGCGGCGAGATTTTCTTCCTCTTTTATCTCGGATTTCAATATCAAACTCTTGTAAGAGTAAGATCCAACGGATTAATCTTGGTTTAGCATCTTGTTTTGAAAATAAGTATCTAAGAGCAGAATGGTCGGTATAGACCACCGTTTTTGCTAGAACGAGATATGATCGAAATTTGTCAAAAGCAAAGACAATAGCAAGGAGTTCTTTTTCAGTAGTTGTATAGTTCGTTTGTGCTCCTTGTAACGTCTTACTAGCATAATATATAGGTTGAAATCGTTTTTCAATCCTTTGTCCTAAAACAGCTCCCATTGCAAAATCACTTGCATCGCACATGAGTTCAAATGGTAGATTCCAATTTGGCGTTATCATGATCGGCGCATTAGTGAGTTTCTCTTTAAGAATATTAAAAGATTTGATACACTCATCTGAAAAGATGAATGGAGCATCCTTTTCTAGGAGTTTATTCATAGGAGTGGCAATTTTAGAAAAATCTTTTATGAAACGTCGGTAAAAACCGGCATGCCCTAGAAAACTCCTAACTCCTCTAACATTTGTGGGATGTGGAAGTTTAGCAATTACATCTACTTTAGCTCTATCCACTTCAATTCCTTTCTTTGAAATTTTATGACCAAGAACGATGCCTTCTTTAACCATGAAATGGCATTTCTCCCAATTAAGTACTAGATTTGATTGTTCGCATCTAATTAGCATTCGTTCCAGATTAACTAGACATGATTCAAATGTATCACCGAAGACTGAAAAGTCATCCATGAAAACTTCCATGCATTCTTCTATCATGTCGTGAAAAATCGCCATCATACACCTTTGAAAGGTTGCAGGGGCGTTGCAAAGTCCAAATGGCATGCGTTTGTAAGCAAAAGTACCATAAGGGCACGTGAATGTGGTTTTCTCTTGATCTTCGGGTGCTATTGGAATTTGAAAATATCCGGAAAATCCATCTAGAAAACAATAGTAACTATTTCCGGCTAATCTTTCCAACATTTGATCTATGAAAGGTAAGGGAAAGTGATCTTTTCTGGTGGCGTCATTTAATTTTCTATAATCAATACACACACGCCATCCTGTTACAGTCCTAGTAGGAATAAGCTCATTTTTCTCATTTGTAATGACAGTCATGCCACCCTTCTTAGGCACTCATTGAACTGGGCTTACCCATGGACTATCAGAGATTGGATAAATTAGACCTGCATCTAGCAGTTTAATAATCTCTTTCTTAACTACATCTTGCATATTAGGATTTAGTCTTCGTTGGCGTTGCACATACGTTTTATGACCTTCTTCCATAAGGATTTTATGTGTGCAATATGAAGGACTTATTCCTTTAATATCATGAATCTTCCATGCAATGGCTGGTTTATGGGCTTTCAACACAGAAATGAGTTGTGATTTCTCATTTTCAGTAAGAGAAGACGATATTATTACAGGTAATTCAGATTCACCATGTAAATAAGCGTATTCCAAATGGTTTGGAAGTGGCTTTAACTCTAATTTCGGAGGTTCTTCTATCGATGATTTGTATCGATATCTGTCTTCTTCTTTTAGCATTTGAATTTCTTCTGTTGTTGGTTCATATCCATTAGCTATAAGTGTAGCTAACATTTCAGCTTCATCAATTGGTTCATTACCTTCTCCTAAAGAACATTCTCCTGTTCCTTGTAATTCTGGAAATTCTTCTAATAATTCTGCATGTGCATCTATAGTTTGAATATAATAACATGTATCATCTGCAGATTGTGGTTGTTGCATTGCTCTATCAACTGAAAAGGTAACACTCTCGTCCTCTATACTTAGGGTCAGTTTCTTACCGAACACGTCTATCATTGCTTTAGCCGTGTTTAAGAATGGTCTTCCTAATATGAGAGGAACTTGAGAATCTTCTTCCATGTCCAGAACAACAAAATCTACTGGAAATACTAAATTACCAACTTTAACTAGCATGTTCTCCATTATCCCTCTAGGATATTTTATTGATCTATCGGCTAGTTGTATGCTTATTCTGGTTGGTTTCAATTCTCCAAGGTCTAGTTTAGCGTATAGTGAATACGGCATTAGATTTATACTAGCAACTAAGTCTGCCAATGCTTCTATTGAACTAAGACTACCCAGAAAACATGGAATTGTGAAACTTCCTGGATCAGATAGTTTTTCTGGTATCTTATTCAACAGTACTGCTGAACAATTAGCATTCATAGTAACAAGTTCTTCCATTTTCTTTCTATTTGAGATTAGATCTTTCAAGAATTTAGCATATCTAGGCATTCCTGAAATCACATCAATGAAAGGAAGATTTACATTTATCTGTTTAAACATATCCAAGAATTTGGATTGCTCGACTTCAAGTTTTTCTTTCTTCATTTTACTCGGGTAAGGAATTGGTGGTTGGTATGGTTTAACATAAGGTTTATCCTTAACTTTGTTATCTTCATTAACCTTCTCAACTACCGGTTCTTTTTCCTTATCTTGATCAGGTTGTGGTTCTTGTGGAGTAGGAATAGCTTTATCAGAAGTTACAGGTATTTCAGGTGGTTTAAGTGTTGTACCACTTCTTGTGGTAATGGCTTTAGCTGTTTCATTCCGGGGGTTAGCATTTGTATCACTAGGTAGACTTCCCGGTTTTCTTTCACCTATTAACCTTGCTAGGTTACTTACTTCTTGTTCCAGATTTTGAATAGAAGCTTGTTGATTTCTAAATGCTTGAGCATTTTGTTTATTGGTTTGTTTCTGAGATGTGAAAAACTGCGTTTGAGTTTCAACTAGCTTCGTCATCATATCTTCTAAATTCGGCTTTTTATCATCGGTTTGTTGTGGTGGTTTGTTTTGAAAATTCGGTCTTTGCTGATTGTAATTGTTATTAGATACTTGTTGATTGGTAGGACCTTGTTGGTTGTTGTATGGAATATTTCGGTTATAATTCTGGTTTTGATTGTAAATCGGTCTTGGCGGTTGATAATTATTCTGATAATTATTTCCAGGCCTTTGGTTTATGTATGAAATATTCTCTCTTTGTTCCATTGTTAATTCAATACTGAGACAATCTTTTGTCAAATGTGGTCCTCCACACTGCTCACAACTAATTCGTATTGAGTGAATATCTTTAGTCATCTTTTCCATTCGTCTCTCCACAGCATCTATCTTTGCCGAAATGGAATCTAAGTCATGGCTAGAATCGGCTCTAGCTGCTTTAGATGATCTAACGATATCTTTTTCTTGGTGCCACTCATGTGAGTGGGAAGCAGTATTATCAATAATTTTGTAAGCATCAGTTTCGGTTTTCTTCATAATAGAACCACCAGCTGCTATATCTATGTCTTTCCTTGTAGTGATGTCGCATCCTTGGTAGAATATTTGTACTATTTGACAGGTGTCTAAACCATGTTGCGGACATCCTCTTAACAACTTTCCATATCTTGTCCATGCCTCATATAGAGTTTCATTTGGCTTCTGTGTGAACGTAACAATTTCTGCTTGAAGTCTTACGGCTTTAGATGCAGGAAAGAATTGTTTAAGAAATTTGTCAACTAAAACATCCCATGTATCAATCGCCCCTTCAGGTAACGATTCCAACCAATCTTTGGCTTCTCCCTTTAAAGTCCAAGGAAATAACATGAGATATATCTGTTCATCCTCAACTTCTCGGATTTTAAATAGTGTGCAGATTCTATTAAAGGTACGTAGGTGTTCGTTTGGATCTTCATTCGGCGCACCACTGAATTGGCATTGGTTAGTCACCATATGTAGAATTTGTCCTTTGATTTCATAATCTGGCGCATTAACGTTTGCTTGAGTAATTGCATGACCTTGGCCAGTACGTTTAGCTCTCATTCGGTCTTCCATACTTAGAGGTTCTAGATTTTCCATGATTGGAAGTGTTGTATCCGAATCACTAGAGGTTTCTGATTTAATGGTTTCTTCCTCAACAATCTCTGTTTGAATGATTGGAGATTCCGGAGGAATGATTAGTGGATCAGGGTCTCAGAATTGTCCCTGAGTATTCTCCGGATTCTCAATTGTGATGTTGGTTTCAAAAAATGGATTATCGGAAATTTGAATTGGAGTACTTGGTCGACTGGATGACGATTCTAAAGAAAAATCAACGGCGACAATGTTTGCTAGATGTCTTGATCGAGTTACAGGTGGTGAACGTACAAAAGGTGGTGAACGTCTTGCTCGGTGCATTCACTGAATATCCTATTAGTTTTTAAAAAGGAAAGAAAAATTATATAAGTTATCCAATCAATAGACTTTTCTGATTTTGCCCACGTTTTGAATAGCCAAAAGATGCAGCAGAGGGGCATGATTCGTTTGGTCTCAATATAATTGAGTACTGTTTGGCTCCAATAACCCGGTCCACGTACAAATCCAACTATTACTACGAACCAGAAAATTTTGATGTCTATTAATTTAACCACTTAAAATAAATTTTCGTAATTTTAAGAAATTTAGAGAAGAAGTAGAAAAAAATTCTAAGTCCTAAAAACTAGAATGGCGAGAAATAAGAGAGAAAAAGATTGCGCGTCGAAAAGTGTCGAAAAATGAAAAAGACGAAGAGTGGTTTGTAAACACGCGGTTAATCCAACCATATAACTATCACTATCTTAAAATTAAAGCTACAAATGGAGATCACTAATTGGAATTGTAATTGATACATAGGTAAACGCGTCAAAAAAATAAAAATAAGAAAATAGCACGAAAAATGGCGTCGCAAAATTTTAAGGCACCTAAATTTTAATCTAAAGAAAAAGTACTTAAGGGATTTTACGGCAAAGCCTAAAAATCTAAAAATAAAAATAACTACGGCAAAAATAAACTTAATACTAAAAGTTGCGACTATAGTCTAAAAAAAAACTAAAGGTAATAAAACTTAAAATAATTTTTTTTAAAGACAAAATCTTAAAAATATATAATTTTTAAAATTTTTTTTTTTTTTTTTTTTAAAAAACGAATTTTTTTTTTCTTAAAAAAAACGTTTTTTTTTTTACAAAATACGAAATTAAACACGAAATTGTAAATCGCTAGTCAAACATGCAAACCATGTACATGTAAATCGCTAGTTATGTTATCTTTCAATACTTCATATTAAAAATTTTATTTAAAGGCTACACAAGTGTAGGAATATTTTTATTACTGTCAAGTCCAAAAGCGTGGTTCAACAAAGCATCCAATGTTTTCTTTTTCAACTTTTCAACTTATTTTGAAAGCATCCAATGTTTTTTTTTTTAAATAATTATTATGTATATTTCACAAAAACTAGATAAAATTTAATAAAAAAAAATTTTCTGTGGCGTTTCGCTTCGGCGTTCCCCGGCAGCGGCGCCAAAAATACTTGATGTTGTAGGGGGTGTATACAAAATAGTATTATTTTTAGTGCGAAATACAATTAAATATGCTACAATTTTACACAAGTTATTTATTTATTTATCGAGTGGGATATACTTAAACCTTGCTACAACACTTATAGGCAGTGTACCTAATCGTATTATAGTATAGTTTTTAGTAAGTCCGGTTCGTTCCACAGGGAAAGCTCGAGAAGTTTAACGCACACAAAATAGAAAAATAGAAAAATATATATATGTACTAGTAGTATTATTATATAAAAGGGGGGTTTTTTACCGTTTAATGACCGGTTTGTCGATTTTAAAACTTTAGTCGCAGTTAAAACCAAATGTAAAATATAAAAAAAAAAATACAAGACTTAAATTAAAGCGTAAAGTAAATAACGATAATGAAATTGCGAATAATAAAAGTGCGATAAAATAAACTTGCGATAATTAAAAAGTACGATAGTTAAAAGTGCAATTAAATACAATAACAATAAAAATGCGATAATTAGAAGTGCAATTAAATATAAAATAAAGGAAATTAAATATGAAATAAAAGAATTATGCTTATTTAAACTTCCGTAATCATGATGTTTGACGTGTTGATTTTAGTTTTATGCCCATGGGTTAATTGTCCTTTGTCCTGGATTATTTAATATGTCCGTCTAGTTTTTGTCCATAACAGTCCATCAGTCATAAATATAAAGTGCGAGTGTCCTCGTCAAATTATCCTTATACCCGAAGTTAAATATTCCAACTAATTGGGGATTTAAACTGTAACAAGATTTTAATACTTTGTTTAATAATTACACCAGGATGTCGACTGAGTGTAACCCAAGATTTTAATATTTTGTTATCAATTATACCAAGTGTCCTTGTACATAATTTCACCCCTGTTTTAATTATTCTAGTGGCTATTAATCCATTCCCGTGTCCGGTTAAATGAACGATTATTCGTACATATAAATACCCCGCCCATCGTGTCCGATTGAGTGTATATGGTAATTTATAGGGACGCCCAATTGTAAATCTTTATATTAACATTAACAAACTATCATTTAGTTAAACAAATATAAAGCCCATTAATAGATCATAGTCTAATTTCCACAAGTGTCGTTCTTTTGTCCAAACCCCAATTATGGTACAAAGCCCAATTACCCAATTTTAGTAATTAGCCCAACATCATGAGTACTTCGTTTTAAATAAGCATAATAATAACTTAGCTACGAGACATTAATATAAAAAGGTTGAACATAACTTACAATGATTAAAAATAGCGTAGCGTTACACGGACAGAATTTCGACTTTACACACTCAAACGATCTCTATCATAAATCTTATTATTACTATAATTTAAAATTAAAATTAAGATTATTGTTATATCTTATTACATTAACATTATGATAGAGAATTATAAATATAGATATTGATATTTGATATAGAAAAGGGATCGATATATATAGAAAGATAGATTTAGGATAGAAAAAGGTATATTTACATTGACGACTTACATGGCCTTTTATAGGCGAAATATGAAATTGAATTTTCATTTACGACCCCTGAACTATGCTCAATTAACAACTTTTTATTATTTAATATTATTCTTATTATGAATTATTTAAATATTATATTTTATTCTTGTGCATAGTTGACTCGTAATTTTTACACCGTTGCGTCGAGCGCTGAAAGTTGGTTCATGCCTCGGTTCCAGATTTTCGAACGCCCTTTCGTACAATTTTATATCGTGTACTTTGCGTTTTGTAACTTGTACTCTTGTCATTTTTAGACGTTCTTCATCAATAATTTGAACCTTTTTGATTGTATCTTGTACTTTTGAGCTTTTTGGACCTTTGTGTCTTCAATTCGTCGTTTTCGCCTTTTGTCTTCGCACTTATTTAATATAAACGAATATTACTTGAAAATGGAACAATTGCAACTAAAATCTTGTCTTTCTTGGGGGATAATGCTATGAAATATGTGTTCATTTTTAGCCTTATCACCAATCACCACAAATCCTGGTTCAGCTTCTTCGCCCGACAAAATTTCACCAAAACCCCAAAGTCGAATGCGGGTAACTGGAAAGAAACTTTCTTTTTCATTGACCAAACTGTAGTTGGTACCGCTTTTCCGCAAATGCTTATATGGTGCGAGAAGGTGGAAAAGGATGTGAACAAAACCCCGGTCCTTGATGACGAGGAAACAAAGCTGTTAGCGGAGTGCGCTAACGCACAGCTGGTGCACCGGTCATACAGGAACGTGATGTTGCGGCTAGGGAAGATATCCGCACACTGGCCATGGGAGGATGTGCGTCCAGCCATAGTCGGACCGGATGGAAAGGGTAGGAATAGTATAATCACGTACTAACAACAGTTTGCTATTTATGTGTTCTAACGCATGCGTGCATGTTTGCAGAGATGAAGATGAAGAGAGTACTGACTGCGGAGGAGATTGCGGGCATCGCCTTCCGCAAACAGAATGTGAACCAGCCGTTAGAGCAGGAGAAGACTGGAGAGAATGCACCTGCCACCTCCGACAATAAGCGCAAGGCCGCCGAAGCCTCCCAATCCCAACAGAAGAAGAAGAAACTCACTCCCAAACAGAGGGAGGATAAGCGGAACGATAACTTCGTTCCCATCGAACCCCGTTCTGCGGATCTACCTCCCCCATCATCTGGTAAGAGTTCTGCTTGCGCGCATACTGCACATTTAAGTTTGCACTTATTTAACCACTTATTAATACGCAGGGCATGCGGAAGAAACTCATCACACCCCACCGCGGGTCAATCCGGACCTCGAAGCTACTGCCGAGTCAAAGGATAAGACGATACACCTGGACTCCGAGTCCACACCAACCCCGCCACAAGGTAGCTTCCGATTGGCAAACCTGGCGCAGCTCACCCAGTCATCGGTGGAAAACGCCGCAGAGCAGTCCGCCTTCCTCCAACAAATCTTCCCGGCTAATTTCCGCAACCAACTAGCCGCACTGCCTTTTAATCAGGTGCTCAACGCCTTCGTCCAAAACGGCCTCGTCTTTTTTGGCATGGTTGCGGATCAAGCCCGCCGCTCCACTAACTTGTATCAAGTGGCCTTGCGGAAAGAAACAGAGCTAGGGCTGCTGCAAGCGGGGGTTGATCAGGTGAAGAAAGACAGGGACGCCGCAGAAGAAGCGCGCAAGGCGGTGGAGTTAACCGCGGCGGAAACCAAAACTGCACTGATTGAAGAGAGAAAGAAAAACCGCGAGCTGGTTGGGGCAGTTGACCAGTCCAAGGGGGAGGCGGAGTGTCTGCGGGTGGAGCTGGAAAGGGTGACGAGGGAAAGGGATGACGCGGTAACCAACCGCGAGCTGGCAGAGGCGGATCTGGCGAAGCTGCGCACTGCACTCCCCACCATTGCACCAAAGGTGATGGATTCTGGGCCAGTTACCGATAAGTTCAATGCCTATGTTGACGCGGTGAAAGACCACGAAGTCAACAAGGCAGTCTTAGAGGTGATTCAAGCCTGCAGCCTCACACCACCGTACCCTGACGCTGTGCAGAAGAAATTGAAGGAGGGTACAGCTGCGGCATTGCTGGAAGCGGAGAATGCTACCACCACCATTCCTATCCCTCTAATCGATGCGTTTGCGGCGGACCCAAACATGCCGATTGATGGGTTTCTCAAGGAGGATTTTTAGTTTGTGTTTGTGATGGTTTGCACCGTAAGTCCTATGCTTAGGCAGGCAATTGTAAATGTATTTTTGAGCCCTAAGTCCCGTGTCGGGCAGGCATTTGAAACAATTACCACTTATGTAATAACTTAATTCAATGTATATGTATCTTACTGTTATGCATGCGTAGTTTGTTTGTTTATATATCGCGAATCAAAACAAAAGGTGAACCGCATGCCCATGCTCATAGTTAACCAAAACACATGCGTATGCGGGTATTACTGCGTAAAATAAACCAATACTTTAACAATTTTACCCTTTAATAATTTAGACTCGAAAGCTACTGCGTTATCGCTTTGTCATGTACTAGAGGTTCACTATAGCTGTATGGTAAGCAACGCAACTAAAAACAAGCCAATGTTTTTATGCTTTGAGTTCCTCAAGCAAACCAATGCGAGAGTAATTACGCACAAGCAAACCAATGCTTGTAATTTTTTAAGTCGACTTTGCAGCCATCTAGTCTGCGTGGCGCTTGGCTAGGGGAAAACCAATTCCCTTTGCCTGCCGTTAGCGTCTAGCCTTGTAACCAAACTAGCTTCTGCCGCACGGGGGCTAGAGGACACCCCTTAAGTAGGCAGGAACCGCATATAAAAAAGATTTAAACAACAAAAGTATGCGCGAGTAAATATTTAATTGGCATTAATCACAATTACAACCGCGACACATCCAAACGGACGAAAAATACATAGAAAAAATAATGTGCTACAATAAACTGGAGTGATCAGGTCCACCTAGATACATATAACATTTTTTCAATAACGTCGCATGCTAAGTGCGTTTTACAGGTTTTCCATCTAATGTCTCGAGATGGTACGCCCCGGTATTGTTTGCCTTCGCTACCCTGTATGGACCTTCCCAACGGGGGCCCAGTTTCCCAGTATCCTCCGCATGACTTGCGTCGTTCTGACGCCAAACCAAGTCACCGCACTTGTAAGAGCGCGAACGCACACGCTGATTATAGTACTTTGCAATTTTTTGCTTGTTATTTGCTTCGTTGACAGCCGCAGAGAGTCTGCGCTCTTCCAGCAAATTAAGATTTTCCCGCAAAGCTTCAGAGTTATTTTGCTCATCAAAATTTTGTATGCGGAACGTTGGTACCCCAATTTCTACGGGTACAACAGCTTCTGATCCATAGACCAAACTGAACGGGGTCTCACCAGTGCTTGCTTTGGGTGTTGTTCTATGCGCCCATAAAACCTTTGGTAGTTCATCCACCCAACCAACGCGACCATGACCCAACCTAGCTTTGATTCCAGCTACTATATCCCGGTTGGTGACTTCGCACTGGCCATTCGCCTGCGGATGTGCAACAGATGTAAAAGTTTGCTTAATATTAAGCTCCGCGCACCAGCTGCGAAAAGGGTCACCCGCGAACTGCGTACCGTTATTGCTAACAATTTCGTATGGTATACCAAATCGACAGACGATGTCTTCCCATACAAAATTTCGCACCCTTTTTCCTGAGATTGCTGCCAGCGGTCTCACTTCGACCCACTTTGTGAAATAGTCGATTGCAACAATCAAGAATTTGATGTTTCCTGCGTGTGCAGAATGTGCGTAAGGTACTGATGTGAGTAACATGCTTAGAAAATAAATGATAAAATTACCTCGGCCTTTTGGGAATGGTCCGACTATGTCGATTGCCCATTTGCAGAATGGCCACGGTGAGGAGACTGGTATCATTGGATGCGCAGGTGCTCTGCTAATAGGTGCATGTATTTGGCATGATTCACATTGCTTAACTATGCGCGCAGTATCCGCGTACATGGTGGGCCAATAATATCCTAGCCGCATTATTTTTGACACAATGGACCTGTGCCCCGAATGGAGTGCGCATGCACCTTCATGCACCTCACGTACAACTTCCTCTGCCTCTTTCGGGCCAATGCACCTTAAGTGCGGTCCCAAATAATTCTTTCGATATAGGACGTCACCCTCAAGGGCATACAACGGTGCCTTAACGCGGACTTTCTTTGCATCAGCGGAATCCGCAGGAGATGTGCCATCCTGCAGAAAAGCCACAATGGGCGTCATCTATGTTGAGTTTTATTCCTCAACTGGTGCCACTAAAGGCATCATAACAATGGATTTCGCATTGGGTTCTTCTATTAGAACTTTCTTTCCCATATGATCAAAAGCCAAGGCAACCAGTTTGCTTAGCGCATCCGCCTTCTTATTTTGCCCACGCATTACGTGGGAGATTTGAAAAGCTTCAAATTGGTCAGCAAGGTTGTGAACAAGCGATAGATATTGCTGCATGGCTATGTCATGCGCTTCGAAATCTCCGCTGACCTGACTACATACTAGCTTTGAATCCACATATGCGTGCAAAATTTTAACATTTAACCTATGCGCAATGCGCATACCTGCTAACAGAGCCTCATACTCTGCTTCATTGTTCGTAACAGCAAAATTAAACCGCAGTGCGTATGTATGCTCTTCGCCATCTGGGCCTGTTAAAATTATACCCGCACCTGCACCAGATACGCTGCACGCACCATCGGTGTACAATTCTCATGGTGACAATGTTGGTGCAGGTGGATCCTGATGTTCTGCTGATGCCTTGGCATCCGCAGGTAATTCTGCTAGGTAATCAGCAAGTATTTGACCCTTAACTGCACTGTGCGAAGAGAAATTTATTTCATGTTCACCTAATTCAACTGCCCACTTAGCCATTCGGTCAGAAATCTCAGGCTTGTATAACACCTGAAAGAAAAATGATTGCGTTAGTCAATGCGGTAACCCCGGTCATTGCCGCAAAGTAGGCGTTTACCAACCTGTTTGATTGGTTGATCAGTTAGAACCACGATTGGATGTGCTTGAAAATATCGGCGCAAACGCCGCGCCGTATGGACCAGCGCATATACAAGCTTTTCTATCGGTGAGTAGTTTACTTCGCTTGATGTCAACGTCTTGCTTACGAAGTAGACCGGCATTTGCGTCTTTCCGCGATCCGCGATGAGGACTGAGCTGATAGCTTCCTTCGATGCCGCGAGGTACAGTGTTAGCGTTTCTCCTGATACTGGCGCAGTAAGTGTTGGTAATTCTGCAAGCACCTTTTTCATCTCTTGAAAGGCTGGTTCTGCTTCCTGAGTCCATACGAAGTCTTTTTTTCTTCAAACAATTTTTCAAAGTATTGAAGAATGGTAACTGTCGTTCTGCGGCTTTCGACAGAAACCGCGTGATAGCCGCAAGCTTCCCCGTTAGACTCTGCACATCTTTCTTTGTCTTCAGAGATGGCAAATTATCAATGGCTTCAATCTTTTTGGGATTGGCCTTGATACCCCGCGCTGTCACCACATGACCTAAAAACTTGCCTTCCTCTTCCCCAAAACTACATTTAAGCGGGTTAAGCTTCATGTTGATCCTGCGCAGAGATTCAAACGTTTCTAGGATGTCCGTGAGCATGTCTTCTTCGATGTTACTTTTAATTACCAAGTAGTCAACGTACGCTTCAAGATTTCTACCGATTTGGTGCTTGAATGCTGCATCAATTACACGCTGATAGGTCGCGCCAGCATTCTTTAAACCGAAAGGCATCTTTGTGTAACAATAAATACCCTGCGGCGTATGAAAAGCAGTCTTGTCCTCATCTTCCGCAGCCATTAAGATTTGGTGATAACCCTTGTATGCGTCCAGAAAACACTTGTACCTAAATCCCGATAGTGATTCTACCTTCCAGTCTATCTCCGGGAGAGGGTAATTGTCCTTGGGACATGCCTTATTAATATCTTTGAAATCAACGCACATCCTCCAGTTACCGTCAGCCTTTTTTACCAATACAGGATTTGCAACCCATGTCTGATAACGCACTTCCCGCAGAATGCTTGCTTTGACAAGGTTGTCCACCTCTGCGCACAACCAATCACTGCGGTCTAGAGCCATATGCCGCTTCTTTTGCCTAACGGGTGTCAATGATGGATTAACATTTAACTTATGTTCCGCAATATCACGCGGAACCCCAGTCATGTCTGACTCACGCCACGCGAAAACATCTGCGTTTGCGGACAAAATTCCATGCAATTTGGCCTTTGTTTCGGCTGACAAGCCTGCGCCGATTTTAATTCGCTTATCCGGATGCAAGCGATTTGCTATGACTTCACAATTTTCCAGTTGCTCTCCTACGCTAGGAGTGCTTATAGGCGCAACTGAGCCACACAACTCGGTTGTTTGATGTGATGCAACTGAGGCAACGCCTCCTACTGTGGGAAACTTGATCAAACCATGCACTACCGATGGTATGATGTTGAAACGCCGTATGAAGTTTCTCCCTAGCAGTGCGTTATATCGTGAAGTTGAACGAACCACATAAAAATTGACCAATTCATGCCTGATCATCTGCGGGCTCCTGTCATCCGCAAGCTCTACCATTAATTCTATTCGGCCTAGCGGCTACGAGTTTTCTCCGGAAAACCCTGATAGCGTAATATCAGGCTGGCGTAACTGCGCTTTGACTTCTGCCGGAAGGAAACGATAACAATGCTCATACATAGTATCAACACCGCTGCCAGTGTCAACATGCATGCGCTTGACCTGGATTCCGCAATCAGGGATGCGACACTTGATGATAATGGGCTCATTAATAGAATCAATTGACATTACAGGAGGGAAAGTGATTGGGAGAAGCTCCCAATCTTGGTGATCATTGTACTTTCTCCGCTGGCTGATTTTCACTACGTCAACCATGTTAATGGTTAAGTCGGCATCTTTCGCTTTGTCCACTTTCTGCCATGCGAAAGTTTTAGACTTCGAACCCCCTTCTGCGGCCTTTCCTTTATCCTTTTTAGGTGGTTTTAGATGATCCAATTTGCCCGCGCGAAGCGCCTCCAGAACCCGTTCCATCAAGTTTTTACACCGATTGGTGTCGTGACCATAATCATCATGAAATTCATAATACTTTATTTTGTCCCGCTTGCCAAATTCTGTAAGCGGAGTTGGAACCGCGAAGGTCGCGCATACTGGCTCCGTTGCCAAAATTTCCTTGGGCGTTTTGGACAAACTTTTGAGCAGCGCATAGTTCTGATTATTGATGCCACGCTGATTATTGTTTCGATAATTGCCACTTGATTTCCCTTTATCATTCCTGATAGGACCACCGCTAGGATACCTTCCGCGAGAGTTGTTACCACAATTTTGATCGCGCGAATGATCATCATCGTCCTTCCTCTCGTTGCGTGAGCTAGCCGTTAGGATGTCATTATCTTCGCCACTCCGCATATAGTCGTGGCATTCATTAAGCGCCTCAGCATAAGTTGTTGGGACTGTATGGCGCAGACGCCTTACCAGTGTTGGATGACGTTCTGAGTTTATACCATGTATGAGTCCGGAAATCTGTTGCTCTGGTTTGAGATCTGGTATACGCAGGCACTCATTAGTATACCTTGTGAGAAATTTGCCCAAAGATTCCTTGGACTTCTGCACGATGTCATGGCATTCAATGTGAGTGCGCTTGCATGGTCTCTGATTCTGATATTGCAGCAAAAACTTTGTTCGCAGATCCATAAACCCGGCAATACTACCCGCCGGCAACTTATTAAACTGTGAAGACCCGTCCTAATCCACCTGGACGAAGTCATCAACATTTGGTCCCATTGCGAGGCGTTGACTTAAATATGCCATGAACGACTCCAAGTAATATCTATAAAATGAGCAAATGTACATCGGAAGGTTTATTTCATACCTGAGAATAAACATGCTTAAAAGTGTCAACCAAAAAGGTTGGTGAGTTCATAGGTTTATCATAACAATCATTTCAATATGCTAATAGACCACAAGATTTCATATACACAAACATTTTAATAAAAATATTCTAAGTGGTTGAGCACTTGGTAACCATACTTAACATTTAATCAACGTCGCATATTCCCTTTATTATGAAATCTCACTACACTGTACCAAGAGTAGTCACCGAAACGAAGTACTGTGCAACCGTTGAATACTGGTCGTCCAGTCCGGTTGGGGTTGTCAGGCCCGATAGATCTATCAACAGGATTCGCGTTTACAATACCCATGTAAATAGTAGTTACCAAGCTACAGGGAAATATGCTAGTGGTACAACTCAACGTAGAATATATTTTTAAGTACTTGTGTCTATTTCGTAAATATTTATAAAAAGAGCGCATGTATTCTCAGCCCAAAAATATATATTGCAAAAGCAATTAAAAAGGGAGCAAATGAAACTCACATACTGTATTTTGTAGTAAAAATACATATGACGTCATTGAACAAATATAAGGTTGGTCTCGGATTCACGAACCTATATCATTTATATATATATTAACATATATAATTGTAATCGGACGAGTTTACATATTAATAGTGATATAATTGTTATCTTAATTAAGTGTTTCATTAAAACCCTAATAAGTTACATTTATTAATATTTATTATTAAAATATTAATATAGTTATGTTATATGTAGGAAATATATATTTATATAACTAATAGTTATTTGACAAAATAATATTGATAATAATAATAACTAAAAGTTTTATTTTACAATAATAATAATAATAGTTATTATGATAATAATATTGATAATATGAAAATAATAATATTAATTTCAAAATAATAATAATGATAGTAATAATAATAATAATAATTTTTGATAATTATGTTATTCTTTCTAATAATGATAATAATAATAGTAATGATGATACTTTTAATATAAATGATAGTTTTTAATAAAAATGATACTAATAATAATATTAATGATATTTTTAATAAAAATTTTAATAATACTAATAATAATAATAATAATAATAATAATAATAATAATAATAATAATAATAATAATAATAATAATAATAATAATAATAATAATAATAATAATAATAATAATTAGATAAATAACTACCTTAAGGAAGTAGCCCTAAAAATAATGCCCAAGTCCAGGTTTGAACCCGCGACGTCTCGCTAACCTGATAACATTCCTAAACTCATAATCACCACATCATATTCATGTCCATCATCCTAACTTAATATCATCATCTTTAACATGAGCATATCATCATCTAAATCATTAAACCCTATTTATCATATTAACACCATCATAAACCCGTATCATTTATATATCACGATATCAATCTTCATCACCCATATCATTTTTATTAACCCCCATATAGTTTTTGTTAACCTTACTCGTCATCATCATCATTGTTTCTAACAGTTTAACATCATAATACATAAATTCATACGTATCATCCTTCATCTTTCTCAAGATCATTATTTCATATTTAACATAAAATCATACCATCTTCATCCCTTTGCTAAATCATCATAATCATATCCTTATCATCAACTTCATATCATTCTCATCTTAATTCGTTTTTAATCAGGGAGCATGAGATGGGTCTCGGCCCAAATAGAGACTAAGATATGGTAGCCCAATGATTTAAAATAGGACTCGGCCCAATGGTAAACTAAATGAACGTCCAAAAATTGTTTAGATTGATTGAATGAGCTGAAAGTGGGGTTTAACCCTAATCATAAATTATACCTACTTATTAAAAAAAATAAAAGTAGCATGTCCCTTTAACAGATCCTTTGGTCGGCCATCTAAACATTTTTTTTATGCTAAGTTACTCCACCGAGATAGAATATAGCTCCAATAGGTTTGTTCATTTTCTGAGAATTGAAACAGAATAACCGAGTTCGCAATAGCTGCAACAGTAGGTTCACTATAGTTGTTGTGGTGTGGCTTTTACAAAAGAAAAATAGAAATTCGCTGCTGTAGTCGAAAGAAGAAGAAAAGAAAATAATAACAACAGCGATTGTGAAGCTTATCGAATCAGAACAAATAGGCCGTAGCTGTATTATTTAAATGGTGTTGGCTTTGGATTGAATAGCAGACAGTATGCAGTAGCATCAATAGGTAGTAGAAACAGAAGATGGCAAGTGGCGTTTAAGGTGAGGTTGGAGGATGGTTTCGAGCATGGTGGTGATAGATGATCGAGAGTGAGTTCTCGGACATGAATACTAACAATCGTAGTTGCAGTTTTTATTGAGGGAGTTATGGTTGTATAATCAAAGTAGAAAACGAAAAACATAAAATTATAGATGGTGTTGGTTGACAGCCCCCATGGTGGTTGTTTAGATGAGTCTTAAAGGTGATAGTGGAATGGTGGTGCATGAGGCCGGTGGTGTTGAGTTCATGAAAAAGAAAAGAAGGAAAAGGAGAAACAGATCCATGAAGTAAAGCAGAGGCAATACGTTTTATAATATTAATCTGGCACCCACACTCTTTACAGCACACTATATTACCTGTCGACATTTGATCACGGGTAGACAGGAATCACAACAAATGATGTGATATCTAACAGTATTCACTTTACTTTTACTGATATTTATGTATTATATATTATTTCAACAATAATAATATTAATAATAATACTAATATTAATATTAATATTAATATTAATATTAATATTAATAATGAAAGTCGTAATAATAATATCAATATTAATACAACAAATATATTTTTAATCACATTGCAACGTGTGTAACATAATCTATAATATTAGTTGTTACTTGTGACGTTAAATTGATCCGTGGTATTTGTTGTCTATACATGCTGACATTATATCAACTGAAAGGACCGGTTTTGTATACTACTATCTTTGTTATCTTTGTTATCTTCTAACTTGTATTTTCTAATCCGAATACTTGTGTTTTACAATAGTTATCCTGTAACTAAAGGAACATGTAGATACATAATTTAGTCATTAACATTGACAATAAAACTTAAGTTACTTCAAAATCTTCCTAATTATAAGATCTTATAATATTGTTGAGTGGAGTTAATTTGTAAATAATATATCTAGTTTATTTAAATTTTATAGAATTTATATGAATTAAGGGATAGTATAAAGTCATAAAATTAAGTCATCATCCTTATCTCGTTATGATGTATGTATAGAAAAGTCTTATGGTTTCAAACTCTATGATTTTATTAATTTAGTTTCTAAAATAAAAAGAAAACACATATTAACATATTATGAATGATAAGCATGTAATTTTCCACTAGAAATGATAAACAATACTTATAATATGCAGCTAAGATCGAAGTCCAGACTCGCTAATGCATCCTAACAACTATCAGTTAGACACACTAATGCAAGACCTGGTTCGCTAAGACCAACGCTTTGATACCACCTGTGAAGACCCATCCTAATCCACCTGGACGAAGTCATCAACATTTGGTCCCATTGCGAGGCGTTGACTTAAATATGTCATGAACGACTGCAAGTAATATCTATAAAATGAGCAAATGCACAGCGGAAGGTTTCTTTCATACCTGAGAATAAACATGCTTAAAAGTGTCAACCAAAAAGGTTGGTGAGTTCATAGGTTTATCATAACAATCATTTCAATATGCTAATAGACCACAAGATTTCATATACACAAACGTTTTAATAAAAATATTCTAAGTGGTTGAGCACTTGGTAACCATACTTAACATTTAATCAACGTCGCATATTCCCTTTATTATGAAATCTCACTACACTGTACCAAGAGTAGTCACCGAAACGAAGTACTGTGCAACCGTTGAATACTGGTCGTCCAGTCCGGTTGGGGTTGTCAGGCCCGATAGATCTATCAACAGGATTCGCCTTTACAATACCCATGTAAATAGTAGTTACCAAGCTACAGGGAAATATGCTAGTGGTACAACTCAACGTAGAATATATTTTTAAGTACTTGTGTCTATTTCGTAAATATTTATAAAAAGAGCGCATGTATTCTCAGCCCAAAAATATATATTGCAAAAGCAATTAAAAGGGAGCAAATGAAACTCACATACTGTATTTTGTAGTAAAAATACATATGACGTCATTGCACAAATATAAGGTTGGTCTCGGATTCACGAACCTATATCATTTATATATATATTAACATATATAATTGTAATCGGACGAGTTTACATATTAATAGTGATATAATTGTTATCTTAATTAAGTGTTTCATTAAAACCCTAATAAGTTACATTTATTAATATTTATTATTAAAATATTAATATAGTTATGTTATATGTAGTAAATATATATTTATATAACTAATAGTTATTTGACAAAATAATATTGATAATAATAATAACTAAAAGTTTTATTTTACAATAATAATAATAATAGTTATTATGATAATAATATTGATAATATGAAAATAATAATATTAATTTCAAAATAATAAAAATGATAGTAATAATAATAATAATAATTTTGATAATTATGTTATTCTTTCTAATAATGATAATAATAATAGTAATGATGATACTTTTAATATAAATGATAGTTTTTAATAAAAATGATACTAATAATAATATTAATGATATTTTTAATAAAAATTTTAATAATACTAATAATAATAATAATAATAATAATAATAATAATAATAATAATAATAATAATAATAATAATAATAATAATAATAATAATAATAATAATAATAATAATAACAATAATAATAATAATAATAATAATAATAATAATAATAATAATTAGATAAATAACTACCTTAAGGAAGTAGCCCTAAAAATAATGCCCAAGTCTAGGTTTGAACCCGCGACGTCTCGCTAACCTGATAACATTCCTAAACTCATAATCACCACATCATATTCATGTCCATCATCCTAACTTAATATCATCATCTTTAACATGAACATATCATCATCTAAATCATTAAACCCTATTTATCATATTAACACCATCATAAACCCGTATCATTTATATATCACGATATCAATCTTCATCACCCATATCATTTTTATTAACCCCCATATAGTTTTTGTTAACCTTACTCGTCATCATCATCATTGTTTCTAACAGTTTAACATCATAATACATAAATTCATACGTATCATCCTTCATCTTTCTCAAGATCATTATTTCATATTTAACATAAAATCATACCATCTTCATCCCTTTGCTAAATCATCATAATCATATCCTTATCATCAACTTCGTATCATTCTCATCTTAATTCGTTTTTAATCAGGGAGCATGAGATGGGTCTCGGCCCAAATAGAGACTAAGATATGGTAGCCCAATAATTTAAAATAGGACTCGGCCCAATGGTAAACTAAATGAACGTCCAAAAATTGTTTAGACAGATTGAATGAGCTGGAAGTGGGGTTTAACCCTAATCATAAATTATACCTACTTATTAAAAAAAATAAAAGTAGCATGTCCCTTTAACAGATCCTTTGGTCGGCCATCTAAACATTTTTTTTTTATGCTAAGTTACTCCACCGAGATAGAATATAGCTCCAATAGGTTTGTTCATTTTCTGAGAATTGAAACAGAATAACCGAGTTCGCAATAGCTGCAACAGTAGGTTCACTATAGTTGTTGTGGTGTGGCTTTTACAACAGAAAAATAGGAATTCGCTGTTGTAGTTGAAAGAAGAAGAAAAGAAAATAATAACAATAGCGATTGTGAAGCTTATCGAATCAGAACAAATAGGCCGTAGCTGTATTATTTAAATGGTGTTGGCTTTGGATTGAATAGCAGACAGTATGCAGTAGCAGCAATAGGTAGTAGAAACAGAAGATGGCAGGTGGCGTTTAAGGTGAGGTTGGAGGATGGTTTCGAGCATGGTGGTGATAGATGATCGAGAGTGAGTTCTCGGACATGAATACTAACAATTGTAGTTGCAGTTTTTATTGAGGGAGTTATGGTTGTATAATCAAAGTAGAAAACGAAAAACATAAAATTATAGATGGTGTTGGTTGACAGGCCCCATGGTGGTTGTTTAGATGAGTCTTAAAGGTGATAGTCGAATGGTGGTGCATGGGGCCGGTGGTGTTGAGTTCATGAAAAAGAAAAGAAGGAAAAGGAGAAACAGATCCATGAAGTGAAGCAGAGGCAATACGTTTTATAATATTAATCTGGCACCCACAATCTTCACAGCACACTATATTACCTGTCGACATTTGATCACGGGTAGACAGGAATCACAACAAATGATGTGATATCTAACAGTATTCACTTTACTTTTACTGATATTTATGTATTATATATTATTTCAACAATAATAATATTAATAATAATACTAATATTAATATTAATATTAATATTAATATTAATATTAATATTAATATTAATAATAATAATGAAAGTCGTAATAATAATATCAATATTAATACAACAAATATATTTTTAATCACATTGCAACGTGTGTAACATAATCTATAATATTAGTTGTTACTTGTGACGTTAAATTGATCCGTGGTATTTGTTGTCTATACATGCTGACATTATATCAACTGAAAGGACCGGTTTTGTATACTACTATCTTTGTTATCTTTGTTATCTTCTAACTTGTATTTTCTAATCCGAATACTTGTGTTTTATAATAGTTATCCTGTAACTAAAGGAACATGTAGATACATAATTTAGTCATTAACATTGACAATAAAACTTAAGTTACTTCAAAATCTTCCTAATTATAAGATCTTATAATATTGTTGAGTGGAGTTAATTTGTAAATAATATATCCAGTTTATTTAAATTTTATAGAATTTATATGAATTAAGGGATAGTATAAAGTCATAAAATTAAGTCATCATCCTTATCTCGTTATGATGTATGTATAGAAAAGTCTTATGGTTTCAAACTCTATGATTTTATTAATTTAGTTTCTAAAATAAAAAGAAAACACATATTAACATATTATGAAGTATTAATATATTTATATGTATCTATTTACAAATAGTTGTTCGTGAATCGTCGGAACTGGTCGAGGTTAAATGAATGTAATAAAAACAATTCAAAAATTTTTGAGATCCAACCTAACAGACTCTGCTTATCGTGTAAAAATATAATATCGTATCGAGAGTTTGGTTTAAAATTAGTCAAAATTTTCCGGGTCGTGACAGTACCTACCCGTTAAAGAAATTTCGTCCCGAAATTTGATCGAGATCGTCATGGCTAACAATAAAGATGTTTTCGTGACGAATATGAGTTGATAAATAGAGTTTTATTATTTTTGATTAATATAGATAAAACGATTCGATTACTCGAAGAGTACGAGTGAATCTATCGCAAAAGATTGAAATAAAGACATAGAGATTCGTCTTAACTTTTGACATAGTCACGATTGAATTCCGGAATTCAAGGAATTCGGAGAAAATCTTGGAAATCTATAAGATCTGATTCTTCAGGATTTATGGAAATTAAGATCTATTTAATTTAATGCGATTATCTGTCTCGATTGCTTTGTCTGGTATCTTATCTATAAATGAACTTCTTTCGTTCTATTATTTTCACCACTCCAATTCTTTCTTCTCGATCCATACTTTCAAACCATTGTGAAAATGCTTAATCCAATTTTGATCGTTGTCCTCATCCTTACTATCGCAACATTCATTCTCCTTTTCCAACTTCCACCAGAGGAATCTACTTTCTTCTACTTCGCCTTTGGGGTTATAGTGTTTTTAATTCTCCCGTGTCTTTATGTTGCGATAAACATTAACATACACGGTTTGTAATTTATGCGTTGTTATCGGGCTTTATATTCTCCCTTATATTTTGAAGCTCTATGCTTTTGTTTTCTCTTCCCGACTTCAAGTCAAGCGAATAATGGTCCAGAATTCGTAGATATAGAATTTTGAATGATTATAATGTTCTAAGCAGGAAGGAACGTGATAGTACGATTTGATTTTCAAATTTATCAAAATTACTGAAGATAGAACTATCAAGAATATATTCTTCTTGATATGTTCGGAGGTTATGTAGAATGAAAGAATTATGTAACACGACACATGATGATGGTATAATCTACTTTAAACCAGCATCACATTTCATTAGAAACTCAACATGACTTACTGTAATATAATCACGTTGGCCAAGCGTCATTATATTATAATAACCCATGCTTCAATTCCCAACACCTCTCCACAATACATTCATAATTTACATTTAGATTTTACAGAAGTTTCCAATATAATGGAATACTGAAAACACGAAGAGGTAGATAATTTCGGACAAGAATATTTATGAAAATATCTTTAGAAATATCGAAGATATTTATGATGATATTTTGGAATTTCTAAGTTAGAGAGTTGACGAAGAAAAAGTGTTTGCAGAATTTTAACATGACTTCGGAACAAGATATTCTCTAAAGATTTCGGCGGTTCCAGAATTACCTGGATTCTTTGAATATAGGGTTTGGTCCTTGTATTTGTTCTTTGTTTCCTTCACGGTTAGCTCAATCCGTTTTTCAGTACCAAATTTTCTATCGAGTGTTCCTAATACTCCATTCTTCATCATCAAACTCTTGGCCGTTCAGACCATCTGCAATTTTGCTGTTTCCTTTGCATTTAATACTACCATATCTGAATCTTCGGTTATCAATCCGAGGTGGTTTCAGGAGAATTGTGTTTTTAGATGATTAAACGCTGATGGTAATATGGTGGAATATAAAAGGTTCTCCGGTAACATTAAATAAGCACGTATATATTCCGAGGTTATAATAAGGTTGTTTTGAATGAAAAGTCGAAATCAACTTGCTGGAGCTGCGACAAAATTGGCTAATTTGGAAAGGAATTGCAAAGTTATTTTGGGTAATAATAACGCCAAAGGAGCTAGCACGGATATGTGTTAAACGTTTACTCAGTTTCCGAGAGTTTTTCAGGTGCATAATTAAATGCGTAAATCTATTCTTCCGTAGATGAGATGCAGTTGGTTCATTCTCTCGATTGAGGGGTTGTTCAAGAATCATGAAAGGTTTGATCGCAGATTGTAATCGTCAAGATACGAATGAGGTTTAAGATGAAATCAAGTGGCAAACTTGAAGAATTATTTAGTTTCATATGTTATAATCAGTATTTTAATTCATTTTAATTGTCTAATATTATTCGTCCACAGTCGATAGTCCACATTTAACAGTCCAATAGTTCATATATAGTTTAATATATAACATTCGAATTAATTAATATGTATCGTGACCCGTGTACCGGTCTCAGTATTGATCACAACTCAAACTATATATATATTTTGGAATCAACCTCAACCCTGTATAGCTAACTCCGTCATTTGCATATAGAGTGTCTATGGTTGTTCCAAGATAAATATATAGATGGGTCAATATGATATGTCGAAACCTTGTATACGTGTCCCGTTATTTAAAGTGCATAAAATAAATACAGAAATTAAATGACGATAAATAAAATTGCGAGAATGTAAATTGCGATAATTAAATTGCGATAAATAAAATGTAACCAGTTAGCTAGGAACAGTTAGCTAGGAACAGTTAGCGTGGATTCTTAACAATATTTCAATTAGTTAGTTCGTTTGTTTCTAACAAATTTTACTTTATCCGATGATTTCTTCACTATGCCACTTGTTGAATTTTGATAGGTCAAAATCCAAATATGAAATTGAAAGGAAATGGTTATTCTGCGGTGAACAGATTCATATATCGGTGAATGTAAACAGGATAATAGATGATCATTGAATCAGATTTGAAGAATGTACAGTGTAACTTATTAATGTGAAATCTAAATATTCCTCGGGTATTACCTACCCGTTAAATTATTTTCACCATTAACAGTTTGTACGAATGAATTTTTAATTACAATTTTAATGAAAACATATATACATATATATTTTCTTCAGATATAATCATGGATTTAATGAGTTAATATGATATTAAGCTCATATGATTTTCGGTTTGAGCTAGAATATGTAATCTCTAAAACTATTAGGAACCACATATTCTTCGCAGAATATCAATGAAGTTATGGATCAATACTTCATCCTTCATTGTTGTTGGTACTCCTTGGTATATATGGTGCGTATGATGTTGGTGTTTGTGGTAAAGATTTTGATATTGAGATGTGGGATGCAGATATTGATGTTGGTGATGGTGGTACTGGTTATGCTGCTGGTGCTGCTGCTGGTGTTTGTAACCTTCGCACCATATTCTCTAAAGCCACTACTCGAGCGCGAAGCTCGTTGACTTCTTCTATTATACCGGGGTGACTGTCGGTTCGGACGAGTGGATAAATAAGATCTAGAATTTGGTATAGTATATGATCGTGACGAGATACTCGGGAAATGAGAGAGAAAATGGTGTTTCGGACAGGTTCGCCGGTAAGTGCTTCAGGTTCTTCACCCAGAGGTGAATTCAGTTGGTGGAAGGGATCGCCTTCTTCATGCCTCCAATGATTAAGTAGGCTACGAACCCATCCCCAATTCATCCAGAATTGGTGATGACTAACTGGTTGATCCATTCCGGTTACACTGTCTTCGAAGCTTGAGTCAAAGTCCATATCGAAATAGCTGTGGGAATCTAAGGAATTTGAACTAGTTGCGAGTTCCGTCTTGTACGGTTAGATAAAGGATTTTTCGATATGAGATGATTTTTGGATATCGGTTGATATTCTAATTACATAGAATACATGTATATATTACAGAAGATCCCGTAAATTGCGGAGAAAATTAAGGAAACGTGTCAGATAAAGTCTACAGTAACAGATACGCTAAGATATGAATTTATCTGTACACTATCTATCAAATAAGTGCAGAAAGTCATGTCTAGACTTAGGAATGATAAGCATGTAATTTTCCACTAGAAATGATAAACAATACTTATAATATGCAGCTAAGATCGAAGTCCAGACTCGCTAATGCATCCTAACAACTATCAGTTAGACACACTAATGCAAGACCTGGTTCGCTAAGACCAACGCTCTGATACCACCTGTGAAGACCCGTCCTAATCCACCTGGACGAAGTCATCAACATTTGGTCCCATTGCGAGGCGTTGACTTAAATATGCCATGAACGACTCCAAGTAATATCTATAAAATGAGCAAATACACAGCGGAAGGTTTCTTTCATACCTGAGAATAAACATGCTTAAAAGTGTCAACCAAAAAGGTTGGTGAGTTCATAGGTTTATCATAACAATCATTTCAATATGCTAATAGACCACAAGATTTCATATACACAAACGTTTTAATAAAAATATTCTAAGTGGTTGAGCACTTGGTAACCATACTTAACATTTAATCAATGTCGCATATTCCCTTTATTATGAAATCTCACTACACTGTACCAAGAGTAGTCACCGAAACGAAGTACTGTGCAACCGTTGAATACTGGTCGTCCAGTCCGGTTGGGGTTGTCAGGCCCGATAGATCTATCAACAGGATTCGCGTTTACAATACCCATGTAAATAGTAGTTACCAAGCTACAGGGAAATATGCTAGTGGTACAACTCAACGTAGAATATATTTTTAAGTACTTGTATCTATTTCGTAAATATTTATAAAAAGAGCGCATGTATTCTCAGCCCAAAAATATATATTGCAAAAGCAATTAAAAGGGAGCAAATGAAACTCACATACTGTATTTTGTAGTAAAAATACATATGACGTCATTGAACAAATATAAGGTTGGTCTTGGATTCACGAACCTATATCATTTATATATATATTAACACATATAATTGTAATCGCGCGAGTTTACATATTAATAGTGATATAATTGTTATCTTAATTAAGTGTTTCATTAAAACCCTAATAAGTTACATTTATTAATATTTATTATTAAAATATTAATATAGTTATGTTATATGTAGTAAATATATATTTATATAACTAATAGTTATTTGACAAAATAATATTGATAATAATAATAACTAAAAGTTTTATTTTACAATAATAATAATAATAGTTATTATGATAATAATATTTATAATATGAAAATAATAATATTAATTTCAAAATAATAATAATGATAGTAATAATAATAATAATAATTTTGATAATTATGTTATTCTTTCTAATAATGATAATAATAATAGTAATGATGATACTTTTAATATAAATGATAGTTTTTAATAAAAATGATACTAATAATAATATTAATGATATTTTTAATAAAAATTTTAATAATACTAATAATAATAATAATAATAATAATAATAATAATAATAATAATAATAATAATAATAATAATAATAATAATAATAATAATAATATAATAATAATAATAATAATAATAATAATAATAATAATAATTAGATAAATAACTACCTTAAGGAAGTAGCCCTAAAAATAATGCCCAAGTCCAGGTTTGAACCCGCGACGTCTCGCTAACCTGATAACATTCCTAAACTCATAATCACCACATCATATTCATGTCCATCATCCTAACTTAATATCATCATCTTTAACATGAACATATCATCATCTAAATCATTAAACCCTATTTATCATATTAACACCATCATAAACCCGTATCATTTATATATCACGATATCAATCTTCATCACCCATATCATTTTTATTAACCCCCATATAGTTTTTGTTAACCTTACTCGTCATCATCATCATTGTTTCTAACAGTTTAACATCATAATACATAAATTCATACGTATCATCCTTCATCTTTCTCAAGATCATTATTTCATATTTAACATAAAATCATACCATCTTCATCCCTTTGCTAAATCATCATAATCATATCCTTATCATCAACTTCATATCATTCTCATCTTAATTCGTTTTTAATCAGGGAGCATGAGATGGGTCTCGGCCCAAATAGAGACTAAGATATGGTAGCCCAATGATTTAAAATAGGACTCGGCCGAATGGTAAACTAAATGAACGTCCAAAAATTGTTTAGATTGATTGAATGAGCTGGAAGTGGGGTTTAACCCTAATCATAAATTATACCTACTTATTAAAAAAAATAAAAGTAGCATGTCCCTTTAACAGATCCTTTGGTCGGCCATCTAAACATTTTTTTTTAGGCTAAGTTACTCCACCGAGATAGAATATAGCTCCAATAGGTTTGTTCATTTTCTGAGAATTGAAACAGAATAACCGAGTTCGCAATAGCTGCAACAGTAGGTTCACTATAGTTGTTGTGGTGTGGCTTTTACAACAGAAAAATAGAAATTCGCTGCTGTAGTCGAAAGAAGAAGAAAAGAAAATAATAACAACAGCGATTGTGAAGCTTATCGAATCAGAACAAATAGGCCGTAGCTGTATTATTTAAATGGTGTTGGCTTTGGATTGAATAGCAGACAGTATGCAGTAGCAGCAATAGGTAGTAGAAACAGAAGATGGCAGGTGGCGTTTAAGGTGAGGTTGGAGGATGGTTTCGAGCATGGTGGTGATAGATGATCGAGAGTGAGTTCTCGGACATGAATACTAACAATCGTAGTTGCAGTTTTTATTGAGGGAGTTATGGTTGTATAATCAAAGTAGAAAATGAAAAACATAAAATTATAGATGGTGTTGGTTGACAGCCCCCATGGTGGTTGTTTAGATGAGTCTTAAAGGTGATAGTCGAATGGTGGTGCATGAGGCCGGTGGTGTTGAGTTCATGAAAAAGAAAAGAAGGAAAAGGAGAAACAGATCCATGAAGTGAAGCAGAGGCAATACGTTTTATAATATTAATCTGGCACCCACACTCTTTACAGCACACTATATTACCTGTCGACATTTGATCACGGGTAGACAGGAATCACAACAAATGATGTGATATCTAACAGTATTCACTTTACTTTTACTGATATTTATGTATTATATATTATTTCAACAATAATAATATTAATAATAATACTAATATTAATATTAATATTAATATTAATATTAATATTAATATTAATATTAATATTAATATTAATATTAATATTAATATTAATATTAATATTAATAATAATAATGAAAGTCGTAATAATAATATCAATATTAATACAACAAATATATTTTTAATCACATTGCAACGTGTGTAACATAATCTATAATATTAGTTGTTACTTGTGACGTTAAATTGATCCGTGGTATTTGTTGTCTATATATGCTGACATTATATCAACTGAAAGGACCGGTTTTGTATACTACTATCTTTGTTATCTTTGTTATCTTCTAACTTGTATTTTCTAATCCGAATACTTGTGTTTTATAATAGTTATCCTGTAACTAAAGGAACATGTAGATACATAATTTAGTCATTAACATTGACAATAAAACTTAAGTTACTTCAAAATCTTCCTAATTATAAGATCTTATAATATTGTTGAGTGGAGTTAATTTGTAAATAATATATCCAGTTTATTTAAATTTTATAGAATTTATATGAATTAAGGGATAGTATAAAGTCATAAAATTAAGTCATCATCCTTATCTCGTTATGATGTATGTATAGAAAAGTCTTATGGTTTCAAACTCTATGATTTTATTAATTTAGTTTCTAAAATAAAAAGAAAACACATATTAACATATTATGAAGTATTAATATATTTGTATGTATCTATTTACAAATAGTTGTTCGTGAATCGTCGGAACTGGTCGAGGTTAAATGAATGTAATAAAAACAATTCAAAAATTTTTGAGATCCAACCTAACAGACTCTGCTTATCGTGTAAAAATATAATATCGTATCGAGAGTTTGGTTTAAAATTAGTCAAAATTTTCCGGGTCGTGACATAAACCACTCACGAGCAATACCCTGTAGTGTCATAGGAAATATCTGACACGCAACCGGATCCACCCAGCCTTGAGTGCGCATTGCGCCATCGAAACGCTGTAAAAAATCATCTGGATCGGTCAGGCCATTGTAAGTACCCAACGTGCTAGGTATCTTTGGTGCTGATGGAAACGGGTATGCGGATATATGCGGAGGAAACTTGTCAAAGGTAGTCGGTAGCTCGAAGGGTGGTTTAACAGGATCCCCTTTCAAGTTTGCAAAGAAACACTTCATCATGTCCTGAACAAAGTCAGGTTGTGAAAATAAGTGAACCATATCAGGAGGTGCAGCCTGCATGAATTGACTTGCAAGATTTGCCTGCCCTTGAACATTTTGCCAAGGTTGACCCTGTGTCTGCGGATATAACCAAGGCTGTTACGTTGGAAAAGAGGGATAACTTGAAGACGTAGAATACACAGGTGGCTGTAAAGGAAGCGAAACCTGTGGCGCATATATCTGCGAAACTTGAGGATACACACTTAAAAGCCCAACTGTATGCGCTGTGCTTTGCTGCTGCGCTGTTATCGGCGCCCAATGAGAGTTTGCATCTGGGATGACACCAAATCCCCAACTATTAAGTAACGCCTGCGCATCCGCAGGAGTTAAAAATTGTGAAACTGGGCGCGGTGGTTGCCAAGGTTGCAACGGTGTAAATGACGAATTCTGCTGAATGCTCTGCGTATGCAGAGGTATTGAAACAGTGGTACTGTAAATAGGTACCTGGCCGCAGCAATCCACATGCGGCCCCGTTGTTCCACCGCTAGTGCCTGCAAAGATGACCCTTGGATCCACTGACGAAAAGTCCAGCTGCGTGGTTGTGACTGGTGAGTTTGCTCTTGGCGGTGTAACCCCGTCTGAATATATCGGCTTGTACCTCTGAAAGGGTTCGCCGGATATAGGTGGAGGGTACATCGTGTACCCCGCCTGAATAGCGGCCCCCGTAGTCATAACCGGTGTCTGTTGACTACCAAACGGTGCGTTCTGAACATCTGTTTGGGTATGTTCCGATGATTCCTCGGAAGTCATGATACTGTTAAAGAAAAAATTCAAAAATTTTGTAAATAACGAGTCATACAATTCAAAACCTTAAAAAGAAAAAGCAATTAAACAGTCTTGAATTAATTCGACTCTCAATGAAAGCACCACTTGATCATGCATATTTTAACCGTGGGGTTTAATATGCCTGCTCAATACATAAGGAGGGGTTTAAGGATCTTAGAACGTGGCTCTCCGGTCCGGCTACCGTGAATAACCCTGGCCGACATGATGATGTCGGCAGGGTGGCCAAGTGATTAAGTCCACCTCTGATAACGGTCGTCGATCAAGAGGCCCCAAATAAGGTCGTAGGCACTAGCTTACGAAAGACTAACCTGTTAACCTTGAAGAGATGCTGAATGATGCTGTTTTGCGTAATGTATCTCGTGTGCGATAGTTACGTAATATGCCGTGTCTGGTAAATGATGATTAGGGTTGTATTTATAGGCAAACCCTAATTCTAGAACCGTCCCAGATCACGTTAATCTCATCCATAACTGACTCCCCCGAATCACAGATATAATTATGGAAAAGATATTTACTTGACAGCTAAGCAACCGCCGTACCGGGAACAAAGGAATCAGATACAATCCGCATACCGCATACCGCACACAAGCACACGCATACGCACACTATTAAGCGCCCGCATGCATATGAGGTGCGCATGCGGGTTGCGGTATCATTAGTTGGTCTATTTTCATTCAAGAAACCAAGTCGAAACTATTCTTTTGGGCTTCAAGTTCCAAGTTATGTCACAAGCATCAAACTTACGTTTGTGACGTCTACCCAAAGATATTGATCAAGGATGCTTAGATCTCGTTTAGATATGCACTTACCTACCTATAGTCAACTGCCATTGTTATGTTATGTCTTTCATTATTTTTACTGTAAGCTTCCTTGGTTTGATCGTCATTTTGTTGATCGTTTTACTAATATATCGATCATTTTTTCACCAAAAACATAAAATAAAATAAAAATTTGGGCCAACTTGTATTTAATGGGCTAAACCGAACGAAGTTCTATTTGTTACACTTCAAAAGTTAAAACCCTTGATAACCCTCTGCCCCTTTCGTTCATTCAGCAATCCCACAAACAGCCACCATGAATGTAACCAAAAGATTATTGAGTTCAATCAGACTCACAAACTCGCTCTACTCGATTCAACTCGCCAGAACCAACTCAGTCAACAAGCAGGTCATAACTCACTTATCTTCATCTAATTATGTTTCCCCATTTCTCAATTTACGTAGAAATTTATCTTTTTCTTCAAAACCGGAACCAACCCTAGACTTAATTGTATCCGAAAACTGGTCTGATAGCTTAGAACAAGAGTTAAAGTCAAAGTTTGACTTTAATCATGAATCTGTCATGTATGTTTTAAAGAAACTATCTAAAGATCCCAAAAAGGCATCTGCTTTCTTCAATTGGGTTGTTAAAGATTTAGGGTTTCAACCGAGTTCATTCGTTTATGGTGTAATGCTTAGAGTTTATGCAAATAAAGATTCGATGAAACAGTTTTGGTATACAGTAAATAAGATGAAAGAACAAGGTTATTTCATTGATGATCACTCTTATTTATTAGTACAAAGGGATTTTAAGAATTCAAATATGGTCCAAGAGGCTGCCCTTTTTACTAAATGTCATAATGCAATGGGGAAAGATAATGCTATTAGTAATGTTGTTAAGGAAATAGTTCGTGTTGTAATTGAATCGGATTTTGGAAATGGCGTTGAGAAACGGTTAAATGAGATGAAATTTGAATTTCAGGTTTCGGATAATTTTGTACTTAGGGTTTTGAAGGATTTAAGACAATACCCTTTAAAAGCATTAGGTTTTTTCAAATGGGTTAGTGAGAATTTCGGTTTTAAGCATGACACGGTTACTTACAACGGTCTTTTACGTGTTCTTGGTCAAGAAGATTCGATCCAAGAGTTTTGGAGTGTTTTTGATGAAATGAAGAGTAACGGGCACGAAATGGATCTCGACACCTATTTAAAGATTACACGATTATTTCAAAAGCGTAAGATGTTAACAGAAGCGGTTGAGCTTTACGAGCGTATGATGGATAGCCCGTATAAGCCCTCAGTTCAAGATTGTAGCATCCTGCTACGAACCCTAGCCGGGAATAGTTCACCAAATTTGGACCTTGTTTCTCGGGTCGTGGATAAGTTTAAAGAAACAGGTCATTCTCTTTCGAAGAGTGTTTATGATGGTATTCATAGATCTTTGACTAGTCTTGGTCAATTTGATGAAGCAGAAAAGATCATGATGGCAATAAAAGATGCAGGATATGAACCCGATAATATAACGTACAGCCAATTGATTTTCGGGCTCTGTAAGGCCCGAAAACTGGAGGAAGCATCAAAAGTGATTGATCTAATGGAAAAAAACGGATGTGTTCCCGATGTTAAAACGTGGACTATTTTGATTCAGGGACATTGTAACGCGAATGAAGTTGATAAAGCTGTAAACTTTTTAACTGATATGATAGAGAAAGGTTGCGAAGCTGATGCGGATCTTTTGGATGTTATAATAAACGGGTTATTGGGTCAAAACAGAGTTGCTGGTGCATACGAATCGTTAATTGAAATGGTCAAGACTGGTGGGGTAAAACCGTGGCAAGCAACTTACAAAAATTTGATCCAAAAGCTGTTAGAAGAAAGAAAGTTTGACGAATCTTTGGAGCTTTTAAGGTTAATGAAAAAACAAGATTACCCGCCATTTTCTGAGCCGTTTGTTGGGTATGTTTCGAAAAATGGGACAGTTGATGATGCTTTGGTGTTTTTGAAAACAGTTAGTTTTAAAGAAGCACCTTCAGTTTCAGCTTACCAGAATTTGTTTCAAAGGTTGGTTGATGAAGGTAGAGATTTTGATGCTAAAGATTTGCTTTATAAGTGCCCTCCTCATATTCGTAAACACAAAGCGATTTCAAGTCTTTTTGGTTCTGTTCAATCACCTGTTGTGTAATTATTATTATTTTATTTCTTTTTGACTGAATGAATCAGGTGTTAACCTATTCTGGTATGAATTTTATGATTCATATGCCTTGTTTGTCAAACCAAATGCTTTGATTTGCATTTTATAAGTTGTTCTGCATAATTTTGGAATTCAATAAACTATGTATTTATTTATGTAATTGTAAAATATCTACCGGGATTATTGAGTTTTTGACAAAGTTTTTGAGATATCAGAGGGAGCCAGTTAACTACACAAATGTGGTTTTAGCCATACCAAATCAAATGGAAGATTAATGTTTTTGCTTTTAATTCATTTGTAGTTGTAAACTGCATAATGTATAATGTATTCCTCCATAATTTCCCCTATAATAAAACTATGAGCTTACTTAATGAAAAAGTCTATGCATTCTACAAATTAATATATCTAATTGAACATAGATTCAGACAAAAACCACAAAAAGTAAATAAATGAGAGAACTTTTCACTTGGTTTATATTTGAGGAAAAAGGTTATTGCGGCGGGGAACCTCTAACCCTGTGCATCCTTTGGATGCCAACTACGCATCGGGTCATACGTAGCCCCGGGCAAGTGTCGTCGGAACGAACCCTGTCTTAGCGCCAAACACAAATGGGTGGCCCGAGAATCGAACATGCGCCTTATTTGAGGAAACCCCCATTTGACTGGTCAACTAAGCGTTTGCGGGGCATCCTGGCCATTTGACTTGGTTTATATAAATGTGAACGCAATAAATTACATAAAAACATTAAATATTGCTTATATTATTGACAATCAAAAGTTAAAACCCAAAAAAATATATGATACATATGAAATGTTAAGATGTTCACAAATCAAATTGCGCATGTGAACATAAAATGAAATTATAAATTTAAGGTCTTCTCAAAGTCTCAAACCATGCGATTTAATATAATATCGCAGTTTCGTAAATTTTTTGGAGTTGTCGTTTGAACTTTTGTCCTAATTCAACTCTGTAGATTCAGTGACGTGGTTTTCCTTACTTCCATACATCAAAATTTGTGGGGGCGTAAATACCCAATTAGCCCAACATCTAACCATACTACCAAATTCGACATATTTAAATTTATTGACATTTATCTTCTTTCAATTAACATCATGTGAGGCTCTTATTGTGCCCAAAAGATAGGAATAATATGTCAATACTCATGGTCCCCCATACACACACCTTTCTACCAAACTGCAATGAAAGAAAAGTTTGAACAAACTGAAGAACAACAAGAACTCGAAATCATCAAAGCGGTAGCTCAAGCATGGCTGGGTCACACCACCACCACATCACCACCATCTTCCACCAACGAATTCGACACTCGTCGACTCAACTTCAAGAACCACCCCACAAGATTCAATCTTGAAGCAATGACAAAACCATCAAGAAACAATAACCACAATGACAAGGTTGCGACTCATTGGGATTTTAACCAATCACTTTGGGACGCGTATGAGCTCGTAGCTGTGTCAAGGAGGCTCGAGGCATCGTTATTATCGGAAAATGAAATTAACGAGTCGAGTACGGGTCAAGGTAGTAGTAAGAAAAAGAAGAAAGAAAGCAAGAATAGCCTCAGAAACATACTTTTGATGAATAAAGATGGTTTTTGAATTTCAATCTTTATTTATAAGCACTTGTGAGACCATACCCAACTGTTTTTTGTCCATTTGGGTGAGTTACAGGACAATGGAAAGTTTGCTTGATTTTGTTCGATTAGTTTAAGATTTACTTTCGAGCTCTTTAAACAAGTTTTTGTTTTGTTTTTTTTTTTGAAAGGCAAGGCCCCTAAGTGAGGTTGGTGGGGATTGAACCTGGGTCTTCTTTGGAGATTCCCAAGCACCCAAGCACTCAACCACCCATTTGGGGTTCTTTAAACAAGTTTTTAGTGTGCGGATCGTATAAATATATTGTGAAATTCAATCTAAACCCTTTTTTAAACTGTTATAAACAATGCTATCTACTTCATGATACACAGTTTGTTAATATGTATTATGTATGCCTTATAATGTGAACCTATTAAATCAGAAACCATAACGAAGATGACATGTTCTTAAATTCAATAGAACTAGTTATTTTTGTATGCAATATTAGATACAATTGAGAGTTTGACTTCTAAAACTAATAGTCTTCAGGGTTCTGAAAATAAATCTGGTACAGATCAATAGGCTCGATATCATAATTATTGACCTTCAAGACACGTTTGTTCTTTTTAGTCTTCGCAATACCCAAGTCTTCTAGTCCCTCAAATGGGTCAATGCTCGAAGGGGATTGTACTACATTTGGGACTTCGAGAGCTTTAGAAGCAGGATCAGAGTTTGACTTTGAAACACTAGCTTTATTACTGGTTATCGAGACGTTTTCAGTGTGAACATTCGTCACCTGATCCTTATGTGACTTTGTAGCGGACAAAAAATCTTCAGTCTCCACGGCCCCAATAGATCTGTTCTCGCAAAGCTCATTGTCCTGATCGATATCCGTTTTTGAAACATCAGGGTCTTTTTTGTCATTGTGCAATGTAGGCAGTATCAAATCAACCTGAATAATTGAATAAGAGAACTGAATCCAATCTAAACTTTAACATGGATAAACAATAGAGATAGTCCTTTAAGGCTTTAAAATGAGTCGATTTGTGCAATGCATGTGAGGTTACTTAACAATTCTTTTAACTATCATCAGATTGAGGGACTGTCTATGCAATATATGTAAACCACATAGACTGTCCTTGTCGAAAAAAAGTTTAGGGACTGAACCTGCAATATTGTACGAACCAACACAGGTACAGTCGTTATAAGTATGGTGGCGAAAATACATGGGGCAAGGGGGGGGGGGGGGGGGGGGGGCACCCGCCCCCAAAGGATTTTTTTTCATTGTTAAAATTTTGGGTTTTTCGACTTTGGCCCGGTGGATTTTTTTTTTTTTTTTTGGCCCCCATAACCAACATATTTTGCCCCAAAACCTTTTAATTTTGCCCAAAGTTCTTCAACTTTTGTCCCAAAACCTTCAAATTTTGCTCAAAAACCTTCAACTTTTGCCCCAAAACCTTCATAAATTGCCCAAAAATTTCAACTTTTTGCCCCAAAACCTCAATGTTTTGTCCAAAAAAATTGCTATGGTTTTAATTTATTTATTTTTTTTTGCTCCGGGTGAAAAAAATCCTAGTTTCGCCATTGCTTGAAATAATATCTTTTTTGTAACTATAAGTGGCTTACTAGTAGCGCTCCATTTGATGATTTTATAGGTTTTGGACAAAAGAGTGTTCCGGATAACCCTGATTCAATACGTACAAACAAAGATCCATTCTGACCCGTTACCCAACCAGAATGCCCAATTTATAACCTTTAAATAGAAACGTACTTGATCACGATAAGTGTTAAGATGTGATGAACACCGTGAAATAACTGGGAGATCCATTCTAACATCAACATCCTGTCCCATTTCCTCAGAGCAAATACTACACAAATCCTTATCGTATTTCCTACAACAAAGAATAAAGATTCAAATACTTATTCTAAGATGATACATTAACACATGAGTCTAGCAAAACATATATAAAAAAAAAAAACATACAATTTAGACTTGACACGAGGTCCGTCAACGGGATGAACTTCACATCCATCAAATATCACGTCCACATCGGATACACCACATAGCCCGTTATTGTGATTATATCTCCTCTTTAAAGGTGGGACCCGAGACCCATATGGACATAAATGCCCGTTAGATGGACATTCATCCAACATCACCGTTTGTGAGCCTGAAGAGCCGCTAGATTGATCATTAGAATCCTTTGCTGTATTTGAATCTTGAAGGCAATTCTTTAGATGTTCAAGATTTGAAGCACCAAATCCATTGGATTTTGATTTCTTTCTGATAATGTTCTCGGCATCTTTCTTCTCCTTAACACATACAAGATTTAATTTAAGATGTGAAGTTAACGCGATTGCTAATCCAAAATTGTTCAGATAAAAGTGTGTTGATTCTGCATAGTAATCATCAATGTACACTCATGGACCCTAAAGATCTACTAAATGATCGTATGATCTTGAACGAATTAGATATTGGTGGGCTCATTTTATTGATTAAATACTAGAAATTGGTCATAAGATGATAAAAGTGACATCATAAAATTGTGCAAATAAATTTATGTTATAGAAATTTAGGTGCTTGATACCCTAGGTTTACTCTCTATGAGGGAGCAAATGTGCTCGTTCATAGGGGTTCCTCGCTAATAAAAAAAATATATGCTATATACATTAAGCTTTTCTGAAAATTTTGTTACATTTTTGTAGTTACCCTAAAAGCTACGAGATCTTAGATCACAGAGTTTTTAATACACGTAATCAAGGTTGGAAAAAGACACGAGACGGGGAGACAGTCAGGATCTTAAAATGTCGAGACGGGGGTTGACTGACGTTGACTTTTATATATATAGATAAATACACATATTTTAAAGGCAAAAAACCTTCGTTAACAAGTTTGTACTTATAATAGCTATTATCGTTAATATAATACAAAAAAGTAACACCAAACTACGTTAAGTTTGATCGATTTGACCGACTTTTGACCGGCGTTGACCCGACTACCGTTGACCGACTTATTAGAAGACGGGACAGGGGAGAAGAGCTAGTTACCAAACGCCGCAACGGATGTCGCAATAGACCTCGTTTACAACACTGCCCGTAATTATATATACAGTTGCACCAGACCAGAAAATGCAATGAATAAATCTAAGTAGAGGGCAAATATTTTACTGTTGTTCAGGCTATCAGGAAACGGGAGAAATTTTTAGTTATCAGGTAATACACGAATACTTTATTTAAATGTGCGCAGTTTATTCATGACATTCTTATCCCGCTGTAAAATATCATGACCCACCATTAGGTTAAAACGGGTACTCAAATAGTCATATGCATGAATGGAATAATAACATTAAATTAAATAGGTATATTATAAGAAGTAATAGTTAATTAAACCAAGAAATTGCATAATGGCTAAATGGTAGCAAACCTTGCTGATAATGGAAGACGGTTTCATGATGAGAGAAAGAAGCCGAAAAACCTAATATGACAATGAATTCCTGATTCCCTAATACGGAGTAATATACGACGGAGTATATGATTTTATTTTCCAAATTAATCGGGTTTGCCTAATAACATTTTATTTTTATACTTATTTATAGGAAATGTTAACGTGAGATATCTCAATTATTGATACTCCGCAATATATACATATTTACCAAGGCGATCCTTAACATAGGAAGTTTTGATAAATGTGATACAATCTTTGAGGTGTTTTTGTTTTTCGGTCTGCAGACCTTATTATGTTGTTTGTGCGCTTTCAGATATTTTTACTGCAGACTGTTTATTTTTTGCAGATATAAAATAAAATAATGTCTTATTGTGTCTGCAATCACTGTAGCAAAATACGGTTTCACTGTAGCAAAATACGGTTTCACTGTAGCAAATAGTGTTTTACTGTAGCAAATAGTGTTTTACTGTGGCAAAGTCATTTTTACTTGTACATATATATATATATATATATATATATATATATATATATATATATATATATATATATATATATATATATACATACATATAATTGTTCATAAATCGTCGAGAATAACCGAAAGGTATTTGAATATATGAAAGTAGTTCAAAAATTTTGAGATTCAGTTTTACAGACTTTGCTTATCGTGTCGGAAATGTTAATCATACAAAGATTAAGTTTAAATTTGGTCAGAAATTTCCGGGTCATCACAGTACCTACCCGTTAAAGAAATTTCGTCCCGAAATTTAAGTGAGGTCGTCATGGCTAACAATAGAAATGTTTTCATGACGAATATGAGTTGATAAATAGAATTTTTATCACCGTTGAATAATATGGATAAAACAATCCAATTACTCGAAGCGTATGAGGGAAGTTATCGTAATATAGTGAAATGGAGAATAGAGATTCGTTTTTAACTCTTGACGTAGTAACGATTGATTTCCGGAATTTAAGGAATAGAAAATCTTCATTATCTAAATAAGATTTGATTTTTCGAAATTTGCGGAAATTAGGATTTTCTTTGATTAAATGCGTAATCTGCCTCTATTGCTGCGTTCGATATTTTGCTATAAATTGACCTCTTCCGTTTCATTATTTTCACTACTCCTACATCTTCTTCCTCATTTCATACTTTCAAAAGATTGTGAAATGCTTCATCCAGTTCTGATTCTTGATATACTCCTAACTTTCATATCTGTCATTCTTCTTTTTCATCTACCACCAGAGGAAGTTATTTTCTTCTAACATTACCTTGGGGTTATAGTGTTTTTCATTCTCCCGTGTCTTTATATTGCTATACGCATTGATATACACGGTTTGTAATTTCGGGGTTGTTATCGGGCTTTATGTTCTCCATTATATTTCGGAGCTTCATGCTTTCGTTTTCTCTTCCCGACCTTAAGTCAAGCGAATAATGGTCCAGAATTCGTAGGTATGAATTTCAGAATAAACATAATTAATGTCCTAAGAAAGAAACGGTAATGGCACAATCTGACTTGTCAAATTACCAGAATATCCGGAAAAGACCGAATCATCAAGAAATATATTTTCTTGATATATTTAGAGATTATATAGAATGAAAGAGTTATGTAACATGGTTTATGATGAGGGTGTAATCTGCGAACCTTTATCACGTTCCATTAGAAACTCAGCATGACTTACTGTAATATAATCACGTTGATCAAGTGTCATTATATTATACTAACTCATGCTTCAATTCCCAACATTACTTCAAAACATTTATATTTTAAACTTGAAAGTTTCAGAATTTAGAAACTAAAATAGTTTCTGTTATGGTGTAACACAGATATCGTAAGGAGAAAATTGATTTCCGATAAGAATGATTATGGAATTATCTCCAGAAATATGGAGGATATTTATAATGAAAGATATGATGATATCTTAGAATTTCTAATATCAGAGGATGATGCGGAAAATCTGTCTGTGAAGGTTTAGAATAAGAAGTAAGGTTCTTACTAATAGTTTCAGTAGTCACTGAATCATTTGGATTCTTTGAAGGCAGGTTCAGTCTTTGTGATTTATTCACAGCCACTTTCATATTTTACTCAATCCGTTTTTCAGTTCCAAACCTTCTCTTTTTCTCAGCTTTACCACCATACTATTCTTTATCATCAAACTTTTGACTGTTAAGGTCGTTTACAGTTTTTGCTGATTCATCAACATTTTTCCAAAATTCGGAGAACTAGTTTCGTAGTTTGGGTTATTTTTCGAAAACTTCACATTCGAAGTGTGTAAGTCCAGGAGGTAGACGTTATATGAACACATATAACTGTTGGCGTAGACGTGCTGCAAGATTTCAAAATACTGCTTGCTAATTCCCGATAGTTGGTATGGCAATTGCCGTTACAAGATGTGGATGAGTACATGACACGGTTTCAATGAGTATAAGGATTTTTCGGAAGGTCAAAGATCAATGAAGTTGTTGGTAAATTTACTGCTAATGTGGTGGAACATGAAAGATTCCCCGATAACAAAAACGTATATGCCAAAGTTACAAGTCTGAAAGGTAGTCGTTGACTGGTTGAACGGTTGATAATACTGGATACTTTGAAAAGAAATTACAAGGTTATTTTCAGTAATAACAATGCTAAAGGATCTTTCACATTTTTGAAGTCAAAGTATAGCTTTGAAAGATGTAGAGATCTAAGAATGATGTCACCCGTTAAATCTTGACTTGGATTCTGATCCGTCAATATCAGAATATGTAATTGAATTTGTATGAAAACGATTGTATATCGCTGTGAGCATAGTTAATAATTTTTGAATAAAAGTTGAAGAATGTACAATATAACATATTAATTGTGAACTTATATATTTCCCGAGTATTACCTACCCGTTAAAGATTTCACAATTAATACTTTGTACAAAAGAATTTTTATTACCGTTTTTATGAAAATATATGTATGTATATTTTCTTCAGATGTAATACAGATTTAATGAGTTAATATCATATTAAGCTCATTTGATTTTCGGCTTGAATTAGAAATGAATAATCTCTAAAATATTGAAGATTACATAATCTTTGCGGAGTATTTCGCTAATGAAATCAATACTTCATTATTTATTCTTATTGATATTCCTTGGTGAAGGGTGTTGATATTCGTGGAATTCTTGCAAACTTCGCAAGGTGCAAATGATGTTTTCTAGAAAGTTTCGAGTGCATTGAAGATGAAAGTGTAAAATCAACCATATTATTGAATAATACACTTGGTTTATTATGAAACGGAATTCTTTGGATTGAAACAGAGATTTTAGTTAACGAAGGTTAAGTTGTTAACGAAGGATGTACATCATAGCATATTAGTAATATGAATTTAACCGAGTAGTATTTACCCTTTTTCAATTCATACTTAATAGCTTAGTACGAAAAGATTTATGATGGTTTTAAAATATATATAAGATATACATATAAATTCTTCAGAGGGAATGAGTTAATATTTCATAACTCGTTGATACAAATATACGCGTTGTTGACTTGTAATAATATCCACGGTGCTTTCTTGAACTGGCGGAGCTTGTGATGTTAGAGGTGCTGATGATTCTAATGATGTTGACAGCACTAACTGTGCTGGTGAGGCTAAGGGTACTATTGATGCTGTTGGTAAAACAAGTCTAGCTTGTACCTTACGCATCATTCTTGTCAGGGTTTCTATTCTTCCTTCTATTTATCTGATTTACGGTTAGAACTGGGATATATAATCTCTAAGATTTTAGAGATTACATAATCACCGTAGAATATTTCTTCGATGAAGTTATGAATCAGTACTTCATCATTTATTGTTGTTGGCACTCCTTGGTATCTACGGTGCGTATGATGTTGATATCTGAAGTACAGTTTTTAGATGTGATATTGATGTGTGGGATGCAGATGTGGTTGTTGGTGGTGGTAATGGTACTGTTGTTGTTGATGATGGTGGTACTGGTTATGCTGCTGGTGGTGTTTGTAACCTTCGCACCATATTCTCCAAAGCCACTACCCGAGCGCGAAGCTCGTTGACTTCTTCTATTATACCGGAATGATCGGTGGTTCGGACGAGTGGATGAATAAGATTTAGAATGTGAGATAGTATATAATCATGACTAGATACTCTGGAAATGAGAGATAAAATGGTATTACGAACAGGTTCGCCGGTAAGTGCTTCAGGTTCTTCGCCAAGAGGGCAATGTGGTTGATGGAAGGGATCGCCTTCTTCTTGTCTCCAATAACTAAGTAAGCTACGAACCCATCCCCAATTCATCCAGAATAGATGATGGCTAATTGGTTGATCCATTCCGGTTACACTGTCTTCGGAGTTCAGGTGAATATCCATATCGGAATAGCTGTCGGAATTTAAGGAATTTGAACTAGATACGTGATCCATCTTGTATAATCAGGGAATTTATTTGTGATAAAAGATAGATTATAGAATTTAGATTGGTACTCCTCAATACATAATTTACATATGTATATATAATACCAAAATCCCGTAAATTACGGAGAAATTTTCGGAAGATGTCAGGAAAAGTTTACAGTAACAGATATGCTAAGATATGAATTTTGTCGGTACACTATCTATACAGTAAATGCAGTAAGACGTGTCTAGACTTAGGAATGATAGGCAAGTAATTTTTGACAAGAAATGATAAGCAAAACTTTTAACACGCAGACACGGTCGAAGTCCAGACTTACTAATGCATCCTAACAACTATCAGTTAGACACACTCATGTAAGACCTGGTTCGCTAGGACCAACGCTCTGATACCAACTGTGACGATCGCTCCAAATCCATATGGACGAACACGTCATTCATCGATTTCATTGCGAGGTATTTGACCTCTATATGATACGTTTTGTAAACATTGCATTCTTTTGAAAAGGCACATCATAAATGAATATTTAAATCAAAGGTTTTCGACATCTGATAATTTCTACATATAGACAATCACCATAAATAATAGTTTACAATAGTACTTCCGTTGACAATGCAATCAAAATAAGATACATGGTGATGATTTGGTGAATGCAACATTTCATTGAAAAAATATGCCATGTAAGACTCCATGCACATAGCTTGTGTAACATATAATCAAACAGCGGAAGACTTCTAGGGAACCTGAGAATAAACATGCTAACAAGTGTCAACACAAAGGTTGGTGAGTTCATAGTTTTAATGTTTCGTATAATCTGTATATAAAGGTGGATCACAAGATTTCAGTTGTTTCATCCAGAAACGTTTATCAAAATATTCTACGAAATTGAGCACCCTGGTAACTAAACTTTAACATATATATAATTTGTACCCTTTGTATAATCATCTTAATAATACACGCAAACCAACGTGTACGCTTCTCAAATAGCATACATCCGTTAAAAGGCTAGTGCTCTAGCTCGGACGGGGATATCAAGCCCTATGGATCCATATACTGTTATTCGCGCCCACCAGTACATATCCTATGTACTGGCAGCTACTAGTTACCAAAGCTAAGGGATTTTCGGTTCAAACTCAGTGTAGAATTAAGTATGTACTTGTATCCATTGCCTTTAAAATAAATTGCATGTATTCTCAGCCCAAAAATATATATTGCAAAAGCAATTAAAAAGGGAGCAATGAAACTCACACTTTATAATTATTGTAAAACAGTTATTAAAGCATTTGAATGTATTCTCAGTCCAAAAATGTAAAGGGTAAAAGGGATCATATGAAACTCACCTTAGCAGCATATAAAGTCGTTCACCAAAATGTGATCGAAACTCGGATTACCAAATAATCGTAGATCTCAACCTAGAGAACATATGTTGGTCAATAAACGTCTATCAAGCTAGGTCAGGTCATAGTGTATCACAATCCTAATGCTCGAGATCGACATACAAAAGTTATCCAATGTCGTTTCAAAAAGTCAATTTTGACAGTTGTTTAACAAAACGAGACGTACCTTATATAAGGATTCATTTACTCGGTTGGTAATATTCAAAAATCCAAATTATCAATCTCGTAAACGAGTTGTTTAAATCTTAATTGTAGATTCAAAAGCAATTTCAATTAACGTCAATCATAATTCAGTTGATCATATCTTTTAATCCGTTCATCGAAATTATTTGATATCTAAATGAAAAGTTATTGATTTTTCGCCAGCTTTCCAAAAACATGTATATCATATACATTTTACCAGTAATATATGTATTTAATTCGTGATTCATTATAACTGTTTAACGACGAAATTTAGCATACAAGCATATATAAATATATATATAATCGAGCACTAGACATGGATACACAATTAATATATAAAAGATAAAATATGAGTGCTTACGTATAAATATTGAAATTCAATATTGTAGGAAAGTATGTAGACGCAACAGAGATGATAAACACTAGGTTTGTCTTGCGAATAATACCCATGAATATTACCCATAACTTCCATATTTAAAACCCATAATTTCCTTAGCTCTATCCCGTTTGAAAACCCATTTTGAAAGTGACATGCTCATAACCTCGTCGTAGTATTTTATGTATAAATAATAATAATACTAATACTACTAATAATGATAAGATTAATAATAATATTATAATATTAATCTTAATATTAATAATAATAATAATAATAATAATAATAATAATAATAATAATAATAATATATAATTTAAATATATACGGAGTAAAATTATTGAAGAAACAACTGAACGAAATCGAGTTTTTATAGTATGTGGCCTGCTACAGTACCCCATGCGATCGCATGAGTTTTCAGTGTTTTTGCCATGCGATCGCATGACCGCCTTATCCTGTTTTTGTTTGCTAGTTCGTCGACATCAAATAGGGGGGTACTGTAGCAAATAGTGTACTGTAGCAATAGTGTGTACTGTAGCAAATAGTGTTACTGTAGCAAATCACTGTAGCACTGTAGCAAAATAGTGTTTCACTGTAGCACTGTAGCAAATCACTGTAGCACTGTAGCAAAATAGTGTTTCACTGTAGCACTGTAGCAAAATACGGTTCACTGTAGCAAATAGTGTTTTACTGTAGCAAATAGTGTTTTACTGTGGCAAAGTCATTTTTACTTGTACATATATATATATATACATACATATAATTGTTCATAAATCGTCGAGAATAACCGAAAGGTATTTGAATATATGAAAGTAGTTCAAAAAATTTGAGATTCAGTTTTACAGACTTTGCTTATCGTGTCGGAAATGTTAATCATACAAAGATTAAGTTTAAATTTGGTCAGAAATTTCCGGGTCATCACACGGTTGGTACCTAATTTTAATGAGCGTTTTTTTTTTTTTTTTTTTTTTGAAAAGCAGGCAAAAATATTATATATAAAAACAAAAACAACCAGAGAGCAACGAAGCAATTTACAGCGGAACATTATTGCCTCGAGCTATAAACATTTATTTCCTAGTACATCGATATAAAAATACACAGCAATCGACAGTTAGCCTATCCCTAATCTATCATTTCGATAAGCAACATAATAACTCGGGTTCAAACACCATTGATGCCATTCTAGAGCTAGCTTTTTCTTGCGTTTGGAAAGCCAACCGAAACTCAAGAGCTGAACCTCGGATAAGATCTTTGCATTATCCCACGACTTTCCTTTGAAAACTTTGTTGTTCCTCGCTTTCCAATTCGAATAGCAAGCTGTCCATTTAACAGCCTCCCATAATAAGAGTCCATTTTTAGAGAAGGATGTGAATGACGAATCATTAGCAAGTGTGTTGAGCCCGTTTAATGCATCTTCCGGTAAGTTTCACCATCTTAGAAATCCTTTCCAGAAATCGATTACTTTGATGCATTGTACCAGCACATGATCTACAGATTCGATGTCATCGCCACAGATAGGACACAGCAATGTATCTAAATCGATACCACGCTTGTCGAGTTCTTGCCGAACGGGTAACCTTTTTAATTTTGCCCTCCAAACGAAAATTGAGAACTTCTGAGGAATTAGCTTATTGCGAATGGTTTCAATAATATGAGTACCTGTTGGCAGTTTTTTTTCATCTATCAGGGAAGCAAGCTTTTTGGTTGTGAATTTTCCTTCAGTATCTAGGCTCCACTTCAAGATGTCATGCGAGGATGGGTTCAATCGAACTGTTGAGATCAGATTAGTGATCTCCTTGACTTCATCGGTTGCTCTGCCACGCGGATCTCTTTCCCACTGCCAAATAATTTCTCGTGTATCTCCAGTATGTCGAATCCTGTCTTGAACAGTGGCTGTTTTTTCCGCCTCGAGAGCGTATAATCTGCTGAAAACATCCTTGAGCGCTGCACTGCCGATCCAAATTTCCGTCCAAAATTTGATTGAGTTGCCATTGCCAATATTCTTTGAGATTGATGTTGAGAAGGCGATGCCCATGTCGTCAATTTTGTGTCCAATTTTGACGATGTTTGCCCAAGTAGAACCTGAAATAGGTAGACTATTAGCAATCCCCAACCCCCCGCCCGACCTATAGATACTAACAATGATTTTAGCCCAAAGAGAGTTATGGTTGGAGTTAAAACGCCACCACCATTTTCCTAATAGAGCTAAGTTTTTTGACTCAAGAGAACCCACATTTAAACCCCCCGACTCGTATGGTAAGAGTATTTTCTCCCATTTTACCCAAGAAAGTTTTCTCCCTTCCCCATTCCCGCCCCAAAAGAAGTTGCACCTTATGGATTCGAGTTGCTTGATCACACTAGCGGGAGTGCGGAACAGAGAGAAGAAATATAATGGCAAGCTACTAAGTACCGATTTCAGAGAGAAGTAATATAATGGCAAGCTACTAATTTTAATGAGCGTTAATAATGGTTTAAGTTAATTTAAAAAAAAAAACGGTTTTTTTCATTTTAACATCTTAAACTCTTTTTTATTAGTGTTAGCATTTAGCATTTATGTTTCTTGGATTATACAAAGTTAAGACTATGTAAACTACTTTATGATCTCGTTGAAAATATTGACATGTTTACAACTACGTACTGTGTAGTCTATATTACTTTACTATCTTCACAAGAATTAAAAACCCAATTTACATACAAAATTCGATCGATCTCTCTATAGTAAGAAACAATTAATTAAAACAAGAAGAAGAATAAGAATAAGAAAAGAAATAATAAAAAACTCATTTTTATGTTTTTATATACAAACAAAAGTATAGTCTTGACTTGATGGAACTAATTATGGTTTAAGCAACCCAAACCATGGCCATTGAGCTAAAAAATGTAGCACAAGCAACAGCAACAAGACTTCTTTCTTTAACCAAACCTTTCAACAGATACATAACCACATCTCTGGTGATTTTACGGCCTTCCACCACCAATACACGACGACGTTTCCCCACAAACCTTAGCATCACCAGTACTGTGATCCACGTCACAATAGTAGTTCTCACCGTAATCACGCCCAAACACACAATTAACAATATTCCCACAACTCGGAAACAAGACCACATGTGGAAGGAAAACCACCATGATTCGCTACGGTCATAATCATAAGTTAAGAATATGTACAATGCAAAAAGAATGAAGAAGAAACATGATGAAATAGTTTTTGATCTAGTGATCATTTAGAGAAAATATGATTATGGTTTTTAAGGTTTAATTGCAAATGAAAATGGAATGGAAGAATGTTGCTTTTAAAGATGACCAAATAATGAAGGAAAGGAGGAATTATTATTAAGACTTATAATGAATTTGCTGATGGGTTACTTGCACATGGACTGGTTGGCAATAACCACACCAACTTTATTTATATAATAAAGTTCCCTCAACTAAATAATAAAAAAGTATCCTTAGAATCAAATAATTACGGAGTATGATTTTGAGATTTTTAAAAAATAAATATAATTACATATCTAATTAATGTGTATACTTATATGAATACAAACACATCCATTATATGAAACTCACATGTATATTATAGATGCACACATATCTACTATATGAAATTAAACCTCGTTGTTAACATATTTTGAGGTGGTCAAGGAAAAAGCTCGCAAACACCCATGGAAATACCCAAATATGTCGTGTACATATGAGTAAAAAAATACTCCAACCCTTGAATAACCTGAACATGAAAAAATCTAACACATTCACCCGTCTTAAAATTAGAACGTTATCATATGAATTCTACTACACCCGTCTCAAATTAATAATCATGTTTTGACTTTTCAAAATCTTTATTTATTGTTTTAAACTTTAAATATTTTTTTTGTATTATATAATATCCGATGAAGTTGTACCAAATGAAAACATATACAAAACTTAATTTATTCATATAAATTTCATAAAATATTGTATGATACACAATTTATTTAAAATTTTAAAATCAGTGTTAATTTCAAAAAACCTACGGAGGGAGTATAATAATTTACATATATGAGGCAGCGTATATACATAGATGAGGCAGGTAGATTATATGTGTAATGTAAAAAATGAATGTCTTCCTCCATACGTACTTAATTGAGGATGTAAAGGGCGTTAGGTGAGTTGAACTACATTGTAGAATTGTAGGTACGTGGGTTTTTGTGTTGGAAATTTTACAACCGTCCATATCATAACAAATACTTCATAATATAAACGGCGTAGAACCAAAGGCTTGCTAGATACGATGTAACTAATATTGTAAGCAAACCAGCACACTTTGTGACCAAAAATTTAATATTATTCTGAACATGTGTCGTATTTGCATACGTTGGCTATGTGAAATAATCAAATTAACTGCAAAAAAGTAATATGCGGTATATAAAATTCAATTCTACGTAAAAAATGGATAGTTCATATTCATATGCAGTATAAAATTCTTCCCATTCTTAAAAGGTAAACATTCAAAATGTCGATGTGGACAGACTAAATGCATATTTAATGACACGCTAATGCCATGTAGACCGATGTGATGATGTGGATACACGGCACTATCATACTGGCTGTACGCATGTGTAGCACATATTGACAGTAATCATTTTCGGGTACAGGATTGATTCATACAACACAACACCCTGTATAACAAATAAAACATTACAAGTATACAATCATAATTTTGGTGCATAAATCATTTCATTTGCTGTATCTATCACCTACATGTCATTTTATCCAACTACAAATTCGCATAAATTGCAAAAATATAATGATTTAGGGAAACTTTCAAGTCCACCAAACCATTCCCGGGCCAAGCAACGTATTTTGCCATTAGAACATTAATTAATTTTAATTGTACAATTTAAAAATTAAGCTGAAGCTGTCGGGACTGCGAAAAGAAAACATCTTACCATCATCTCCCAAGCATTCACAGCATAACCACCTCATGAGATTGTCAATTAAAAAGGTTTGATTGGATAAAAAGTAAATGGGTCAAACGGGTCAAATATATTTTAAATAAAAAGTTTTTATTATCATACAAACAAAATTTGACCCGTTATCTAACTCACCGCCCAAGTTGTTAAAATCTGCTAAAGTTAATCTATATGCCTCTCCACAAATAACAAGTCATGTAGCTAACGGAACTTAACAAGAGCTCCCATCCCTATATGCAATTCTGTAGCATTTAAAAAATACGTTGAGGAAAATGCTCTCATTTGTAACTGTAGATCCCAATTTGTGCGCATATTCATAACCAGATACAGTAACACTTGAATACTGCTCCCACCAATGATTCCCATCCAAAGTCCCTATATTGATACAAATTGTACAATAAAAATTAAGTTAGAGCTTCATGATTTGCCTAAAGAAATGAGCGCAACATCAAAACTTCTTGTTCTTTTGAGCTAAAGCTATCCTTTGAGCATGACTCATGCATGGAGTAAAAGGTACTCGGAGGTCACTTTCGAGACTGATTCTCTGTGTGTGGTTAATGCTCTTCGTAGCAAGTCCACTTTGCTACAAATTGCAAGTATGTTCAAAAGATATTTTAAAGCTTTAATGTGTGATACTGGTCTTTTGTTGAAAGAAGAGGAATATAGTGGCTCATAGTATAGCATCATCATCCTTAAGATGTATTTACGAGACTACTCTAGATGGTAGTGTCCGAAATTGTGCGACTGTATGGTTTGCCATACGGTCAAGATGTTTTCATATAATGTTTTCATATATAATATATAAAAAAAATAACAATAATAAAATAAAATAAACTCTAGTTCTTACCGTTCCTCCCTAAGAGAACAAAATATCAAGATGACTGCAAACGAAAGACCAACAAGGTAATATGCTCCAAGATTCACAAAAGAACCAATCTTTTGCCGTCCACATCCTCTTGCAGTCCCTTTTTTGTAAGTGTTCAAAATAAATGTTTCTAAAATTAAATATTCTAAACTTATAATAAGTGAACAAACAAAAGTACAGACAGGTCTTCCCAACAAGTTTTCTAACATATATTGTATATTTTGCTTCTTTGACAGACGTAAATTTCATATTTCTGGTAATGTGTTATCTCTAATGAGTCAAACAGGTACAACAAAGCAGACAAGTTAGTTTAAAACAGAATGGTAAAATGGTTAAGACTCTCTCAAAATCATTGTTTTTACTAAGTTGTACTATGGACAGAGAATGTTTTCAGCGGAACCCAACCAATTACGACCATACCAAACTTATATGCTTTGACTTGTTACGCAACCTGCCTGACCCGCCCGTTTTGCAACCAACAGATATTATTACTGCTTCAGTATCAAAGCTTTAACCTGAAAGTACGCCCTGAATCCCATCAAAGAAATTGGAAGAACGAGAACCGGCAGGATAGAAGCCACATTATCCACAACTTCTGTAAGCATCCTAAATTGTAGCATTTTTCGAGATTGAGATCATTATTAACTAATAAGCCACTACATATCAGCGTTCAGACTTTAGACCCAGTCTAGATCTAATTCTAATTTTTGTTTATAATATAATTTATTCAAATAACAATATTCCACTCTCATTCGATTCATATTATACTTCCAATTGGATCCAGCAACCATACTAAACCTCCTGTTTTCATCCATCTTGAAACTCAATCATAACTCTTAATTTGTATGTCAAGAATCAGTACGAGTACTCATTGTATTATTTTTAAAGACCCTGTGGTTTCAAAATAACAATGCAAGCAGACAGTTAGCCTATATGGGAATGGTGGTTCATATCCAACTATATACGTACATATACACAACAATACAAAAGATTTAAAAGTTAACATATAAGAAGTTGTACTAAACATGAGAAACCCATTAGACCAATTATAAAATGCTTAACTCAAGTGGATGCTGTTAAGGTCTTAAAGAATTATCAAACTTTAATTTTCCTAACACATCTAATATAATTACTCAAAAAAAAAAAAAAAAAAAAAAAAAAAAAAACAGACACGATATATAAAATAATTATTAACCAAACTTATGGGGTAAAGATTCAATAAAAGCTATGTAAGAATTGGAATCTAATCTTTTAAACAACTATAAAGTCATACTTAGCGAGTAGCAAAGCAATGATTTCTTTCCACCAACTCTTTTAAACACGTTTGCACGAACACAAACATACTAGGAAACAATATGTTCCTAGGATCAATTCTCATTTAATTATGAATTCATACCTGCATTTTCCTTTGCAATTCAACATCTACTTCAGCCTTAAGTAGTTGAGTCATCAATAACTCTATCAGATTCAACATTGTCTTCTTCGATACTTTTCCTTCCTTTCGAGACACCCGATTCAAATGCCGAGACCTGCCTTCATCCAAATCCAGATATTAAGAATAATAATATAAATTTATTTATTTTTTAATATGAGTAGATGTAAGTCATGTAACTATACAACTATGTTTTTGGGCCATTGGTATCTAAGTAACTCATTAACCAATAGTTTGCAGGTTCTAAGTAATGCGAAGAAAACTGAAGAATGTACCTTGCCAGCAAGTCTATCGACTTCTAAGCTGATTTCAGATATGGCTTTTGATGTTTTCTCCATCTTTGCCTTGTTTCTCATTTCACTAAATAGTTTTTCTTGGCTAATTTGATCTTAAACCATCATCATTTTCGATTTATTAGCCTTCAGCACTTACAGTCAATTTATACCACTTACTTCCATTCCATTCCTAAAATATGAAACAAACTGCATCTCAGAGTTTTAAAGTCAAGGTTCATGCTTTTATACATTTCAGATTATTATCCATCCAATACGTATTTAAGATAGACCATTATTGTCTCATAAAATGATCTAAATATAGTAATATACCATCCATCAAATAAAATTCAAAGTCACAATTGTGGCATCACCAATACCGGGACACAAAGAAGCATATAATCAAATCAAATTTATTTTAATTGATCACTAAAACAAATTCATTAATTATCACATGTTCAAACTTACTCATTAATCGATCAATTCCATAATTAGTCACCACTTCCTCTGCTCTTTTGAGTTCAACAAAAAGTTGATCAACCTTCTTAACAGTTAGTTAACATGCTGTGTTTTTATCCTCAATTGGTTCCACCAGTTACACAGATCCTTCTGCCTTCAATCTCCATATGAGGCTGAAAAACATAATAGGTTATTTGTAAGAGCGGGTTGAAGCAATTTGTGTCACCTTGTACCCATTTTTATAGCAAAAAGTAATATATAAATACCTTAAACATTCAATCTGTTAGAGTAGTCGGAGAATTGGTTACCACATTGGTTTTCGACTATAACAATTGATCATATAGTTAAAAGTCATTAGATAAATTAAAACATTGCATATAAGATACGTTACTCACCAAATTAGTCTCCAAAGAGTTCTTACTCACCAAATTCCCTTTAATTGATGATTTAACAAGTCTGGACTATTTACAAGCCACTTACAACGTTCAAATCATCAACATGAAAGTATATTTACATATTTACGTATAAACAAAAGTTATGAATAGTAGCCAGGGGCATTTTCGACTTTTCACCTTTTTTTTAAATTTTAACTAAATTTCATTTTACCCCCCCACACTTTTTTGAAAATTTCAAATCGACCCCACAAAGAGGGGGATAAAGTGTCAAATAACCATTTTCATAAAAAATCTTAAATAAACTCCACCCAAATATTCAACGGGTCATATCTTCTCGCTCGCGACGAGTTAAATTTTTCCGACACCATCGTTAAACTCGAAATAATTTTAGGAACACAATGTCACTAGCTATACGCAAAACGGACGCTTTTTAAAAAACGCTAAATATTTGGGATACTTTTCATACACGTTGATTTTGCGTTAAATTTTTAAAAGTCGACAATTCCATAGCGAAACGCGGAGATGCACACATATTGTTAATTTAAAATAACATTTAAATCTCTCACGGGTTATACCTTTTAGTTCGACTCGAGTTGCTCTTCAACGACATCATCGTTAGCCACAAAATAATTTTACTAAACGCAATAAAATACATTGAAAACCGAACCCCCGGCGCGAAGCGAGGGTTCGATAACTAGTATATACTAATAGACAAAAGTTATGAATAGTACTATTCGCACGCTTTAATCACTTGTACACCGCGCAACAATGATTGTACACCGGTCACTATTCACGTGAACAGTACTATTCACGTGAACAGTACTATTAACGGTACTGTAGCAACTTTTTTTTTTGGAACAGTTTTCTTTCCCATTTTTTTCTTTTTTGGTTTCCTTTATATTTTTCTTCACCCGTAGCAAATATCTACTGGACAAAAAATATGAATAGTACCGATGGTTTCTTTATAATTAGCAGCAGCAAATATCTACTAGGCAAAAAATATGAACAGTACCGATTGTTTCCTTTATATTTTTCTCTTCCCGTTGTAACAATTTTTTTTTATTTTTTCTTTTTTGGTTTCCTTTATATTTTTCTCCACCCGCAGAGATGCACCTATATTGTTAATTTAAAATAACATTTAAATCTTTGACGGGTTATACCTTTTAGTTCGACTCGAGTTACGCTTCAACGACATCATCGTTAAACTAAACGCAATAAAATACATTGAAAATCGAACCACCGGTGCGAAGCGAGGGTAAACAACTAGTTAAAACTTAAAATAAAATAAAATAAAATTAAAAACAGATAACAGTTAAGGTTATTACTTTACTTCTCAGCATAAACAAAAACTGAAATACCCTTAATAACAGTAGAAGACATAGCAGTGGATTAAGAAGGATATGGACATGAATAACAGAAACACATATCAGCGGATTAAGAAGGCTGCTGTAGAACCCAAAAATGATTGAAAGAAAATACCGAAGGGGATTGTTAATTAACTAATGACATCATGATGTAATCATCACTCACCTTCTCAATCAATTCAAGATGGAGGTTTTTCTCATTTGTGCTGCTTTTAAGTGTCTTCATCCTCACTCTATTTTAAGTTCAACAAACAATGGGCGAGTTACATAGGCTTCCTTAAATATGAAACAAACTAGGAATAACATAAATGAAAATGAAATTTAAAACCTTCACCTTAAAAAATATAGCACATGCATGAATACGTCATCGTCTCATCCATGAAGCAATGAAATACTTGGTTACTCTAAAACACAAGATGAAATGCATTTAGTCAAATAATAGAGCATATCGCCTCATAAGATAAACTTTTAACTGTATATAGAAGTTAATACAACTGAAGATATACACATGCCAGATCATAGTGGCGAGATATGTTCCTACGTGCTTGAATAAAGAGTGTTTTGCCTTGACATATATACAATCAACTTTATTAGTATTGTGAAAAGCATATGATGATGCTTATATGAAAGCTACTGTTACCTTTTGTTAGACTGTCAAACATTATCTTTTGATCACCGTTAGGTAAAAATGAAAAACTGAAAATGAGAAGTCTCCATTTATGTATGCATCAGCAAGGCCTAAATCAGCTGGTGTATCATACATCGATCAAAAACCGTTTCTGAAAATAAACACCAACTTACTTTCCTATTTCCTTTATTAGGTCCATAAATGGCGCAAACAAGTTAACCGAATGAGAAAGATAATGAGTACCTGAAATATGTGAAGCCAAGTTCCTAATGTTGCAGCTACTCGAGGTATACATGACAAGAATCTTAATTTAAACATGACAACAAACTGGGAACACTTCTTCAACATGACAGCATACTAGTATGTGCTAACCATGACATCAGACTAGCAGACTGGAAACACTTCTTAAACAAAATGAGTCAATTTAACCGTAAACAAGATGAGTAATCACCTTGCCCACTGGGAATCAAACCAGCCCATAGCTGCAACATTAAAAGATGATAGAATTAATTAGACCACTAGATTTTAAGATTTTAAGAAGGATTTGTAAATACTTAGGAATCTACAAAGTTCAGAAGGGAAAAGCTCGTCAATTAAAGAGAAAGTAGGCTGTTAAGTTGAGTTAAGTTGCTTGAAAAAATAATGACTATTTTCACATCATAATAATTTTTTGCTCCTCATCTCCCTTCCCGCCCTGTTCAAAGGACAAGGAGAAAATGGCTGTGAGTTAGAAATATGCACTTCTTATTACAGTGCTGATAAAGGTCCTTGTATATTTACAGTGCTGATAATCCTATTCATTGGAGTAATTAATAAGACATACAGAAAATCGAAAGTAAATCGATTATATCAACAATTTACCAGCAACACCTTTTAGTTGACTTTGCTATACAAGTGATGATTGTCACATGTGTGTGCCCCATCTTCAACGGGAAAGTCAGAAAGCGAAGAGAAACGACCTGTGCAATGGAAAGAGCACGTCCTTAATGAATTTCAGAAACCTTTGTGAATACCTAGGAATCTACATCACTAACACGTGGAGCCTCAATTGAGGTTACTGGGCGAACCCTAAGTTCAAACTAGAAAGAATATTGGTGAGAGAGTCCTGTAGTATGACGGATGACGATTACAAGAATGACTCGATAGACCATTTAAATCTACAACCCAACGGCACACCCACAGAGAGTCAGCATGTCCATAACCACAAAAGTGTAGTGTAACATTCACTAAGAACATGTGTAGTGATAAAAGACTCAAGAAAAATGACTGGACCAAGCACTACGGTATTCAGAACAAGATATCTTATACTAGAATAACAAAGAAACTCAATAACTCAGATAAAATCCAGTTATATGTAAGAAAACATGCATTTATCAACATAAAATTACTCATACTTAGTCATTATATACAATTTCAATCAGTTTTTCCAGAAAACCCTAATTTCGAAGGATTCAATCAGAAAAACGATACAGATATGGGATTATTCAAGAAATTTAACAATATTTCATCAAGATTACAGCATAAAATTGAAAAATCGTACCAAATTCAAGGCGTCTTCTTAATATCACACAGTCGACTTTAACATTAAAAATAACACTAAATTCGAACAAATCCAAGATCGAATGAAGATAGAATTCTCCAACTACAACACCTAAAATCGCGAAAACCCTAAAATTTGGAAGAACGGAAATTGATGATACAGAGAGTGAGGAATGCCGAGTATTTATAATTATAGATCGATGGCGTTACTTTAAAGCTAGTCGAGTTAACGGTCATAATTCGTAAAAAAAACGCGGTATCCATTCTCCTGTAATCATTTATATAATAAATATAAATATAATAATAATAATAATAATAAATAAATAAATGGATTGGGTTATATAAAATGATTTTCAATCTATATAAATTAATAATTTAATATATATATATATATATATATATATATATATATATATATATATATATATATATATATATATATATATATATATATATATATAGTCATATTCGTCGGTTTTCAGTTTAACTGAATTTTAAAAACTAAAACATCCTAATTTAGATTTGAAAATCGAACCGAAAGCTGAATTCAAATCTAGTTCGATATTTTTTTCGGTTTGGTTTTCGGTTTAAACGGGTTTGGAACCTTGAACACCTATGCTAGGGTGCAAATTGTTTGCTTTAGATGGTGTTTGAAAAAGAAAAACGAATATGCATTGCGTAAAAACTAAAAAACGAAAAACAATGAAATCCATGTACAAAAACTACCTTCAATATATCATTTTTTACAATTTGCAAGCCAGTTGCATCGTGTCACATAAATTCCAAAAACTATATACAACACATGGAATCGAATCTTTGCAAAATCACAACTACTCTACTCTACAAGGAGCTAAAATCGCCCAATCAAGCTCCAACAAACTCTTAAAACCTACAATGACCAATCAATCAATCAATTGTCATCATTACAAGACACTCGTCACGTTCGAGGGGAATCGAATGTGGCATTGATTGAGGGACCCACGCGAGTCAGTTGGCTTTTACTTGGCAGAGTACCAATTTTTGGCAAATTTAGCATCAACCGAAAGTCCAACTTTAAGAATATTCTTTCCATCAAATGGTTTTGACATGCACTCGACAACTACTGCTTTTGCAACCTCTGCTGACTCGGTTGGCCCTTCTAATATTACTTCATCATGAACCTGCATATACATATAATTTAGATCATATACATATACTTATAATAAAGATAAAATAAATGATACTTTTATGATTAGAAAAATATACATATACATATAAAAAAGATTAAATTTTTATGATATAACATTATAATAAATAATAAATGGGTGGTTTTCAACCCATTAGACCCCATTTCCTTTCAGGTTAGTATATTTTACATATTTGACCCACTAGAAAGAACATGCATCAAAACTGTCACCACAAAATTTTGTAAATTTTGATTTAGAATTTAAAACGGAACCTGTAAAAGCAGCTTCCATCCAAGTTCTTTCAGCCGAGCATTTTTAGATATTTCCAACATGGCACACATAGCCACATCAGCAGCACTACCCTGTTCATAATTACTCATAATTACAATTACTCCATTTATATTATACCTGGCAATTGAGACCCAAACACTCAAATTCGGGTCAAATGGGTCAAGCTTTCGGGTCAATTGGGTCTTGAGAAAAATTAGGCCTAACATTGTAAATTAAAACTTAAAAAAAGATTCAAATGAGTTTCTCTTTAACCTATTGAGTCCTATACAAAAAATGAATGAACGGGTCTAATGGGTATCAATACTCAAAGATCAATAAATAGAAATAGGTCTAATGGGTTTTGTGAATGGATTAAATGGGTCAAGCATAAAAAGTTTAATCCCTCAAAAATTTATAAAGCATTCATGTTTATATCATTTATTATGTATATTAATGTTTCTTATGTATATTTAATAAATAATAATAACTAAAATAATGTAATAAATGTAAAAAAAGTGATGTAACCCGTTTGACCCATTTGACCCAATTGACCTGTGACCCGTTTCGACCCGTTACCCAAACCGACCCAACCTGAACCATTTTGACCTGTTTAAAAATTTGACCCGTTTGACCTATGACCCATTTCAACCTAAAACCATTTTGACCCGTTACCCAAACCGACCCAACCTGACCCGTTTGCCAGACATAATTTATATATCTTATATTTGATTATAAGGAGATGAATGAATTCTGCATTAGTATAAGGTTAGAAACAAAACCTGAACGGGTGTATTAATGGCAGCTCGATCAATATGATTTTTATGAGATTGAGTGGCATTTGTTGTAGACGGAAAAGTTCGTGCACGTCCTAACAATGTATGTACGCATCCGCTTCTTCGAGCTTCCTTTTTACGGTCTTTTTGCCACCTCAGCACTTCTTCCCTACCCCCATACCATCGAGCCACTGTTTCTCTTGCTTCCCTTACAGATACCTGCAACAATCAACAACTCAAAAATCCATTAAATATTATTCTTTTTATTTTTATTTTTTTGAAAAATAATAGTACTCCATAATAATAGTTTTACCTTCCAATCGCGTGCAAGCCCAACGGCGGTTTTCCCATATGCAATAGAAAAATTAAGCATCTTTGCTTTTCTTCTTTCAGAAGCAAACATATCCTAAAAAGGGAGATGTAAACTAGCTTTTAGATATTAAAGTTAACAACTTTTTAACTGACTTTTATTATTCAGCATTGAATTTAAGAATTTTTCTAATGAAAGGCGTTAACGTGCACTAAAGTGTGTTCTACAATTCAATAACTGTAACTTTAAAGTCAAAATATATGTTAGATACAACATTCTTATGCACGTTAATGACATCCATAAGGAAAAATTCTATTATTAAACTTTTCTAATAAAGAGAACTAGTGTGAAATTCAATGGTTGATATTAAAATAAATAAATCAATGGTTGATATGAGGTGATAGGCAATTATGACGACATCATCACCAAATCAATCAATGGTTGAAACTTAAAGTTGAGAGCAGCTATTTAAATGGTCAAAATTCAATCTTTTCAAAAAAAATACATAATAATTACCACTTTCTTTTTGGATAGTTAGATTAGATTTGATTCTTTATAAGAATTGTGGTGGTTACCTTAAGGAGAGGAACGGGTGGACTTTCTTGACCGGATTGAGGATGTCACTCAAGAAGAACGTCTTTACGGTCAATCGCATCACGAATGTAAGGATACATGTTCATTGCAGTTCTTGAATGAAAATCTCCACCAGCTTTAAAAGCTTCCAACATGCTCTTACAATCAGCAAGATGTGCAAGAATTCGAAGTTCCAACCACTCATATGTATATATATACAAAAGCATAAATCAGTAAAATCCTGTGGGACCCAATTGAACTAGATAAAGGTTTTTAATTTTTACCTGCCCGTAATCAGCAACAATAAGAGTGTTTCCAGGTGCTGTTATAAATGCCTGACGAATCTTGTATCGATCCTTCTCTAAACCAGGTTGATTCTGAATCAAAATTATGAACATTAGTTTCAACTACGTTTCAAATAATCAAATTACATATATATGTTTCATGTGATATTTGGAACAATGTAAACCTGCAAATTTGGTCTCCTACCTGATAGGCGCCCTGTTTCTGTGTTGATATTTAGTGAACAATGAATACGCCCATTTTTCCCAGAAATATGGCTGCCCTGTTAAAAAAATTCCGATATACACGTGAATCTCTATAACCAATATATATATATATATATATATATATATATATATATATATATATATATATATATATATATATATATATATATATATATATATATGGTCATAATCAAGAGGGAAGCACTTTTTTAAGGGGAAGGAGGAAGCAAATTTTTTTTTTTTCGTTTTTTGAAAAAACTTTGTTCACGAACATTATAGATTAGATGAAAATATGAACATTTAAAAAAGACACTTTGTGATGAATGTCATTATTTTGGCGGGAAAACGCTAGAAGAAAAAAATAAAAACATTCAATGCATTGAACGTTTTGCTGCTGAGTTTATTTGCATCGTTTTGTTTTCATCTTGTGTGAAGTGTTTTTTTCGAATTTAGCCCGATTTAGAGTTTAGGGTTTAGGGTTTTGGGTTTTGGGTCCATAAACCCTCAACCCAAAACCCTAAACCCTAAACCCTAAACCCTAAACCCTAAACTCTAAACCGTTCGTGTTAAAATATTCAATCTAAACCCTAATTTCTAAACCCTAATTTCTAAACCCAAAACCATAATTTCTAAACCCTAATAGCTAAACCCTAATTTCTAACCCCTTAAAAAAAACTCGGAATCAAAACATTCAATGCATTGAATGTTTTCATTTTTTTCTTCGAGTGTTTTACCTCCAAAATAATAACATTCATCACAAAGTGTCTTTTTTAAATGTTCATATTATCATGCGATCTTGATACCTGAAAAAAAAATCTAAAAAAATGAAAAAAAATTATTTCCCTCCAAAAAAGTGCTTCCCTCTTGATATATATATATATATATAAAGAATTACTAACGAATAATAATTTTCGATCATAAATTTTTAATCTTTAATCTTTATACATGAACAATAAAAAAACGTTGTCGCTTTTGCAACTTTTGAATTAGAATATAGTCGGGACTAGTCAGTCGGGACCTTGTAGGGACCAAGGTTGAAAAAGACGCGAGACGAGGTCGAGACGTCGGGACCTTAAAACGTCAAGACGGACGTTGATTGACATTGACTTATATATATATATATATATATATATATATATATATATATATATATATATATATATATATATATATATATATATATATATATAAATATATATACACATATTCATTTGCCAAAAAACCTTCGTTGACCAGTGTGTACCTATAATCGCTATTATCGTTTATATAATTTATATAATAAAAAAAATAACACTAAACTACGTCAATTTTGATCGATTTGACCAATTTTAACCGAATTATTTACTTTTGACCGGCGGTGACCCGACCTTTCCCGCATTTGACCCGACTTTTGACCGTTGACCGACTTATTAGAAAACAGACAGGCTCAAGACGGGATACTCACGAAAACACCGCAACGGGCGTCGCAACGGACGTCGTTTACAACACTGGTTGGGAGTAATCGACAACTAGTCAGATGTTGATTAACTTCGAATTTGACTGTATTTGACCGATTTTCACTGAATAAATCTGACTTTGAACTAATAGGTCAGACTTTGGCAGACTAAATTAGACTTTAGACAACTTTGACCAAATAAATTGGCCAGGTTAGAGACTAATCATAACGATTTCTATTTTTTAGCTTAATTAATGAATTTTATACTATACTAAAATTTCTAAAAATTTATAACCTGTAAAGGGAGTATGAAGTTCGATATCAAAGAGTCAATGGAGCAAACTTCACATAAAGCAGCAATGGCATGGCAAGCTTCATGACCTTCAGATCCGCCTCCAAATGCCACATAAGCGGTCCCATAAGCAGTGTCCGCTGCTTTTTGCTTTGGTCTTACAACCCTTGGTTTCTAAAATCAGAGATAATTTTAAGGTTTATCTTCAGGCGTGGTATTTGGATGATGGCACTATTATTGGGGACACTTTGGTGGTGGGGAAGGTTTTGCATTTGATTATGGGGGATGGGCCTCGTTTTGAGCTTCATCTCAACGTTGAAAAAACAGAAATTTTCTGGCCTACGGAGGACCCTCGCAGCAGGCAAGTAGGTGTCTTTCCTCCTAATATTGCTCGACCTTTAAATGGTGTTAAGTTGCTTGGGGCCCCCGAAAGTTCCAATCTTGGTTTTAGTAGTGAACTGGTGATGCAAAGGGTGACCAAGTCCATTGCGCTTATGGATAAGGTTGCTAAGCTTGATGATCCTCAGTGTGAGTTGTTGTTGCTTAGGGCATGTACGGGAGTTTCTAAACTCTACTTTACCTTGCATACTTGTCCTCCTAGTATATTTGAGGCGGCTCAACGCGCTTTCGATGGGGCCCTTCGATCTTCCTTGGAGCGTATTGTTACTGCTTCAGGGCCTGGGTTTGGTGATTGGCAGTGGCGGCTTGCCACCTTGCCATTTGCATTTGGAGGGCTTGGTGTTTATTCTGCGGGAGATGTTCGTCATTATGCTTTTCTGGCTTCTCGATTACAGTCTGCTGGGTTGCAGACCAAGCTCCTACGTCATGCGGGTATTGTTGGTCTTGGTCGTGCTTTTGAAGATGCATTGGGTCTGTTTAATAAAACGGTTGGGTTTGATATTTTAGGTAATCAGAGTCAGGTCGTTGCCCCCATACTCATGAAGAAATTGGCAGATGTTTATTTCACAAAGGTTACCGCTTCTGCAGAATCCACTTTTTCATTATCTCCCCGACAATCGGCCTTATGGAAATCGCAGCAGGGTGATCACACCTCTGCTTGGCTAAGGGTAGTCCCTATTTTGGGGTTGGGTCAGAAGATGAACGCAAAGACTTACCGATGTGTGTTGTGCTACCGGTTGGGTGTTCCATTGTTCTCTATCTCGACGGCATGCTCTGCCTGTTCAAGGGTTTTTACTGGGGATATTTTTGGGGATCACGCGGTGTCTTGTGCTGGTATGGTGGGTATTAAGCATCGACATAATGTTGTTCGGGATTCCCTTGTTGATGTTTGTTATCGATCTGGGATTTCAGCGAGAAAGGAGGTTGACATTGGGTTGTCTGGAGGGAACGACAGGGCCCTCAGACCTACAGATGTGTTACTTTATTCCTGGGATTGTGGTCGCGATGTTTGTGTTGACTTGACAGGGTCTTCTCCTTTGACACAGTCTGGGCTTTCTGACTTTGTCCCTGCACGTGCTGTGGTTGATGCGGCTCGTCGGAAGCGGGTCAAGTACGAATCTAGCTGTCAGGCGATTGGTTATGGTTTCATTCCTTTCTCATTTTCTTCCCTTGGGGAATTAGAAAAGGATGCTGTTTCTTTGATAAAGCGGGTTCAGAAGAGTTCGATGGCGCAAGATATTGGTGCCGGTGCTGCTGCTCATATTTTTACTAGGATATGTTTTGCTATTGCTAGAGGTGTGGGGGCCCAGATTGTCTCTAGGCATTCCACTAATTTTTTGTAAGTTTTAATACTTTTAAGTTTATAATAATAATAATAATAATAATAATAATAATAATAATAATAATAATAATAATAATATTAATAATAATAATATTATTATTATTATTATTATTATTATTATTATTATTATTACTTTCACAAATGTCACACCCCCCAAAATGGACCAGGGGTAATTGTGACCAATCATATCATAACACAGTTGTATAAACGAGAACGACTCTATATGAGACTTTTTAAATAAAACCTTTGTTAATAAAATAGCGGAAGCAGTAATACATGTTTACATTATTATTAAAACGTAAAATAAATGTTTATGAACTAAAATATAATATGCGATGTGGACTCCATGCAAGCATCAAATCTATCATCACAAAGTTGCAAACAGCTAGCTCAATCATCACCTGAGACAAAATATGCTTAAAGTGTCAACCAAAAAGGTTGAGTGAAATTCACAGGTTTATAAATAATATCCAAAGTTTTAGACCACAAGATTTAGTTTAAAGTTGATTGATATAGAAATATCAATCTAAAAGTGTTGCTGCATTTTGTAATATCGCTACTAAACAAGTTTACCCTATGACACCTTGTACTGTCAGTGTCGTGGAATCATTATTATGTAACCAAAGACCAACGGTCGAATGGTTAGAGACGTTACTCTCAATAGGCCTACTCACAATAATTAAGTTTGCATTTAAACGTAGCAATTGACGATATTACGGTAGGGATTTAGCATGAATCAAAGCATGACAGCATAGTTAACAATTTAGTACTTGTGTCTAAGTGTAAAACAGTTATAAAGCAAGCATGTGTCTCACCTCAAAAGTTGTAAAACAGTTATGAAACAGTAAAAAGTGGGGCTATGAAGTTCACCTTAGTAGCACACGAAAGAATTGAACGGAAGGACGCGACCGAGATCTCAACCTAGAGATAGAACGTATGATCAGACATTGCCTAACAGACAATAGTATATAGTACTATATTGATAGTAATAGTTCACTAAAGAATTTCCATTTTCGGAAGGTTACTATTTATGGAAAGTTTTCACTTATAGTAATTTTCCAATTTTAGAAAGTTCGGGTTAATCTTTAGCAAGATGTTGTACAACTCTACTCAAACTTCGTTGCTATCAAATAAGTCAGGAATGACCAGATGTAACCGGGGCCCAAGATTCATGACCAGAATCTAAGTCATGGCATTCGAGATCCACAAGCTTACCCATAAATGGAAACCTAGACATCATTCACTTACGACCGTGAGTAGCGATGAAGTTCACATGAGTTATACATTATCTTTGATTAACCTTCACTTTAGGTGTATACACACAACGAATTATTAATGTACTTAATAATTATATATGTGATAATATAACCTAAGTTTTATTTAATATTTAGTTATTATACCTTAGTATGTCTTATATATATTAAATATAATTACCTTTAAATAAATACCTAAATTACTTCAAAAATAATAGTGTTTTATTAATCGAACATTATTCAAAAATGTCTAAATAATAAATTAAATATCTAAAAATTACATACATAATTTTTATAGTCTTAGTTAATCATATAGATTAGTAGAAAAATTTAAGAAAATATTTTTATTATATTTTTGTATTTATTTTTGTTTTTACCCTTAATGTATTCACAAAACAATTTTAATTCTACATAATCACTAAATAAACCCAAATAATTATTTTTATAATTTTTATAAGTTTCTATCAGTCTAATAACCTGTAGAAAAATATATAAAAAAATATTTTTTATTATTTTATATTTATTCTTAATTTACCTTCGAATTACATAATAATAGAGTTTAATTATATAACAAATACCAATTCGACCCAAGTAATTATTTTTATAATTTTTTCAGATCTATATAAGTTTTAAAAACTCAGAAAAAAATTATATATATTTTATTTTTGGTTAAAAGTATTTATTACGAATTTTACATTGTTTTTACGTTTAAACACTACATAATTCGTATTTAATTATAAATAATATTCCATAAATTATCAAAATTATTTTTATGCATCATAACACTTATAATACTAATTATAACATATAAACATAATTAATTTCGAATTTTACAAAGAATATACAATAAATATAAATATAAATGACAATATTGAAAAAAAATTTAATAAAAATAGAAAGTACCTCAAATTTTCTTCAAGGTTTTGAGAGAATAACTTAAGTTTTTGTGTTTGGCAAGAAAAAATGAATGAGGAGCCATGTATTTATAGGTAAAAAATGGTTGGAGAAAAGAAAAAAAAATAATAAAATAAAGGTGCCAATTTTGACAAAATAATAAAAATATGTTAAAAATGTTTTTAATAAGTTTTTGTTTTTGAAAATATTTAGTCAAAATTCACGGGCTCATTATTTAATTTATAAAAAAAAAATCTTATTTATTTTTATTTTTATTTTTATTTTTTATAAGCTAAAAATATATATAATGATTAAAATAACTTATCATTTAATTAATAATTATGTTACATATAGTTTTAAATATAATACGCATTAATATTAACTAAAGTTATTTTATATAATTAGTGTAAACTTTAGTTAACAAAAAGTGTCAACTAAAAATAAATATTTGATCAATGTCAAATTTAATTATATATTACGTATGGATAACAACCCTATAGTCAAATTAGTCAATTCAGGCATGGAAATATGAGAGTTGTTATAACAAAGGTTACCGCTTCTGCAGAATCCACTTTTTCATTATCTCCCCGACAATCGGCCTTATGAAAATCGCAGTGGGGTGATCACACCTCTGCTTGGCTAAGGGCGGTCCCTATTTTGGGGTTGGGTCAGACGATGAACGCAAAGACTTACCGATGTGTGTTGTGCTACCGGTTGGGTGTTCCATTGTTCTCTATCTCGACGGCATGCTCTGCCTGTTCAAGGGTTTTTACTGGGGATATTTTCGGGGATCACGCGGTGTCTTGTGCTGGTATGGTGGGTATTAAGCATCGACATAATGTTGTTCGGGATTCCCTTGTTGATGTTTGTTATCGATCTAGGATTTCAGCGAGAAAGTAGGTTGACATTGGGTTGTCTGGAGGGAACGACAGGGCCCTCAGACCTGCAGATGTGTTACTTTATTCCTGGGATTGTGGTCGCGATGTTTGTGTTGACTTGACAGGGTCTTCTCCTTTGACACAGTCTGGGCTTTCTGACTTTGTCCCTGGACGTGCTGTGGTTGATGCGGCTCGTCGGAAGCGGGTCAAGTACGAATCTAGCTGTCAGGCGATTGGTTATGGTTTCATTCATTTCTCATTTTCTCCCCTTGGGGAATTAGAAAAGGATGCTGTTTCTTTGCTAAAGCGGGTTCAGAAGAGTTCGATGGCGCAAGATATTGGTGCCGGTGCTGCTGCTCATATTTTTACTAGGATAGGTTTTGCTATTGCTAGAGGTGTGGGGGCTCAGATTGTCTCTAGGCTTCCCACTAATTTTTTGTAAGTTTTAATACTTTTAAGTTTATAATAATAATAATAATAATAATAATAATAATAATAATAATAAATTATTATTATTATTATTATTATTATTATTAGAAATTTCTATTTTTGTGTCTGCCAGCTCAGCATCATCCACGTCATCGTCTTTTTCATCCGACTCCTCCTCATCTATAAAATCATAATCCATAGATACCTTGCCAGCAAAGGTCTTTAAAGCTACTCCACTCATTGAAGGCCAACCAGATGCCGTGTAAGTTTCCGTTTGTAGACCCGAACATATCGTATGTAGTTTTATTTTACGGAATTTGGTGGCGGTTTTTTTGCCTTCTTCGATTATATTATCAACATTTGGAACTTTGAACTCTTTCTCCATTGGAAGAGATTGACTTGGATCTTTGCTGCATGATATGCATTTTTCAAGAAAATAATTATGCTAAAGTTACAAATAATCACATGTTCCTAAGATTCAAAGCGACTCATGAAAATTGATAATTTGTTTATATTAATAATATGAATAATGAATAATGTTCCCTCTGTCCCAAAATAATTGTCCCGTTTGACTTTTTAAAGTATTTCTTTTTTAATTTTGACATTAAATATTTTTATTTGTGCTATATAAAATTTGATGAAAAATGAAAACTATATGAACGGATTCGGTTTTGAAATGTGTTTTCATTGGTGTAACAGTCATCAAATATATTATATGAAAAAAATTAAAATATTTAAAGTCAAAGTTGTACAAGAAAACTTTAAAAGTCAAATCGGGACAGTAATTTTGGACGGAGCATGTGTTTGTATGCATGTATATTATAATTATAATTATAATATAAATTATATAAAAGGTTTATAGGTGAGAACTAATGATTGGTCGGAACCAAAGGCTAACTATCAGATTATCAAACAGACATAAAAGGACCAAGAAAAAAAAAATTGAAATTTTATCTGATAGAAATTTTTATAGTTTAGGGTTTATTTTGAGCAATTTGACCTGGTTGTAATAATAAAATCACTATAAATAATCTTCTTAAACTTTTTACCTATTATAAGTGCCACCGAAAAAGAGTTGGCGCAACTGTGTATCACTCCCAACGTTCATAAACTTAGCATCGGGACAAAGCTTCGATGCCCAATTACGAAACCGATCAGCAGCTCGTTGTTGTTCAAATTTAGCCACTTTTTCAATCTCATTAAGATAAGGTCGATCAACTAACACCCCTTCGGTTTCCATTTTCACCAATAACTCACCAAAAGGACACCAATATTGTTCATAAAAGTCAAACAATGTTCCCTTTGTAACACCATTAAATTTCCACTCCCTATTCCATAATTTACATTGTAATCTTTCATAAAGCTTAAGAGTGCTAATTGAATCTAAAGCCGAATAACAAATCCATGTTATCTTTTCTACCCTTTGAAGTTCTTCAACGGGGGGAATAACAACAACTTTGCCTTCGGTACCGTCTTTTTTTAGCTTTTTTCTACCGAAAATGTTTTTCATTGAAACTTTTCCAATTAACTCTTTGTTAGGGCCTAAATTAGCACCCGACATTATTCCTTTTGAATCACTAGTAAGTGCTTCTAATGAATATCCACCCGACATTCGTCTTGAAGAATCCCATAATCGAGCCATGTGCATTGTATCAGCATGAAAACCAGCAAGTTTAATCCCGTAATTCTCTAGAACATGGCTATCAAAGCTATAGTTGTGCCAAACCTACATAAAGCAAACACCTTTTTAGCTTTTCTGCCCTAAGAGGTGGAAATATGGGCGGGTCAGGTAATACATTTTGTGTGTTCTTATATTATTTAGAGAGAAAAAAAAAGAAAATGAGCTGATTATGATTACAAAACCAATAATATTAGAATGATAATCAACCACTTATATTAAAAAGCTTAGAACTTTGTGCGACTATCGGAAAGCTTGACTTGTGTGACTCATTTGACCCGCTTGGGATAAAACATTAACCAAACAGATTCATTCATAAGTCAATGGGTCGATATGCCACCTCTAACTTTCCCCGATTAAAATCAATAAGAGAGTTAATGATACCGCAATCCGCATGCGCACCCCATATCTATGCGGGCACCCTCTAGGGTGCGTATGCGTGTGCTCATGTGCGTTATGCGGTATGCGGATTCGTATCTAATGTCTTTGTTCCCGGAACAGCGATTACTTGGCTATCAAGTGAATATCTTTTCCATAATTACATTCGTAATTCGGGGGAGTTTGTTATGGAAAGGATTGCCATTATCTCGGATGGTTCTAGAATTAGGGTTTGCCTATATATACAAACCCTAACTATCATTCTAAACATCATCACGTTACGTAACCATCATCTGCTACACGTCTTACGTAACAACATCATCTAGCATCTTCTCAAGGTTAACAGGTTAGTTTCTTGATTAACTAGCACCTACGACCTTATTTGGGGCCTTTTAATTGACGATCGTCATTAAAAGGTGGACTTAATCACTTGGCCACCCCGCCGACATCATGTCGGCCAGGGTTATTCACGGTAGCCGGACCGGAGAGCCTCGTTTTAAGATCCTTAAACCCCACCCTTCTAACGTGTTGAGCAGGCATATTAAACCCCATGGTAAAATATGCATGATCAAGTGGTGCTCTCATTGAGAGCCAAATTAGTTCAAGACTGTTTAATTGCTTTCTCTTTTAAAAGGTTTTGAATTATACGGCTTATTGTTCACGAAATTTTTTGAATTTTTTCTTTTAACAGTATCATGACTTCCTGGGACTCGTCGTAACGTACTCAAACGGATAATCAGAACACACCATCTGGCAGTCAGCATACGCAGGCTATGACTACGGGGGCGGGATACGCGCCATATCTTCCACCTGTATCCGGCGAGCCTTTTCAGAGGTATAAGCCGATATATCCAGATGGGATTACACCGCCAAGGGCAAACTCGCCAGTTACCACCACGCGGTTGGATTTTTCTGCAGTGGATCCAAGGGTCATCTTGGTAGGCACTAGCGGTGAAACAGTAGGCCCGCACGTAGTATGCTGCGGCCAGGTACCTATTTATAGTACCACGGTTTCAATCCCTCTGCAGACGCAGAGTGTTCAGCAGAATTCATTTTTTACACCGTTGCAACCTTGGCAACCACCGCGTCCAATTTCGCAGTTTTTGACTCCTGCGGATGCGCAGGCATTACTTAATAGTTGGGGGTTCGGTGTCATTCCGGATGCCAATTCTCATTGGACGCCGATAACCGCAGAACAGCAAAGCACTGCGTATACGGTTGGGCTTATAGCGGCATATCCTCAGGTCTCGCAGGCATCTGCGCCAAAGGTTTCGGCACCTTTTCAGATATCCGTATACTCTGCGTCAGCAAGCCTGCCTTCTTTTCCAAATCAGCCTTGGTTGTAAAATAAGCTCTACTTTTTTTCATAAGCTACTAAAAGTAGCTTATTTTTCTAGAGCTTATGATTTTCATAAACTCTACTTTTTATGTCTACCAAACAAAGCTTGTTACTTGGAGCTGATTAAAATCATAAGCTCAAGCTCCCATAAGCTCTCATAAACTCCCATAAGTTCCTGCGCCAAACACACCCCTAGTTTACCAAATACTTATAAAAAATAATAAGCTCCCGCTACCATAAGCTCCAACTCCAGCTCTAGCTCCTAAGCTCCAGCTCCAGCTAGTTTCATCCAAACACACCCTAAAATTGAATTTCATAGTCTTTTTTTTTGCAGACATCCTCATTTTTCCTAGAATACCGTTTTTTGAATTTAAAAGCGACTAAAAAAGGATGTTGCAGTTTCCGGCATTCATGACGCAGTACCCGACGTCATCGAGGATCATTCCGTCGTCACTCCTCGTTACCCCACAGTGGCCTCCGCCACACAGCGAAGAACATCTTCTTGCTGTCGAAGAATCTCAATTGGAAGAAAAGGTCACTATTTACATACATACATCTATATCCATTTCTCTATATCCGTTTCCGCCATATATATTTTGTATAATAATTAGCTACTTCATGCTCATTTAGTGTTTAATTGTTTGATTGTATGACTTATTATTGATTACTTTAACCGTAATCTAGGTATTCACGGATTTAATTTCATTTCTAAAAACCAAATTGTGTATATTGAGCTAATATCAAAGTATCAAACCCTAAATTGATATACGTATCTACCTCCTCTTGATTGCATATATCAATTTTCTAATGAAATCTTAGTAACTAGTAGACAATATGCTGTAATCATAAGATCGAATTTTTTAATTTTGATCGGTAATTTTTTATTTCTATTTGCTTATCTTATACTGTTTGTTCACGTTCCATGTACTAGGCTCAAGCTTGAGTATAAATGCAATAATTATAATTATGTTCAAGCTCTAGATCGCGTTTCAAAAAGAAACATAAAATGTACGAGCTCTAGATCGAATTATTTGTAATTGTTCGAGTTTTGATGCTTGTTAAATTAAGTGAAAATGATCTTAGAATTTTGGCAAACTCCTTTCGAAATTCTACCTCGTAACCTTAATGTTTCATTTATACATTTGTTCATGGATTTACATTCGATTATTTGGGTTAATATAAAGTTCTGAAACACAAAAGCCATATACAGAATTAGGCTATTCATGAAAATAATCGTTCAAGTGAGCTGAGTTAAACATTAATACTATGATCTCTACTAGTGAATGTAACTGATAAAGTGACTTTAATTGTAGCTCGACTCGAGCTCGAATATAATCAAGTTTGGATTTGAGCTAAATAAGCTCGGGTTAAAGCAATTAATCAGATACTCTAATCACTCTTAAATGAACACTGATATTTGAAGATAACTTTTCCAACTATATAGATGCACACAGCACACACCAAGTATCCTAAATTTAAATACTTCTACTTTGGTTATTGAAGTTTTTTTCTAGCGGTAGCACTTTGCTTTTGAAATAGTTTATGATATTTTATTATTTTTATGATTGTTTTAATTCTATTATCAAATTAATAAATAATAAATATTAATATCAATATTATTACTGTATTATGCACCATAAGTGGCTCTTTTTATACATAAGAATGCATTTGCTTATTTGCAGTTTAATGAGATCCGGAAGCTAAATAGCAACCTTCCTGTGATCGGGAAAACGTCGGTTGAGAATGACAAAGAAGATTTTGACAATGAGGCGGATGACGATGATGCTGACAATGCAGAAGAGTCGGATGGTGATGAGTTTGAACAGGAAACCGGTTAATATCGTACCGTGTTCTTCTCTGCAAATAGTTTTCGTAAGCATATATCTTTATCTTTCTGCCAGTATCGAGCACTACTTAAAGTGTGTGTCTATTACTAAATCATGGTCCTAATGCACTATATTTGTTGTCGTCTTTGTTAAGATTGTTTTGGACAGAACTCTTTCAAGAAAATGGGGTGAGATTGTTATCTAAATAGATGAATAACAAGTCATACTTAATTTGAAACTCGACCTGACAAACACATAGTCAATTGCAAACTAAAAACGTTGTTGTGTTGACCTACATTTTTCTTAGATCGTCAAAATTGAACTACATTATTCAAAATATCTGAATCAAGTTTACGAACTCTGCTTTGCTAGAACTTTATATTTTTATTTATATTTATATAATAGTAATAAAATTAGCTTTAAGTCTTAGAGCACGAGGTGTCTGTGTCCATTTTTCAGTGTCAATTTCAGTATCCATTTTTTACACTGAAATTGACTAACAGTGTGTAAGGTGGAGGTGTCCACAGTGTTCATTTCAGTGTCTATTTTTTTTTTTAATTTTTTAATTGATTTTTAAATATTGTATTTAATTGTAACAAATACTCAAATAATAATAAACATCAAACAAACATAATTCATTAATAAATAAAAACGTACATTCCTAAAATACAAATTAAAAAACACTACGAGTACGCTTATTCAAAGAAACACACATACGAACAAACTACTCCTCGTCCGTGTCCGTAGACAACTCTTGGACCTCCTCGAACCTCTTCAACGCGTTGCGTCTGATCACGAGGTGTCCGTAGACAACTTTTGCCATTCCATCCAACTAGCATAATCTTCGGGTGACATTTGAGTATGTGGTATTCGGGTTTGTGATGTGTTTTCGGGTTCGGGATGAGCTTCGTTAAATTTGTGCCAATTAAAATTGTGATCCATCGGGTTTGATTCATTGTAAACGTAGTTGGATGAATTTGGGTTGGTTGAATTGAAATTCATGTTTATGTTTGTATAGAAAGGTTGTGAAGATGGTTTGTGATTAATTGGTGTTTAAGTTGTGAAGTGAAGGTGTAAATATATAGTAAAAAGAAAGAAAGAAAAAAAAAAAAACAGATTATAGCCGTTTAACGGCTATATTTTTCAAAAAAAAAAAAATCTTCAAACGTGTGACGATCGCTCCAAATCCATATGGACGAACACGTCATTTATTGATTTCATTGCGAGGTATTTGACCTCTATATGATACATTTTGTAAACATTGCATTCTTTTGAAAAGGCGCACCATAAATGAATATTTAAATCAAAGGTTTTTGACATCTGATGATTTCTACATATAGACAATCACCATGAATAATAGTTTACAACATTATTTCCGTTGACAATGCAGTCAAAATAAAATACATGGTGATGATTTGGTGAATGCAGCGTTTCTTTGAAAAATGTGTCATATAAGACTCCATGCACATAGCTTGTCTAACATCTAAGCAAACAGCGGAAGACTTCTAGGAAACCTGAGAATAAACATGCTAACAAGTGTCAACACAAAGGTTGGTGAGTTCATAGTTTTAATGTTTCGTATAATCTGTATATAAAGATGGATCACAAGATTTCAGTTGTTTCATCCAGAAACGTTTATCAAAATATTCTATAAAAGTGGATCACAAGATTTCAGTTGTTTCATCCAGAAACGTTTATCAAAAATATTCTACGAAATTGAGCACCCTGGTAACTAAACTTTAATGCTTATATAATTTGTACCCTTTGTATAATCATCTTAATAATACACGCAAACCAACGTGTACGCTTCTCAAATAGCATACGTCCGTTAAAAGGCTAGTGCTCTAGCTCGGACGGGGATATCAAGCCCTATGGATCCATATACTACTACTCGCGCCCACCAGTTCTTATAACTGGCAGTTACTAGTTACCAAAGCTAAGGGATTTTCGGTTCAAACTCAGTGTAGAATTTAGTATGTACTTGTATCCATTGTGTTTAAAATAAAGTGCATGTATTCTCAGCCCAAAAATATAGATTGCAAAAGCAATTAAAAAGAGAGCAAATGAAACTCACGCATATAAATATTGTATATCGGTTAATAAAGCATTTGCATGTATTCTCAGCCCAAAAATGTAGAGAGTAAAAGGGATCTTATGAAACTCACGCATATAAATATTGTATATCGGTTAATAAAGCATTTGCATGTATTCTCAGCCCAAAAATATATGTAAAAAGGGATCAAATGAACTCACTGTTTAATATTGATATACAATATTGCAGGAAAGCACGTAGACGCATCGGAGATGATAAACACGAGGTTTGATTCACAAAAAATACCCCCGAACATTACCCATAACCTCCTTGGCAATAACCCATAATTTCCTTAGCTCTAGCTTGCTCGAAAACTCATTTTGAAAATTACTTGGACAGCACTCCGTCGTAATATTTGATGTATATTATTATTTTCGTATCGCAAAAATAATAACACTAATAATAATAATAAAATAATAAGATTAATAATAATCTTATTAATAATAATAATAATAATAATAATAATAATAATAATAATAAATAATAAATAATATTACGGAGTATATATATATTAGTGTATGTGTGTGATTTAAATCGAGCGAAAACACTGGAATTTATAGATGTGGCCTGAAATCTGGAGTCATGCGACTCGCATGGAAATGGCCTTCTGGCCATGCGACTCGCATGAGGACCAGGGACAGCTCACATTGTTTTGGCTCCTAGCTTGTCGACATAATATAAAATAAATATAAATATATAAATAATTAATATAATTATTTATATATTATATTTTATTCTTGTGCATAGTAGACTAGATATTTTTGGTCCGTTGCGTCGGGCGTTTCTTCTTGACTCGGGTCCCGGTTCCGGATTTTCAGACGTCCTTGCGTACTATTTTATATCGTGTACTTTGCGTTCCGCAACTTGTACCCTTGTCATTTTTATAATAGCGTTTTACTGTAGCAAAGTTACTGTAGCAATTCACTGTAGCAAAGTCAATTTCACTGTAGCAAATAGTGATTTTCGAAAACACTGTAGCATTTTGAGTAATGTGGCAATTTGAAAACACTGTAACAAATTAGTGTTTAACTGGTTCATCTTAAACGCTTTAGTTAACTTATCTAAATATCAATTGAATCAATAAACGAATGTTACTATCGTTTATATATATGTATATATCTTTTTAATATACATAAATCAGTTTTTAAATACACATTGGAAGTTATTTATAAATAAATTTTAATAATAAATATTTCAACTTATCATATACATTCAAATAGATATTTAAACCAATAAGTTTAATGTACGGTATCAAACAATTAATACATTGTTACCTTTTCATGTTATAGTATATATGTATCTATTTACATATAATTATTCGCGAATCGTCGAAAACAACCGAAGGGTATTTAAATATATAAAAGTAATTCAAAAATTTTGAGATTCAGTTTTACAGACTTTGCTTATCGTGTCGGAAATGTTAATCATACAAAGATTAAGTTTAAATTTAGTCGAAATTTCTGGGTCATCACAAAACGGTCCGATTTTGGTGGGTGGAAATCGACAGCGAGATCGACGCCGTCACGGTGTCGACCGACGGTCGATCTCACCGTCGATTTTGAGGGACGGTGAAAAAAATCGATGGGCACCGTGTGCTCTTAGCCATTTTTTATGTTTTTGTTAATTTCTTTAATAGAGTGCCCTATGAGACATACAAATAATTTGCTACTCATACCGTGCATCACTAATATGGTACTTTTCGGGAATAAAAAACACAGGAAAATGTCTAAGTATTGTTTGTTGGAATGGTAAAAGCTACCGATTATAGGGAACTCTCTATAAACAGATACAATGCTATCTTAGAAATATGGAAAATTTAAAAAAAAAAAAAAAAAAAAAACACTTATCTTGATAATTTGATCTTATCCGGTGCAACTTGCACCAGATGTGTCTTCGAGCATAGATAATATAGACAACCGCCTAGGATCTAAAAATTCAGAATGACCCAAAATATTGAATATGTAAATAATTTTTTCAATATATTTAATTAAATCAAATAAAAAACTGTCAATTAAAGTTAAAATACCTTGTTTTTAATATGTAAATACAATGTAAGTAAATAAATAGATAATTTGGAGTATTATTTATTTATGCGTAGTAAAAAAATTTAGCTGTACTCTCGAGTTTATTTTTCAGCTAAAAGGAGTGGAAAATATAGGGGATGATAGTGTTTTACTATCCTTCATAATCCGTTCAAATATGGGCAGAGCGTGTTGTTAACAAAATATAACTATCTATCATTTCTAATCCCCTACTCTCTTCTCTTTTCCACTCAAAATAAAAACTCGAGAATCACATTTATTTTTTAATCTGTCATATTCCTTACCTTTCTGTTATAAAAAAAACTCGAGAATGCAGCATTAACGTATATGTGAGCCCATTTTTATTTTCGTCTAGGACCTTTAAATTGTTGAGACGACCCAGGTGATGCGTATGCGAGTTGCGGGGTAAGTTGGAGCGTAGCTGGTGGTAAAACGAATAAACGACAATGGCGCAACGCACACGCACGACCCATCACCATCACGGACCGTGCGACGTGCATGGTGTGTGGTCAGAGGACAACTGAGAAATTTAGAAATTTCAATGGCATATGCTGAACACCTCGAAATTTAGGGCATTTCCACAACTTTCCCGTGGAAATATTATTATATTATATTATACCTATATGCTAAGACACATGAAAGATTTCGTAGTTTCAGTTATATTGGATTGTCGTTTTGCGTTTGCGTTCACACTACAAACGGTCCCTCAACTTCGACTCAATTTACACAACGTCCCCTCAACTTTACACTTTTTCAGGGATAAAAAACGTAAATATATAATTTTATTAAAATAAAAGAAACTAATTCCACCCGAATTTTTAACGGGCCCTATCTTCTCGCTCGGTGCGAGTTAAATTTTTTTGAGACCACCGTTCAACTTGAAAAAAATCTAATGAACACAACGGAACTAATTACGCGCGAAACGGACATTGTTAAAAAACACTAGATAACGGGCCTATATTCTCGCTCGGTGCGAGTTAAATATTTCCGATACCACCGTTTAACTCGAAATAATTTTACGAACACCACGCGACTAACTATACGCGAAACGAACATCGTTAAAAAACACTAAATATTTCGGGGTATATTACATACATATACATACACGTCCAACAAACAACCCAACTTACTAGATATATTAGGTACCAAACAACGTATATCCAAATTCGATCGCGCGTCAAATACAACCGCAGCAACGCACGGTCGAAGTTTTTGCTAGTTATTACCAACCTCGTATATGCCCAATAAAGAAAAAGACTTAGTGGGCTCAACACAAAGCCCATAAACGCTTTTGCCTTTGAACCGTCCAGCCCATGTGCAACGCCTTTTCTTTGTACGCATCTTATCTTATTCGGAGTATCTTATAAAAAGAAATTAGGGTTTTAATTCAATTTCAGTGAGCTAGCAAACTCTATCCCCAATCTCCGCCGCACTTTCCCGCCGGAGTTCTCATTTTAGGTAATTTTTATTTTTGTCTGTTATTATATATCGTCATATTTGATTGATTTATTGGATGCTTTTGTTGCTAATATCGTGTTAAATTCACTTAATTGAACTCAGGAGTGCAGTTCTGAATCCAAAATAGTTATAGTATCATATTATGTTTGCTAGTACTCTGTTACAGGTATTTAACCGAACTCAAATATGAAACCTAATTTGTTCGCATTGTTGTATTAGATGTTACATAATCGAAGTAGTTTGATGTTTAACGTGTTGGAGTTCTGAGATCTAGTTTGTTTTAATTTGATATTAATTTAGATGTACATAGTTTAGCTTCTTATTTTTGAGATATTAATATTTGTAGGAGCCTAAAAACGTTAATATCTATGCTGTTCTATTGGATGTACTTAATTTATCTTATGATTCGTAATTATTGACATTCAAAGGCTTTTAATACTTGTTTGTTACATTTGTAGAAGTTCTGAATTTATAGTTTTGCATTTTTCATATGTACTGATCCAACCACGATACATGTTTTTCTAAATAGTTAGGTGTTTTGAAACCTAATTTGTTCTTCTTGCTAATTAGATGTACACAATGAACTTTCGATCTTTGTAGGAATCTTGAAGCATAATGTGTGCTGGTTTTTGCATTAGTTGTGAAACACTTGTAATTGAACTAATGATTTTGATATTTTTATTTTAGGAAAAATGACTACGAGATTGAGGAAGAACCGTAAGAAGCGGGGTCACGTAAGTGCGGGTCACGGTCGTATTGGAAAACACCGAAAGCATCCTGGAGGACGTGGTAATGCTGGTGGAATGCATCATCATCGTATCCTATTTGACAAGTACCATCCCGGTTACTTTGGTAAAGTCGGTATGCGATACTTTCACCGTCTCCGCAACAAATTCCATTGCCCTATTGTTAATGTCGATAAGCTTTGGTCAATGGTCCCACAAGATGTGAAGGAGAAAGCTTCTGGTGATAAGGTGCCGGTTGTTGATGTTACTCAGTTCGGTTACTTTAAAGTGTTGGGAAAAGGAGCTGTTCCAGTTTCACATCCAATGGTTGTTAAGGCGAAACTTATTTCAAAAACTGCAGAGAAGAAGATTAAGGAGGCTGGCGGTGCTGTTTTGCTTACTGCTTAGATTTGTTTTGATTTATATTGTTAGATTATGGTTTTTATGGATGATGAGTTGCACTCTGTTTTGTTGAAATTAAACTTGATGAGTTGTTATAATGCTCAATTTGGCTTGCACAATCTTTCATATTGCCAGTCCGTTCATTTAATCCTGAAACAAATATGATAGTTTTTATATTCTGAGATTGATAGATATATCCTGATATTTGACTACGGTGTAGTTGCAAATCTGTTGATTTGTTGGTGATAATATTCTGTGATTAATTGATTGGTTGCCGTATTAATTGCGAGTGAAACTCGGAAATGGAAGAATTTGGCGTTTTCATTAAAGATATTTGAGCTCAGAAATAACATTTTCGTGTTTCGTGGTGTTATTTCGATATTGTGATTTGTCTCTTGCTAGTTTGTTGAGTGTTTGTTTCGGTTACTGTTTCTATATATTCATGTTGAGGCTCGATATAGATAGTTTGTTGTGTTTCGTTTTCTAGGTATGAGCTTCTTCGGGTTCTCTCTTGTATCTTTTGTTGAAGACATTTTCTTTTCGAAAACGGGTTTTCCTTATTCATACAAGTTTTCGTTATTATTGCCAAAAAAAGAAAAAAGAAAGTAAATTGAAAGACCAAAATCTAGCTTAGAGTAGCTATTACTGCCAAGTTTGGGTTTAATAAACTGAGTTTTTATGCTTATATCATTGTTTAGAATTTGATCTCTTCCGGATTCCTTAGGCAACTCCCTATTTTAACAATCCTTTTCATATTAAGACACAAAATTTTAACATTCCTTTAACTAATCCCTCCACTTCACCTCAAACTATTACTTAAATACAATCAAGAAAATAAAGTAACACTCAACTAAATAAAAATAAACCTTACATTAAATTAAATATCACATAAATATAAGATAAAAACGCATTACATAAGTAAAAGAACATTACATAAAAAAACATTACATAAATAATAAATAATACGAAACTTATTATTATAATAAATAGAAATTCTACTCGATCGTCGTCAGGTCGTCATCAGGTCTTCTTCGTATTTGTTCGGTGCCAATACCAATTTCATAGTCCTGTGATATGCACGAAGGATTTTTGATGTCTTTTGCCATTTTCCCCCTTTTTTAAATTATTTGATCGTTGTTCCTTTTGTGATCATCGACACGATTATAGTTGGCAACAATCGTATTCCAAAACGAATCGTACGTTTGTGAGGTACCAATTTTCCGATTCTCCGTAGCATTGAGCCAACGTTCCGCCAATTTTTTTTCTTTGTCTGGAGTCTAAAGCATAATTTGACGTTTCAAACGTTCACTTGGTTCGCCTACTTTTTTCTTTCCTTTTCTTTTAATTTTTTGTTTTTCGGTTTTGAGTTGTGTTTCGGGTACGCTTTCAAAAGCCGGTTGTGTTGGTTGTGGTATGTATGAAAGTTGTTGCCAACAGAATTGTTATTGTTGGTTAAAAGGAAATGGTTGTAGTAGGTATGTAAGTTGTTGTGAATATAATTGTTGTTGTTGGTAGAATGCGTTTTGATTTGGTGCGAATTACGAATACCTAGTTTAACTTGGAAAAAGAATTGCTAGCTTGATTCGATGACGAATTATTTGGTGACAGGATTGGATTGTTGATCACATGGTTAAAAAATAATTGTTAATTGATTGAGACATTTTTTTTTTTTTTTTTGAAAAATGATACTGAGATTGTATGAAATGGTAGTGTACAATGGTTGTGTTAATGAGTTTTGTATTTATATAGTTGGTAAATTATTGGTTTTAGAAAAAAATCAGTAGTTCACCCCCTTTACACTTGTGTATTGGGATGAGGGTGGAGATGTCTCAAGTTCGAGTCTCTCCCCTTAAAAATATCCGTGAGATTTATTTCGCGAAAGCCGAATTGTCCCGGGGAGGTTTTATCAACCCGTATTCAGGACCCAGTCCGACCCGCATGCCCCTCGGGATGGTTTAAGGTCCGAATCCCTTTAATGTGGTTCGGGGGTCTGCCCTAAAGCACGTGCGTGCGTGACAAATGGGAGTATTCGTGAAAGGTGCTCTTGATAAGGTGATCTTTAAGCCTGATGACATTTCTAGTTGGGTCTCTTTGTTGGTGTTACCCCTTTGTACCCTTAAAACCTTTCGGCCACGGAGTAGTCGTGAGTCTAGGTCTTCGATAAAGCGTCGGCATCAGGAAGAGAATATTTCCCGTGCTATTTGCTCTTGGGGGACAGCGGGTGGGAGTTTACAGCTTGTGAGGGAGTATTTGGCAGAGGATTCTCCTATGTTGTCAGTGGTTGATGATGAGGTCCTTGATTTGGAAGAGCGTAATATTAAGCAGTGTCGTAGGAAGATTTGTGATGGCCATTACACCGCTGCAGCTCGTGTTCTTTCTTCATCAGGCGTTGCTCCTTATAATGACGCCACACTGGCGGACTTGCTGTCTAAGCACCCTTCTCCTATCGCTCCATCCTTGCCTGATATGACGGTTGATCACCTTCACCTCGTTACGACTTCTGCTGTTGTTTTGGGCCAGATTAAAAGTTTTCCTCGGGGCACTTCATGTGGTAGGGATGGTTTACGTGCACAACACCTTATGGATTGCTTGAGTGGTGCTGCTGTGGCAGTCTCGGATGAGTTGGTTGGCTCTATTACCGGAGTCGTTAATCTCTTTCTAGCTGGAAGGTGCCCTATGGAATTAGGAGAGTATATTGCTAGTGCTCCCCTCACACCGCTTGTCAAGCCCGGCGGTGGTCTTCGTCCTATAGCTGTGGGTACTGTTTGGCGACGTCTTGTTTCGAAGGTTGGCGCTGCTATGGTTGGCCAGTCTTTGGGAAGTTACTTCGATGGTCTTCAGTTTGGTGTTGGTGTTTCTTCAGGTGGTGAGGCTATTCTTCATGCTGTGAATCTGCTGATTGAGGATCGTGGCTCTGATGTTGGCCTCTCTATGTTATTAGTTGATTTTCAAAATGCCTTCAATCTAGTTGATCGTACGGTCATGTTACGTGAAGTTCGCCGCCTTTGTCCGAGCCTTTCTCGGTGGGTTGAATTTTGCTACTCTAATAAAGCCAGATTGTATTATGGGAACCACACATTATGGTCTTCTCAGGGGGTGCAACAGGGTGATCCCCTTGGTCCGCTGCTTTTTGCTTTGGTCCTACAACCCTTGGTTTCTAAAATCAGAGATAATTTTGAGGTTTGTCTTCAGGCGTGGTATTTGGATGATGGTACTATTATTGGGGACACTTTGGTGGTGGGGAAGGTTTTGCATTTGATTATGGAGGATGGGCCTCGTTTTGGGCTGCATCTCAACGTTGAAAAAACAGAAATTTTCTGGCCTACGGAGGACCCTCGCAGCAGGCAAGTAGGTGTCTTTCCTCCTAATATTGCTCGGCCTTTAAATGGTGTTAAGTTGCTTGGGGCCCCCGCAAGTTCCGATCCTGATTTTTGTAGTGAACTGGTGATGCAAAGGGTGACCAAGTCCATTGCGCTTATGGATAAGGTTGCTAAGCTTGATGATCCTCAGTGTGAGTTGTTGTTGCTTATGGCATGTACGGGAGTTTCTAAACTCTACTTTTCCTTGCGTACTTGTCCTCCTAGTATATTTGAGGCGGCTCAACGCGCTTTCGATGGAGCCCTTCGATCTTCCTTGGAGCGTATTGTTACTGCTTCAGGGCCTGGGTTTGGTGATTGGCAGTGGCGGCTTGCCACCTTGCCATTTGCATTTGGAGGGCTTGGTGTTTATTCTGCGGGAGATGTTCGTCATTATGCTTTTCTGGCTTCTCGATTACAGTCTGCTGGATTGCAGACCAAGCTACTACGTCATGCGAGTATTGTTGGTCTTGGTCGTGCTTTTGAAGATGCATTGGGTCTGTTTAATAAAACAGTTGGGTTTGATATTTTAGGTAATCCGAGTGAGGTCGCTGCCCCAATACTCAAGAAGAAATTGGCAGATGTTTATTTCACAAAGGTTACCGTTTCTGCAGAATCCACTTTTTCGTTATCTCCCCGACAATCGGCCTTATGGAAATCGCAGCAGGGTGATCACACCTCTGCTTGGCTAAGGGCAGTCCCTATTTTGGGGTTGGGTCAGACGATGAACGCAAAGACTTACCGATGTGTGTTGTGCTACCGGTTGGGTGTTCCATTGTTCTCTATCTCGACGGCGTGCTCTGCCTGTTCAAGGGTTTTTACTGGGGATATTTTCGGGGATCACGCGGTGTCTTGTGCTGGTATGGTGGGTATTAAGCATCGACATAATGTTGTTCGGAATTCCCTTGTTGATGTTTGTTATCGATCTGGGATTTCAGCGAGAAAGGAGGTTGACATTGGGTTGTCTGGAGGGAACGACAGGGCCCTCAGACCTGCAGATGTGTTACTTTATTCCTGGGATTGTGGTCGCGATGTTTGTGTTGACTTGACAGGGTCTTCTCCTTTGACACAGTCTGGGCTTTCTGACTTTGTCCCTGGACGTGCTGTGGTTGATGCGGCTCGTCGGAAGCGGGTCAAGTACGAATCTAGCTGTCAGACGATTGGTTATGGTTTCATCCCTTTCTCATTTTCTTCCCTTGGGGAATTAGAAAAGGATGCTGTTTCTTTGCTAAAGCGGGTTCAGAAGAGTTCGATGGCGCAAGATATTGGTGCCGGTGCTGCTGCTCATATTTTTACTAGGATAGGTTTTGCTATTGCTAGAGGTGTGGGGGCCCAGATTGTCTCTAGGCTCCCCATTAATTTTTTGTAAGTTTTAATACTTTTAAGTTTATTATTATTATTATTATTATAATAATAATAATAATAATAATAATAATAATAATAATAATAATAAATAAATAAATAAATAAATAAAAATAGAAGTAGGTGAATAATGAATGGAAATTCCATTCCATTCCATTCCATTCCACTTTGGTCTAAAAGATTAAGTGTGCTGAATAGTAACCAAATTGTGCTTCAACCATTTGTATCTTACGCTTAAACACGTGTACCAACAAAGAGTAATACTACAAATTGTCAGACTTGTTAAGGGGCAAAAAAAAAAGTAAACTTTCAAGGGTGTAAATGTTGACTACAAAGGGAAGGTTACTTCTATTTTTAATAAAAACTCCACTAATTTTACCCACATAAATTTTGACGCGAATAATCTTTTTGTTCGGCATGAGTTAGATTTCACCACCATAACCGTTAAACTCGAAATAATTTTACGAACTAAACGCAACAAACTATATTCGAAACGGATGTTCCACCCACTACCAACAGATCTCTATTTTATAGTAATAAACATGAAATTGAACTCTATTTACATTTTAGGTTCCTATATTATTTATGAACATACAAATATACTTAGCATATTATTAAATATACATGATCACTTCTCAAATTACCCTTATGTTACTGAAATTGCGACTACTTAGATTTCACCACCATAACCGTTAAACTCGAAATAATTTTGCGAACTAAACGCAACAAATTATAATCGAAACGGATTTTTCACGCACTACAATTGGAGCTTTGTTTTAGAGTAATAAAAATAAAATTTGAATTATATTTACATTTTTGGTCCCCATATTATTTTTGAATATACGAATATACTTTGTATATTATTAAATATACATCATCACCTCTCGAATTACACTTATGTTACTGAAATCGCGACAATTTTTTTCTTTTTTGGCCAATTGAATTTAGCAAACATTAACACCGCTACTCAAGGGCTTCTCAACTACTCTTATCAAGAGAAACTTGTTTCTCCACAATAGTTGAACCACTCGTTACCACAATCGATTGGTGAACATCAACAAACGTTGATCTAAAGTCTCGAAAATAATACGGTTAAGTCGATCAAGGTCTGAAACTTCAGAAACCCCCACACTGCATCTAGAACACTTCGTATCCTCCAAATCCATTTCAACCGTATCGTGGATATGCTTCGTATTACTTCGCTAGAGGTTGAAGAGTTTCAAGGGGTGAAGACTTGTGATGACCCAGAAATTTCGACTAAATTTAAACTTAATCTTTGTATGATTAACATTTCCGACACGATAAGCAAAGTCTGTAAAACTGAATCTCAAAATTTTTGAATTACTTTTATATATTTAAATACCTTCGGTTGTTTTCGACGATTCGCGAACAATTATATGTAAAAAGATACATATATACTATAACATGAAAAGGTAACAATGTATTAATTGTTTGATACCGTACATTAAACTTATTGGTTTAAATATCTATTTTAATGTATATGATAAATTTAAATATTTATTATTAAAATTTATTTATAAATAACGTCCAATGTGTATTTAAAAACTGATTTATGTATATTAAAAAGATATATACATATATATAATAAACGATAGTAACATTCGTTTATTGATTCAATCGATATTTAGATAAGTTAACTAAAGCGTTTAAGATGAACCAGTTAAACACTAATTTGCTACAGTGTTTTCAAATTGCCACATTACTCAAAATGCTACAGTGTTTTCGAAAATCACTATTTGCTACAGTGAAATTGACTTTGCTACAGTGAATTGCTACAGTAAAATTTGACTTTGCTACAGTGACTTTGCTACAGTAAAACACTATTTTAAAATGTATTTTTAGCAAATAACGAGATGATGATTTATAGAAGTAAATGACCAAAATACTCGAAAGTTTAAGATATACTATGAGTGGTATAGTTTATGGATAACTTAAGGCTATATTTTGACAAAGGTACGTGTCACGAAACGTAAAATGCAAGTTTTCTCAGCGTACGAAAGGACATTCGAAAAACCAGAACCGGGACATAAGTCGAGTGATGACGTACGACTTATCGGAACAAAAATTACAAGTCAACTATGCACGTGAATTTAATATAATATATAATTAATTATTTAAATTATATATATTATATTAATATTTAATTATGTCGACGAGCTAAATTACAAAACAATGTGAGCTGTCCCTGGTCCTCATGCGAGTCGCATGGCCAGAAGGCCATTTCCATGCGAGTCGCATGACTCCAGATTTCAGGCCAAGTGCTATAAATTCTCGAGTTTTTTCCAGATAAAACACACACATATATATTATTTTTACTCCGTATTTATTTTATTATTATTATTATTATTATTATTATTAATAATAAGATTATTATTAATCTTATTATTTTTATTATTAGTGTTATTATTTTTGCGATACAAAAATAATAAAGTACATAAAATATTACGACGGAGTGCTGTCCAAGTAATTTTCAAAATGAGTTTTCGAGCAAGCTAGAGCTAAGGAAATTATGGGTTATTGCCAAGGAGGTTATGGGTAATGTTCGGGGGTATTTTTTTTTGTGAATCAAACCTCGTGTTTATCATCTCCGATGCGTCTACGTGCTTTCCTGCAATATTGTATATCAATATTAAACAGTGAGTTTCATAAGATCCCTTTTACTCTCTACATTTTTGGGCTGAGAATACATGCAAATGCTTTATTAACCGATATACAATATTTATATGCGTGAGTTTCATTTGCTCCCTTTTTAATTGCTTTTGCAATCTATATTTTTGGGCTGAGAATACATGCACTTTATTTTAAACGCAATGGATACAAGTACATACTAAATTCTACACTGAGTTTAAACCGAAAATCCCTTAGCTTTGGTAACTAGTAACTGCCGGTTATAAGAACTGGTGGGCGCGAGTAGTTATATATGGATCCATAGGGCTTGATATCCCCGTCCGAGCTAGAGCACTAGCCTTTTAACGGACGTATGCTATTTGAGAAGCGTGCACGTTGGTTTGCGTGTATTATTAAGATGATTATACAAAGGGTACAAATTATATAAGCATTAAAGTTTAGTTACCAGGGTGCTCAATTTTGTAGAACCGATTGATAAACGTTTCGGATGAAACAACTGAAATCTTGTGATCCACCTTTTATGTAAAACCTATTGATAAACGTTTCGGATGAAACAACTGAAATCTTGTGATCCACCTTTTATGTAAAACCTATTGATAAACGTTTCGGATGAAACAACTGAAATCTTGTGATCCACCTTTTATGTAAAACCTATTGATAAACGTTTCGGATGAAACAACTGAAATCTTGTGATCCACCTTTTATGTAAAACCTATTGATAAACGTTTCGGATGAAATAACTGAAATCTTGTGATCCACCTTTTATGTAAAACCTATTGATAAACGTTTTGAATAAAACAACTGAACTTTTGTAAATCCACATTGATATACGGATTATGTGTAATATTAAAACTATGAACTCACCAACCTTTGTGTTGACACTTGAAGCATGTTTATTCTCAGGTTTCTAGAAGTCTTCCGCTGTTTGCTTATATGTTAGACAAGCTATGTGCATGGAGTCATACATGGCATATTTTTCAAGGAAACGTTGCATTCACCAAATCATCACCATGTATCTTATTTTGACTGTACTGTCAACGGAAGTACTATTGTAAACTATTATTTACAGTGATTGTCTATATGTAGAAATCATCAGATGTTAAAAACCTTTAATTTAAATATTCATTTATGGTGTGCCTTTTCAAAAGAATGCAATGTTTACAAAACGTATCATATAGAGGTCAAATACCTCGCAATGAAATCAATGAATGACGTATTGTCCATATGGATTTGGAGCGATCGTCACAAGACTAATGTTTCTAAGGTGTGTTATTCTAATGAAATTGGTCTAGGTGTTAGTGGTGTTGTTAATTGTTTGGTCCATGAAGATACTGATGCTTTTGGTGGTAATGATGCTTTCAAAAGTATGGAAAAAGATGTTAATGTTATTTTAAAGGAGTATGTTAATGTTGCAACTAGTGATGTTCAAATTGCATTTGCCACTGATTCAACCGAAGGTCCTGTGCCTTTTGATGTTATTGAAAAAAGTTGTGTAACAAAGATGTGTTGTGGTCGAATGATGATAACATTACGTTTGCGGTTAAATTTGATCGATTGAAAAAGGAAGAAAGAAAAAGAAGGAAGAATTGTTGGCAAAAATAAATGTTGAATCGAACGTTGAAAGGCCTAAACCGGTTTTGATCAGTCTTAGTGGAAGATGTTATTGTGATTGTGAGGTTCCCTCGTGTGACGGTTTTTGTAAAGCGTGGTATGTTATGAATAGAGATGTTTCTAGATATCTACTTAGTGTTGCTAATCCAAGGTCAAGAAAGAAAGGGAATGAGGCTTTTACTTCGGGTGCTTTTAAGCTTAAAGATAACATTGACGTCTTGGACTACGGGGACACAATTTAAAACTTGTATATGGGTCCTCAGGACGGAAGAGATGGCAGCTTATCAGCAAACGGGAGATGAAATATGTCTGTAGAGGCTTTTGCGGCATTTGATGTTATGATGACACGTTTGGCCGGGGAGATTCCGCAGGGTGAAGGATCCGCTAATGTGTTATCTTACAAGATTGAGAATCGGTCTGGGAAGAATTCTTTGAAAGAGGCGGTTAATGGAAAATTGAAAAGGGCAGGTCCTCGAAGTTGATTGTTGTGGTCCGTCTTATGCTCTTCGTTTGGTTTCTTTCCTTGTAATTCCATGTCTTTTCTCGGTTTTTGTTTGATTAATTTGTTTGTAGTTTTTTTTGGGATCTTAGGGAGCCTCGTTTATAGATAGTTTTTGTGTAGATTGTTGTTTTTCAGGTGCGAGCTTCCCCGTTTCCTCATGTTATTTGTATTCTCTGTTGAGGGCGTTTCTATTTGAAAAACGACCTCGTTTCTATATGAGTATTCGTTTTTTCAGAAAAAAAGACAAAAAAAAAAAAAAAACTAGTTAGTAACAAAGGGCAGTTGGGAAACTTGTTAACCTACATGGATGATATAAATCTAGGCAGAGGTGGAACATAGGGTAACCCAAGGTGGGTATCCGTCCACCCTGGATTTTACGGAACAAAAATATTACACTAAATTTTTTTTTTAATAAAAATTAAGGTTTTTTTTAGTGTTCGAACCTGCTGAATATGAAATATTTAAAAAAAATTTACACCCGCCCCACCTGTATCCGAGTTCAAGTTCCGCCGCTGAATCCAGGTATGGGACAAAGTTTCTTAATCGAATTGGAGTCTGGATTACCTAGATCTATATGGCCCAAACCCGACCCATGCAAACCCTAATCTTGAGAATGCGGTTAAAGGAATTGCAAATTTATAAATAACGATGGAGCATTTACATAATACGGAGTAAAATAATACTGTACGTATAAAGGAAGATAAAATGGTGGGTGAAGGAGCGAAGAAACGAAAACTGGAGGATGAGTCATCAGGTGATGAAATCGAAGAGCTTAGCTTCAACAACCATCCACCTTCTTCATCAAATGACCCCATTAAAAGTAATTTATCTTTCGTCTCATTCTTCATTAAACCCCCAATTTAGGGTTTATTACTTTTCGTTTTTTATTGACTAAATTGTCCATTTCATCCCTGTATTTTTCACTTTTGGTCCGTTTAATCCATGTGTTTTGTTTTCTATATTTTTCATCCTTAAAAGCACTTTAAAGTTCCAATTTCATCCTCATCCCAACGAAGTTTAACTGAGTTCGTTAAAACTATTCACAGTGACTATCTACGTAATCTTAAACTAATTAAACTACAAAAATCAATTCATTGGCATTTCAAAACCTTCATATAGAAATTGAACGATTGAAAGTTTTACCAAATATACTTGATTTTTGGTAAGTAGACCACTCTTTTTAGTGTTTGATTTTGAATAAGTTAACTGCTCTTGTATAAACGAAATGATATAGGAAATCGTCTCTCATTTCCTCTTTAAAATCTGCAAAATCAGCTTGAAATATTGTGAAATTAGACTTCGAGAATTTGAAATTTAGGGAACAATTTATTTCGAACCTTTTATATATATATATATATATATATATATATATATATATATATATATATATATATATATATATATATATATATATATATATATATATATATATATACACACTTATATTATGTGATGAGTTGAATGTGTATACGAAATGGACTGATTAATCTGAGATAATATTCTTAGTAAGCTTTATTAACATGACTAGCTTAAATAGGTATTATTAGTGTATTACCATAAAATTGACCTCTTCTGATGTAATCAGGGAAATAAACAAGATGACAATAAAGAATGCTCCTAGTACTCCGGCGTTAAAAATTGATCGTCTGATTTTGGATTAGGTTATCTTGAGCTAATGAAACGGTTTCTGCTTAGGTTATCGTGAACTAATGAAACGATTTTGGATTAGGTTATCATCTGATTAGGTTATCTTGAGCTAATGAAATGATTTTGGATTACGTTATCTTGATTTTGGATTAGGTGATTTTGGATTATTTTAATTGCAGTTTGATCCTTCTGCTTATTATTCACTTCATGCCTTCCACATTGGCCGGCCCTTTTCATAATATTTTTAATGATATGAGTGAATTATTTGAAGGTTTTGAACCAGACATAATAAAAGAAAGAATGAAATGATTTTTGTAATTTAATTAGTTAAAGGTTACGCGGATAGTCTCTGTGAATAGTTTTAACGAACTCAGTTAACCTTCGTTAGAGTGAGGGATGAAATTGGGACTTTAAAATGCTTTTAAAGATGAAAAATGCAGAAAATAAAACACAAGGATGAAACGGGCAAGAAGTGAAAAACACAAAGACGAAATGAGCAGTTTTGTCCTTTTTATTTCACAAAACTTTACTACTCTGCAATCTAGTTATACTAATTTGATTTTATTCCATATTTTATTTAAATAATAATACACGAGAAAGGTTTATTTAATTTAGCAATTGTACCTTACAATGTCAAAGCTTGTTAAAGAAAGAAAGTTTCAGAAGTAAAGAATGTTTTTTTTTATTGAAATACAATAATTAAGTTTGTGTTTATACGTAGCAACTAACGATATCAAGGTAGAGATTTAGCATGAAACATAACATGGCAGCACATTTATAGTTTGAGTACTTGTGTCTAAAGCGTAAAACAGTTTAAAAGCAAGCATGTGTCTCACACCAAAGTTTGTAAATCAATTTAAGAAATAGTAAAAATGGGGCTATGAAGTTCACCTTAACTGCAGATGAAGTTATTCCACGAAACAGAAGAATGAACGGGAGTATACGACCGGGATCTCAACCTAGAGATATAAGTTTGGTCATTAGTTTGTTCAATCCGACAAGTAAGAGTTCATAAGAATTTTATGAGTTATTAAGTTGTCAATCAAGTTTGTGTTTATTATAATCAAGTTTAGATATTGTACAACCTCGCCCAAAACGTTGTGCTATCAAGTAAGTCAAAAGATGACCAGATGCGGGGGTCAGGAACTTTCGGCTAGACTTAGTCTACAACCTTTCGTTTAATCCAAAACCTTATTCCCATAAGCACTCTGAGACATCATCCCGTGACCGTAAGTAGCGGTGAAGTTCGTACATGTCATACGTTATTGGTATGATTATAGTTTCTGTTGGCTGAATATTGGTTAATGAACTAAACGACAAACTTAAGTAAGATGATTAACCAAACAATATGTTTTGATGATGACACATACATATGCATAAGTGATGACTGACATCTTAACATAAAACACGCAAGGTCACTAATCCATACTTTATCATGCAAACGACCAAGTCAAACATACCTTAAAGAATGAAATTAAAAGATCAGCTAAATAAACGGTCGAGGTACGGTTGACCGCATAGCCAGCCGTGAAACCCCAAACTGGATTGCAACGCAGTTTTATGAAAAACAAGTTGCACGGTCGCCACCACGGTCAACCGCAGTGCGACCGCAATTTTCTATGTTACCGATTTTGATCAAATAAAGTTTGACTAGTTCCCGACATATATAATTCATGAAACCTTTCTCAACATGCTTAGAATAGATGCCCTCTCCATACTCAATTGAGTTTTGGTCATAAAAACACTAATTGTGGTTAATTACGCCTAATGACATATTAATGACAAATTAACCAAGATTAGGCATAACACATAAGTGTTAATCAATAGCTTGTGATCTTAATTCTTATCTAGACATCCTTAGTATGATCATCAAGTACCAACACACTTAAGCCAATGTCACTAAAACAATATTTGTTATTAGAAATAACTTAGTGATTAATTAAGGCTAAATGAGGAACAATACTCTCAAGGTTAACTAGTAACGACTTGTAATCCTACAACACACTTAGATACATTTAGGATGGTGACCAAGTCCCAACCAGAGATTGCTCTTCCCTTGTGCATGTGTTGGACATTAATGTGTGCTTACACATTAATCAAGCAATATGTTATATTGCAATTAAACTTGTAAAAAAAAGCTTGAATTATAAGTTGTGCAAATATCTATATGATTGATCCTAGAATAACTATCTTTTGCTATGTGTGAGTATTACTTGCTACTTGACAATATGCTTAATACTCATAAACTTGTCAACTTGATTAATATGTTTGCTATGTGCTCACTAGTTAGGATTCAAGTAACTAACTTACTCCAATGAATTAAGTGTAAAATGGTTCACAATCAAATTATAGTCAATTGTCTATTTGGTCTAGTCTAAGTAACTAAGTGTGATTGCTTATTCAATAATGACTTAACTTTAATGTCTCTACATACTTCATGATTATCTTATAAAGACATCACTCAATTAATCTCTACCTAAACTTAAATGGAACATGACTTGAGATTAATTGAAACTAGGAAGTTAATGACATAGTGACTAGTCTTTAAAATTGAATCAAATGCATTAATGTGACTAACTAAGTCTTGACCAAACTGAGTTTTCCCAAAATATCAATCAAGACACTTCTCCAAGAATGTTGGGTTTGCCACTTTTGGAATGATAAGTCACTTTCATGCAATAAGACCAAATCTCACACACTTCATGCATATAGTACTTGTATAGGATGTTTGGTTTCTTTTGCAGGTGCTAGAAGAAGTAAAGGTGCCAAAATGTGGTGTTCAAATTTGAGTCAAACGGTTATACAACGGATACCAAATTTGGATTGGAGCACGCACGGTCGCACCACGGTCGACCGTGCAGGCAACCGTGTGTCAACGGCTATTTTTTGAATCCCACTATAAAAGGCAAACATTAAAGAGCATTTGAAGCTGACCCTCTTTCATATTTCAAAGGCTTATTTCCAGAGATCACAAGGGCTCTAATTACTACTCAAATGTGATCAAGCAAGAGAAGATTCTATGATCTTAGAGATATAGAATTTTGTTGTTGTAAACTTACTAATCAAAATCATTAATCTTGTGAGTTTACTTAGTGTAATGTATGTCATAGTATTGTCTTAGGATCATCATTGCAAAGTGTATAAGTCTTGTAACTAACTTCAATTAGTAGAAGCATAGGCTAGCTTAGTGATCTACTTCCTTAAAGGACTTAGGAAGTTGATTAATCTTATTTGGAGATTAATACTTGTTCAAGGTGAAGACAAGTTGATCTAGGTTGGAGTTGATCTTTCAAAGGGATAGAAAGATTAGGTTTGTTGTCTATCAAAGAAGTTGAAGACTTGTAAATCGGATCTCCATCTGGTTTGGAGAAAAGTGCTTAGTGAAGCAACAAATCCCGATTAGTGTAATCGGGGACTGGATTAAGGTGGATTAGTTAACATCTACCCGAACCAATATAAATCCTTGTGTCTATGTGAAATGTCCCGTTCTTATTATTTAAAAACGTTCCATATTAATTGATTTCGTTGCGAGGTTTTGACCTCTATATGAGACGTTTTTCAAAGACTGCATTCATTTTTAAAACAAACCATAACCTTTATTTCATAAATAAAGGTTTAAAAAGCTTTACGTAGATTATCAAATAATGATAATCTAAAATATCCTGTTTACACACGACCATTACATAATGGTTTACAATACAAATATGTTACATCGAAATCAGTTTCTTGAATGCAGTTTTTACACAATATCATACAAACATGGACTCCAAATCTTGTCCTTATTTTAGTATGCAACAGCGGAAGCTCTTAATATTCACCTGAGAATAAACATGCTTTAAACGTCAACAAAAATGTTGGTGAGTTATAGGTTTAACCTATATATATCAAATCATAACAATAGACCACAAGATTTCATATTTCAATACACATCCCATACATAGAGATAAAAATCATTCATATGGTGAACACCTGGTAACCGACAATAACAAGATGCATATATAAGAATATCCCCATCATTCCGGGACACCCTTCGGATATGATATAAATTTCGAAGTACTAAAGCATCCGGTACTTTGGATGGGGTTTGTTAGGCCCAATAGATCTATCTTTAGGATTCGCGTCAATTAGGGTGTCTGTTCCCTAATTCTTAGATTACCAGACTTAATAAAAAGGGGCATATTCGATTTCGATAATTCAACCATAGAATGTAGTTTCACGTACTTGTGTCTATTTTGTAAATCATTTATAAAACCTGCATGTATTCTCATCCCAAAAATATTAGATTTTAAAAGTGGGACTATAACTCACTTTCACAGATTTTTACTTCGTCGGGAAGTAAGACTTGGCCACCGTTGATTCACGAACCTATAACAATATATACATATATATTAAAGTATGTTCAAAATATATTTACAACACTTTTAATATATTTTGATGTTTTAAGTTTATTAAGTCAGCTGTCCTCGTTAGTAACCTATAACTAGTTGTCCACAGTTAGATGTACAGAAATAAATCGATAAATATTATCTTGAATCAATCCACGACCCAGTGTATACGTATCTCAGTATTGATCACAACTCAAACTATATATATTTTGGAATCAACCTCAACCCTGTATAGCTAACTCCAACATTCACATATAGAGTGTCTATGGTTGTTCCGAAATATATATAGATGTGTCGACATGATAGGTCGAAACATTGTATACGTGTCTATGGTATCTCAAGATTACATAATATACAATACAAGTTGATTAAGTTATGGTTGGAATAGATTTGTTACCAATTTTCACGTAGCTAAAATGAGAAAAATTATCCAATCTTGTTTTACCCATAACTTCTTCATTTTAAATCCGTTTTGAGTGAATCAAATTGCTATGGTTTCATATTGAACTCTATTTTATGAATCTAAACAGAAAAATTATAGGTTTATAGTCGGAAAAATAAGTTACAAGTCATTTTTGTAAAGGTAGTCATTTCAGTCGAAAGAACGACGTCTAAATGACCATTTTAGAAAACATACTTCCACTTTGAGTTTAACCATAATTTTTGGATATAGTTTCATGTTCATAATAAAAATCATTTTCTCAGAATAACAACTTTTAAATCAAAGTTTATCATAGTTTTTAATTAACTAACCAAAACAGCCCGCGGTGTTACTACGACGGCGTAAATCCGGTTTTACGGTGTTTTTCGTGTTTCCAGGTTTTAAGTCATTAAGTTAGCATATAATATAGATATAGAACATGTGTTTAGTTGATTTTAAAAGTCAATTTAGAAGGATTAACTTTTGTTTGTGAACAAGTTTAGAATTAACTAAACTATGTTCTAGTGATTACAAGTTTAAACCTTCGAATAAGATAGCTTTATATGTATGAATCGAATGATGTTATGAACATCATTACTACCTTAATTTCCTTGGATAAACCTACTGGAAAAGAGAAAAATGGATCTAGCTTCAATGGATCCTTGGATGGCTCGAAGTTCTTGAAGCAGAATCATGACACGAAAACAAGTTCAAGTAAGATCATCACTTGAAATAAGATTGTTATAGTTAGAGAAATTGAACCAAAGTTTGAATATGATTATTACCTTGTATTAGAATGATAACCTACTGTAAGAAACAAAGATTTCTTGAGGTTGGATGATCACCTTACAAGATTGGAAGTGAGCTAGCAAACTTGAAAGTATTCTTGATTTTATGAAACTAGAACTTTTGGAATTTATGAAGAACACTTAGAACTTGAAGATAGAACTTGAGAGAGATCAATTAGATGAAGAAAATTGAAGAATGAAAGTGTTTGTAGGTGTTTTTGGTCGTTGGTGTATGGATTAGATATAAAGGATATGTAATTTTGTTTTCATGTAAATAAGTCATGAATGATTACTCATATTTTTGTAATTTTATGAGATATTTCATGCTAGTTGCCAAATGATGGTTCCCACATGTGTTAGGTGACTCACATGGGCTGCTAAGAGCTGATCATTGGAGTGTATATACCAATAGTACATACATCTAAAAGCTGTGTATTGTACGAGTACGAATACGGGTGCATACGAGTAGAATTGTTGATGAAACTGAACGAGGATGTAATTGTAAGCATTTTTGTTAAGTAGAAGTATTTTGATAAGTGTATTGAAGTCTTTCAAAAGTGTATAAATACATATTAAAACACTACATGTATATACATTTTAACTGAGTCGTTAAGTCATCGTTAGTCGTTACATGTAAGTGTTGTTTTGAAACCTTTAGGTTAACGATCTTGTTAAATGTTGTTAACCCAATGTTTATAATATCAAATGAGATTTTAAATTATTATATTATCATGATATTATCATGTATGAATATCTCTTAATATGATATATATACATTAAATGTCTTTACAACGATAATCGTTACATATATGTCTCGTTTAAAAATCATTAAGTTAGTAGTCTTGTTTTTACATATGTAGTTCATTGTTAATATACTTTATGATATGTTTTCTTATCATAGTATCATGTTAACTATATATATATATATCCATATATATGTCATCATATAGTTTTTACAAGTTTTAACGTTCGTGAATCACCGATCAACTTGGGTGGTCAATTGTCTATATGAAACATATTTCAATTAATCAAGTCTTAACAAGTTTGATTGCTTAACATGTTGGAAACATTTAATCATGTAAATATCAATCTCAATTAATATATATAAACATGGAAAAGTTCGGGTCACTACAGTACCTACCCGTTAAATAAATTTCGTCCCGAAATTTTAAGCTGTTGAAGGTGTTGACGAATCTTCTGGAAATAGATGCGGGTATTTCTTCTTCATCTGATCTTCACGCTCCCAGGTGAACTCGGGTAATCTACGAGCATTCCATCGAACCTTAACAATTGGTATCTTGTTTTGCTTAAGTCTTTTAACCTCACGATCCATTATTTCGACGGGTTCTTCGATGAATTGAAGTTTTTCGTTGATTTGGATTTCATCTAACGGAATAGTGAGATCTTCTTTAGCAAAACATTTCTTTAAATTCGAGACGTGGAAAGTGTTATGTACAGCCGCGAGTTGTTGAGGTAACTCTAGTCGGTAAGCTACTGGTCCGACACGATCAATAATCTTGAATGGTCCAATATACCTTGGATTTAATTTCCCTCGTTTACCAAATCGAACAACGCCTTTCCAAGGTGCAACTTTAAGCATGACCATCTCTCCAATTTCAAATTCTATATCTTTTCTTTTAATGTCAGCGTAGCTCTTTTGTCGACTTTGGGCGGTTTTCAACCGTTGTTGAATTTGGATGATCTTCTTGGTAGTTTCTTGTATAATCTCCGGACCCGTAATCTGTCTATCCCCCACTTCACTCCAACAAATTGGAGACCTGCACTTTCTACCATAAAGTGCTTCAAACGGCGCCATCTCAATGCTTGAATGGTAGCTGTTGTTGTAGGAAAATTCTGCTAACGGTAGATGTCGATCCCAACTGTTTCCGAAATCAATAACACATGCTCGTAGCATGTCTTCAAGCGTTTGTATCGTCCTTTCGCTCTGCCCATCAGTTTGTGGATGATAGGCAGTACTCATGTCTAGACGAGTTCCTAATGCTTGCTGTAATGTCTGCCAGAATCTTGAAATAAATCTGCCATCCCTATCAGAGATAATAGAGATTGGTATTCCATGTCTGGAGACGACTTCCTTCAAATACAGTCGTGCTAACTTCTCCATCTTGTCATCTTCTCTTATTGGTAGGAAGTGTGCTGATTTGGTGAGACGATCAACTATTACCCAAATAGTATCAAAACCACTTGCAGTCCTTGGCAATTTAGTGATGAAATCCATGGTAATGTTTTCCCATTTCCATTCTGGGATTTCGGGTTGTTGAAGTAGACCTGATAGTTTCTGATGCTCAGCTTTGACCTTAGAACACGTCAAACATTCTCCTACGTATTTAGCAACATCGGCTTTCATACCCGGCCACCAAAAATGTTTCTTGAGATCCTTGTACATCTTCCCCGTTCCAGGATGTATTGAGTATCTGGTTTTATGAGCTTCTCTAAGTACCATTTCTCTCATATCTCCAAATTTTGGTACCCAAATCCTTTCAGCCCTATACCGGGTTCCGTCTTCCCGAATATTAAGATGCTTCTCCGATCCTTTGGGTATTTCATCCTTTAAATTTCCCTCTTTTAAAACTCCTTGTTGCGCCTCCTTTATTTGAGTAGTAATGTTATTATGAATCATTATATTCATAGATTTTACTCGAATGGGTTCTCTGTCCTTCCTGCTCAAGGCATCGGCTACCACATTTGCCTTCCCCGGGTGGTAACGAATCTCAAAGTCGTAATCATTCAATAATTCAATCCACCTACGCTGCCTCATATTCAGTTGTTTCTGATTAAATATGTGTTGAAGACTTTTGTGGTCGGTATATATAATACTTTTGACCCCATATAAGTAGTACCTCCAAGTCTTTAATGCAAAAACAACCGCGCCTAATTCCAAATCATGCGTCGTATAATTTTGTTCGTGAATCTTCAATTGTCTAGACGCATTAGCAATCACCTTCGTTCGTTGCATTAATACACAACCGAGACCTTGCTTTGATGCATCACAATAAATCACAAAATCATCATTCCCTTCAGGCAATGACAATATAGGTGCCGTAGTTAGCTTTTTCTTCAATAACTGAAACGCTTTCTCTTGTTCATCATTCCATTCAAATTTCTTCCCTTTATGCGTTAATGCAGTCAAGGGTTTTGCTATTCTGGAAAAGTCTTGGATGAACCTTCTGTAGTAACCAGCTAGTCCTAAAAACTGGCGTATGTGTTTCGGAGTTTTCGGGGTTTCCCACTTTTCAACAGTTTCTATCTTTGCCGGATCCACCTTAATACCTTCTTTGTTCACTATGTGACCGAGGAATTGAACTTCTTCCAACCAAAATGCACACTTTGAAAACTTAGCGTACAATTCTTCCTTCCTCAATACTTCTAACACCTTTCTCAAATGTTCACCGTGTTCTTGGTCATTCTTTGAGTAAATAAGTATGTCATCAATGAAAACAATGACAAACTTGTCAAGGTATGGTCCACACACTCGGTTCATAAGGTCCATGAACACAGCTGGTGCATTAGTTAAACCAAACGGCATGACCATAAACTCGTAATGACCGTAACGTGTTCTGAAAGCAGTCTTTGGAATATCATCTTCTTTCACCCGCATTTGATGATACCCGGAACGTAAGTCAATCTTTGAATAAACAGACGAGCCTTGTAGTTGATCAAATAAGTCGTCGATTCTCGGTAGTGGGTAGCGGTTCTTGATGGTAAGTTTGTTCAACTCTCGGTAGTCGATACACAACCTGAATGTACCATCTTTCTTCTTGACAAACAAAACAGGAGCTCCCCACGGTGATGTGCTTGGTCGAATGAAACCACGCTCTAAAAGTTCTTGTAATTGGCTTTGCAGTTCTTTCATCTCGCTGGGTGTGAGTCTGTAAGGAGCACGAGCTATTGGTGCAGCTCCTGGTACAAGATCTATTTGAAATTCAACGGATCGATGTGGGGGTAATCCCGGTAATTCTTTCGGAAATACATCGGGAAATTCTTTTGCAATGGGAACATCATTGATGCTCTTTTCTTCAGTTTGTACTTTCTCGACGTGTGCTAGAACAGCATAGCAACCTTTTCTTATTAGTTTTTGTGCCTTCAAATTACTAATAAGATGTAGCTTCGTGTTGCCCTTTTCTCCGTACACCATTAAGGGTTTTCCTTTTTCTCGTATAATGCGAATTGCATTTTTGTAACAAACGATCTCCGCTTTCACTTCTTTCAACCAGTCCATACCGATTATCACATCAAAACTCCCTAACTCTACTGGTATCAAATCAATGTTAAATGTTTCGCTAACCAGTTTAATTTCTCGATTCCGACATATATTATCTGCTGAAATTAATTTACCATTTGCTAATTCGAGTAAAAATTTACTATCCAAAGGCGTCAATGGACAACTTAATTTAGCACAAAAATCTCTACTCATATAGCTTCTATCCGCACCCGAATCAAATAAAACGTAAGCAGATTTATTGTCAATAAGAAACGTACCCGTAACAAGCTCCGGGTCTTCCTGTGCCTCTACCGCATTAATATTGAAAACTCTTCCACGGCCTTGTCCATTCGTGTTCTCCTGGTTCGGGCAATTTCTAATAATGTGGCCTGGTTTTCCACATTTATAACAAACTACATTGGCATAACTTGCTCTGACACTACTTGCTCCGCCATTACTCGTTCCGACACCATTTGTTCCTTTCGTTCTATTAACCCCTGGTCCGTAGACCTCACACTTCACCGCGCTATGACCATTTCTTTTACACTTGTTGCAAAATTTGGTGCAGAACCCCGAGTGATTCTTTTCACACCTTTGGCATAGCTGCTTCTGATTGTTGTTATTGTTGCGGTTATTATTGTTGTTGGGATGATTGTTGTAGTTGCTGTTGTTGTTGTTGTTGTTGTTGTTGGGCCGTTTGTTGTAGTTGCGATTGATGTTGCGATTGTTGGGATAATTGTTGCGATTATTGTTGTAATTGCTGTTGTTGTTGTATTGGTGATTCTTATCACCGTTTTCCTCCCACTTTCTTTTGACTTGCTTCACATTGGCCTCTTCAACAGTCTGTTCTTTAATTCTTTCTTCAATCTGGTTCACTAGTTTGTGAGCCATTCTACATGCCTGTTGTATGGAGGCGGGCTCGTGTGAACTTATATCTTCTTGGATTCTTTCCGATAATCCTTTCACAAACGCGTCGATCTTCTCTTCCTCATCTTCGAATGCTTCCGGACACAATAGGCACAATTCTGTGAATCATCTTTCGTACGTGGTAATATCAAATCCTTGGGTTCGTAACCCTCTAAGTTCTGTCTTGAGCTTATTGACCTCGGTTCTGGGACGGTACTTCTCGTTCATCAAGTGCTTGAATGCTGACCACGGTAGTGCGTACGCATCATCTTGTCCCACTTGCTCTAGATAGGTATTCCACCATGTTAACGCAGAACCTGTGAAGGTATGCGTAGCGTGCTTCACTTTGTCCTATTCAGTACACTTACTTATGGCAAACACCGATTCAACCTTCTCGGTCCACCGTTTCAATCCTATCGGTCCTTCGGTTCCATCAAATTCCAAAGGTTTGCAGGCAGTGAATTCTTTGTAGGTGCATCCTACACGATTTCCTGTACTGCTAGATCCAAGGTTATTGTTGGTATGTAGCGCAGCCTGTACTGCGGCTATGTTTGAAGCTAGAAAAGTACGGAATTCCTCTTCATTCATATTCACGGTGTGTCGAGTAGTCGGTGCCATTTCCTTCAAAATAGTTAAATGGAACAAGTTAATCATACAGAATATTAAGAGTAGTTAATAGTATTTCGTAGCATAATATGAACTCATTTATAAAAGCTTTTTCTTCATATTAGCGTTTTATAAGTTTAAATTCGGGTAGTACCTACCCGTTAAGTTCATACTTAGTAGCTAATATACAATTCAACTACTACAATTCTATATGAAAAACTGATTATAATAATATTTCACGTTCAAACTTTTATACAATATTTTACAAACTTACAATACCGCTTATTTTACATAAAGCATGAAATATAGCACACAATAACTTTGATACAACATAGTTGTGAAGACAATTCTAGCTAGTACACAAGTCGTTCAGCAAAGGCAATAAAGACACGTAATTCATACGTCCAGAAACAAGTCATGCATTCTGGTTTTACTAGGACTACTTCCCATCCTTGGTCTTGTGCAACATAACCGTTATGGCCGTTGATAAGACAGCGTGTTGTAACGTCATCAAAGGGACGAGGGTTACGTAATGTCCAACAGTCCCGTAATAATCTAAAAACCTCATTTCTTACCCCAATTACCGACTCCGTCACTTGTGGAAACGTTTTGTTTAATAGTTGTAGCCCGATGTTCTTGTTCTCACTTTGGTGAGAAGCGAACATTACTAATCCGTAAGCATAACATGCTTCTTTATGTTGCATGTTAGCCGCTTTTTCTAAATCACGAAGTCCAATATTCGGATATATTGAGTCAAAATAATTTCTTATCCCGTTGCGTAAAATAGCATTTGGGTTCCCCGCAATATATGCGTCAAAGTAAACACATCGCAACTTATGGGTTTCCCAATGTGATATCCCCCATCTTTCAAACGAAAGTCTCTTATAAACCAAGACATTCTTGGAACGTTCTTCGAATGTCTTACAAACTGATCTCGCCTTAAATAGTTGTGCCGAAGAATTCTGGCCGACTCTAGACAAGATTTCATCAATCATGTCTCCGGGTAGGTCTCTTAAAATATTGGGTTGTCTATCCATTTTGTGTTTTTAAACTGTAAAATAGACAAGAGTTAGATTCATAAAAAAAATACTTATTAATACAAGCAATTTTTACATATATCATAAAGCATAAGAACACTATATTACATATATTACACCACACGAATACAACTATCTTATTCCGACTCGCTCGTTTCTTCTTCTTCGGTTTTGGTTCGTTTTGCCAAGTTTCTAGGGATATATGATGTTCCCCTAATACGAGCCGTCGTTGTCCACATTGGTTTAGAAAAACCTGGTGGTTTAGAGGTTCCCGGGTCATTGTTACAACTTAAGGACTTCGGGGGTTGACGATACATATAAAGTTCATCGGGGTTGGAATTAGATTTCTCTATTTTTATGCCCTTTCCCTTATTATTTTCTTTTGCCTTTTTAAATTCAGTTGGGGTAATTTCTATAACATCATCGGAATTCTCGTCGGAATCCGATTCATCGGAGAATTGGTAATCCTCCCAATATTTTGCTTCCTTGGCGGAAACACCATTGACCATAATTAACTTTGGTCGGTTGGTTGAGGATTTTCTTTTACTTAACCGTTTTATTATTTCCCCCACCGGTTCTATTTCTTCATCCGGTTCCGATTCTTCTTCCGGTTCCGACTCTTCTTCCGGTTCCTCTTCGGGAACTTGTGAATCAGTCCACAAATCATTCCAATTTACATTTGACTCTTCATTATTATTAGGTGAGTCAATGGGACTTGTTCTAGAGGTAGACATCTATCACATAATATCAAACACATTAAGAGATTAATATATCACATAATATTCATATGTTAAAAATATATAGTTTCCAACAAAAATGTTAAGCAATCATTTTTAAAGAAAACACGGTCGAAGTCCAGACTCACTAATGCATCCTAACAAACTCGATAAGACACACTAATGCAAATTTTCTGGTTCTCTAAGACCAACGCTCGGATACCAACTGAAATGTCCCGTTCTTATTGATTAAAAACGTTCCATATTAATTGATTTCGTTGCGAGGTTTTGACCTCTATATGAGACGTTTTTCAAAGACTGCATTCATTTTTAAAACAAACCATAACCTTTATTTCATAAATAAAGGTTTAAAAAGCTTTACGTAGATTATCAAATAATGATAATCTAAAATATCCTGTTTACACACGACCATTACATAATGGTTTACAATACAAATATGTTACATCGAAATCAGTTTCTTGAATGCAGTTTTTACACAATATCATACAAACATGGACTCCAAATCTTGTCCTTATTTTAGTATGCAACAGCGGAAGCTCTTAATATTCACCTGAGAATAAACATGCTTTAAACGTCAACAAAAATGTTGGTGATTTATAGGTTTAACCTATATATATCAAATCGTAACAATAGACCACAAGATTTCATATTTCAATACACATCCCATACATAGAGATAAAAATCATTCATATGGTGAACATCTGGTAACCGACAATAACAAGATGCATATATAAGAATATCCCCATCATTCCGGGACACCCTTCGGATATGATATAAATTTCGAAGTACTAAAGCATCCGGTACTTTGGATGGGGTTTGTTAGGCCCAATAGATCTATCTTTAGGATTCGCGTCAATTAGGGTGTCTGTTCCCTAATTCTTAGATTACCAGACTTAATAAAAAGGGGCATATTCGATTTCGATAATTCAACCATAGAATGTAGTTTCACGTACTTGTGTCTATTTTGTAAATCATTTATAAAACCTGCATGTATTCTCATCCCAAAAATATTAGATTTTAAAAGTGGGACTATAACTCACTTTCACAGATTTTTACTTCGTCGGGAAGTAAGACTTGGCCACTGTTGATTCACGAACCTATAACAATATATACATATATATTAAAGTATGTTCAAAATATATTTACAACACTTTTAATATATTTTGATGTTTTAAGTTTATTAAGTCAGCTGTCCTCGTTAGTAACCTATAACTAGTTGTCCACAGTTAGATGTACAGAAATAAATCGATAAATATTATCTTGAATCAATCCACGACCCAGTGTATACGTATCTCAGTATTGATCACAACTCAAACTATATATATTTTGGAATCAACCTCAACCCTGTATAGCTAACTCCAACATTCACATATAGAGTGTCTATGGTTGTTCCGAAATATATATAGATGTGTCGACATGATAGGTCGAAACATTGTATACGTGTCTATGGTATCTCAAGATTACATAATATACAATACAAGTTGATTAAGTTATGGTTGGAATAGATTTGTTACCAATTTTCACGTAGCTAAAATGAGAAAAATTATCCAATCTTGTTTTACCCATAACTTCTTCATTTTAAATCCGTTTTGAGTGAATCAAATTGCTATGGTTTCATATTGAACTCTATTTTATGAATCTAAACAGAAAAAGTATAGGTTTATAGTCGGAAAAATAAGTTACAAGTCATTTTTGTAAAGGTAGTCATTTCAGTCGAAAGAACGACGTCTAGATGACCATTTTAGAAAACATACTTCCACTTTGAGTTTAACCATAATTTTTGGATATAGTTTCATGGTCATAATAAAAATCATTTTCTCAGAATAACAACTTTTAAATCAAAGTTTATCATAGTTTTTAATTAACTAACCCAAAACAGCCCGCGGTGTTACTACGACGGCGTAAATCCGGTTTTACGGTGTTTTTCGTGTTTCCAGGTTTTAAGTCATTAAGTTAGCATATCATATAGATATAGAACATGTGTTTAGTTGATTTTAAAAGTCAAGTTAGAAGGATTAACTTTTGTTTGCGAACAAGTTTAGAATTAACAAAACTATGTTCTAGTGATTACAAGTTTAAACCTTCGAATAAGATAGCTTTATATGTATGAATCGAATGATGTTATGAACATCATTACTACCTTAATTTCCTTGGATAAACCTACTGGAAAATAGAAAAATGGATCTAGCTTCAATGGATCCTTGGATGGCTCGAAGTTCTTGAAGCAGAATCATGACACGAAAATAAGTTCAAGTAAGATCATCACTTGAAATAAGATTGTTATAGTTAGAGAAATTGAACCAAAGTTTGAATATGATTATTACCTTGTATTAGAATGATAACCTACTGTAAGAAACAAAGATTTCTTGAGGTTGGATGATCACCTTACAAGATTGGAAGTGAGCTAGCAAACTTGAAAGTATTCTTGATTTTATGAAACTAGAACTTTTGGAATTTATGAAGAACACTTAGAACTTGAAGATAGAACTTGAGAGAGATCAATTAGATGAAGAAAATTGAAGTATGAAAGTGTTTGTAGGTGTTTTTGGTCGTTGGTGTATGGATTAGATATAAAGGATATGTAATTTTGTTTTCATGTAAATAAGTCATGAATGATTACTCATATTTTTGTAATTTTATGAGATATTTCATGCTAGTTGCCAAATGATGGTTCCCACATGTGTTAGGTGACTCACATGGGCTGCTAAGAGCTGATCATTGGAGTGTATATACCAATAGTACATACATCTAAAAGCTGTGTATTGTACGAGTACGAATACGGGTGCATACGAGTAGAATTGTTGATGAAACTGAACGAGGATGTAATTGTAAGCATTTTTGTTAAGTAGAAGTATTTTGATAAGTGTATTGAAGTCTTTCAAAAGTGTATAAATACATATTAAAACACTACATGTATATACATTTTAACTGAGTCGTTAAGTCATCGTTAGTCGTTACATGTAAGTGTTGTTTTGAAACCTTTAGGTTAACGATCTTGTTAAATGTTGTTAACCCAATGTTTATAATATCAAATGAGATTTTAAATTATTATATTATCATGATATTATCATGTATGAATATCTCTTAATATGATATATATACATTAAATGTCTTTACAACGATAATCGTTACATATATGTCTCGTTTAAAAATCATTAAGTTAGTAGTCTTGTTTTTACATATGTAGTTCATTGTTAATATACTTTATGATATGTTTTCTTATCATAGTATCATGTTAACTATATATATATATATCCATATATATGTCATCATATAGTTTTTACAAGTTTTAACGTTCGTGAATCACCGATCAACTTGGGTGGTCAATTGTCTATATGAAACATATTTCAATTAATCAAGTCTTAACAAGTTTGATTGCTTAACATGTTGGAAACATTTAATCATGTAAATATCAATCTCAATTAATATATATAAACATGGAAAAGTTCGGGTCACTACACTATGTTCTTTACATTACTTCATTTATCATTTTGAACATATACACTACACACATCAATTTTGAGTTGAATTGGTTGATCAAAGTTAATCAAATTTGGTGATCAATCGAAAAAATGTTAAAAACGTATCAAGTAACTATTCACCCCCCTCTAGTTACTTAAAATTGGTATCAGAGCGGTTGCTCAAATCATTGCTCTATAAACGATTGCAAAAGCGTCAAAATTCATTTTGTGCAAAAACTTGAGTCAACGATTCTCGGATCAACTCAAACTATGGGATACTTGGAAGAATTGGTGAAAGAAGCACCAATCTTTGATAAGATGAATATTGATGTGTGAAAATTAAGATTTGAGTCTTATCTCAAATCCAAATATTACTACTTGTGGAGAATAATCAAAGTAGGAGACTTTGTACCACAAGCTAGTTCAAGACTAGTGAAGTCAACATTTCAAAACAATGATGTATTGAAACAATTTGATGCAATTTCACTACTTCATGAAATTCTTCCTAGTGAAGAAAGATTAAAGATAATTTCATGTGAAAGTGCAAAGGAATGTTGGGATTCACTATGTTCTCAAAAAGTGGAAAACTCTAGGAGTTTAAAGGATAAAGGAATAAGGAAGGATTTGGAAAAGGTTGGTGATTCTCAAGCAAATGCTTTGAATGGAAATGAAGACTTTTGCCTCGTGAGTTCTTGGAATGATTTGGATCAAGATGGTCAAAGTGAAGAAGAGGTTGAATCTCCTTTCAAAGAAAATGATGTCTCAAGCATGGATTGAGGTACATGTATTATATCCTTCTAATTATGAAGAATTGTTGGATGATTACAAGACTATTAAATTTGTGTATGATAGTAGTCGTGACAAAGTAAAACTTTTAGAGAAAAAATTACACAATGTTAGACAACTTAACAAAACCTTAATTGATGAAAACAACGCTTTGAAAAGAAAATTTGAAAGAATGATTATTTGTGATTCATCAAGAGGTAAACGTGAAATGAATATATGTCACGACTCTAGCAAACACAAATCATGTAATCAAAGTCCATTGTCTATTATTATGAAAATTGAGAACATGGGAAAAATGGACCAAGCTAGCAATTAAATGGTAGGGATAAGTCAAGGATTGAGTAATCTTAAAATAAATTAAAACCAATGACCAAAATACTAATGAGAATAACCTTCTCAAAAGGACTTTGTATTAATGAAAGGTTTTCTTACAAATGCAAAATTGTTTTTGAAAAATGATTTTAAAAGATTAGTGAAGGTAGCTTACTTGCATTAGGATTGTGTGTTTGTGTGAAACTATGTATTGCATGCTAAATTCAAGATTGATGAGTTTTGTGTATACTATGTGCATAATCGAATATATATATATATATATATATATATATATATATATATATATATATATATATATATACATATACATATACACACACACATATAAATATAGTATATTACGTGTCATTTATGATTAAACATCGGGAGGATGTAATCATTCAATGTTAGGAAAAGAAAACATGTCCTCAAGTATTCTATAGAACCTAAGAATCGTCAAAACGTGCTCAAAGAAAGAAGAAGTGAAGAAATAGGTGATCAGAAGGATCCACGGCAGCATCACGGCTGACCGTATACCTGACCGCAGATTCCTAACCTGTACGTGTGAAAATTCCTGCACGGCTAACACCACGATCGACCGTGCTTCGACCATGCGTGGTCTGATTCTGTTTTAAATTAAATTAAGCCCTCACTTTTATTACTTTCCAACCCACTTCAAAACACACACACTTACACACGGCGGAGGAGATCAACCGCACGAAGAAGAACGCTCATTCCTTCAATCTCAATTCCTACTTTCGGTATGATTAATCCTTACTTTTCTAGCATTCAATTGTGTTTGTATGATGAATTAGGGTTATGAAGAAACCCTAACTAGAATGAACCAAAACTTAAATTGATGCAAACAATCAAAATTGTTCTTGAAGAACAACTTGAAAACGATTGTAGTAGTACCTATCTATGCGTTAATTTAACAATGAATAATTTTAGGGTTCATTATACATCTAGGTTAGATTTTCATAAAATCATTGCTTATATGATATGAATGACATTGTTGCTAATTGAGTGTAATAATGTTAAATGTCAAAACATGTGTTGATGATCTCAAAAGTCTAGAACACATATGAACTTTGTGAAAATTTTAATCTAGTTGCAAACTCATTGACACTAATGAAGAGTGAAAATGTGAAGAATATTAACATCAAAACATCTAAGTATTGATAATAATTAAAGTTTGCAAAACTTGTTGCCTACAATTGAAATTATGCACTTTGAATTAATTTGAAGTGTCAATGCGCAGAAAATGGCCAATCAAGGAGAAAGCTCATCCAACTTTCGTCGACACCAATCGTCACTTAACAGAGAAAAAGTGAAAAATTGAACAATGGCAGAAGGAAGAAGAATTGAAGCCGAAGATTTTCCTAAAATGGTAGCAGCTTTCTCATATTTAAACTGGGATGTATTTCTTGATCTAAATGGACCAATTTATCCATCACTCATTCGAGACTTTTACTCTAGCTTCATCTATACCAACGGATCAGTTACCTTTAGGCTAAAAGCTTCAAGAACAATGGTAACACTTCAAGAATTTAGAAAACTTCTAGGAGTTCCCGCAAGTGGACAAAGATTCTTCCACACAGGACACAGTCTGACCTATCTTCCTGATTTCATCAATAAATATGCTGCTATTCAAACACTGTGTGAAGACAACGCTTGATATTGCTCAATAACATTATATATATCTATCGCAATATCGTGTAAAATACTCTCGAATCAAGGATAATGAAAGCGTTTCTACAAGTGATAGGCCAAGATATGTAAATTTGTATCGGAGAGTGATTTGTAAAGAGTTTTGATGATTTATGACCGTGGTTGATCCCGATACAAGTTCAGGTCAAATTAGCGCTCTAAAATGGTAAAACAAGGCTTCAAATGATTGGGACTTCGTCCATTTGAAGAGAGAGTGCAAGAAAGCAAGACAGTAAAATTTATTACAATGGGACGCCGTCCAGATCTATGGGACGCCGTCCAGCTTTTTACACTTGGACGCCGTCCAATAAATTGGGACGCCGTCCAAGCCTTTAAAATGGGACGCCGTCCAAAAGCCAGGATGTCGTCCAGAAGTAGGTTTCAGCCTACTTTTACTTTCTGACCTACTTTCTCCACTTTATAACCTCATTGATTGAAGACCAGTTTACCAGATACGAACCAGAGAGTACAGAGACGAATTTTGGGAGCACATCAAGTTTTTGGCACCGCTGCCGGGGACAGTTTTGTGTCAAAATAGAATTATTGACTAATTTGTGATTAAGTAGTTTCTTAATTATTTTAAATTATTAATAGTCTTTGAATTTTAAACTTATAGAATCGGTGCATTTAATAGTTTTGTTAGTTGTGTGATTGACAGATTTTAGGTTGCATATGCCACATACCCGAAGTTCAGATTCTCCATTACTTACACCGCTTACGGAACCTGATAGAAAGCTTGGTAGGATCCCAAAAGAAGTACTTGAACTTTTTGAATCATCATCAAAGCAGGAAACTTTTGAGTCGGAATCAAGTACAACCAAGCCGAGGTATTCTGAATTTGGTGAGCCCGTTCCTCCTCCAAAATTTGAAATGGAAGGAGAAGCAAGACCGGTGGTACCAAGACAATCAATGGCGGCCAAGATGAAGGCAACCCGAACCGGACAAGGTAGTGCCATTACTCCGCCCACTGGTGAGGTAAATTTTGAAATAAAAGGACCTATTCTCCAAATGATTAATAACAGGTGTCAATTTAGTGGTGGTCCAAATGAAGATGCAAACGAACATATTCGTCTCTTTCAAGAGATATGTCTTCTTTTCAAACTTAAACCAGACACTGACCATGCCATATTTTTAAGACTTTTCCCATGGACACTCCACGGGGAAGCACGAAGTTGGTTAGATTCATTGGCCGAGGCTACGATAGAAACTTGGGATGGTATGTTGAAAAAATTTCTTAAGAAATATTTTTCAGCATCTAAGTCCGCGAGGCTCCAACACGAAATTACCCAATTCTGTCAAAAGCTGATGGAAACCTTGTACGAAGCATGGAATCGATTTTCCAAAATGCTGAGAGGTTGTCCAAACCATGGTTTGGATACCTTCCAAAAAGTCCAAATCTTTTACAAGGGTTGTGATGTTGCAACCCGAATTTCCATTGATCAAGCGTCCGGAGGTTCACTCATGGACAAAACCGAGCAAGAGGCTTATGAGATAATCGAGAAGCTAGCCGATTATTCTCATGAGTGGCATCAAGAACGACCAATTACTCGTAATGCTCAATTTCAAAGCGCCGGAGCTTATGATGACCTTAGTTCCCTAAGTGTGAAAATAGACGGTGTTGAACGAAACATGGACAAAATCACCAAGGAAATTCATAGCATGAAAGTAGGTTGTGAATACTGTGGTGGTCTCCATTTAGGAAAAGATTGTGATGCCGGTTTAACAATGGCTCAAAAAGAAGAAGTGGCTTTCATAAGCCAAAGAAATAATAATCAATTTCAAGGAAGAGCCCAGTTTAACCGAAACTTCAACAACCCCTACAACCCTCAAGGTCAAAATTCCAATTACCAACAAGGGTCAAGTAACGGGTTTCAACAACAAACTCCGGGTTTTATCAAAAATCCAACAGGAAGAGAAAAGTCAAATTTGGAGAGTATGTTGGAAAAGTTGATTGCATCACAAACTCAACTTGTCACAAACATAAACCAAACAAACGAGAAAAACGAACACCAGTTTAGAAACCAACAAGCCTCAATTCAGAATCTAGAGAAGCAAATGAGTGGTTTAGCTAGTTTACTTAGTGAGAGAAAACCAGGAAGTTTACCGGGCGATACTAATAAGAACCCTTGAAATGAGCACGCCAATGTTATTACCACACGGAGTGGTTTAGCATACGATGCTCCAAGAATGCCCGAAAATTCTGATTTCAGTGTTCCGTTGAACAAAGATGATGAACCGGTTAAGGAGCCGGAACAAGTGGTTGAAAAGGAATAACGGGAGAAACCCGTAGTGAAGCCATATCAGCCACAGCTCCCATACCCAAGAAAGCAGCAACAAGAAAGGCTAGAAGCCGAAAGGTCAAAATTTCTAGATATGTTTAAACAAATTAACATAAATATGCCTTTCATTGATGTAATCTCAGGTATGCCCAAGTATGCTAAGTTCTTAAAAGACTTACTTACTAATCGGAAGAAAATGGAAGAACTTTCATCCGTCACCATGAATGCTAATTGTTCCACAATTTTGATGAACAAAATACCAAAGAAGTTAGCAGATCCTGGAAGTTTTACCATACCATGTCTCCTAGGAGATTTGGAATGCATTAAAGCATTAGCGGATTTAGGGGCTAGCATTAATTTGATGCCTTATTCATTATATGTTAAGCTAGACCCCGGGGTACTAAAACCAACCCGAATGGCAATTCAACTAGAGGACCGCTCTGTTAAATTCCCTCGTGGAATTTTAGAGAATATGTTAGTAAAAGTGGGTACCCTAGTATTTCTGGCCGATTTTGTAATTTTGGACATGGAGGAGGACACACGTGTGCCTCTTATATTGGGTCAACCTTTCCTCAATACCGCTAGAGCTATGATAGATGTTCATGGGCAGAAATTGACCCTTAGCATTGAGGATATTAAGGTCACCTTTTCCGTTGACCATGCCCTGCAATACCTCGAGTCTACTGATGATCAATGTTATTATTTGCAAACCGTAGACACATATTCAGAGTTGTTGCAGGAATTTCCAGAATTGCAAGGTTCGGGAGAATGCATTTTTGTGGAAGGTGATGAAGAGAACATGGTGGAAGAAGTGGAGATGTTGACCGCTTTGATGGCTAACGGTTATGAGCCAAATGATGAAGAATACAGAAAGTTGGATTTAAAAAATGAGTACCGATGCAAAACATCGATTGAAGAACCTCCCGTTTTGGAACTGAAGCCACTTCCAAGTCACTTGGAATATGCTTACCTTCAAGAGGATTCTACTCTCCCGGTTATCATTTCATCCGAACTCTCTGTAAGTGAGAAGTCTAAACTTGTTTCCATGTTAAAAGCCCATAAACCGGCTCTAGCGTGGAAAATTCATGACATCAAGGGTATAAGTCCCTCTTATTGTACTGATATTGCTAAAATTGAACATATATTTAGGTGCAATATCAGTCCAAAATAATAAGTTTTTATTTGTATTTGTATCACTTTTCGGTTGTAATTGTATAAATATCTAAAAGTGAAAGACGGAGTGTAAAAATGAAAAATATATCGAGAAACGTCAGAACACAAAGTAGTACAAGTAACGAAGCACAAGGAACAAGTCCACGAAGCAAGAATTGAATGTCGACATAGGAAAGTTCGTTGGCATCTACACTTCAAAAGCTTAGATTAAACTATATTAAAATGTTAGGACATGTTTTCTACTTTTCTGTTTTTAATTCACAAGACTACAAGAGTGATACTAGTTGAAGGATATTTAATTCGCATGATAGTCAAAAATTGGCACTATGATTAAACAATTATTAAAATTTTTAGGTATGTGTCTAGAAAAATGATTATATATGGAACGAGAGGGGGTCATATATTGCATATACTCCGTAAATGTAAGGGTGTAGGAGGAGTTCAGTCTTCGGACTGATACTCTGTACTGTAATACTCCGTAGTAATATTTAGTAGTAATTATTATTTAGTGTGATCATTTAGTATTGTATGGGTGTTTGTAATGCAATTTTTCTACCGTGTGAAGATAATGAAAGCTATGAATTTGTATGTAAGTCTTATTTACTCTTTTATTATGTATTGTAGCTAATTTATTATTATGCTTATTCAACCCAAGTAGTTGTGATGTTTGACTAAAATAGGAAATGGGTTAATCTAAATTTGTACAACGGTTAATATTTAAATAAAGAACGACCTTAAGAGAAATTGGGATTTTAACTATTAATGGGTATGGTAATTAATTAACTAAGTGACGACTTGTTAAACACATTACACTTATACTTTTAATTTGATATATGTATAAATAATCGCATACGTTGACCGGACACGGAAGACGGATTATTTATATATATAGAGAATCATTCATTGAAACGGACACGTGAATGAATTAATAATTAAAAGACTAGTTAAAATTAAGGTGGGTTATATTCAGTGACAACTGGTATAATTATTGACATACGTGACAACCGCGTCATACCATTTAAATATTAATTAGTTAGAATATTTAACTGTGGTTACAAGATAGAATGACGAGGATACTCGCATTTGATGCTTGTAATTATAGGACTGTGCTGGACAACTCCAGGTAGACATCTTAAATATTCTACGGGTACAAAGGAAAATTAACCCAAGGTAAAAAGTAAAAACTCAAAAGTCAAACATCGTAACAACGGAAGTTAAATAAGCATAATACTCTTTTATTGTATTTTTATCTTGTTTAGTTAATTTGTATTTACTTTTACCGGTTTAACTTTTACCTTTTTACTGTTTTAGTTTAATTTTGCCTTAGCTGTTAAGTTTATAAGTAAAAACTCATAAAAAGACAATCGGTCGTTAACGGTAAAAACCCTTAAAAATTACCATTAGCTATAAAAGTAAAATTAGAATCCCTAAATAGAAAATAGAAATAACAAAGCTTTCCCGTGGAACGAACTTCGGATTTACTCTAACTATATTACCATACGATTAGGTATACTTGCCTATTGTGTTGTAGTAAAAATTAGGTTTAGTCTGTAAATAAAATAATAATAAAACTTGTAGGTTAAAAATATATACCACTACGAACACATCAAGTTTTTGGCGCCGCTGCCGGGGAAAGCGCGTTATTTTGATTTTCTTTTTGGGAATTTTAACTTTATTTTTATTAATTTTAGTTTTTGTAAAATAATATAAATAGATTTTTCTTTTGTTATAAAACTTAAAAAAAATAGATAATAACTTAATTTAGAATTAAAACATAAGTTTTTGTTTATTGTAATATAACTTAACAAGTAAAGTGGGCTGGCTCAATTGGGCCAAATGAGCTGGATAGTTGTGTAAAAAATAAAAAAAAATAAATGGAAGGCCTCCATAGGATTCGAACCTAGGACCTTCAGCTGACCAACACACCCCCAGGCCACTGATCCGCTGTTGTGTTTGTTATTTTGATAGGGTTTTTAATATTTAAAGTTACTGTACGGTCAAATGAGTTTTAATTATTAATTATTATTTAATTTAAGAAGGGTTTAGATTAATTTTTATTATTTATGTAAATTAGGTTATTGTTAAATTATTATTATTAATTAGTTTTTAGTTTTTAGTTTAGTTTTTAAAATTTAAAATCTTAAAAATACAAAAATATTTTAGACTTTAAGATTTAGCTAAAATTTGGCCATAACAAAATAATGGAAAATTTTGAAGAAAAAGCCTTGGAAACTCTTTTTGAAATCCAAAATAAATTAAATCAATACTCTCAAATAAGTGTTGATGATAATTCGTTCGGTCAATCTTGGATCACGAATAACGAAACAATAACTGGTAGTGAAATCTGTGGAGATTATCACTCAACATGGGAATGTTATTATTACGTTCCTATGGAAACTTATGCACCCATGGAACCTGAATGGAATGATTATGAAGAATATAATTCAAATTGAGATTATTCCCAAGAATATATCCAAACTCAACAACTAGAGGACGAGGAAAATTATGTGTCTGAAATTTTTTTAGATTATATGAAAATCAAACTCGAAGAACTTAACGCTCAAATTGAACAAAAGAGAGAGTTTGCAAATAGGCAAGCTGAAACTCTATCAGACTACACACCTGTTGATCTGAGGAGTATTGTGCAAGAAAATCTCATATCATCGAATTTTGTTGAATTCGAGAGCTCCGAAATCACCAACTATCCCGATGATACTTTTTATTCAGTCTTACCAATTTCACAACATACCGACACATTAGCCTCTACCAACAAAATCATCGATCCATCAATGGATGAAGAAGTAAGGGTGACAAATTGGTACTCTTGGGAAAACGATAACGTTGAAAATTTTACTCCCGAGATCAAAATAGTGGGACCGATAATGATCGTTAATGAAGAAGAATTTACTTCGATCCCACAACATACCATTCCAAAACATTCCACTAATCTTCCACAACCTTCATTAGATGATCACACCTCGGATTCTACCCAAACGGGTGAAAGAGGTGACGACTTTAAGCCGGAAGAGGAATTGTTTGGAATTGTCCACCCTAAAGAAATATGTGCGTCAGTGTATAACGATCCATTTGACCAAGAACCAGAAAAGAGACTAATCCATATTCTGAAAGCTACACTTAAAGGAGAATTAAAAAGTGACACTCGGGTAGGTTTAGAATTTTATAATTCTAAACTAATTGATATATTATATACCACCCGAGATGTAAATAACTAGCTCACTATTTTAATTCGTGGAACTTTTTCACCGACTTCACGTGTCGTTCGATAAGTGTGGGGAAGTCCAGCCCCACTTAAACGTTAAAATTTGGGGAAGAGTCGAGTGTAACGACTCAGAATTAAACATGCACAAGGTTTTAGTGTTAATTTTCACAGTAAATATTTTTGTGTGTTTTGTGTGTTGTGTGTTTTGTTTGTTTGTGTGAAAAACAGGTAAAAGGAGCATTTTTAAAGACTAGCAAACAGTTCAGAAAAGAAACTATTTTGACGAAAAACATGTGTATGATAGCAATCAAAGGAATGAACGATGTTGCGCACCGTCTGTCATCCTGCAATTCTATGGTATCTTTAACTATCTTTCTACACTATATACCCTCGTGAATTTATCGTTGTAGTCTGATTCCATGTAAGTGAGGGCATTGCATGATCTTAAGTGTGGGGAGGAGTTATAAATTCTCTCGGGTTTATACACTTGGCTTATTTTCTAAATTTTGTGAAAAATTTTAAAATTTTTCAAATTTTTAACTAAATGAATTCAAATCTTGTTTATATATATTTATGAATGATAAAATTAGGTGTCAACACTGAAATTATTGTTACCCTCTAAAAGGACATAAATTGAGAAACAAACCAAACGCTTGAATTTATTTATTAGAAATGAAAAGATTCATGAAAAAAGCCAAGTGTGGGGAGAATCTACCAAGTTATTATCTATCACATGTTTGCAAAGAATTATTATTGCAGGTGCTTTTTCTTTGGACTATATATAATTGTTTTACCCGTAAAAATAAAAATGGCTCTTCAGGATGGCTTAACTCCATCCTTAAAGGAAGTAAAGTCTTCCGAAAAAGACACGCACTTTTTGATTTAGCTTAAGAAGTTGTCGTCCAGACCAGTTGTAGAGTCTACGAAAAACCTTGTAAAGTTTTCTCGAAAATCAGCTGGAAATCCACGGACCTCAGCATCAAACAGGGTCGCCAAGTGGTCGGACTTATCCTAACCATGAGAGGATTTGTCTTGTAAAATGGGGAGGACGCCTTGCAAATCAGCTGGATAAGACTGATGAACCAGATCCCCAGAAAGGATAATCTCCTTAAAGATTAAAATTCTGCATTTAAGCCTGATATTACTCAATCCTTGAGATTGACCTTAAAGATTGAGAATTACAAACTCATGGAATTCGATGATATCTACACTCGAACTTGATCGAGAAAATGTTTTGAAAAATATAAAACCGATTTGTTTTCAAAAATTTATTTTCAATGCGTTCATTACTGTTGAACGTAAAATCCTAGGAATTCATCGGAATTCATTAGGTCACCTGAACCAAATCGGGTGTCAACCGTACGAATGGTGGTTTCATAGCATGGTCAAAGACATGACCTTGTGCTAGACCAAAAACTTCTAGGGTGATCTTTACTATTTCTCCTACAAAGGATAGTAATTGCATCCGACACGATATTGACCATGATTTTATGCAATGTCTTAAAAGACATCACCTTAACAGTTTCTTGTTCATCGCTCTCCTTTACAACCGGACGGTAGTTTGCCGAAAGGTAATATACGGAACAAGTAAACTGGATGTGTGCTTTCCAAATACAGGGTTAGCAGTGGGTACATAAAGCCAAAGTTTTAGCTTAAAATCAAAAGAAAATATGAAACCCACAACCCACAAAAATGTTTATGAAAACTTACACCGGTAATGGGTTAATCCGAAAAACGTGTCTAGTGTAAAAACTAGCATGCATTTTCAAAACACAAAACATTTTCATTAGGTTCCTATTTTCCCTAAGGATCCAAATTTTTCTAAGTCACGTAGGACTTTAACTACGACCCTTAAGTTTCATTAACTTGAAACTTGATCGTTGTTATGAATTGAATTGACGGAAAACGCTTCTAGATTAATATCTAGAGGTAGTATGAAATTTGTACCGTGACTTGAAAAAAAAAATTATCATCATTGTATATAGTGTGAAATAAAGTGTGAAAAATAAAGGAGTAAATTGTGTGAAGTGTGATTTATATTATTTCGGAGTATTTGGAGTTCAGTATTGCTTGAGGGCAAGCAATGTTCAAGTGTGGGGATTTGATATTGCTAAAATTGAACATATATTTAGGTGCAATATCAGTCCAAAATAATAAGTTTTTATTTGTATTTGTATCACTTTTCGGTTGTAATTGTATAAATATCTAAAAGTGAAAGACGGAGTGTAAAAATGAAAAATATATCGAGAAACGTCAGAACACAAAGTGGTACAAGTAACGGAGCACAAGGAACAAGTCTACGAAGCAAGAATTGAATGTCGACATAGGAAAGTTCGTTGGCATCTACACTTCAAAAGCTTGGATTAAACTATATTAAAATGTTAGGACATGTTTTCTACTTTTCTGTTTTTAATTCACAAGACTACAAGAGTGATACTAGTTGAAGGATATTTAATTCGCATGATAGTCAAAAATTGGCACTATGATTAAACAATTATTAAAATTGTTAGGTATGTGTCTAGAAAATTGATTATATATGGAACGAGAGGGAGTCATATATTGCATATACTCCGTAAATGTAAGGGTGTAGGAGGAGTTCAGTCTTCGGACTGATACTCTGTACTGTAATACTCCGTAGTAATATTTAGTAGTAATTATTATTTAGTGTGATCATTTAGTATTGTATGGGTGTTTGTAATGCAATTTTTCTACCGTGTGAAGATAATGAAAGCTATGAATTTGTATGTAAGTCTTATTTACTCTTTTATTATGTATTGTAGCTAATTTATTATTATGCTTATTCAACCCAAGTAGTTGTGATGTTTGACTAAAAATAGGAAATGGGTTAATCTAAATTTGTACAACGGTTAATATTTAAATAAAGAACGACCTTAAGAGAAATTGGGATTTTAACTATTAATGGGTATGGTAATTATTTAACTAAGTGACGACTTGTTAAACACATTGCACTTATACTTTTAATTTGATATATGTATAAATAATCACATACGTTGACCGGACACGGAAGACGGATTATTTATATATATAGAGAATCATTCATTGAAACGGACACGTGAATGAATTAATAATTAAAAGACTAGTTAAAATTAAGGTGGGTTATATTCAGTGACAACTGGTATAATTATTGACATACGTGACAACCGCGTCATACCATTTAAATATTAATTAGTTAGAATATTTAACTGTGGTTACAAGATAGAATGACGAGGATACTCGCATTTGATGCTTGTAATTATAGGACTGCGCTGGATAACTCCAGGTAGACATCTTAAATATTCTACGGGTACAAAGGAAAATTAACCCAAGGTAAAAAGTAAAAACTCAAAAGTCAAACATCGTAACAACGGAAGTTAAATAAGCATAATACTCTTTTATTGTATTTTTATCTTGTTTAGTTAATTTGTATTTACTTTTACCGTTTTAACTTTTACCTTTTTACTATTTTAGTTTAATTTTGCCTTAGCTGTTAAGTTTATAAGTAAAAACTCATAAAAAGACAACCGGTTTTAACGGTAAAAACCCTTAAAAATTACCATTAGCTATAAAAGTAAAATTAGAATCCCTAAATAGAAAATAGAAATAACAAAGCTTTCCCGTGGAACGAACTTCGGATTTACTCTAACTATATTACCATACGATTAGGTATACTTTCCTATTGTGTTGTAGTAAAAATTAGGTTTAGTCTGTAAATAAAATAATAATAAAACTTGTAGGTTAAAAATATATACCACTACGAACACATCATGTACGCATAAAATTTTAATGGAAGATAACTATAAGCCATGTGTACAAAGACAAAGGCGACTGAACCCTAATATGCAAGAAGTCGTTAAAAAGGAGATTGTCAAACTCCTTGATGCAGGTCTTATTTACCCAATTTCGGATAGTCCTTGGGTGAGTCCGGTCCAATGTGTACCCAAAAAGGGTGGCATGACCGTTATCACCAACGAAAATGATCAATTAATTTCCACTAGGACTGTCACGGGTTGGAGGGTATGTATTGATTACAGAAAATTAAATGATGCTACCCGAAAAGACCATTTTCCCCTTCCTTACATTGATCAAATGTTGGAAAGGTTGGCAGGAAAGAATTTTTATTGTTTTCTTGACGGTTTTTCGGGATATTTCCAAATCCCTATAGCACCCGAGGACCAAGAGAAAACCACCTTTACATGCCCTTATGGTACTTTCTCTTATCGACGTATGCCCTTTGGCTTATGCAATGCTCCTGCCACCTTCCAAAGGTGTATGGTAGCTATTTTTCATGATATGATTGAAGACTTTATGGAAGTATTCATGGATGACTTTTTAGTCTTCGGTGATTCTTTTGACTCGTGTCTTAACAATCTTGAGCGTATGTTGATAAGGTGTGAAGAATCTAATCTTGTACTTAACTGGGAAAAATGCCATTTTATGGTAAGAGAGGGCATTGTTTTAGGTCATAAAAGTTCCTCTGCGGGACTGGAGGTGGACAGAGCTAAAGTGGAAGTCATAGCTAAATTACCACCACCGTCAAACGTGAAAGGTGTAAGAAGTTTTCTGGGGCACGCCGGTTTCTACCGTCGGTTCATTAAAGATTTTTCTAAAATTGCGACCCCAATGAACAAACTTCTTGAGAAAGACTCTCCATTTGTCTTTACGGACGAGTGTCTCAAAGCCTTTAACCTCCTTAAAGCAAAACTCACGCAATCACCCATTCTCATATCACCGAATTGGTCAATCCCATTCGAACTTATGTGTGATGCTAGTGACTTTGCTATTGGTGCCGTCTTGGGGCAAAGAATTGAAAAACATTTCCAGCCCATTTATTATGCTAGTAAGACATTGCAAGGAGCCCAACTTAATTACACTACCACCGAGAAGGAACTCCTGGCAATTGTCTTTTCATTTGATAAATTCCGATCTTATTTGGTACTAGCAAAGACGGTTGTCTATACAGACCATTCAGCATTAAAGTACTTGCTTGCTAAGCAAGATGCTAAACCCCGGTTAATACGTTGGGTCTTGCTTTTGCAAGAATTCGACATTGATATTAAAGACAAAAAGGGGGCCGAAAACCTAGCTGTCGATCACCTTTCTCGACTTGAGTACCCGAATCTTGAGGTTCTCCATGAGACTGTTATCCAAGATAACTTTCCGGATGAAAATCTCATGAAAATTGAGAAAATCGACGATCCTTGGTTTGTTGACATATCCAACTATCTTGTTGGAGGGTACTTAGAAACCGGTTGGTCATATCAGAAAAGAAAAAAATTCTTTAGTGACCTGAAATACTACTTCTGGGAAGATCCATATCTTTTTAGGCGTTGCGTAGATGGTATGATTCGGAGGAGCGTTTCGGGAAAGCAATGCACTCAAATTCTTCTTGATTGTCACCGTGGTCCAACGGGTGGGCACTTTGGTCCCCAAATTACGGGGAGAAAAGTCTACGAGGCCGATTTTTATTGGCCTACAATATTCATAGATGCCTACGCCATTTGTAAGGCTTGTGACGCGTGCCAACGGGCCAGTCAAATCACTAAACGGGATGAAATGCCTCAACAAAGCATCCAAGTATGCGAGGTGTTCGATGTTTGGGGAATTGACTTTATGGGGCCCTTTCCAAAATCTCATTCTTATCTCTACATACTCGTAGCCATTGATTATGTTTCCAAATGGGCGGAGGTAAAACCTCTCCCCACAAATGATGGCCGAGTTGTAGTAAACTTTTTGATGGAACTTTTCTCTAGGTTTGGCACTCCAAAAGCTCTTATCAGTGACCGGGGCACCCACTTTTGCAACAAGCAATTAGAAAAGGTGTTGAAGAGATATGGAGTAATCCATAAAATTTCAACATCTTATCATCCCCAAACAAGTGGGCAAGTAGAGAATACCAACAGGTCGTTAAAACGCATACTTGAAAAGACCGTTGGTGTAAATCCAAAAGAGTGGTCAGTCAAGTTAAACGATGCATTGTGGGCCTTTCGCATGGCCTACAAAACACCAATTGAAACCACTCCTTTCCGTATGGTATACGAAAAAGCATGCCATCTTCCTTTGGAGATTGAACACAAAGCGCATTGGGCGCTAAGGGCATGTAATTTGGATTACCAAGAGGCGGGTCGGTTACGTTTGACCTAGTTAAATGAATTAGACGAGCTGAGGCTTGAAGCCTATGACAACTCTCTAATTTACAAAGAAAAAACCAAACAATGGCACGATAAGAGATTGAAAAATCCAAAGGAATTCATGGAAGGGGATCGTGTCCTTGTTTACAATTTCCGTTTCAAATTATCACCAGGAAAGCTTAAGTCCCGATGGACGGGACCATTTGTTGTAAGAAAGGTGTACCCTTATGGTACAATTGAAATGGTGAACTGGAAGGGTGATACTTTTAAAGTGAATGGCCACCGGGTCAAGCACTATGTTGATGGTCCCCTGGAAATCGAAGATGAGGTTAGCCTCAACTTCGACATCAAAGCATAAATCGATATGGGGACGAGTTTGGTGAACGACTCGTTAAAAAAATGGTTTACAAGTGTAAATATTTTGAATTGTGTGTACGATTGTTTTTAGTTTTGTGCAAAATGATTTACGTTTGGATTATAAACTGGCGAGTGTCGAAAAATTTGGTCAGAATCTTGTAGTTAATCTGGACGCCGTCCCATATTTTAAACCTGGACGCCGTCCCAAAAATCTGGACGCCGTCCCACTCTTTAAAGTTGGACGCCGTCCAGCAATCTGGACGCCGTCCAACATGTCTGACTCAGAAAAAAATACGCGTTTTAAGGCTTATCCAACCCATTTTTCATCCATAAAACACACTTCTATCATATTTTCTCTGCCAAACATGAACCCACTCCCAAAAACCCTAATTTCTTACTTCAAATTCGTGATTTCTTCTATCAATTCCAAGCTCCAATCATGTTTTCTAGGGTATGGTTACTTGATTTTCACACTTTTCTTTCTCAATTACTTGAATTGTATGTTTATATGTATACATTGGTGAAAGATGAGTGTGGGGTGTTTGATTTTCATGATTCTTGTTAAGATTAACATACCTTAGTTGTTTAATTACCCATATTGTCTTGATTTTGCAAAAATTACATGTTTTTAGGGGTATGCTCATGATTCTAGGGTTTGTAGTAATTGAATCCGAATTTAGGGTAATTAAGTCAAGATATTGAGTTTGTGTATGATGTTAATGAAACTTGTAAAGTGTTTAATTGTTGTTGGTGATATAAATGTCAATTTGGTCGGGTCATAATTTGAATGTTCTTGAATTTTTAGCATATTTTTGAATTGTAATGATCTTATGAAATATGTATGCATGACTTTCACTTGTTTAGACCTGTTAAAGTAGATTGATGGTATGGAATGCTATAATGTAGTGGCATTATAATGGTCCTTTTGAGCTAAAATTGTGAAAATTTGTGTTATGATTTGTGATGAATATCATTAGAATGCAAGTTTAAATGCTATGACCTATGAACACAACATGCTTGAGTCCTAAGTTGATGCTAAATTGTGAATTTGTGATTTTCATTTTTGAAAGTGTATTAGCGAGTTTGTGTTGACTTTGGTTGAAAATTTTGAACATACGCTTTTGCTTAAATGAATCATAATGCTTATGAACTATGAATGGAATGACTAAGTGCTCTTGCTATCCGGTTATGTTTTTAGCTAACATTAACACAACGGTTTCTATGTTCTCGTGGTTTGGTGTTATTATGTTTTGCAGGGACAATCTAGCCGAAGAGGTCAACCCAAGAGAGGTAGGACATCAGGTTTGGTTCCACCACCACAACCACATTCATCATCATCATCTGGCGAGGAAGAAGAGGAGGATCTAAATGATCCTCAAGTTTGGTTGAGACAAGTTCAAAACGACAAAGATTACGCAGAAACATTTGATAGGATAAACAGTAGGCCTATAAATGCCACGTGGTACTTTATTTGGGGCCCATTGGATGAGGCGAATATGCACCAACATGTTTCTCGTTTGCTAGCCATCCCCTACGATAGGATCGTTACCTACGCATGGGAGCACATTTTTAGCATCCGCGAACCAATTTTTCCGGTGTTACTAAAAGAATTTTACTCAACTGTACGGTTTAATAATGTTAGGGATTATTTGTCGAATGATTTTCTTCGGTTTCGGTTAGGGGGCGAATATAGAAGGATAAGCAGATTTGAGTTGTGCAGAGTGTTGGGGATTTTTGAGGAACTTACCGACAACCAATTGGGTGATTACTTGCGGGGTTCCGATTACGTTGGTTGAGTTCCCTTTAATGAGATTTCTTATTGGCGAAGAATTTGTGGGCCAAATGCATCTACACCATTCAAATCGTGCAGACACAGGTATAATGAGATTGCATCCCTGGATGATAGACTTCTTCATCGAATTATCGCATGCACTTTCAATGCGAGAGTCGAAAGTAACGAAAAGGTTAAAATGTTGGATCTATGGATAATGGATCAAATAAAACGGGGTTGCTATACTGATATTCCTGGATTGATAGGAAACTATTTTCTGGCCATCGCTATCGAGACACGGAGAGAAAAGCCGCTTCTTGGAGGTGTGATGACCCGGAAATTTCTGACCAAATTTAAACTTAATCTTTGTATGAGTAACATTTTCGACACGATAAACAAAGTCTGTAAAACTGAATCTCAAAATTTTTGAACTATTTTCATATATTCAAATACCTTTCGGTTGTTCTCGACGATTCGCGAACAATTATATGTATATAGATACATATATATATATACTATAAATTGAAAACGTAACAATGTATTAATTTTTATGATACCGTACATTAAACTTATTGGTTAAAATATTTATTTGAATATATATGATAAGTTGGAATATTAATTGTATGAATAACTTACGACGTATATTTAAAACGTGTTTATGAATGTTGAAAATATATATTAACTTGGTCATAAAACAATTTGTTATTATATATATATATATATATATATATATATATATATATATATATATATATATATATATATTAACAAATAGCGAGACAATGATTTATAGAAGTAAATGACCAAAACACTCGAAAGTTTAAGATACACTTTGAATGATATAGTTTATTGATAATTTAAGACTATATTTTGACAAAAGTACGAGTCACAAAACGTAAATTGCGAGTTTTCTAAGCGTACGAAAATGCGTTCGAGAAACCGAAACCGGGACATAAGTCGAGTGACAACGTACTAGTCATCGGAACAAAAATTACAAGTCAACTATGCATGTGAATTTAATATAATATATAATTAATTATATAAATTAAATATATTATATATATAATATAAAATTATGTCGACAAACAAGAAGTTAAAAATTTGTGAGTTGTCCTAGGGTGCCATGCGATCGCATGGCCTTGAAGCACAAATCCCATGTGATCGCATGGGGTACTTTTTCAGAAAAGGTTCTATAAATTGCTCAGTTTTCACACTCTTTCTCTAAATCATATATTACTCCGTATTTTATTTATTATTATTATTATTATTATTATTATTATTATTATTATTATTATTAAGATTAATATTATTATTAATCTTATTATTATTAATATTATTAATTAGTATTATACATAAAATACTACGACGAGGTTATGAGCGTGTCACTTTCAAAATGGTTTTCAAGCGGGATAGAGCTAAGGAAATTATGGGTTATTGCCAAGGAGGTTATGGGTAATGTTCGGGGGTATATTTGTGAATCAAACCTAGTATTTATCATCTCCGTTACGTCTACGTACTTTCCTACAATATTGAATCTCAATACTGATACGTAAGCACTCATATCTTATATTTTATATATTAATTATGTATCCATGTCTAGTGCTCGAGTATATATATTTATATATGCTTGTATGCTAAATTTCATCGTTAAACAGTTTATAATGAATCACTAATTAAATACATATATTACTGGTAAAAGGTATATGATATACATGTTTTTTAAAAGCTGGCGAAAAATCAATAACTTTTCATTTAGATATCGAATAGTTTCGATGAACGGATTAAAAGATATGATCAACTGAATTATGATTGACGTTAATTGAAATTGCTTTTGAATCTGCAATTAAGATTTAAACAACTTGTTTACGAGACTGATAAAGTGAACTTTTAAATATTACCAACCGAGTAAATGAATCCTTATATAAGGCACGTCTCGTTTTGTTGAACTATTGTCAAAATTGACTTTTTGAAACGACTTTGGATAACTATTATATGTCAATCTCGAGCATTAAGATTGTGATACACTATGACCTGACCTAGCTTAATAGACATTTATTGACCAACATATGTTCTCTAGGTTAAGATCTACGATTAATTGGTAATCTGAGTTTCGGTCACATTTTGGTGAACAACTTTATATGCTGCTAAGGTGAGTTTCATTTGCTCCCTTTTTAATTGCTTTTGCAATCTATATTTTTGGGCTGAGAATACATGCACTTTATTTTAAACGCAATGGATACAAGTACATACTAAATTCTACACCGAGTTTGAACTGAAAATCCCTTAGCTTTGGTAACTAGTAACTGCCGGTTATAAGAACTGGTGGGCGAGAGTAGTAGTATATGGATCCATAGGGCTTGATATCCCCGTCTGAGCTAGAGCACTAGCCTTTTAACGGACGTATGCTATTTGAGAAGCGTACACGTTGGTTTGCGTGTATTATTAAGATGATTATACAAAGGGTATAAATTATATATACATTAAGTTTAGTTACCAGGGTGCTCAATTTCGTAGAATATTTTGATAAACGTTTCGGATGAAACAACTGAAATCTTGTGATCCACCTTTATATACAGATTATGCGAAACACTAAAACTATGAACTCACCAACCTTTGTGTTGACACTTGTTAGCATGTTTATTCTCAGGTTCCCTAGAAGTCTTCCGCTGTTTGCTTATATGTTAGACAAGCTATGTGCATGGAGTCTTACATGGCATATTTATCAAGGAAACGTTGCATTCACCAAATCATTACCATGTATCTTATTTTGACTGCATTGTCAACGGAATTACTATTGTAAACTATTATTTACGGTGATTGTCTATATGTAGAAATCATCAGATGTCGAAAACCTTTGATTTAAATATTCATTTATGGTGTGCCTTTTCAAAATAATGCAATGTTTACAAAACGTATCATATAGAGGTCAAATACCTCGCAATGAAATCGATGAATGACGTGTTCGTCCATATGGATTTGGAGCGATCGTCACAGTTGGTATCAGAGCGTTGGTCCTAGTGAACCAGGTCTTGCATAAGTGTGTCTAACTGATAGTTGTTAGGATGCATTAGTAAGTCTGGACTTCGACTGTGTCTGCATGTCAAAAGTTTTGCTTATCATTTCTTGTCAGAAATTACCTGTCTATCATCTTAAGTCTAAACGCGTCTTATTGCATTGATTGCATAGATAGTGTATAGGCAAAATTCATATCTTGGCATATCTATTACAGTAAACTTTGACTGCCATGTTCCAAAAATTTCTCCGTAATTTATGGGATTTTGGTATTATATATACATATGTAAATTATGTATTGAAGAGTACCAATCAAATTCTATAATCTATTTCATATCAAAAATTATCTCTCTAATTATACAAGATGGATCCCGTATCTAGTTCAAATTCCTTAAATTCCGACAGTTATTTCGATATGGATATTCACCTGAACTCTGAAGAAAGTGTAACCGGAATGGATCAACCAATCAGCCATCACCTATTCTGGATGAATTGGGGATGGGTTTGTAGCCTACTTAATTATTGGGGACAAGAAGAAGGTGATCCCTTCCATCCACCACATTCACCTCTTGGCGAAGAACCTGAAGCACTTACCGGCGAACCTATTCGTAATACTATTTTCTCTCTCATTTCCAGAGTATCTCATCATGATCATATACTATCCCATATTATAAATCTTATTTATCCGATTGTCCGAACCACCGATCATCCCGGTATAATAGAAGAAGTCAACGAGCTTCGTGCTCGGGTAGTGGCTTTGGAGAATATGGTGCAAGGCTTACGAACACCAGCAGCAGCACCCGCAACATAACCGGTACCACCATCATCCACACCAACAGGATCATTACCACCACCAACAACCACATCCGCATCACACGTCTCAACATCACAATTTGTACCTCGGATATCAACATCATACGCACCATAGGTACCAAGAAGTACCAGCAACGACAAATGATGAAGTATGGATTCATAACTTCATCGGAGAAACATTCTACGGTGATTATGTAATTTCTAAAGTTTAGAGATTATGTATTCTAGCCTTAACCCTAAATCAGATAGAGTAGAAACCCTTATTCGAATGGTGTAAGATACAAGCTAGACTTGTTTTACCAACAGCATCAACAGTACCCTTAGCCTCACCAGCACAGTCAGTGCTGTCAACATCGTCAGAATCAACAGCACCTCTAACATCACAAGCTCCATCAGTTCAAGAAAGCACCGTGGACATCATTACGAGTCAACAACGAGTATATTGTATTAATGAGTTATGAAGTAATAACTCAATTCATCTAAAGAATTTATATGTATATCTTATATATATAAATTTTAAAACCATCATGAATCTTTTCGTACTAAGCTATTACGTGTGAATTTTAAGGGGTAGATACTACTCGGTTAATTCATATTACTAATATGCTATGATGTACATCCTTCGTTAACAACTTAACCATCGTTAACTACAAATATCTGTTTCAACTCAATGAATTCCATTTCATAATGAACTTAGTGTATTAATCAATTACATGTTTGATTTTACACTTTTATCTTCGATGTACTCGGAACTTTCTAGAAAACATCATTTATATCCTATGAAGTTCATAAGAATTCCACGAGCATCAACATCCTTCACCGAGGAATAAGAATAAATAATGAAGTATTGATTTCATTAGTGAAATACTCCGCGAAGATTATGTAATCCTTAATGTTTTAGAGATTATTCATTCAATTCAAAAATCAAATGAGCTTAATATGATATTAACTCATCAAATCTGTATTACATCTGAAGAAAATATACATAAATATATTTTCATAAAGACGGTAAAAAAATTCTTTTGTACAAAGTATTAATTGTGAAATCTTTAACGGGTAGGTAATACTCGGGAAATATATAAGTTCACAATTAATATGTTATACTGTACATTCTTCAACTTTGATTCAAAAATTATTAACTATGCTCACAGCGATATACAACCGTTTCCATACAAATTCAGTTACATATTCTGATTTTGAAAAATCAGAATCCAAGCCAAGATTTAACAGAAAACATCACTCTTAGATTCTTACATCTTTCAAATGCTATACTTTGACTTCAAAACTGTGCTAGAACATCACTTCTATTCATAAACCCAGAAAAAAAATTGTATCGTTCAAAATTCTAGAACATCATATGTATCTTGACAATTACAATCTTCATGCAAACCCTTCATACTTTTGAAAACACCTCGGATTGATAACCAACGATTCGGTTATGATAACTTTGAATGCTGATGAAGCAGCAAAAACTGTAAACGACCTTAACAGCCAAAAGTTTGATGATAAAGAATAGTGTGTTGGCAAAGCTTAGAAAAAGAGAAGGTTTGGAACTGGAAAACGGATTGAGCAAAGTATGAAGGAGGCTGTGGATAAATCACAAAGACTAAACCTGCCTTCAAAGAATCCAAATTATTCAGTATCTGCTGAAGCCATTAACGAATACCTTGCTTCCGAATCTAAACCCTTGCGGACAATATTCTTCATCATCCTCTGATATTAGAAATTCTAAGATATCATCGTATCTTTCATTATAAATATCCTCCATATTTCTGGAGATAATTCCATAATCATTCTCATCGGAAATCAATTTTCTCCTTGCGATATATGTGTAACATCATAAAAGAAACTATTTTAGTTTCTAGATTCTGAAATCTTCGAGTTTAAAATATGAATATTTTTGAAGCGGTGTTGGGAACTGAAGCATGAGTTAGTATAATATAATGACACTTGATCAACGTGATTATATTACAGTAAGTCATGCTGAGTTTCTAATGGAACGTGATAAAGGTTTACAGATCATACCCTCATTATAAACCATGTTACATAACTCTTTCATTCTATTTAACCTCTAAACTATCAAGAAAATATTTTCTTAATGATTCGGTATTTTTTGAGGTATTCTGGTAATTTGACAAGTCAGATTGTGCTATTACCGTTTTTTTTAAACATTAATTATGTTCATTCTGAAATTCATACCTACGAATTCTGGACCATTATTCGTTTGATTTAAAGTCGGGAAGATAAAACAAAAGCATGAAGCTTCAAAATATCAATGGGAGTATATATAAATCACAGTAAATTGGAGAGAGTATTAACTGTGGATGTCAATGATTATGGAAAGACAGAAGCAGAGACATCGAAATATAAGGAAAGATATAAAACCCAACAACCACTCAGAAATTACAAACCGTGTATATCAATGTGTATAGCAATATAAAGACACGGGAGAATGAAAAACACTATAACCCCAAGGTAATGGTAGAAGAAAATAACTTCCTCCGGTGGTAGATGAAAAAGAAGAATGACAGATATATGAAAGTTAGGAGTATATCAAGAATCAGAACTGGATGAAGCATTTTTACAATCTTTTGAAAATAGGAAATGAGGAAGAAGATGTAAGAGTGATGAAAATAATGAAACGGAAGAGGTCAATTTATAGCGAAATATCAAACATAGCAATCGAGGAAAGTTACACATTTAATCAAAAGAAATCTTAATTTCCTTAAATTCCGAAGAATCAAATCTTATTTAGATTATGAAGATTTTCTATTCCTTAAATTACAGAAATCAATCGTTAATATGTCAAGAGTTAAGACGAATTTCTATTCTCCATTTCACTCTTTTACGATAACTTCTCTCATACACTTCGAATAATCGGATTATTTTATCCATATTATTCAACGGTGATAAAACTCTATTTATCAACACATAAATGGCATGAAAACATTTTTATTGTTCGTCATGACAACCTCACTCAAATTTCGGGACGAAATTTTTTTAACGGGTAGGTACTGTGATGACCCGAAAATTTCTGACCAAATTTAAACTTAATCTTTGTATGAGTAACATTTTCGACACGATAAACAAAGTCTGTAAAACTGAATCTCAAAATTTTTGAACTATTTTCATATATTCAAATACCTTTCGGTTGTTCTCGACGATTCGCGAACAATTATATGTTTATAGATACATATATATATATACTATTACTTGAAAATGTAACAATGTATTAATTTTTATGATACCGTACATTAAACTTATTGGTTTAAATATTTATTTGAATATATATGATAAGTTGGAATATTAATTGTATGAATAACTTATGACGTATATTTAAAACGTGTTTATGAATGTTGAAAATATATATTAACTTGGTCATAAAACGATTTGTTATTATATATATATATATATATATATATATATATATTAAAAAATAGCGAGACAATGATTTATAGAAGTAAATGACCAAAACACTCGAAAGTTTAAGATACACTTTGAATGATATAGTTTATTGATAATTTAAGACTATATTTTGACAAAAGTACGAGTCACAAAACGTAAATTGCGAGTTTTCTAAGCGTACGAAAATGCGTTCGAGAAACCAAAATCGGGACATAAGTCGAGTGACAATGTACGAGTCATCGGAACAAAAATTACAAGTCAACCATGCATGTGAATTTAATATAATATATAATTAATTATATAAATTAAATATATTATATATATAATATAAAATTATGTCGACAAACAAGAAGTTAAAAATTTGTGAGCTGTCCCAGGGTGCCATGCGATCGCATGGCCTTGAAGCACAAATCCCATGCGATCGCATGAGGTACTTTTTCAGAAAAGGTTCTATAAATTGCTCAGTTTTCACACTCTTTCTCTAAATCATATATTACTCCGTATTTTATTTATTATTATTATTATTATTATTATTATTATTATTATTATTATTATTATTATTATTATTATTATTAAGATTAATATTATTATTAATCTTATTATTATTAATATTATTAATTAGTATTATACATAAAATACTACGACGAGGTTATGAGCGTGTCACTTTCAAAATGGTTTTCAAGCGGGATAGAGCTAAGGAAATTATGGGTTATTGCCAAGGAGGTTATGGGTAATGTTCGGGGGTATATTTGTGAATCAAACCTAGTGTTTATCATCTCCGTTACATCTACGTACTTTCCTACAATATTGAATCTCAATACTGATACGTAAGCACTTATATCTTATCTTTTATATATTAATTATGTATCCATGTCTAGTGCTCGAGTATATATATTTATATATGCTTTTATGCTAAATTTCATCGTTGAACAGTTTATGATGAATCACTAATTAAATACATATATTACTGGTAAAAGGTATATGATATACATGTTTTTTAAAAGCTGGCAAAAAATCAATAACTTTTCATTTAGATATCGAATAGTTTCGATGAACGAATTAAAAGATATGATCAACTGAATTATGATTGACGTTAATTGAAATTGCTTTTGAATCTGCAATTAAGATTTAAACAACTTGTTTACGAGACTGATAAAGTGAACTTTTAAATATTACCAACCGAGTAAATGAATCCTTATATAAGGCACGTCTCGTTTTGTTGAACTATTGTCAAAATTGACTTTTTGAAACGACTTTGGATAACTATTATATGTCGATCTCGAGCATTAGGATTGTGATACACTATGACCTGACCTAGCTTAATAGACATTTATTGACCAACATATGTTCTCTAGGTTGAGATCTATGATTAATTGGTAATCCGAGTTTCGGTCACATTTTGGTGAACAATTTTATATGCTGCTAAGGTGAGTTTCATTTGCTCCCTTTTTAATTGCTTTTGCAATCTATATTTTTGGGCTGAGAATACATGCACTTTATTTTAAACGCAATGGATACAAGTACATATTAAATTCTACACCGAGTTTGAACCAAAAATCCCTTAGCTTTGGTAACTAGTAACTGCCGGTTATAAGAACTGGTGGGCGCGAGTAGTAGTATATGGATCCATAGGGCTTGATATCCCCGTCTGAGCTAGAGCACTAGCCTTTTAACGGACGTATGCTATTTGAGAAGCGTACACGTTGGTTTGCGTGTATTATTAAGATGATTATACAAAGGGTATAAATTATATATACATTAAGTTTAGTTACCAGGGTGCTCAATTTCGTAGAATATTTTGATAAACGTTTCGGATGAAACAACTAAAATCTTGTGATCCACCTTTATATACAGATTATGTGAAACACTAAAACTATGAACTCACCAACCTTTGTGTTGACACTTGTTAGCATGTTTATTCTCAGGTTCCCTAGAAGTCTTCCGCTGTTTGCTTATATGTTAGACAAGCTATGTGCATGGAGTCTTACATGGCATATTTATCAAGAAAACGTTGCATTCACCAAATCATCACCATGTATCTTATTTTGACTGCATTGTCAACGGAATTACTATTGTAAACTATTATTTACGGTGATTGTCTATATGTAGAAATCATCAGATGTCGAAAACCTTTGATTTAAATATTCATTTATGGTGTGCCTTTTCAAAATAATGCAATGTTTACAAAACGTATCATATAGAGGTCAAATACCTCGCAATGAAATCGATGAATGACGTGTTCGTCCATATGGATTTGGAGCGATCGTCACAGGAGGCCACTATATCACGAGGCTTGCTCGTCACTTCAACATAGATTTCAGCCGATTGATGGAGTGTACTAACGTCATGAAACCATTAAAGAAAATTTCTTATATCAACGCTGAAATTCTTATGAAGGATGGAAATGGGCATTTAATGCCTTTTGTGGCAGGTGGCGCGAGTAGTAGTGGAGCAAACGTGCAGCAGGAATAGCAGGTAGAGGAAGAAGCAGAAATGGAAGCCCAGACAAATGTTCAAGGTCAAGGTCCTTGGTATCCGTCTCAATCTGGTTGGGATGATTTGGTCAACAGTATGAACAGTATTAGGTTGGGTCAGCAAGAAATGGAGCAACTCCAGGTTGCTCAAATACATAACCAGGGATGGAACAGTTATGGTATTGATTGGAATAACCATAACACCGAGTTATATTATTCCAACCCCGATCAGTACTATGGCACAACACGTCTGACACCTCAGTACTACACTGATCCAGAACACCCACCTCCGCCTTACCCAATTTATAATAATAACGATGCGATGCAGCATGCCAGGAGCCGATTTGAGCAGGAATACCCACGAGGACGCTGAAGCAGAGATGGCTCAGAAAACTACTTTTGGCCTTACAACAACTGAAGGCCTGCGAGCCCATGATCATTTGGTTGAAACATTTTCGAACAATCTTGTTATTTGTTATGGTGTATATTAAAAAAATGTTTGGTTTGTAATATTTAAACTAATCGGGAGGTTTGATAAACGGTTGTGGTTGTAAAAACACCGTTATTTTTATTATTATTTGTGTAGTTTGTTATTTTGTGCAGCGTGGTTGAACTTCAAAGACTGGCATTAAGTTCAGCAACATTTGATATTATGATGTGTGTATGTTGATAATCGAGGAATGGACTCTGCTCTTATGCTGGCAGTAAGTTCAGCGGCATTCGTCTACATGTTCCACGATTTACAGGTCAAAAAAAAATTTGAAAATTTCTAAAAACACCCTATCACTTTGCGCTCTAAATTTAATCTTTTTTTCTGATTTCATGCAATGAGGGCCTTGCATGATCTTAAGTGTGGGGTGGGAGATAGAAATTTATCGGGAATTCCTTTTACAAAAACTAAGGCGTTTATGATAAAAATTTTAAATTTTTTAGGTAGCCTTAGAAACGAAAATTGTCCAAAACCATTTTACATACATTGTGTTCTAAAACTAGAAAAGAAATGTTGAGTTATGTTTTAAATTATTAATAGTCTTTGAAGTTGTACTATCATTCAATTATTTGAATGAAAATCCTATCAGCATAGTAAAGCTAACTGGTAGGTCACTTGTACCAAAACGAGTGTAAACCGTGAGAGAGCGGTGATTGTATAGCGTGGTCGGAAACCGGATCTCGCGCCAGATCGAAAACCCTAAGGACGATCCTCATTGTTTCTCCTAACAAGGACAATGTTGCGTCCAACCACTTCTTATGACCAATAGGATGTATCTATTCCATCCTCAAGGAAGTAAAGTCTTCCGAATGACACACTTACTGATTCAATTCAGAAGATGTAGTCCAGACCAGTTGTAGGGTGACGAAAAGTCTTGAAAAGTCATTGCTAAAATCGACTGGAAATCTACCAGGCCTCAACATCAAACAGGAAAACTGGTAGTCAAAGCTTTTCTCAATGAGGGAGAATTGCTGGCCAAATGAGAAGCGTACCATGATACACAAAATGTTAGTGAATTGATCAGATTCCCAGTGGATAACCTCCAGAAAGGTAAGATATCAGCTTTTAAGCCTGATGAACCTCAATCTTTACGGTTGACTTAACAGATTAGATGATTACCTCATGATTATCGATGATATCTGGACATAATGTGTATCCTCCTAAACGCATTATTTTCTTACCAACATCTAATGATGTTAGGTACCGTGGGAGAGATTGGCTTGACCAGTAGCGGTGTAACGACCCAACCCGTATTAAAACCGGCCCATAAAATTTTTTCCCTTTTAATACGCGTTAAATAATACTTTAGGTCCCAATTGTGTTTCCATAAACATCTTTAATACGATAGAAGGTTTAATAAACCTTAAAACATTTGATACATTGATTAATTGTTCAAACGGACATACGCGACCCGATTAGATTAGTTTCCAACCAAAACCGAGCATGTTGATTTGGGACTACGCTACCTAAATCCTAATCGAATACAAAAGCAAGATCTTCTAAGCAACCTAGCCAAGATCTCTAATCCCCAAGCTTACCCGAGCAGCCAAGCATGCGATCCTATAAAAATATCAACAACGAGAGGGTAAGCTAACGCTTAGTGAATGATAATATACTACATACATATATATGTATAAAATGGACACGCCACACAAATATCAATACCGCATACCGAAGCATCCATGTATAAGGCAACTACACTAAGCATACCGTAAGATCACTAAGCAACGAGCTAAAGATACATCAACAAAATATAAGTTCACCAACGACAATGTGAACAATGCCAATAAGCTACACCCAGAGGGTTAGCTACATCACGACAATACAACGTTATACGTATACAATATATATATATATATATATATATATATATATATATATATATATATATATATATATATATATATATATATATATATATATATATATATATATATATATATATATATATATTTCGAATAACATAATTTGCTTACGCTTACAACACAATAACCATGGTTAACCAAATCTTCGCAAGGGAATGACTTCGCGAAACAAGTCATCGATGTTCATAACAACCGTTAGCTTCCAAACACGGCTATGGCATGCTAACCCCCGAGGTGTTCCAAAAACGGCTATGGCATCACCCCCAAGTGTTCCAAAAACGGCTATGACATCACTTGATCAATGTGTGAGTAAAACACGGCTATTACTCACAATCATGTGCACAAACACGGCTATGTGCAACAATTAATACGGGCAACAACGTGGGAGTAAAACACGGCTATTACTCACCACCATATGCACAAACACGGCTATGTGCATAATTATCAATTGGACAAAACGGCTATGTCCCACATCTATGGTCACAAAAACGGCTATGTGACACCATTACTACGGGCACATAAATCATATACATACATACATAGATATTCCACTCACAATATTAACCCTTCGCCATTGGGGTTATATAATCTACATCACACGCCCATGTGATAGCGTACACACAAAGTGTGCACCTCGCCAAGGCAGTCAACCAAAACGCACAACCGTGCCAATTGGACCTATACACAAGTCCAACAATTCCACCTATATGAGAAGTGAACTCTATAACCGAGAACCCCTTCACCCGACCCGCACCATTCCTACACATACATATGCACATAGGATATTAACACTCACCTTGTCGCCTTGAAGAAAATGCTTCCAATAAATCCGCAACTCGTCAATGGAAAGTACCTAATTCATTAACACAATTTCAACAACACACTTAGATTGGATCTACAAACCAACCCAATTCGACACCTAGTGCAATTTTGACCCAAATGCACTTCCAAGGACAAACCGCGCCCAAACTAACCAATAATCACTAACACAAGTGATAATGGTCCTAATATGCCAATTAAACCCGAACACAAGTGTTAAACACTTATCGTTCTCAAAATCGCCCATAAACCCTAATTTTGACCCATAAGGTCAAAATCTCACCATTTAGAAGTTTTGACACCAAAACACATTTAACTCGGGTTTATACTTCAACTTAATCCATTTTAAGTTTATAAACCTTATTAAATCAACAATCGGGTCAAAATCATCATCAAACCCTAATTGCTTCCAACATCTCAATAATCACTAAATGCTAGTGATTTCACCCAAAATGCAAGTCTCACAAGCATGAACTTGTACACCAAACCCAAAACCCGCCAATAACAACAATAAACCCAAATATTGGTGTTAATCTTCAATTAACAACTAAATGGGTTCTATCTATGAATCATACAATTAAAAGCCCCAAAATTGAATGATGAACACGAAAATGAAATTCGGAGTTAGAGCTTACCACTAGTATCACCGTGTAGCCAAGAACGAGGAGAACAACCTAGTCAACTATGCCAAAGATCAAATCCCGCTTCTTCCTTTCCAAAAATCCCTTTGAATTCAATTGGGTGTTTGAGTTTTGATAGGAAATAGGAAAATGAAAAGAAAAGGAAAATGAAATTAGGAAATGAAATGAATGGATGAGGTTAAAGCCTCAAATCTGGCTCAAACGCGAAAAGACCAAAATGCCCTTGCTCCTCATTTAAAATTACACAAAATCGGCACCAGTTTACCCGTATTGCCTCGTCGCGGCCTAATTCGTCGCGCCGCGACGATTGCCTTGAACTGGGATCATTTTTAAACGAACTTCTGGTCTGGATTTCTTCGAAACGCCGCGCCACGGCCCTCTTTGTCGCGCCGCGACACCATGCCCTTTCTGATTCATTTTTCTCGCGTACAACTTCAACACACGAACAAGTCTCGAACCTTTCATCCATTAGTCGTATGTACACTTTACACCTATAAATCATGTACGGGGAAAAACGGGGTGTTACAACTCTCCCCCACTTAGACTCGATCACGTCCTCGTGATCCTCATCACTTAACCAAACGGACCACACTTCACGGTCCTCAAACATAAGTCCCAACCGACTTTCCTAAGCAATTCTTCCCAATTAATTGCCTTTAACAACTAAATCGTCTCCCGCGATTTATCAAATTCCATAATTCCGAGCATTAGCACTAACTCAATCCCTCACATCGGGAAAAATCAACCAATCTCGTACCGAGATATCAACCCCTTAGCGTACCCTTACCGAGTACAATGCTAAAAGCAACCAAGTCTCAACCTAAGGTCGACAATCCGAAACGATGATGACCAAACCAAACGACTCCTTACGGATAACACCAAATCACTAACCATCCATTGTAGTGCGCAACACAACCAATACGCAACTACCGTAACATTATAATCCAACGGTTAAAACCGATAGCGCCCAAACGACTATGGCAACGCAAATCCCAAGGTGTACCAAATCGACTATTGTCACACCCGTAACAACACGTGAGCGAAACACGGCTATCGCACCACTAATCACACAACATGGTCCTCACGACCCCACCATCGGTGTATAAAACAACTGATAGATCACTGAACACTGGATGAAGTCAGCGGACTCGAAGATCATGCTTCACCAATCTCAACACCGGATGAAGTCAGCGGACCCTGTCAACGGTCATGCTTCACCGATATAACACCTCGCTCATGATGAAGTCAGCGGACCCCGAAGGTCATGCTCCACCAATCGCATACTCCCATGATGAAGTTAGCAGACCCTAAAGGTCATGCTTCATCAATCACCAATACCATGATGAAGTCAGCGGACTCTGAAAGTCATGCTTCATCGATCAACGCCCTTTTGGCCTCGAACGACGAGTAGCGTAACATCGGGCTCTGCTACGCCATAGTGAATCCTAACGGATACCACTAACCATTCACACACTCGAGCAAGAACCACCTATATCGAACATAGGCACAAAAACAATAATTCTCTAGAAGAGAATCCGACACACACCTCCCTTAACCGAAGGATTTCACCTTTCTCACCAAACACGTCCATTATCTCTTAACGAGATTTACCACATTACCCCCTCAGTGATAATTCAAATCCAAACCATAAGTACAATTTATCCGAAATTGTAATCTACCACAAATCGACCAAAACCAGGTCTCGACAACATTTTCCGGATCTACCAAGAGCATCATCCAAAATCTCACACTAAAACTTCCTCGTGCGGAAGTGTAACTCCCCCACTTGAAACTACGTTCTAATATCACAACTTGTACACCCGTACAATGCTACCAAAAGGTAGACTTTACCAATAATTGGGTTCACACGACCCATTACCATATCTTGCTCCAAACCTTGAGCTTACGATGGATTTCAAAATCATCCTTAAACACTTCGAACGAAAAGTGTACCACGATCCCACGAACCATACCCTCGCAATCATCCAATTGCTATAGTTTGTCAACTTCACCTAGTCACTCATGTACTTAAGGGTTTCACCTCGGTACCCTAAGTACAATGTAACCACAATACAATCGGAGCCGAACACCACGCTAGTAGGTATAAAAGAGGCACCTAATGTCGCGTCACTTAGACTCCTTTACCAACATACATCGAGATTCAAAACACTCGATCTCAAGGGTTCCAACCACCCGACGAACCTCACGGTTCATCAATCTCAACACCAAAAGCGAACACGCGCATAACAATCGAACACCAAAACCCATTTCCATGGTTTGGTAGAAACATTTCCCAAATACTAAGGAATGCTTGGTTGCACCAAGTCTTACGCCCTTCGCCCGTCAACCAAATGTCACCATAGGGTACTTCCATTAGGAACGTCACTCATGACGATAACATGCACAACACGATGCATTTAACATACCCCAACTCAAACGGCACATAATAAATAATCAAAGGACATATTTATTAAAACGAAACGTACCTTAACGTCTCCTTGCCGTACCCGTCCCCGCTAACTTGGGACATTCCAACTTACGATGTCCTTCTTCTTGGCAATTGAAGCACACCATGCCATCACTCTTTGGTACCGAACATTCCCAAGACTTGTGACCCCTCATGCCACAATTGTAACATCTAGATGCACTAGAATCCGGTATACCCGTCCGCGTACCACCCGTGCTCACACTCGGACCCTTAGTCCTCTTACTCGGAGCACCATACGAAACAACCCTTCTCTCACTTGAAGGTTCACCAATATTTGATCGCGTATACGACTCGAAACCTCTAGCCACGACGAATAATTCCGCAAGCGATTTCACGTGACCGCGGCTAATCTTATTCTTCAAGTCATCATTCAAGGTTCGATAGAAATCTTGCATCAACAAATTATCATTCCCCAAATACTCCGGGCAAAAATGAGCCTTCGCCATAAAGGTCGTCTTGAGAGTATTCAAATCCATAGAACCCTGTTGCAAATTTCGCAACTCATTACGCATTTCTGACAAATTGGCTGAAGTCCGGAACTCCTCGAAGAATTCCTTCTTAAACCCGTCCCACGATAACGCCATAAACGGTTCACCACCGACAAGATCAATCTTACCATCCAACCAATCCTTTGTCCTTCCCCGCAACAAACTAGTAGCGAGTCTCGTCTTCTTCTCAGGAGGGCATTCAATAGTACGAAAACACCCTTCGACATTCGAGATCCAAGTTGTGATTACCAAAGGATCCGGTTTTCCGTCATACATCGAGGGTTTAGTCCTCATGAAGCTCTTAAGGCAACGCTCCATTTCACTACTACCCCGAAATTCAGAATACTTCCTATCCATTTCTTCTCGAAACGCACTCATTTGCTCCGCAACGGCGGCCGCAACTCTAGCGTTAAACTCAGCGTCGTTCGTCTCGATCCCATTTCCTGTCGCCATTCTAAGGAATGCAAAGCGATTAGACCACGAACGTATAAAATCACACACTCCACACTGGTCCATCTTGCTAAACACTCGTCGTACATTACTTATTTGACACGATTTGCACCCGTAATAAGGTTTGCAAGTCCTTATTACGCACACACGCCGTATCAACTCATTAGTACAACGACCGCCTCGCTCGATGATATAAACAAACACAAACAAAATTCTACGCGATATGCACATACGCGAGAATTATTATCACAACACAAGCCAAAAATCCTAGTTAGTCCACCTACAAACAAGGCACTAACTATAACCCGTTCCGACCCTTACTCCTACAAGTCCCGCAACAATTATGCACACACAAAAGTCTAAGTCTAGGCACCTATCTCAAGTCACCTAAATCCCTTAGACTATGCTCTGATACCACTTGTAACGACCCAACCCGTATTAAAACCGGCCCATAAATTTTTTTCCCTTTTAATACGCGTTAAATAATACTTTAGGTCCCAATTGTGTTTCCATAAACATCTTTAATACGATAGAAGGTTTAATAAACCTTAAAACATTTGATACATTGATTAATTGTCCAAACGGACATACGCGACCCGACTAGTTTAGTTTCCAACCAAAACCGAGCATGGTGATTTGGGACTACGCTACCCAAATCCTAATCGAATACAAAAGCAAGATCTTCTAAGCAACCTAGCCAAGATCTCTAATCCCCAAGCTTACCCGAGCCACCAAGCATGCGATCCTATAAAAATATCAACAACGAGAGGGTAAGCTAACGCTTAGTGAATGATAATATACTACATACATATATATGTATAAAATGGACACGCCACACAAATATCAATACCGCATACCGAAGCATCCATGTATAAGGCAACTACACTAAGCATACCGTAAGATCACTAAGCAACGAGCTAAAGATACATCAACAAAATATAAGTTCACCAACGACGATGTGAACAATGCCAATAAGCTACACCCAGAGGGTTAGCTACATCAAGACAATACAACGTTATACGTATACAATATATATATATATATATATATATATATATATATATATATATATATATATATATATATATATATATATATATATTTCGAATAACATGATTTGCTTACGCTTACAACACAATAACCATGGTTAACCAAATCTTCGCAAGGGAATGACTTCGCGAAACAAGTCATCGATGTTCATAACAACTGTTAGCTTCCAAACACGGCTATGGCATGCTAACCCCCGAGGTGTTCCAAAAATGGCTATGACATTACCCCCAAGTGTTCCAAAAACGGCTATGGCATCACTTGATCAATGTGTGAGTAAAACACGGCTATTGCTCACAATCATGTGCACAAACACGGCTATGTGCAACAATTAATATGGGCAACAACGTGGGAGTAAAACACGGCTATTACTCACCACCATATGCACAAACACGGCTATGTGCATAATTATCAATTGGACAAAATGGCTATGTCCTACATCTATGGTCACAAAAAGGGCAATGTGACACCATTACTACGGGCACATAAATCATATACATACATGCATAGATATTCCACTCACAATATTAACCCTTCGCCATTGGAGTTATATAATCCACATCACACGCCCATGTGATAGCGTACACACAAAGTGTGCACCTCGCCAAGGTAGTCAACCAAAACGCACAACCGTGCCAATTGGACCTATACACAAGTCCAACAATTCCACCTATATGAGAAGTGAGCTCTATAACCGAGAACCCCTTCACCCGACCCGCACCCATCCTACACATACATATGCACATAGGATATTAACACTCACCTTGTCGCCTTAAAGAAAATGCTTCCAAGAAATCCGCAACTCGTCAATGGAAAGTACCTAATTCATTAACACAATTTCAACAACACACTTAGATTGGATCTATAAACCAACCCAATTCGACACCTAGTGCAATTTTGACCCAAATGCACTTCCAAGGACAAACCGCGCCCAAACTAACCAATAATCACTAACACAAGTGATAATGGTCCTAATATGCCAATTAAACCCGAACACAAGTGTTAAACACTTATCGTTCTCAAAATCGCCCATAAACCCTAATTTTGACCCATAAGGTCAAAATCTCACCATTTACAAGTTTTGACACCAAAACACATTTAACTCGGGTTTATACTTCAACTTAATCCATTTTAAGTTTATAAACCTTATTAAATCAATAATCGGGTCAAAATCATCATCAAACCCTAATTGCTTCCAACATCTCAATAATCACTAAATGCTAGTGATTTCACCCAAAATGCAAGTCTCACAAGCATGAACTTGTACACCAAACCCAAAACCCGCCAATAACAACAATAAACCCAAATATTGGTGTTAATCTTCAACTAACAACTAAATGGGTTCTATCTATGAATCATACAATTAAAAGCCCCAAAATTGAATGATGAACACGAAAATGAAATTCGGAGTTAGAGCTTACCACTAGTATCACCGTGTAGCCAAGAACGAGGAGAACAACCTAGTCAACTACGCCAAAGATCAAATCCCGCTTCTTCCTTTCCAAAAATCCCTTTGAATTCAATTGGGTGTTTGAGTTTTGAGAGAAAAATGAAAAGAAAAGGAAAATGAAATTAGGAAATGAAATGAATGGATGAGGTTAAAGCCTCAAATCTGGCTCAAAACAAAAAGACCAAAATGCCCTTGCTCCTCATTTAAAATTACACAAAACCGGCACCAATTTACCCGTATTGCCGCGCTGCAGCCTAATTCGTCTCGCCGCGACGATTGCCTTGAACTGGGATCATTTTTAAACGAACTTCTGGTCTGGATTTCTTCGAAACGCCGCGCCGCGGCCCTCTTTGTCGTGCCGCGACACCATGCCCTTTCTGATTCATTTTTCTCGCGTACAACTTCAACACACGAACAAGTCTCGAACCTTTCATCTACTAGTCGTACGTACACTCTACACCTATAAATCATGTACGGGGAAAAACGGGGTGTTACAAGCGGGAAACCCGCACTCATTTTTCAAAAATTCAGAAAATCCGACAAAATCGGAAAACGTGCCTAGTATTAAAACTAGCATGATATTTTCAAAATCATAAAACGTTTTCATCAAGGTCCTGATTTTTCTAGGATCAAATTTTCGGATACTTGGCTCTAAAACTCCCAAAAATGTGTGTGTGTGTTTCCATTGTGTATATAGCGTGAGTGTAATTACAATATATGTTTGTGTTATACTTAAAGCGTGTGTTAATATAGCGTGAGTTTGCGTTTCATATAAATGTGTGTGTTTCATGTGTTTCGCGTGACTTGTGTAATGTTTGTAATCTATATTGTGTAAGTATGTTTGATATTGTTCCACTTTGTAAAGAAAGAATTGCTTGAGGACAAGCAAGGTTTAAGTGTGGGGTGTTTTGATATTGCTCAATAACATTATATATATCTATTGCAATATCGTGTAAAATACTCTCGAATCAAGGATAATGAAAGCGTTTCTACAAGTGATAGGCCAAGATATGCAAATTTGTATCGGAGAGTGATTTGTAAAGAGTTTTGATGATTTATGACCGTGGTTGATCCCGATACAAGTTCAGGTCAAATTAGCACTCTAAAATGGTAAAACAAGGCTTCAAATGATTGGGACTTTGTCCATTTGAAGAGAGAGTGCAAGAAAGCAAGACCGTAAAATTTAGTACAATGGGACGCCGTCCAGATCTATGGGACGCCGTCCAGCTTTTTACACTTGGACGCCGTCCAATAAATTGGGACGCCGTCCAAACCTTTAAAATGGGACGCCGTCCAAAAGCCAGGACGCCGTCCAGAAGTAGGTTTCAACCTACTTTTACTTTCTGACCTACTTTCTCCACTTTATAACCTCATTGATTGAAGACCAGTTTACCAAATACGAACCAGAGAGTACAGAGACGAATTTTGGGAGCAATATTGGAGAACTCCAAGCTCTTGGAAGAGGCTCAACATCAAGGCATCAAAGATCAAAACCTTCTTCATCCAAGAACTCATTGTTCTTGTAGGTTATTTCTTGTTCTAAAGCAATGATTTCCATTGATAATCTGATTGTTATGTTGTCTGTTACCATGATTGTTGGCTAGTTTCTATAATGTTTGTTTAGATTAATAACCGAGGTATTGGATGTAATCTTATTGATTGTATGTACTATGTGTGAAAGATTGAAGCTTGGATTAAAGAACCATGCTTATTGATGTTTAATCATTTGTATCTAGTTAATTAATATGTTGTTGATAAAGAGAACTCTTGTTGATGTATCATATTGATTTACAATCAAATTGTCTTAGATTGATTGTTTACTAAACCGGACCAAGGGGGTAAATTAGATCAATACGATTAAACGATATAGGAATGAATTGTGTAGAGCGAACGCAAAGACAATTGTTATTTAAGTCTTTGATCTTGCTAATCAACTAGTCACAAACGAAAATGTCTAGGTAATAGGGAACCCTCACTTAGTACTTCTAGTTTGAGTACTCGCTAAAGAGAACTCTTGGCGGGTCGATTTAGGTGATTAGCATATTTCATAGTTATTTGATTACAAACACGAGAACTTTAGAGAAAAGGGAACCCTTGATCTTGTAATTATGTTTGCGTGTTTATTTAAGAGAACTCTTAGTGAACCTATTTGATAACTTACACACATAATCATTCAATCAGGCCTTAATAGCAAAACTTACATCCAATACCGAGGGTAAAATATCTAGATGAACATTTCATCTCTTTGATTAAAATCAAACTATCTTACTTGCTTTCTTTGCACTTGTTTTCATTATAAACTTAAAAGACCAAAAATATTGTTTTTACTTTTTAACCTTCTCTGATTTGGCTAAATCGTTAAATAGCCACAAAAACATAATATCTTGTACTTTTAAGTTTCATTTACTTAGTTAATCATTATATAGTTTCTAATTCTAGTTTGACTAATACAATTGTCCTTGGAACGATACACGGAACTAAACCATTATTTATACTACTACACGATCGGGTACACTGCCCGTTAGTGTGTAACAGTCTTTTTAACCGGTATTTTTCCATACAATAATTTATATACCTGATTTAGCACATCAACGCTCCAAGAGAAGAAATTCTCAGTCAAGGAGTATTGAGCAAACACCTGCGGAAGAAGTTCTAAATATGGAACACAGTGATCGACTACAATGTTTACTGTAGAATGGGAAATTGTTCACATATCCATAATGTTCAGATGGCTCTTCTTTGCTGTCTAGAAATGCAAATACCAGTAAACATGGCGTACTTTATGGCCATACGAATGAGCAATGTGCCAAAGGACTCAACAAGAGCTCTTTCTTATGGAATGCATCTTACAAAGTTATTCGAAAAATTGAGAGCAACATATGACATTCGCATAAATCCAACCTATCAAATATTTAATCGTCATACATTAACATTGAGGGGGTGGGATGATGAATATGACTCTGATGAGATTGAAAGGGTCTATGAAACCATGACCAACTCTCAAATCAACTTGGAAGATATATCCGACAGTGATGAAGAATAGTTTTCGAATGAAGCTAATGATCCTTTTTACGGCTTGGATCGTGATTCAAAATCTGAACGAATCTACCTTAATCAAGCTAAGATAAAGAAGTATCAATCCAAGATCCATCTGCTATTGAAGAAAGCGAAAAAGGCTTTTTCATGTCGAAGTAGTAGCGATGTGAGAAGTAGAAGGTGAAGGAAGTGAGAGAAGATAAAATGTTGGTTGAATAACTTGTTCTGTAATAATTAAATGTGTGACTATTTGAATATTTCTTGGATAGCATCTGTTTAAATTGAGTTGATTAATTTATATTTCTAACAGATCTCACACGGTCAACCACACGGTCGAATGTAGCATCGACTGTGTATCAGTATGACATTTCTTCTTCTCTCTCCTTGAAAAATGAATGCACATTGAACCTCTCAAATCTAATTAGATCTGTTTTCAAAGTATCATTCACAAATTAGCATACTTGAATATGATCAAAATTATCAAAAGATTCAATTACTCCAAAAGGGAATGAAAGATTAAATGAAGGTTCGTCTTTTTCCCTTTAAATTGAGAAGATTATGATGCAAAACTCACTACACCATCTCACTCAAAATGAGTCAAGCAAACAACTCTCCTAACAATCCTTTTGTGATTGACTTGTCTTCTTCAGTTTCCAACTCCTTTGACAATCACTTTCCTAACTCCCAAGAAGAACGAGATGTGATCAATCGCAACCGGCAAATGGTTAGCACTAGACCAATTCTCGAAGGTTGTATGGTCACTATTGAGCACTTTTCAAAAGAGCTTCTCGAGAATTTTGCTTATATAAAATGGGATTCATTCTTAACTTTAAAAGGTCCCATTCACTCCACTCTTGTTCGTGAATTCTACGCTAACTATGAATTCACTCCCCCAAATAATGTCAAATTCTGGTTGTTTGATAAAGAGTTTTCCATGTCTCTTAAGGACTTTGGAAAATTTATGCATGTTCCTGATGAAGATGTGGAATGTTTCTCCTATAGTCCATACCTCCTCTGCCTTCCCGAATTTGTCACAAAAGGTGACATCATCAACACCTTTTGTCAAAGGCCTATCAATCACATTAAAATCCAAAGTGATGGTCTTAAGGCAAATCATCTTGCACCTAAGTTTGACCTTTGGTTCAAAGTCATAAGTCAAAATATCTACTGCAAGGTGGAAACACTATCCACAAATGTTCATGCCTATGAAGCCTCACTACTCTGGTGTCTCCAACACCGAATTCAAGTCAACATGGCACTGTTCATGGCAAAGAGGATGAATGGATTGTTGTATAATGAATCACTCTCCCTTTCTTATGGGGCATATCTAACGAAGCTCTTCACACAACTGTGTGTTTAAGATGTACATCCTGTTGGTCTAACCACCCTCCCAATCAATTACGATTCGGTTCGACCTTTTAACGAAGAAACAGAAGATGAGAACACACCTGCCTAGAGTGTTACGGGATCTGATGATAGTGTTGAAGATGACTAGTTCATTGCACTATTATCTTCCACTCAAATGTCCATCCTTCATCGTCAGAATCGTCGAACTCACAAGATCCTGCGACGCTTTCTGAACAATCTTGTCTGTGGAAAATGCTCATCTCACCCAAGCACATCTCGACCCATGTAGAACAACCTAGGATTGATCTACTGTACTTTCCATGCATATTTTCATATATGCATTACTATGTTTCGTGCTTGCTTTGAATAAAATGTGTGCTTGTTATGTTTTACTAAATGTTTTTCCAACGTGCACAATTTAAGTGGGAGCTTTGCTCTAAGGGCGAGCTTAGTTCTAGGGAGAGCTAACCGTTTTGCTTCGACAAAAGGGGGAGAAAGATGGATACAAGTGATTGTTAACACTTGCGTATTTATAACAAAATGTCCCTCATCACTTGTATGTTTGTCATCATCAAAAAGGGGAAGAATGTTGGTTAATGAACTAAACGACAAACTTAAGTATGATGATTAACCAAAGAATATGTTTTGATGATGACACATACATATGCATAAGTGATAACTGATATCTTAACATAAAATACGCAAGGTCACTAATCCATACTTTATCTTGCAAACGACCAAGTCAAACATAGCTTAAAGAATGAAACTAAAAGATCAGCTAAATACACGGTCGAGGTACGGTCGATCGCATAGCCAGCCGTGAAACCTCAAACTGGATTGCAACGCAGTTTTATGAAAACAAGTTGCACGGTCGCCACCACGGTCAATCGCAGTGCGACCGCAGTTTTCTCTGTTACCAATTTTGACCAAATAAAGTTTGACTAGTTCCCGACATCTATAATTCATGAAACCTTTCTCAACATGCTTAGAATAGATGCGCTCTCCATACTGATTTGAGTTTTGGTCATAAAAATATTAACTGTGGTTAATTACGCCTAATGACATATTAATGACAAATTAACCAAGATTAGGCATAACACATAAGTGTTAATCAACAACTTGTGATCTTAATTCTTATCTAGACATCCTTAGTATGATCATCAAGTACCAACACACTTAAGCCAATGTCACTAAAACAATATTTGTTATTAGAAATAACTTAGTGATTAATTAAGGCTAAATGAGGAAAAATGCTCTTAAGGTTAACTAGTAATGACTTGTAATCCTAAAACACACTTAGATACATTTAGGATGGTCACCAAATCCCAACTAGAGATTGCTCTTCCCTTGTGCATGTGTTGGACATTAATGTGTGCTTACACATTAATCAAGCAATTTGTTATATTGCAATTAAACTTGTAAAAAAAACTTGAATTATAAGTTGTGCAAGTATCTATATGATTGATTCTAGAATAACTATCTCTTGCTATGTGTGAGTATTACTTGCTACTTGCCAATATGCTTAATACTCATAAACTTGTCAACTTGATTAATATGTTTGCTATGTGCTCACTAGTTAGGATTCAAGTAACTAACCTACTCTAATGAATTAAGTGTAAAATGGTTCACAGTCAAATTATAGTCAATTGTCTATTTGGTCTAGTATAAGTAACTAAGTGTGATTGCTTATTTAAGAATAACTTAACTTTAATGTCTCTACATACTTCATGATTATCTTATAAAGACATCACTCAGTTAATCTCTACCTAAACTCAAATGGAACACGACTTGAGATTAATTGAAACTAGGAAGTTAATGATATAGTGACTAGTCTTTAGAATTGAACCAAAGGCATTAATGTGACTAACTAAGTCTTGACCAAACTGAGTTTTTCCAAAATATCAATCAAGACACTTCTCCAAGAATATTGGGTTTGCCACTTTTGGAATGATAAGTCACTTTCATACAATAAGACTAAATCTTACACACTTAATGCATATAGTACTTGTATAGGATGTTTGGTTTTTTTGCAGGTGCTAGAAGGAGTAAAGGTGCCAAAAGGTGGTGTTCAAATTTGAGTCAAAAGGCTATACAACGGATACCAAATTTGGACTGGAGAAAGCACGGTCGCACCACGGTCGATGATATCGGCTAAAAAGTCACGTTTTCACCCCGGTATTAAGGCCCAAAAACAAGAAAGATTTAAACTATGTTGGAAAAATACCTACTTCGTTAGTTAGAATTGAAGAACAAGTAATTACAAAGATGGTGCAAAAAGAATCAAGAGAATCGGAGCTAAAACGAAGATTCTAGAGCGAAAACAGTGAAAGACGAGAAATCAAGTTACGATCCAATGAATCAAGGCTGACCAGGCTCAAAAACGGCCTGACATACGGCTTGCCAGTATGCCAAATGGCCTGCCAAACGGTCAAGCAAACGGGCTCGATAAACGGCTTGCCTGGCAAACGGCTTGCCAAATACGGCCTGCCAAACGGCTTGCCAAACGGCTTGCCAGCCGTTTGCAGGCAAAATTCTTGTTTATTTAAAGGGTCTTTGTCATTCATTCCAACACACACTTCAATTCACTTCTTTCTCTCTCTTGTACAATATTATTCATACTCTCAAGGCCTTCGACTCCGTGCGGGAAACCTAGTACCCGGAGAAGAACGCTGAAGATTGTATTAGGAGCGGTCTGGAGTCTTGAAGTTGTAACTTTTGTATTCAGAACTCGTTTAATCTAGTGGTACTTCTATCCTTTATCTTTATAATGTCTTCTATCATTATGTTATGTGATATTGTTGCCATGATTAGCGAGTAGTTATCTTTAGTGTATGCTATGATGTAAGCAGTTATAATGCCAATATAATATTATGGTTTGTGTATGCTGTTGAAATGCTTTCGGATTATGCTTTAAACTCAATCGCTTTTCCAACTAATAGAACGTAGTTACATGCTCTGTTATTGGGAAGTTGCGAACCTTGATTCAGAGTACACTATCTGTGTCACCCCTTGGTAAGAGAAGTCTATCGGATAAAACGTACGATCGACTGAGGCACAATGGTTGTAGTAAGTCTATCAAGCTTTGGATTCCAACTGAGGACTATTTCGTAGTGAAACATCTGACTAGACCCTTAGTACATTGTCGGTCCCAGACCATGCTAGTGTAGTCACCAAGCATATAAACTTCGTACGTGTACGCTGAAGCACAGTGGTTGTTGTAAGCTGTACCTCTGCTAAGTAAGGCCATGGAACCCGGTTAGTGTTGACCAGTACACTGCACCATAACGCGGTCTCAAGCATTGCACCCCGCTTGAGGGATTATTAGTTAATTACGGAACTGTTTGTTTAAACACATAAAAGATTGGACCGTTAGGATAACCGAACATGTTCATGGAAGTCAGCTTGACTTGGCCATGGTGTTCTTTATGGTTGAGGGCCTAACTATCTTTTAAAATCAATCATTAACGAAAGCATTAAAACACATCACGTCTCTCGGATATGGTAAACCATGTATTCTATTATGCTTAAGAAAGTTTAGACCATTGTGGAATGTTAATACGTCACCCAACCGAGTCGTTCAATTGGATGAGCCGTCTGAACGTGTATGCCTGTAGTCAGACTGCACGGGCGTCGGGGGTAAGGGACGTTGCTGTCTATTCAGAATCTTCAAGCCTAACGCAGTACCCAGTGACATGTCTTATGACAGGGGCGTTTAGGACCAGTGTAATGAATACAAGGCCTCTGCCTATTCATGAGCTAGCATTCCATAATCTCGGCAGAGTAACTGATGAAGTCATAGTATGCACTCACTTTAACCTTATTTGAATTACGAATTTTATCGCATTTACTTTATCTGTCTTATAAATTAGAAAATCCCAAAATTAAATAACCACTACTCCCTAACTATCTTAGGCTTAAATATAAGTTCGATTCTACTGATATCTCAAAAATATGACTCTAGGTCATACTTCCCTTACTTATAAGGAGTAGTAAGATTTAGGCCCCGCTAAAAATAAATTTAAAACAATACCCCTCCCTCGAGTGGCTGATCCTGGCGAGCCGCGGTCTGACGACACTGCGCGAATAAAAACCCTCCGTTTCGGCCATATCAAGGGAGACTACTAGTTTTTGGCACCGCTGCCGGGGAACTGGTATCAGGCAATACTGCTCTCTATCAAACTTATTCACAAGCTTTTAGTGGTGTCTAAGAAAGACAATTATACACGGACTTGGTTGTTGGATTTTCTGAACAGTCGCCAATTATATTGGGACCAAAAGGATCCTGCCTCTTCGTAGTCGGCCTGGCCACTTAGTTTTGTTGAATAGTTCGTGCGATGCTCTGTTACCGAAATACCAGGGAATCAGTAGCCAGAACCAAAAACATAATCAACCATAGGATAGTTAGTTAATTAAATATGATTACCTTAGATTACTTTAGACTACCTTAGATTAAATTAGATTACCTTAAATTAGATTACTTAAATTAGAATTAGATTACCTTAGACTAGTTTAGCTTACTCTAGATTACTTTAGATAATTTTAGTTTATTTGCAAAAAATTAAAAACAAAAAGGCATACCTAGTGTATGACCCAAACCCGATCTAGACCAGGGCCGTTGTTATTCGTACCTCATCCAGACGCAATAATCTCTAGAGCACGCAAGGAAGCATGAATCAGAAATCAAATGGTGTTACGCGTTACTTTAGCAGAAAATACCAAACCCTCGATTGAAGGTCGAGGAGGACCGATCAGATTTCCAGAGATTCAAGGACACTCGTTCGAGTTAAAACATCACATCATTCAGCTCATCCAGAATAGCTGTCAGTTTTATGGATTACCGAATGACGATCCTAATTCTCACCTTGATAAGTTCATATCTCTTTCGAACTCCTGCAAACAGGATAGGACAAGATATAGTCCAGCTATACTTGTTCCCCTATTCTCTCACTCATCATGCTCAAACTTGGTTTGAAGGACTGGAAAAAGATTCCATCACATCATGGATGGAGATGGCTACTAAATTCCTAACCAAATATTTCCCTCCTTCTAAACAAACTAAACTGAAGAATGACATCATTAACTTCAAACAAAGTTATGTTGAATCTCTTTACACTGCATGGGAGCGATTCCAAACCCTGCTGAAGAAATGCCCTAATCACCAGCTAGAACGGTCAGCCCAAATCTGTACCTTCTACAATGGTCTTACGGTAAATCATAGGACGACGATCGATGTAGAAGCTCAAGGGAATCTGATGAACCAAACCGCAGACGAAGCATGGCAATTGCTCGACAACATGACAATGCATCATCATGACTGGAACAGTGGTGAAACAACTTCATCATCTGCCGGTAACAAGAACGTATATGTCAAGGTTACAATAAGGCTAATATGAAAAGTAGAAGTTGACTGGTTGGAAGTGTGGTAAAACTAGATACTTTGAAAAGGAATTGCAAGGTTATTTTCGGTAATAACAATGCTAAAGGATCTTGCACAGTTTTGAAGTCAAAGTATAGCTTTGAAAGATGTAGAGATCTAAGAATGATGTCACTTGTTAAATCTTGACTTGGATTCTGTTCTGTCAGAATATGTAATGGAATTTGTATGGAAACAATTGTATATCGCTGTGAGTTTAGTTAATAATTTTTGAATCAAAGTTGAATAATGTACAGTGTAACATATTAATTGTGAACTTAAATATTTCCCGGGTATTATCTACCCATTAAAGATTTCACAATTAATATTTTGTACAAAGAATTTTCATTACAGTCTTTATGAAAATATCTGTATGTATATTTTCTTCAGATGTAATATAGATTTAATGAGTTAATATCATATTAAGCTCATTTAATTTTTGGCTTGAATTAGAAATGAATAATCTCTAAAACATTAGAGATCACATAATCTTCGCGGAGTATTTCACTAATGAAATCAATACTTCATTATTTATTCTTATTCCTCGGTGAAGGATGTTGGTGCTAGTGGAATTCTTGTGAACCTTACAAGGCACATATGATGTTTCCTAGAAAATTTCGAGTACATCAAAAATGAAAATGTAAAATCAATTATGTAATTGAATAATACACTTGGTTTATTATGAAATGGAATTCATTGAGTTGAAACAGAGATTGTAGTTAACGATGGTTAAGTCGTTAATGAAGGATGTACATCATAGCATTTTAGTAGTATCAATTAACTGAGTAATATTTACCCCTTAAAATTCATACGTAATTGCTTTAGTACGAAAAGATATATTATGGTTTTAAAATTTATATATATATATATATATATATATATATATATATATATATATATATATATATATATATAAATATAATATATAATATATAAATTCTTTGGAAATAATAAGTTAATACTTCATAACTCATTATTACAATATACCCATTGGTGATTGTGGTGTCGATATCGTCGGTGGTTATGGAGCTGGTGGAGCTTATGGTGATACAGGTGTTGCTAGTGGTACTTCTGGTGATGTTGTATAACAAGTCTAGCTTGTAAATCACGTACCATTCCTGTCAGGGTTTCTATTCTTCCTTCTATCATCTCTATTCATCTGGTTTACGGTTAGAACTGGGATAAATAATCTCTAAGATTATAGATTATATAATCGCCGTAGAATATTTCTCCGATGAAGTTATGAATCCATACTTCATCGTTTGTTGTTGTTGGTACTCCTTGGTATCTATGGTGCGTATGATGTTGATATCCGAGGTACAGATTGTGATGTTGAGGCATGTGATGTGGATGTTGTTGTTGGTGGTGGTAATGGTACTGTTGGTGTTGAAGATGGTGGTACTGTTGATGCCAGTGATGCTGCTAGTGCTTGTGGTATTGAGGCTGGCGATGTAGATGTTATTGGTGGTACTGGTGTCGTTGCTGATGGTGCTTGTAATCTTTGCACCATATGTTCCAAAGTCACTACTCGAGCGTAAAGCTCGTTGACTTCTTCTATTATACCAGGATGATCGGTGGTTTGGACGATCGGATAAATAAGATTTAGAATAGTGGATATTACGTAGTCGTTGCGAGCTATTCTGAAAATGAGGGTGAAAATGGTGTTTCGAACGGGTTCGCCGGTAAGTGCTTCAGGTTCTTCGCCAAGAGGTGAATGTGGTGGATGGAAGGGATCACCTTCTTCTTATCTCTAATGATTAAGTAGATTACGAACCCATCTCCAATTCATCCAGAATAGATGATGGCTAATTGGTTGATCCATTCCGGTTACGCTGCTTTCGGAGCTCATGTAGAATTCCATATCGGAATAGCTGTCGGAATCTGAGGAATTCGAACTAGATGCGGAATTCATCTTACACGGTTAGATAAAGGATTTTCGATATGAAATGATTTTCAGATTTTGGATTATATTCTAATTACATAGAATACCTATATATAGTACAGAAGATCCCGTAGATTACGGAGGAACTTTTGGAAGCTGTCAAGCAAAGTTTACAATAACTGATATGCTAAGATATGAATTTTGTCTATACACTATTCATGCAATCAATGCAGTAAAACGTATCTAAACTAAGAATGATAAGCAGGTAATTTCCGACAAGAAATGATAAGCAAAACTTTTGACATGCAGACACGGTCGAAGTCCAGACTTACTAATGCATCCTAACAACTATTAGTTAGACACACTCATGCAAGACCTGGTTTGCTAAGACCAACGCTCTGATACCAACTGCGACGATCACTCCAAATCCATATGGACGAATACGTCATTCATCGATTTCATTGCGAGGTATTTGACCTCTATATGATACGTTTTATAAACATTGCATTCTTTTGAAAAGGTATACCATAAATGAATATTTAAATCCAAGGTTTTCGACATTTGATGATTTCTACATATAGACAATCACCGTAAATAATGGTTTACAATAATACTTCCGTTGACAATGCAGTTAAAATAGATACATGGTGATAATTTTGTGAATGAAACGTTTTCTCGAATAAAGCATGTATGACTCCATGCACATAGCTTGTATAACATATAAGCAAACACCGGAAGAGTTCTAGGGAACCTGAGAATAAACATGCTTACAAGTGTCAACGCAAAAGTTGGTGAGTTCATAGTTTTAATGTTTCGCATAATCTGTATATAAAGGTGGACCACAAGATTTCAGTTGTTTCATCCAGAAACGTTTATCAAAAGATTCTACGAAATTGAGCACCCTGGTAACTAAACTTTAACGTCTATATAATAAGTGCCCCTATTTTAACATACATGCAACCAACATGTACAATACACGCAAACCAATGTGTACTAACCTCAAATAGCATACGTCTGTTTTATAGTTCAAGCTAGGGTTTCTATACCTGGAACAGACGGGGATGTCAAGCCCTATGGATCCATATACAACTATTCGCGCCCACCAATTCTTATAATCGGCAGCTACTAGTTACCAAAGCTAAGGGATTTTCGGTTCAAACTCAGTGTAGAATTAAGTATGTACTTGTGTCCATTGCGTATAAAATAAAGTTTGTATGTATTCTCAGCCCAAAAATGTATTGCAAAAGCAATTAAAAAGGGAGCAATGAAACTCACCTTAGCAGCACATAAAGTCGTTCACCGAAATGTGACCGAAACTCGGAATACCAAATAACTGTAGATCTCAACCTAGAGAACATATGTTGGTCAATAACTGTCTATCAAGCTAGGTCAGGTCATAGTGTATTACAATCCTAATGCTCGAGATCGACATACAAAAGTTATCAAAAGTCATTTCAAAAAGTCAATCTGACTCAATACTATAGTTGAATGATCATGGCAATCGAAACATTTTAACATTTCACGTAGTTTCCCAATTCTTGTAAAATTAGACTATAGTTTTTATAAGGCTTTAAAATATGATAAAACAGTCAATTTTGACAATTGTTCAACAAAACGAGACGTGCCTTATATAAGGATTCATTTACTAGGCTGGTAATATTCAAAAATCCACTTTATCAATCTCATAAACAAGTTGTTTAAATCTTAATTGCAGATTCAAAAGCAATTTCAATTAACGTCAAACATAATTCAGTTGACAATATCTTTTAATCCGTTCATCGAAATCACGTGATTTCTAAATGAAAAGTTATTGATTTTCCGCCAGCTTTTCAAAAACATGCATATCATATACCTTATACCAGTAGTATATGTATTAAATTCGTGATTCATCATAAACTATCTAACAAACGAAATTTAGCATACAAGCATGCAAAAACATATATACTCGAGCACTAGACATGGATACACTATTAATATATAAAAGATAAGATATGAATGCTCACGTATCAATATTGTGATTCAATATTGTAGGAAAGTACGTAGACGCAACAGAGATGATAAACACTAGATTTGACTTGCGAACAAAACTCATGAACATTACCCATAACCTCCATAGCTATAACCCAAAGTTTCCTGAGCTCTATCCCGCTCGAAAACCCATTTTGAAAATAACCCGCTCATAACCTCGTCGTAATATTTTATGTAATAATAATACTAAATATAATAATAATAATAATTATAATAATAATAATAATAATAATAATAATAATAATAATATATAATATATAATTATGTATAACAGAGAGAGATTGAGAGAAAATGGGTGAAGAGTTCGGCAGAAACTGATCGAATTTATAGACCTTTTGTGGAATCAGTCCCTTAGTGTGTAAGCCATGCGATCACATGGCTTCAGTTTACAGCTCACAACATTTTTGTTTTCTAGTTTTTCGACATATTATTATATAATATATATAATATATTTAATTTATATAATTATTTATATATTATATTAAATTCTCGTGCATAGTTAACCTGTAATTTTTGTTCCGATAAGTCGTACGTCGTCACTCGACTTATGTTCCGGTTCTGGTTTTTCAAACGTCCTTTCGTACACTGAGAAAACTTGTACTTTACGTTTCGTGACTCTTACCTTTGTCAAAATATAGATTTAAATTATCCATAAACTATACCACTCGAAATATAACTTATACATTTGAGTATTTTGGTCATTTACCTCTATAAATCATCGTCTTGTTATCTACTAATATAATAGTATTATCAAATGTTTTAAATACACGTCGCAAGTTATTCATACAATTAATATTCCAACATATCATATATATTCAAATAGATATATAAACCAATAAGTTTAATGTACGGTATCATACAATTAATACTTTGTTACGTTTTCAACTTATAGTATATATATATATATATATATATATATATATATATATATATATATATATATATATATATATGTATCTATTTACATATAATTGTTCGCTATTCGTCGAGAACAGTCGATGGGTAATTGAACATATGAAAGTAGTTCAAAAATATTGAGATTCACTTTTACAGGCTTTGCTTATCGTGTCGGAAATGTTAATCATACAAGATTAAGTTTGAAATAAGTCAGAAATTTTCGGGTCGTCACAGTACCTACCTGTTAAAGAAATTTCGTCCATAAATTTGAGTGAGGTTCTCATAGCTAACAATAAAAATGTTTTTATGACAAATATGAGTTGATAAATAGAGTTTTATCACCGTTTGATAATGTGGATAAAAAAATCCGATTACTCGAAGCGTATGAGAGAAGTTATCGTAATAGAGTGAAATGAAGAATAAAGATTCGTCTTAACTCTTGATGTAGTAACGTTTGATTTTCGGAATTTAAGGAATAGAAAATCTTCATAATTTAAATAAGATTTGATTCTTCGGGAATTAAGGAGATTAAGATCTTCTTTAATTAAATGTGGTCACCTGCCTCGATTGCCCTGTCTGTTATTTCGCTATAAATTAACCCCTTTCGTTTCATTATTTTCACCACTCCTACATCTTCTTCCTCATTTCATACTTCCAAAAGATTGTGAAAATGCTTAATCCAGTTCTGATTCTTGATATTTTCCTGGCTATCGTATCCTTCATTCTTCTTTTTCATCTGCCACCGGAGGAATTTATCTTCTTCTACTATTACCTTGGGGTTATAGTGTTTTTCATTCTCACGTGTCTTTATATTGCTATACACATTGATATACACGGTTTGTAAATTCCGGGGTTGTTATCGGGCTTTATATTCTCCATTATTTTTTGGAGCTTCATGCTTTCGTTTTATCTTCCCGACCTTAAGTCAAGCGAATAATGGTCCAGAATTCGCAGATATGAATTTTGAAATGAACATAGTTAATATTCTAATAAGGAAATTGTAATGGCACGATCTTGATTTGTCAAATTACCAGAATACCTCGAAAAAGGCCGAATTATCAAGAAAAATATTTTCTTGATAGTTTAGAGGTTAAATAGAATGAAAGAGTTATGTAACGTGGTTCATGATGAGGGTGTGATCTGTGAACCTTTATCACGTTCCATTAGAAACTCAGCATGACTTACTGTAATATAATCACGTTGATCAAGTTTCATTATATTATACTAACTCATGCTTCAATTCCCAACACTACTTCAAAAACATCCATTTTTCGAAATTTTTAGAATTTAGAAACAAAAATAGTTTCTTTTATGATGTAACACAGATAGTGCGAAGAGATAAATAATTTCGGATAATAATAGTTATGAAGATATCTTCAGAAATATCGAAGATATTTATAATGAAAGATATGATGATATCTTAGAATTTCTAATATCGAAGGATGATGAAGAAGATTTGTTCCTAAAAGCTTAGAGTCAGGAGCAAGGTATTCGTTAATGACTTCAGCAGATACTGAATCATTTGTATTCTTTGAAGGCGAGTTTAGTCTTTGTTATTTGTCCACAGCCTCCTTCATGGTTTGCTCAATTTGTTTTTCAGTTCTAACTTTTTTGAGCTTTGCCAACTTGTACTGTTAAGGTCATTTACAGTTTTAGCTTCTTCATTCAGATTTTTCAACATTCAGAGTATTGATTCGTAGACTGTGTGCTTTTCAGAATTCCAGAATGGAAGATCATAATTCTAAGAGTTAAATGTTATATGTAAGCATATAACTGTCGATGTAGAAACGCTGTGAAATTTGAAATATTGATTGCTAATTCCCGGTAGTTGGTATGGCAATTATTATTACAAGATGTGGATGAGTACATGATAGGGTTTCAATGAACAATTATAATGGTTTTTCAGAGAGACTTAAGCCAATGAGTAATGAAGTTGCTGGTAAGTTTACTGCTAATGTGGTGGAACATAAAAGGTTCTCCGGTAACAAGAACGTATATGTCAAGGTTACAATAAGACTAATATGAAAAGTCGAAGTTGACTGGTTGGAAGTGTGGTAAAACTGGATACTTTGAAAAGGAATTGCAAGGTTATTTTCGGTAATAACAATGCTAAAGGATCTTGCACAGTTTTGAAGTCAAAGTATAGCTTTGAAAGATGTAGAGATCTAAGAATGATGTCACTTGTTAAATCTTGACTTGGATTCTGTTCTGTCAGAATATGTAATTGAATTTGTATGAAAACGATTGTATATTGTTGTGAGCTTAGTTAATAATTTTTGAATCAAAGTTGAAGAATGTACAGTGTAACTTATTAATTGTGAACTTAAATATTTCCCGGGTATTACCTACCCGTTAAAGATTTCACAATTAATACTTCGTACAAAGAATTTTCATTACAGTCTTTATGAAAATATCTGTATGTATATTTTCTTCAGATATAATACAGATTTAATGAGTTAATATCATATTAAGCTCATTTGATTTTTGGCTTGAATTAGAAATGAATAATCTCTAAAACATTAGAGATCACATAATCTTCACGGAGTATTTCACTAATGAAATCAATACTTCATTATTTATTCTTATTCCTCAGTGAAGGATGTTGGTGCTCGTGGAATTCTTGTGAACCTTACAAGGCACATATGATGTTTTCTGGAAAGTTTCGAGTACATTAAAAATGAAAATGTAAAATCAATTATGTAATTGAATAATACACTTGGTTTATTATGAAATAGAATTCATTGAGTTGAAACAGAGATTGTAGTTAACGATGGTTAAGTCATTAACGAAGGATGTGAAATGTCCCGTTCTTATTGATTAAAAACGTTCCATATTAATTGATTTCGTTGCGAGGTTTTGACCTCTATATGAGACATTTTTCAAAGACTGCATTCATTTTTAAAACAAACCATAACCTTTATTTCATAAATAAAGGTTTAAAAAGCTTTACGTAGATTATCAAATAATGATAATCTAAAATATCCTGTTTACACACGACCATTACATAATGGTTTACAATACAAATATATTACATCGAAATTAGTTTCTTGAATGCAGTTTTTACACAATATCATACAAACATGGACTCCAAATCTTGTCCTTATTTTAGTATGCAACAGCGGAAGCTCTTAATATTCACCTGAGAATAAACATGCTTTAAACGTCAACAAAAATGTTGGTGAGTTATAGGTTTAACCTATATATATCAAATCGTAACAATAGACCACAAGATTTCATATTTCAATACACATCCCATACATAGAGATAAAAATCATTCATATGGTGAACACCTGGTAACCGACAATAACAAGATGCATATATAAGAATATCCCCATCATTCCGGGACACCCTTCGGATATGATATAAATTTCGAAGTACTAAAGCATCCGGTACTTTGGATGGGGTTTGTTAGGCCCAATAGATCTATCTTTAGGATTCGCGTCAATTAGGGTGTCTGTTCCCTAATTCTTAGATTATCAGACTTAATAAAAAGGGGCATATTCGATTTCGATAATTCAACCATAGAATGTAGTTTCACGTACTTGTGTCTATTTTGTAAATCATTTATAAAACCTGCATGTATTCTCATCCCAAAAATATTAGATTTTAAAAGTGGGACTATAACTCACTTTCACAGATTTTTACTTCGTCGGGAAGTAAGACTTGACCACTGTTGATTCACGAACCTATAACAATATATACATATACATATATATTAAAGTATGTTCAAAATATATTTACAACACTTTTAATATATTTTGATGTTTTAAGTTTATTAAGTCAGCTGTCCTCGTTAGTAACCTATAACTAGTTGTCCACAGTTAGATGTACAGAAATAAATTGATAAATATTATCTTGAATCAATCCACGACCCAGTGTATACGTATCTCAGTATTGATCACAACTCAAACTATATATATTTTGGAATCAACCTCAACCCTGTATAGCTAACTCCAACATTCACATATAGAGTGTCTATGGTTGTTCCGAAATATATATAGATGTGTCGACATGATAGGTCGAAACATTGTATACGTGTCTATGGTATCTCAAGATTACATAATATACAATACAAGTTGATTAAGTTATGGTTGGAATAGATTTGTTATCAATTTTCACGTAGCTAAAATGAGAAAAATTATCCAATCTTGTTTTACCCATAACTTCTTCATTTTAAATCCGTTTTGAGTGAATCAAATTGCTATGGTTTCATATTGAACTCTATTTTATGAATCTAAACAGAAAAAGTATAGGTTTATAGTCGGAAAAATAAGTTACAAGTCGTTTTTGTAAAGGTAGTCATTTCAGTCGAAAGAACGACGTCTAGATGACCATTTTAGAAAACATACTTCCACTTTGAGTTTAATCATAATTTTTGGATATAGTTTCATGTTCATAATAAAAATCATTTTCTCAGAATAACAACTTTTAAATCAAAGTTTATCATAGTTTTTAATTAACTAACCCAAAACAGCCCGCGGTGTTACTACGACGGCGTAAATCCGGTTTTACGGTGTTTTTCGTGTTTCCAGGTTTTAAGTCATTAAGTTAGCATATCATATAGATATAGAACATGTGTTTAGTTGATTTTAAAAGTCAAGTTAGAAGGATTAACTTTTGTTTGCGAACAAGTTTAGAATTAACTAAACTATGTTCTAGTGATTACAAGTTTAAACCTTCGAATAAGATAGCTTTATATGTATGAATCGAATGATGTTATGAACATCATTACTACCTTAATTTCCTTGGATAAACCTACTGGAAAAGAGAAAAATGGATCTAGCTTCAATGGATCCTTGGATGGCTCGAAGTTCTTGAAGCAGAATCATGACACGAAAACAAGTTCAAGTAAGATCATCACTTGAAATAAGATTGTTATAGTTATAGAAATTGAACCAAAGTTTGAATATGATTATTACCTTGTATTAGAATGATAACCTACTGTAAGAAACAAAGATTTCTTGAGGTTGGATGATCACCTTACAAGATTGGAAGTGAGCTAGCAAACTTGAAAGTATTCTTGATTTTATGAAACTAGAACTTTTGGAATTTATGAAGAACACTTAGAACTTGAAGATAGAACTTGAGAGAGATCAATTAGATGAAGAAAATTGAAGAATGAAAGTGTTTGTAGGTGTTTTTGGTCGTTGGTGTATGGATTAGATATAAAGGATATGTAATTTTGTTTTCATGTAAATAAGTCATGAATGATTACTCATATTTTTGTAATTTTATGAGATATTTCATGCTAGTTGCCAAATGATGGTTCCCACATGTATTAGATGACTCACATGGGCTGCTAAGAGCTGATCATTGGAGTGTATATACCAATAGTACATACATCTAAAAGCTGTGTATTGTACGAGTACGAATACGGGTGCATACGAGTAGAATTGTTGATGAAACTGAACGAGGATGTAATTGTAAGCATTTTTGTTAAGTAGAAGTATTTTGATAAGTGTAATGAAGTCTCTCAAAAGTGTATAAATACATATTAAAACACTACATGTATATACATTTTAACTGAGTCGTTAAGTCATCGTTAGTCGTTACATGTAAGTGTTGTTTTGAAACCTTTAGGTTAACGATCTTGTTAAATGTTGTTAACCCAATATTTATAATATCAAATGAGATTTTAAATTATTATATTATCATGATATTATCATGTATGAATATCTCTTAATATGATATATATACATTAAATGTCTTTACAACGATAATCGTTACATATATGTCTCGTTTAAAAATCATTAAGTTAGTAGTCTTGTTTTTACATATGTAGTTCATTGTTAATATACTTTATGAAATGTTTTCTTATCATAGTATCATGTTAACTATATATATATATCCATATATATGTTATCATATAGTTTTTACAAGTTTTAACGTTCGTGAATCACCGATCAACTTGGGTGGTCAATTGTCTATATGAAACATATTTCAATTAATCAAGTCTTAACAAGTTTGATTGCTTAACATGTTGGAAACATTTAATCATGTAAATATCAATCTCAATTAATATATATAAACATGGAAAAGTTCGGGTCACTACAGTACCTACTCGTTAAATAAATTTCGTCCCGAAATTTTAAGCTGTTGAAGGTGTTGACGAATCTTCTGGAAATAGATGCGGGTATTTCTTCTTCATCTGATCTTCACGCTCCCAGGTGAACTCGGGTCCTCTACGAGCATTCCATCGAACCTTAACAATTGGTATCTTGTTTTGCTTAAGTCTTTTAACCTCACGATCCATTATTTCGACGGGTTCTTCGATGAATTGAAGTTTTTCGTTGATTTGGATTTCATCTAACGGAATAGTGAGATCTTCTTTAGCAAAACATTTCTTTAAATTCGAGACGTGGAAAGTGTTATGTACAGCCGCGAGTTGTTGAGGTAACTCTAGTTTGTAAGCTACTGGTCCGACACGATCAATAATCTTGAATGGTCCAATATACCTTGGATTTAATTTCCCTCGTTTACCAAATCGAACAACGCCTTTCCAAGGTGCAACTTTAAGCATGACCATCTCTCCAATTTCAAATTCTATATCTTTTCTTTTAATGTCAGCGTAGCTCTTTTGTCGACTTTGGGCGGTTTTCAACCGTTGTTGAATTTGGATGATCTTCTCGGTAGTTTCTTGTATAATCTCCGGACCCGTAATCTGTCTATCCCCCACTTCACTCCAACAAATCGGAGACCTGCACTTTCTACCATAAAGTGCTTCAAACGGCGCCATCTCAATGCTTGAATGGTAGCTGTTGTTGTAGGAAAATTCTGCTAACGGTAGATGTCGATCCCAACTGTTTCCGAAATCAATAACACATGCTCGTAGCATGTCTTCAAGTGTTTGTATCGTCCTTTCGCTCTGCCCATCAGTTTGTGGATGATAGGCAGTACTCATGTCTAGACGAGTTCCTAATGCTTGCTGTAATGTCTGCCAGAATCTTGAAATAAATCTGCCATCCCTATCAGAGATAATAGAGATTGGTATTCCATGTCTGGAGACGACTTCCTTCAAATACAGTCGTGCTAACTTCTCCATCTTGTCATCTTCTCTTATTGGTAGGAAGTGTGCTGATTTGGTGAGACGATCAACTATTACCCAAATAGTATCAAAACCACTTGCAGTCCTTGGCAATTTAGTGATGAAATCCATGGTAATGTTTTCCCATTTCCATTCCGGGATTTCGGGTTGTTGAAGTAGACCTGATGGTTTCTGATGCTCAGCTTTGACCTTAGAACACGTCAAACATTCTCCTACGTATTTAGCAACATCGGCTTTCATACCCGGCCACCAAAAATGTTTCTTGAGATCCTTGTACATCTTCCCCGTTCCAGGATGTATTGAGTATCTGGTTTTATGAGCTTCTCTAAGTACCATTTCTCTCATATCTCCAAATTTTGGTACCCAAATCCTTTCAGCCCTATACCGGGTTCCGTCTTCCCGAATATTAAGATGCTTCTCCGATCCTTTGGGTATTTCATCCTTTAAATTTCCCTCTTTTAAAACTCCTTGTTGCGCCTCCTTTATTTGAGTAGTAATGTTATTATGAATCATTATATTCATAGATTTTACTCGAATGGGTTCTCTGTCCTTCCTGCTCAAGGCATCGGCTACCACATTTGCCTTCCCCGGGTGGTAACGAATCTCAAAGTCGTAATCATTCAATAATTCAATCCACCTACGCTGCCTCATATTCAGTTGTTTCTGATTAAATATGTGTTGAAGACTTTTGTGGTCGGTATATATAATACTTTTGACCCCATATAAGTAGTGCCTCCAAGTCTTTAATGCAAAAACAACCGCGCCTAATTCCAAATCATGCGTCGTATAATTTTGTTCGTGAATCTTCAATTGTCTAGACGCATAAGCAATCACCTTCGTTCGTTGCATTAATACACAACCGAGACCTTGCTTTGATGCATCACAATAAATCACAAAATCATCATTCCCTTCAGGCAATGACAATATAGGTGCCGTAGTTAGCTTTTTCTTCAATAACTGAAACGCTTTCTCTTGTTCATCATTCCATTCAAATTTCTTCCCTTTATGCGTTAATGCAGTCAAGGGTTTTGCTATTCTGGAAAAGTCTTGGATGAACCTTCTGTAGTAACCAGCTAGTCCTAAAAACTGGCGTATGTGTTTCGGAGTTTTCGGGGTTTCCCACTTTTCAACAGTTTCTATCTTTGCCGGATCCACCTTAATACCTTCTTTGTTCACTATGTGACCGAGGAATTGAACTTCTTCCAACCAAAATGCACACTTTGAAAACTTAGCGTACAATTCTTCCTTCCTCAATACTTCTAACACCTTTCTCAAATGTTCACCGTGTTCTTGGTCATTCTTTGAGTAAATAAGTATGTCATCAATGAAAACAATGACAAACTTGTCAAGGTATGGTCCACACACTCGGTTCATAAGGTCCATGAACACAGCTGGTGCATTAGTTAAACCAAACGGCATGACCATAAACTCGTAATGACCGTAACGTGTTCTGAAAGCAGTCTTTGGAATATCATCTTCTTTCACCCGCATTTGATGATACCCGGAACGTAAGTCAATCTTTGAATAAACAGACGAGCCTTGTAGTTGATCAAATAAGTCATCGATTCTCGGTAGTGGGTAGCGGTTCTTGATGGTAAGTTTGTTCAACTCTCGGTAGTCGATACACAACCTGAATGTACCATCTTTCTTCTTGACAAACAAAACAGGAGCTCCCCACGGTGATGTGCTTGGTCGAATGAAACCACGCTCTAAAAGTTCTTGTAATTGGCTTTGCAGTTCTTTCATCTCGCTGGGTGCGAGTCTGTAAGGAGCACGAGCTATTGGTGCAGCTCCTGGTATAAGATCTATTTGAAATTCAACGGATCGATATGGGGGTAATCCCGGTAATTCTTTCGGAAATACATCGGGAAATTCTTTTGCAATGGGAACATCATTGATGCTCTCTTCTTCAGTTTGTACTTTCTCGACGTGTGCTAGAACAGCATAGCAACCTTTTCTTATTAGTTTTTGTGCCTTCAAATTACTAATAAGATGTAGCTTCGTGTTGCCCTTTTCTCCGTACACCATTAAGGGTTTTCCTTTTTCTCGTATAATGCGAATTGCATTTTTGTAACAAACGATCTCCGCTTTCACTTCTTTCAACCAGTCCATACCGATTATCACATCAAAACTCCCTAACTCTACTGGTATCAAATCAATCTTAAATGTTTCGCTAACCAGTTTAATTTCTCGATTCCGACATATATTATCTGCTGAAATTAATTTACCATTTGCTAATTCGAGTAAAAATTTACTATCCAAAGGCGTCAATGGACAACTTAATTTAGCACAAAAATCTCTACTCATATAGCTTCTATCCGCACCCGAATCAAATAAAACGTAAGCAGATTTATTGTCAATAAGAAACGTACCCGTAACAAGCTCCGGGTCTTCCTGTGCCTCTACCGCATTAATATTGAAAACTCTTCCACGGCCTTGTCCATTCGTGTTCTCCTGGTTCGGGCAATTTCTAATAATGTGGCCTGGTTTTCCACATTTATAACAAACTACATTGGCATAACTTGCTCCGACACTACTTGCTCCGCCATTACTCGTTCCGACACCATTTGTTCCTTTCGTTCTATTAACCCCTGGTCCGTAGACCTCACACTTCGCCGCGCTATGACCATTTCTTTTACACTTGTTGCAAAATTTGGTGCAGAACCCCGAGTGATTCTTTTCACACCTTTGGCATAGCTGCTTCTGATTGTTGTTGTTGTTGCGGTTATTATTGTTGTTGGGATGATTGTTGTAGTTGCTGTTGTTGTTGTTGTTGTTGTTGTTGGGCCGTTTGTTGTAGTTGCGATTGATGTTGCGATTGTTGGGATAATTGTTGCGATTATTGTTGTAATTGCTGTTGTTGTTGTATTGGTGATTCTTATCACCGTTTTCCTCCCACTTTCTTTTGACTTGCTTCACATTGGCCTCTTCAGTAGTCTGTTCTTTAATTCTTTCTTCAATCTGGTTCACTAGTTTGTGAGCCATTCTACATGCATGTTGTATGGAGTCGGGCTCGTGTGAACTTATATCTTCTTGGATTCTTTCCGGTAATCCTTTCACAAACGCGTCGATCTTCTCTTCCTCATCTTCGAATGCTCCCGGACACAATAGGCACAATTCTGTGAATCGTCTTTCGTACGTGGTAATATCAAATCCTTGGGTTCGTAACCCTCTAAGTTCTGTCTTGAGCTTATTGACCTCGGTTCTGGGACGGTACTTCTCGTTCATCAAGTGCTTGAATGCTGACCACGGTAGTGCGTACGCATCATCTTGTCCCACTTGCTCTAGATAGGTATTCCACCATGTTAACGCAGAACCTGTGAAGGTATGCGTAGCGTACTTCACTTTGTCCTCTTCAGTACACTTACTTATGGCAAACACCGATTCAACCTTCTCGGTCCACCGTTTCAATCCGATCGGTCCTTCGGTTCCATCAAATTCCAAAGGTTTGCAGGCAGTGAATTCTTTGTAGGTGCATCCTACACGATTTCCTGTACTGCTAGATCCAAGGTTATTGTTGGTATGTAGCGCAGCCTGTACTGCGGCTATGTTTGAAGCTAGAAAAGTACGGAATTCCTCTTCATTCATATTCACGGTGTGTCGAGTAGTCGGTGCCATTTCCTTCAAAATAGTTAAATGGAACAAGTTAATCATACAGAATATTAAGAGTATTTAATAGTATTTCGTAGCATAATATGAACTCATTTATAAAAGCTTTTTCTTCATATTAGCATTTTATAAGTTTAAATTCGGGTAGTACCTACCCGTTAAGTTCATACTTAGTAGCTAATATACAATTCAACTACTACAATTCTATATGAAAAACTGATTATAATAATATTTCGCGTTCAAACTTTTATACAATATTTTACAAACTTACAATACCGCTTATTTTACATAAAGCATGAAATATAGCACACAATAACTTTGATACAAGATAGTTGTGAAGACAATTCTAGCTAGTACACAAGTCGTTCAGCAAAGGCAATAAAGACACGTAATTCATACGTCCAGAAACAAGTCATGCATTCTGGTTTTACTAGGACTACTTCCCATCCTTGGTCTTGTGCAACATAACCGTTATGGCCGTTGATAAGACAGCGTGTTGTAACGTCATCAAAGGGACGAGGGTTACGTAATGTCCAACAGTCCCGTAATAATCTAAAAACCTCATTTCTTACCCCAATTACCGACTCCTTCACTTGTGGAAACGTTTTGTTTAATAGTTGTAACCCGATGTTCTTGTTCTCACTTTGGTGAGAAGCAAACATTACTAATCCGTAAGCATAACATGCTTCTTTATGTTGCATGTTAGCCGCTTTTTCTAAATCACGAAGTCCAATATTCGGATATATTGAGTCAAAATAATTTCTTAACCCGTTGCGTAAAATAGCATTTGGGTTCCCCGCAATATATGCGTCAAAGTAAACACATCGTAACTTATGGGTTTCCCAATGTGATATCCCCCATCTTTCAAACGAAAGTCTCTTATAAACCAAGACATTCTTGGAACGTTCTTCGAATGTCTTACAAACTGATCTCGCCTTAAATAGTTGTGCCGAAGAATTCTGGCCGACTCTAGACAAGATTTCATCAATCATGTCTCCGGGTAGGTCTCTTAAAATATTGGGTTGTCTATCCATTTTGTGTTTTTAAACTGTAAAATAGACAAGAGTTAGATTCATAAAAAAAAATACTTATTAATACAAGCAATTTTTACATATATCATAAAGCATAAGCACACTATATTACATATATTACACCACACGAATATAACTATCTTATTCCGACTCGCTTGTTTCTTCTTCTTCGGTTTTGGTTCGTTTTTCCAATTTTCTAGGGATATATGATGTTCCCCTAATACGAGCCGTCGTGATCCACATTGGTTTAGAAAAACCTGGTGGTTTAGAGGTTCCCGGGTCATTGTTACAACTTAAGGACTTCGGGGGTTGACGATACATATAAAGTTCATCGGGGTTGGAATTAGATTTCTCTATTTTTATGCTCTTTCCCTTATTATTTTCTTTTGCCTTTTTAAATTCAGTTGGGGTAATTTCTATAACATCATCGGAATTCTCGTCGGAATCCGATTCATCGGAGAATTGGTAATCCTCCCAATATTTTGCTTCCTTGGCGGAAACACCATTGACCATAATTAACTTTGGTCGGTTGGTTGAGGATTTTCTTTTACTTAACCGTTTTATTATTTCCCCCACCGGTTCTATTTCTTCATCCGGTTCCGATTCTTCTTCCGGTTCCGACTCTTCTTCCGGTTCCTCTTCGGGAACTTGTGAATCAGTCCACAAATCATTCCAATTTACATTTGACTCTTCATTATTATTAGGTGAGTCAATGGGACTTGTTCTAGAGGTAGACATCTATCACATAATATCAAACACGTTAAGAAATTAATATATCACATAATATTCATATGTTAAAAATATATAGTTTCCAACAAAAATGTTAAGCAATCATTTTTAAAGAAAACACGGTCGAAGTCCAGACTCACTAATGCATCCTAACAAACTCGATAAGACACACTAATGCAAATTTTCTGGTTCTCTAAGACCAACGCTCGGATACCAACTGAAATGTCCCGTTCTTATTGATTAAAAACGTTCCATATTAATTGATTTCGTTGCGAGGTTTTGACCTCTATATGAGACGTTTTTCAAAGACTGCATTCATTTTTAAAACAAACCATAACCTTTATTTCATAAATAAAGGTTTAAAAAGCTTTACGTAGATTATCAAATAATGATAATCTAAAATATCCTGTTTACACACGACCATTACATAATGGTTTACAATACAAATATGTTACATCGAAATTAGTTTCTTGAATGCAGTTTTTACACAATATCATACAAACATGGACTCCAAATCTTGTCCTTATTTTAGTATGCAACAGCGGAAGCTCTTAATATTCACCTGAGAATAAACATGCTTTAAACGTCAACAAAAATGTTGGTGAGTTATAGGTTTAACCTATATATATCAAATCGTAACAATAGACCACAAGATTTCATATTTCAATACACATCCCATACATAGAGATAAAAATCATTCATATGGTGAACACCTGGTAACCGACAATAACAAGATGTATATATAAGAATATCCCCATCATTCCGGGACACCCTTCGGATATGATATAAATTTCGAAGTACTAAAGCATCCGGTACTTTGGATGGGGTTTGTTAGGCCCAATAGATCTATCTTTAGGATTCGCGTCAATTAGGGTGTCTGTTCCCTAATTCTTAGATTACCAGACTTAATAAAAAGGGGCATATTCGATTTCGATAATTCAACCATAGAATGTAGTTTCACGTACTTGTGTCTATTTTGTAAATCATTTATAAAACCTGCATGTATTCTCATCCCAAAAATATTAGATTTTAAAAGTGGGACTATAACTCACTTTCACAGATTTTTACTTCGTCGGGAAGTAAGACTTGACCACTGTTGATTCACGAACCTATAACAATATATACATATACATATATATTAAAGTATGTTCAAAATATATTTACAACACTTTTAATATATTTTGATGTTTTAAGTTTATTAAGTCAGCTGTCCTCGTTAGTAACCTATAACTAGTTGTCCACAGTTAGATGTACAGAAATAAATTGATAAATATTATCTTGAATCAATCCACGACCCAGTGTATACGTATCTCAGTATTGATCACAACTCAAACTATATATATTTTGGAATCAACCTCAACCCTGTATAGCTAACTCCAACATTCACATATAGAGTGTCTATGGTTGTTCCGAAATATATATAGATGTGTCGACATGATAGGTCGAAACATTGTATACGTGTCTATGGTATCTCAAGATTACATAATATACAATACAAGTTGATTAAGTTATGGTTGGAATAGATTTGTTATCAATTTTCACGTAGCTAAAATGAGAAAAATTATCCAATCTTGTTTTACCCATAACTTCTTCATTTTAAATCCGTTTTGAGTGAATCAAATTGCTATGGTTTCATATTGAACTCTATTTTATGAATCTAAACAGAAAAAGTATAGGTTTATAGTCGGAAAAATAAGTTACAAGTCGTTTTTGTAAAGGTAGTCATTTCAGTCGAAAGAACGACGTCTAGATGACCATTTTAGAAAACATACTTCCACTTTGAGTTTAATCATAATTTTTGGATATAGTTTCATGTTCATAATAAAAATCATTTTCTCAGAATAACAACTTTTAAATCAAAGTTTATCATAGTTTTTAATTAACTAACCCAAAACAGCCCGCGGTGTTACTACGACGGCGTAAATCCGGTTTTACGGTGTTTTTCGTGTTTCCAGGTTTTAAGTCATTAAGTTAGCATATCATATAGATATAGAACATGTGTTTAGTTGATTTTAAAAGTCAAGTTAGAAGGATTAACTTTTGTTTGCGAACAAGTTTAGAATTAACTAAACTATGTTCTAGTGATTACAAGTTTAAACCTTCGAATAAGATAGCTTTATATGTATGAATCGAATGATGTTATGAACATCATTACTACCTTAATTTCCTTGGATAAACCTACTGGAAAAGAGAAAAATGGATCTAGCTTCAATGGATCCTTGGATGGCTCGAAGTTCTTGAAGCAGAATCATGACACGAAAACAAGTTCAAGTAAGATCATCACTTGAAATAAGATTGTTATAGTTATAGAAATTGAACCAAAGTTTGAATATGATTATTACCTTGTATTAGAATGATAACCTACTGTAAGAAACAAAGATTTCTTGAGGTTGGATGATCACCTTACAAGATTGGAAGTGAGCTAGCAAACTTGAAAGTATTCTTGATTTTATGAAACTAGAACTTTTGGAATTTATGAAGAACACTTAGAACTTGAAGATAGAACTTGAGAGAGATCAATTAGATGAAGAAAATTGAAGAATGAAAGTGTTTGTAGGTGTTTTTGGTCGTTGGTGTATGGATTAGATATAAAGGATATGTAATTTTGTTTTCATGTAAATAAGTCATGAATGATTACTCATATTTTTGTAATTTTATGAGATATTTCATGCTAGTTGCCAAATGATGGTTCCCACATGTGTTAGATGACTCACATGGGCTGCTAAGAGCTGATCATTGGAGTGTATATACCAATAGTACATACATCTAAAAGCTGTGTATTGTACGAGTACGAATACGGGTGCATACGAGTAGAATTGTTGATGAAACTGAACGAGGATGTAATTGTAAGCATTTTTGTTAAGTAGAAGTATTTTGATAAGTGTAATGAAGTCTCTCAAAAGTGTATAAATACATATTAAAACACTACATGTATATACATTTTAACTGAGTCGTTAAGTCATCGTTAGTCGTTACATGTAAGTGTTGTTTTGAAACCTTTAGGTTAACGATCTTGTTAAATGTTGTTAACCCAATATTTATAATATCAAATGAGATTTTAAATTATTATATTATCATGATATTATCATGTATGAATATCTCTTAATATGATATATATACATTAAATGTCTTTACAACGATAATCGTTACATATATGTCTCGTTTAAAAATCATTAAGTTAGTAGTCTTGTTTTTACATATGTAGTTCATTGTTAATATACTTTATGAAATGTTTTCTTATCATAGTATCATGTTAACTATATATATATATCCATATATATGTTATCATATAGTTTTTACAAGTTTTAACGTTCGTGAATCACCGATCAACTTGGGTGGTCAATTGTCTATATGAAACATATTTCAATTAATCAAGTCTTAACAAGTTTGATTGCTTAACATGTTGGAAACATTTAATCATGTAAATATCAATCTCAATTAATATATATAAACATGGAAAAGTTCGGGTCACTACAGGATGTACAACATAGCATTTTAGTAGTATGAATTATCCGAGTAATATTTACCCCTTAAAATTCATACGTAATTGCTTTAGTACGAAAAGATATATTATGGTTTTAAAATTTATATATATATATATATATATATATATATATATATATATATATATATATATATATATATATAATATATAAATTCTTTGGAAATAATAAGTTAATACTTCATAACTCATTATTACAATATACCCATTGGTGATTGTGGTGTAGTTATCGTCGGTGGTTATGGAGCTGGTGGAGCTTGTGATGATACAGGTGTTGCTAGTGGTACTTCTGGTGATGCTGTATAACAAGTCTAGCTTGTAAATCACGTACCATTCTTGTCAGGGTTTCTATTCTTCCTTCTATCATCTCTATTCATCTGGTTTACGGTTAGAACTGGGATAAATAATCTCTAAGATTATAGATTATATAATCGTCGTAGAATATTTCTCCGATGAAGTTATGAATCCATACTTCATCGTTTGTTGTTGTTGGTACTCCTTGGTATCTATGGTGCGTATGATGTTGATATCCGAGGTACAGATTGTGATGTTGAGGCGTGTGATGGGGATGTTGTTGTTGGTGGTGGTAATGGTACTGTTGGTGTTAATGATGGTGGTACCGTTGATGCCAGTGATGCTGCTGGTGCTTGTGGTATTGAGGATGGCGATGTGGATGTTGCTAGTGGTACTGGTGTCGTTGCTGATGGTGCTTGTAATCTTTGCACCATATGTTCCAAAGTCACTACTCGAGCGTGAAGCTCGTTGACTTCTTCTATTATACCGGGATGATTGGTGGTTCGGACGATCGGATAAATAAGATTTAGAATAGTGGATATTACGTAGTCGTTGCGAGCTATTCTGGAAATGGGGGTGAAAATGGTGTTTCGAACGGGTTCGCCGGTAAGTGCTTCAGGTTCTTCGCCAAGAGGTGAATGTGGTGGATGGAAGAGATCACCTTCTTCTTATCTCCAATGATTAAGTAGATTACGAACCCATCCCAAATTCATCCAGAATAGATGATGGCTTATTGGTTGATCCATTTCGGTTACGCTGCTTTCGGAGCTCAGGTAGAATTCCATATTGGAATAGCTGTCGGAATCTGAGGAATTCGAACTAGATGCGGAATTCATCTTACACTGTTAGATAAAGGATTTTTGATATGAAATGATTTTCGGATTTTGGATTAGATTCTAATTACATAGAATACCTATATATAGTACAGAAGATCCCGTAGATTACGGAGGAACTTTCGGAAGCTGTCAGGAAAAGTTTACAGTAACTGATATGCTAAGATATGAATTTTGTCTATACACTATTCATGCAATCAATGCAGTAAAACGTGTCTAGACTAAGAATGATAAGCAGGTAATTTTCGATAAGAAATGATAAGCAAAACTTTTGACATGTAGACACGGTCGAAGTCCAGACTTACTAATGCATCCTAACAACTATTAGTTAGACACACTCATGCAAGACCTGGTTCGCTAAGACCAACGCTCTGATACCAACTGCGACGATCACTCCAAATCCATATGGACGAATACGTCATTCATCGATTTCATTGCGAGGTATTTGACCTCTATATGATACGTTTTATAAACATTGCATTCTTTTGAAAAGGTATACCATAAATGAATATTTAAATCTAAGGTTTTCGACATTTGATGATTTCTACATATAGACAATCACCGTAAATAATGGTTTACAATAATACTTCCGTTGACAATGCAGTCAAAATAGATACATGGTGATGATTTTGTGAATGCAACGTTTTCTCGAATAAAGCATGTATGACTCCATGCACATAGCTTGTATAACATATAAGCAAACACCAGAAGACTTATAAGGAACCTGAGAATAAACATGCTTACAAGTGTCAACACAAAGGTTGGTGAGTTCATAGTTTTAATGTTTCGCATAATCTGTATATAAAGGTGGACCACAAGATTTCAGTTGTTTCATTCAGAAACGTTTATCAAAAGATTCTACGAAATTGAGCACCCTAGTAACTAAACTTTAACGTCTATATAATAAGTACCCCTATTTTAACATACATGCAACCAACATGTACAATACACGCAAACCAACGTGTACTAACCTCAAATAGCATACGTCTGTTTTATAGTTCAGGCTAGGGTTTCTATACCTGGAACAGACGGGGATGTCAAGCCATATGGATCCATATACAACTATTCGCGCTCACCAGTTCTTATAACCGGCAGCTACTAGTTACCAAAGCTAAGGGATTTTCGGTTCAAACTCAGTGTAGAATTAAGTATGTACTTGTGTCCATTGCGTATAAAATACAGTTTGTATATATTCTCAGCCCAAAAATGTATTGCAAAAGCAATTAAAAAGGGAGCAATGAAACTCACCTTAGCAGCACATAAAGTCATTCACCGAAATGTGACCGAAACTCGGAATACCAAATAACCGTAGATCTCAACCTAGAGAACATATGTTGGTCAATAACTATCTATCAAGCTAGGTCAGGTCATAGTGTATTACAATCCTAATGCTCGAGATCGACATACAAAAGTTATCAAAAGTCATTTCAAAAAGTCAATCTGACTCAATACTATAGTTGAATGATCATGGCAATCGAAACATTTTAACATTTTAAATAGTTTCCCAATTCTTGTAAAATTAGACTATAGTTTTTATAAGGCTTTAAAATATGATAAAACAATCAATTTTGACAATTGTTCAACAAAACGAGACGTGCCTTATATAAGGATTCATTTACTCGGCTGGTAATATTCAAAAATCCACTTTATCAATCTCATAAACAAGTTGTTTAAATCTTAATTGCAGATTCAAAAGCAATTTCAATTAACGTCAAACATAATTCAGTTGACCATATCTTTTAATCCGTTCATCGAAATCACGCGATTTCTAAATGAAAAGTTATTGATTTTCCGCCAGCTTTTCAAAAACATGCATATCATATACCTTATACTAGTAGTATATGTATTAAATTTGTGATTCATCATAAACTATCTAACGACGAAATTTAGCATACAAGCATGCAAAAACATATATACTCGAGTACTTGACATGGATACACTATTAATATATAAAAGATAAGATATGAATGCTCACGTATCAATATTGTGATTCAATATTGCAGGAAAGTACGTAGACGCAACAGAGATGATAAATACTAGATTTGACTTGCGAACAAAACTCATGAACATTACCCATAACCTTCATAGCTATAACCCAAAGTTTCCTTAGCTCTATCCCGCTCGAAAACCCATTTTGAAAATAACCCGCTCATAACCTCGTTGTAATATTTTATGTAATAATAATACTAAATATAATAATAATAATAATAATAATAATAATAATAATAATAATAATAATAATAATAATAATAATAATAATATATAATATATAATTTTGTATAACAGAGAGAGATTGAGAGAAAATGGGTGAAGAGTTCGGCAGAAACTGATCGAATTTATAGACCTTTTGTGGAATCAGTCCCCATGCGATCGCATGGGGTTTTAGTGTGTAAGCCATGCGATCGCATGGCTTCAGTTTACAGCTCACAACATTTTTGTTTTCTAGTTTTTCGACATATTATTATATAATATATATAATATATTTAATTTATATAATTATTTATATATTATATTAAATTCTCATGCATAGTTAACCTGTAATTTTTGTTCCGATAAGTCGTACGTCGTCACTTAACTTATGTCCCGGTTCCAGTTTTTCAAACGTCCTTTCGTATACTGAGAAAACTTGTACTTTACATTTCGTGACTCTTACCTTTGTCAAAATATAGATTTAAATTATCCATAAACTATACCACTCGAATATAACTTATACATTTGAGTGTTTTGGTCATTTACCTCTATAAATCATCGTCTCGTTATCTACTAATATAATAGTATTATCAAACGTTTTAAATACACGTCGCAAGTTATTCATACAATTAATATTCCAACTTATCATATATATTCAAATAGATATATAAACCAATAAGTTTAATGTACGGTATCATACAATTAATACTTTGTTACGTTTTTAAGTTATAGTATATATATATATATATATATGTATCTATTTACATATAATTGTTCGCGAATCGTCGAGGACAGTCGATGGGTAATTGATCATATGAAAGTAGTTCAAAAATATTGAGATTCAGTTTTACAGGCTTTGCTTATCGTGTCGGAAACGTTAATCATACAAGATTATGTTTAAATTTAGTCAGAAATTTTTGGGTCATCACAGCTCAAAAGTCTGGAAACGCAGCTCGAACAGTTATCACAACGCCTTGAAACCCGACCGCAGGGAAGATTTCCAAGTAATACTATCCAAAATCCCCACATAGAAGAAGCAAAGCAAATGGATTCTGTAATCCCAGAGGAAGAACCACGGAAAAGGTCAGCCAGGATCAAGAATAAATCGACATATACTCAGAAGCTGACCCCTGAAACTCCAGTTCGCGTACCCCATCCTGGAAGGCTACAAGAAGGACCATCCAAGCTTGATTCCTTCAAACTTGATGGAAGATTCATGGACACCATGTCCAAAGTTCCCAACCAGAAGAGATACATCCGAAGGATTCTTTCTACAAAGGAGAGGATACCAGACTCTAATAAAATTCCACTGAGTGAAGAATGCTCTGCATTACTCAGGAACTCTCTACCACCAAAGCTAGGAGATACGGGCCGATTCGTTTTCCCGTGTTCAATCTACCAATCTAGAACCATTCATGCGCTAGCAGATTTAGGAGCAAGTATCAACCTAATCCCCTACTCTCTCTACAAGAGATTAGAGTTAGGAGACTTATCACCAACCAAAATGACAATCCAACTTGCCGATCACACAATTCGATACCCTAAGGGCATAGTTGAGAACGTCTTGGTGAAAGTTGAAAAATTCTTGTATTCTACGGATTTCGTAGTAATGGATATTAAGGAAGACCTACACACACCAGTAGTGTTAGGAAGACCTTTCATGAATACGGCTAGGACTGTCATTGATGTGTACAATCAAACCTTGATCTTACGATCACATTGGGAGAGCGTTACCTTCAAAATTGACCGACCAACCGATCTTTCTGGACATGCAGAGATATTTGCTATTTCCACCAGACAGATCACTTCCGATGACGAGTCTTCACCACCAGCCGATGATATCGAGATGGGTGTCGAATCACAGTTTGTAGACGACCCAGAAATGAAAGAAGAGGATCCCAGCAAAGAAATAGAGGAAGAGGAGGAATCTGAAGAGGAAGAGGAAATGGAAGACGTAAAAGAAACTGCGAAAATAGCCGCTTCAAGCATTGAGCGTCATGAAGAAATAATGAGGCTTGAGACGGAAGATCACAGTTTAATCATTCGCTTCAAGAAGAAGACCAACAAGGCTGAGGTTAAGGATATAGAAATTGATCCCGCAAGTATAAAAGTGGAGAATCAGAATACTGAAGAAACCCGTTCATCAGACGCATCCTCAGAAGAACAATACACCGATGATGACGAGGTGGAGCAACATTAAGACATTCTGAATAACTCACACTCTCCAACCGAACCAGATCAAGGGGAGCCGGACTCTTCTTCAGATCGGATTCCGGTTATATCCACACACGCAGACATGATAACCTTCATCAATGATACCGATGAATTTGAAGATATTCTAGAAGCCATCCAAAAATCAACCATTGATTTTTCGCTACGCTTAACAGAATGATTTATGGCTATCCAAGAAGAACACAACCTCTATCTCCTAAGAGAAGATAATGATGTTGAAATCCTAGAAGAAAGCATTCAAGAGTTTATCAATTCTCTTCACGATCATATTTACCAAGAAGAAAGGCAACGAGAGCACAATTCAGTGGTTCGCACTATTCTTGAGACAAGATTCTGTCGAGATCAGAAGATCATTTACTCTAAGGTTTATAATGCCTTAGCCGGATCTGCACTTCCGTTCTCACAAAACCAACGAGCACTACTGACTCTCATCCGAAAGCACATGGATCTTTCCACCGGACGCCCAACTTATCACTCTGATTTGCAAATGATCGAGGATATTCACAGCTTTTTCACTCTCTTGGAAAGAGATAATTTCGAAAGCACACCAGACAGACTAGTGATTTACGTAACAATTGATTACCATGCTGATCTGATTATCAAAGAGTTACGAGACGCTGTTATAGAAGAAGCAAGGAGAAACAATCCATTCTCTCATCTTGAACCAGAAAAGTCAACATTGCCACCTATGTTACAAAGCAGATATCACGTATCTTCCACGAATCCACAGATCCTAGTTTCACATTTAAAGCTGGATGTCGAGAGATATACTTAAAGACGGTGAAATTAATACTCGGATCAGGATTGTTGTTCACTTCTTTCCAGCTTCATCTTTTGACTAATCTGTGCAAAGCTACAGACTCCTACTGTGGAGATCACCGTTCCGAAGACTTCAAGATTCTAAAGATACAGTTTCTAACATTGTTTGAAGACCTCCGAAATGAGCATCCCATCAGAGAAACAATCACCACCAGCACTGCTTCTATGATTGATATTCATGGGTCAACCAGCAGAGCCGTGGATCATATTCTCATCGGACTTCAAAACTTATCAAGAGCCGAAACTGCGCACTACTTACTTTCAGAAGATCTTCAAGAGAAGTACTGGATCTACTACCACTATTGGTCCGACACTTTCTCAGGATTTATCCGCCAAGATTCACATTCCCTCGAGAAGACCAAGATCACAACCATCAGCAAGGAATGTTTGCTTTTTAAAGCATCACTATGGTCGAGCCAATGACCTTAAACAAAAGCGCTTCTCGGGAGGCAACCCGTGCAATAAAGTAGAGTAGAAGAATAAAGGATGACAAATGAGCCGATAAAGACGCAAGGATTGGAAGCCAGCCACATCTGCTAGGGGTATTTCTTTCCTTTCACTACTAGCTCAAGATTCAAACTATGCCACATCCTAGCTTATCACTAAGTGTGGGATAACACCCAATTAAAACACTAGACAAATACTCCCAAATCTTCAACTAAAACTCCTAAGTGTGGGATACACTAGGAACATTGAGGACAACATTCGTCTAAGTGTGGGATGTTGGTATAATATTTTTATGCTGTATTAAAATAACCCATTACGAAGATTCCAAGTCTTTAAGCAAATTTCAAAAATGTTTTTGCAAAAGAAACCCTTTTCGAAAAAGTATTTTTGAAAACCTAAAACGTTTGTCAATAAAAATAAGGCTTAAGTAAGGTGGAAATCTTGTTAGGTTGAATCAAATCTCTAATAGAGCATTGCATGACTAAGGCATTATCGACCTAAATTGATTATGGTGAGGCACCCCAAATAAGACCAACATTCATCTTTAATGCTTTACTATTTTTCGTTGAGAGTGCCGATGTCTGTGCTCAGAATCAGAACTTGCTTTAGATCTACATTTCCAAGCAGCGAAACGTGATTCATTTGTAATCAAAAGAGCTAGTCATTTGTCATACATAAACCTTCCGCACCTCCACTATTTCTACTCCACCACCACATCCACATCACCTTTACTATTTACTCGAAAAATCCAGAAAACGAGATTTCTTTCGAAAACCCGATGTTATAAACCTCTCAAGTATCATGACAAATGTCTTGAAAAAGTTTACCGGAAAATAGTTTCTCGAGATGAAGTCTCCAAAAAAATAAAAAAAATAAAAAAAATTCAAGTTCTGAAAAAAGGAGCAGAACTCAATAAAGAGAAACGCCGAAGAAAACTTGACCAAAAATGTTTATCAAATAAAGAAAAGTTTAAAAGTGCTTCTCAAAATACTTCAGCACTCCTTTCTATCCGAATAAAAGTCTGCATAAAGACTACATTACCCTTATATCTCACCCCTAAAAAACAACTTCACTACCACTCCAAAATTCCTTCTCCATCATTAACAAATGACCTATAAAGCTGAGATTACTACCGTTCTCGCATTAGCAGCAAGGATTTGAGTCTTTATCAAGCCTATGCCGATGGGTGCAGCATGACTGACTATGAGTGTATTAATTTCTTAGATCTATAGGGAACCCTAAACACTTGAGTGATTTGAGTGACCCGTGAAAGCTAGCATATGTCATGTAACCTCCTCGCATGCTTGCAGAGATAGTTTCAATCATAACATAGATGACTCACCTTAGCTTTTTGCTCTTATAATAAAAGCAACCCGCTTAGGCTATTAGAAAAGAAACGCCGAAAAGATTCTTAAGGAAATGAGAGTTTACTTGAGGACAAGCAAAGTCTAAGTGTGTGATATTTGATATCGGCTAAAAAGTCACGTTTTCAACCCGGTATTAAGGTCCAAAAACAAGAAAGATTCAAACTTTGTTGGCAAAATACCTACTTCGTCGGTTAGAATTGAAGAACAAGTAATTACGAAGACGGTGCAAAAAGAATCAAGAGAATCGGAGCTAAAACGAAGATTCTAGAGCGAAAACCGTGAAAGACAAGAAATCAAGTTACGATCCAGTAAATCAAGGCTGACCAGGCTCAAAAACGGCCTGCCATACGGCTTGCCAGTATGGTAAATGGCCTGCCAAACGGTCAAGCAAATGGGCTCGATAAACGGCTTGCCTGGTAAACGGCTTGCCAAATACGGCCTGCCAAACGGCTTGCCAGCCGTTTGCAGGCAAAATTCTTGTTTATTTAAAGGGTCTTTGTCATTCATTCCAACACACACTTCAATTAACTTCTTTCTCTCTCTTGTACAATATTAGTCATACTCTCAAGGCCTTCGACTCCGTGCGGGAAACCTAGTACCCGGAGAAGAACGCTGAAGATTGTATTAGGAGCGGTCTGGAGTCTTTAAGTTGTCACTTTTGTATTCAGAACTCGTTTAATCTACTGGTACTTCTATCCTTTATCTTTATAATGTCTTCTATCATTATGTTATGTGATATTGTTGCCATGATTAGCGAGTAGTTATCTTTAGTGTATGCTATGATGTAAGCAGTTATAATGCCAAAATAATATTATGGTTTGTGTATGCTGTTGAAATGCTTTCCGATTATGCTTTAAACTCAATCGCTTTTCCAACTAATAGAACGCAGTTACAGGCTCTGTTATTGGGAAGTTGCGAACCCCAATTCAGAGTACACTATCTGTGTCACCCCTTGGTAAGAGAAGTCTATCGGATAAAACGTACGATCGACTGAGGCACAATGGTTGTAGTAAGTCTATCAAGCTTTGGATTCCGACTGAGGACTATTTTGTAGTGAAACATCTGACTAGACCCTTAGTACATTGTCAGTCCCAGACCATGCTAGTGTAGTCACCAAGCATATAAACTTCGTACGTGCACGCTAAAGCACAGTGGTTGTTGTAAGCTGTACCTCTGCTAAGTAAGGCCATGGAACCCGGTTAGTGTTGACCAGTACACTGCACTATAACGCGGTCTCAAGCATTGCACCCCGCTTGAGGGATTCTTAGTTAATTACGGAACTGTTTGTTTAAACACATAAAGGATTGGACCGTTAGGATAACCGAACGTGTTCATGAAAGTCAGCTTGACTTGGCCATGGTGTTCTTTATGGTTGAGGGCCTAACTATCTTTTAAAATCAATCATTAACGAAAGCATTAAAACACATCACGTCTCTCGAATATGGTAAACCATGTATTCTATTATGCTTAAGAAAGTTTAGACCATTATAGAATGTTAATACGTCACCCAACCGAGTCGTTCAATTGGATGAGCCGTCTGAACGTGTATGCCTGTAGTCAGACTGCACGGGCGTCGGGGGTAAGGGACGTTGCTGTCTATTCAGAATCTTCAAGCCTAACGCAGTACCCAGTGACATGTCTTATGACAGGGGCGTTTAGGACCAGTGTAATGAATACAAGGCCTCTGCCTATTCATGAGCCAGCATTCCATAATCTCGGCAGAGTAACTGATGAAGTCATAGTATGCACTCACTTTAACCTTATTTGAATTACGAATTTTATCGCATTTACTTTATCTGTCTTATAAATTAGAAAATCCCAAAATTAAATAACCACTACTCCCTAACTATCTTAGGCTTAAATATAGGTTCGATTCTATTGATATCTCAAAAATACGACTCTAGGTCATACTTCCCTTACTTATAAGGAGTGGTAAGATTTAGGCCCCGCTATATATAAATTTAAAACAGTACCCCTCCCTCGAGTGGCTGATCCTGGCGAGACGCCGCCCGACGACACCGTGCGAATAAAAACCGTCCGTTTCGGCCATATCAGTCGACCGTACAGGTAACCGTGTGTCAACGGCTATTTTTTGAATCCCACTATAAAAGGCAAACATTAAAGAGCATTTGAAGCTGGCCCTCTTTCATATTTCAAAGGCTTATTTCCAGAGATCACAAGGGCTCTAATTACTACTCAAATGTGATCAAGCAAGAGAAGATTCTATGATCTTAGAGATATAGAATTTTGTTGTTGTAAACTTACTAATCAAAATCATTAATCTTGTGAGTTTACTTAGTGTAATGTATGTCATAGTATTGTCTTAGGATCATCATTGCAAAGTGTATAAGTCTTGTAACTAACTTCAATTAGTAGAAGCATATGCTAGCTTAGTGATCTACTTCCTTAAAGGACTTAGGAAGTTGATTAATCTTATTTGGAGATTAATACTTGTTCAAGGTGAAGACAAGTTGATCTAGGTTGGAGTTGACCTTTCAAAGGGATAGAAAGATTAGGTTTGTTGTCTATCAAAGAAGTTGAAGACTTGTAAATCGGATCTCCACCGGGTTTGGAGAAAAGTGCTTAGTGAAGCAACAAATCCCGATTAGTGTAATCGGGGACTGGATTAAGGTGGATTAGTTAACATCTACCCGAACCAATATAAATCCTTGTGTCTATGTTCTTTACATTACTTCATTTATCATTTTGAACATATACACTACACACATCAAGTTTGAGTTGAATTGGTTGATCAAAGTTAATCGAATTTGGTGATCAATCAAAAAAGTGTTAAAAATGTATCAAGTAACTATTCACACCCTCCTCTAGTTACTTACAGTTTAGATAAATTTTATCCCCTTTTCAATTTATCCCATTATATTATATACATATACATATACATATACATATACATATACATATATATATTATATACATATACATATACATATACATATACATATACATATACATATACATATACATATACATATACATATACATATACATATGCATATGCATATACATATGCATATACATATACATATATATATATATATATATATATATATATATATATATATATATATATATATATATATATATATATATATATATATATATATATATTCACTAATACTTTTAAACTTCCACATTATCTATAATTCATAAATTTTAATTATAACCTTATTAATCATCTTCATTACTTTATCATCATAATATTTTTAACTATCATAATCACTAATCAAATTTACATGTTAAATTTTACAAATATACTTACATATATTCTTCACTATATTAATGCTTTAAATTCACACACACACACACACACACACACACACACACACACACACACACACACACACATATATATATATATATATATATATATATATATATATATATATATATATATATACATGCACACGAATGCATGCATGCAACACTTCCTTTATTATTTTTTTACACATTCAATATCATAATCTGTAAACATACCTTCTTATTATTATTATTATTTACAAACATCATGCTTTTATTCGTAATATAAACTACATAATTAACTATCTTCATGTGTTTATATACATATTTAACTTATTCATATTCATAATCATAAACCAATAACATAAGAATTAAAACAAGATAAAAAGTATGATTAGATTATAGTATTTAGCGATACATTAAGTGTCTTAGAGCAAGAAAAAGATTGTGTTTTGATGGTGACAGGAATCGAAACAGGAGCCACAAAAATGCAACAGTAGAGTGACAAATTGGGCGAGCTTATGGGCTGTTTTGGATACGCAGAAAAAGCAGCAGAGACTGCAAAAAATCGTAGAAACCAGGTGGTGTTGGTGGCGGTTCACAGCAGCAGCAAAAGGCTGCGGTTTGGGCTGTTTTTGGTGGCGAAAAACTGCAGCAAAAGGTTGCTGAAGGTGGCAGTTTGTATGCTGATTTTCAGCTACAAAAATAGCAACAAAAGTGATGGTGGTGGCGACGGTTGTAGCTGCAAAAAGGACAACAAAGTGGCGGTGGTAAAAGGACAATAATATTTATATAAGATAAGTATTATTGTTTCTTTTTATTTTAGTCTTTAATTTTATTTAATTTTTAATTGTTTCTCAATTGTTTTATTATTTATAAATATGTCCCATTTTATTATTTACTTATAGTTTAACAATTATAAGATCACAGAAATGCATAAATCTTACTTAACAGGAAGTGTCGACTAAAAAATTTACTATTTAGTCAACGTTTAGTTAAAGAAAGTTTGCGAGTACACAAAATCATAAGGGCTTTTCAATAATTTTAGAAGCGGAAAAATGAGAGTCGTTATAAAACCCAACCCATGCAAACCCTAATCTGGAGAATGCGACGTAAAGGAATTGTAATTTATAAATAACGATGGACCATTTTTTTACATAATATGGAGTAAAATAATACGTAAAAAGGAAGATAAAAATGGAGGGTGAAGGAGCGAAGAAACGAAAACTGGAGGATGAGTCATCAGATGATGAAATCGAAGAGCTTATCTTCAACAAACCTTTTTCATCAAATGACCCTATTAAAAGTAATTTATCTTTCCTCTCAGTCGTCATTAAACCCCCAATTTAGGGTTTATCACTTTTCGTTTTTTATTTCACAAAAATTTACTACTCTGCACTCTAGTTTTACTAATTTTTTATTTTATTCCATGTTTTATATAAATTATACACGAGAAAGGTTTATTTAATTTAGCAAATATACCTTACAACGTCAAAACTTGTTAAGAAAGAAAGTTTTGGAAGTAAAGAATGTTTTTTTATTGAAATACAAAATTTAAATATTTATTATTGACTAACTAACTGAACCTTTTTATAATTTCAAATATTTATTGATTGATTCTTATTTTGTTTTTATGTGTGAAATTTAGTGTGCATTTTATATTGTTTGTAAGCTGGTTTAAGAAGCTCTGTTTTATGTTGTATCTGGCTTATCTATGTATATATACACACATATGTATATATATGTCTCCAGGCGCCCTTAAATTACCTATTATATTCCAACAGGTATACTATTGTGGCTCATCGAGATGTTGTGGGTTTGATACACTGTTGTAGAACTAGAAATTACTCCCCGAGTACTCGATTTTTGGAGAGCTCTGAGTGTTTTTCGAGTACTTGGTCAAACATGGCCTAAACTTGGGATTACTCTAAAAAATCGTTCAAAAATCAACCAAATATAGCAGTTACTTGGAAATTCGGTTATAATTGGTCTAAATTCAGTCAAAGTCACACATAATGTTGAGCTTATTATATTATCTTGGTTTTTCAGTGTGCAGCTATATATATCAGGATTTTCACAGGTAAGACCATATCTTTAGAAGTCAAACTCTCAGACACCATCAGCTACATAAAAGCCTTGATTGAGTATAAAGAACATATTTGCACCAACGAGCAGGTGCTGATGTTGAACACCGGCATTGTCCTCGAGGATAGCGATATCCTTGCTGACTTTGACATCGCGAATACACACCCGGTCATCACACTTATCCGTAAATCATCAGGACTCATCCCGATATTTATCAAGCAGATATTCCAGTGGTCTTTACCAAATCATACTCGTACCATTTCGTTGTATGTCAAACCTTCAGACACCATCAGCAATGTAAAACACAAAATCTATTCTAAGTGCAGTAGTTTTCCCATTGACGAGCAGAGGCTGATTTACAACGACATGCTCCTTGACGATAATGGCACACTTGCTGATTTCCACATCAAAAAGGACTTTACTCTCACACTTGTTCGATCAGGGGGATGGATAAAAATATTTGTCAAGACTCTAAGCTCGGGCAAGACCATCTCTGAGAGAGTCAAACCCTCATACACAGTCGGCAAAGTCAAAGAAAAAATCGAGTCCAGTGTAAGTATCCCCCCTAATGAGCAGATCCTGATGTTTAAAGACATGGTTCTTGAGGACAGCTGTACACTTGCTGACTTTGACATTGGTAGGGATTCTACGCTCACACTTATTCAGAAATCGGACGGAAAGATGCAGATATTCATTAAGATGTTAATTGGAAAGACCATTAATCTGAAAGTTAAACCCTTAGATACAGTTGACTTTGTTAAAAATGTGATGGAACGTATAGAAGATATTCCTTGTCACCAGCAGAGGCTGATCTTTGAAGGAAGGCAACTCGAGGACTGGCGTACCCTCAAACACTACAACATCACCAACGAATCCACCCTTCATCTTGTGCTTAAACTAGAAGGAGGAGGATGAAGGTACTTGATTAGACCATCATGTTACAATGTCCAAACTACATAAATTCCTGCAATTGGTAATCAACTAGACTAACACAGTGGATTTATCATCTCTATTGTACTAGTTTTGTCTTTTAATGTACCTCTCTTAATTTATGCTACTATTATGTCAATGTAGCTCTGTTTTTCAATTAGACTAACCCCTTGTATGATCCGATCTGTGGTTCTAGTTTCCGTATATTAGTGATAGTTGGTGATACTATACATTAATTTTTATTAGTAGACTTGGGAGAATTCACAATGTTTGGTCGTTGACAGTGGGAGATGATTGGGTGGGTAGGGTTTTCGATTGATTGATTTGTTTGTTGATCAAGATGTGTTTATTGTCACATCTTGGTGTTCATTCTTGTGGTTCTCGTCGCGGTCACATCTTGGTGTTCCTCCTGTCACATTGTCACATGGTTGTGTATTTGGGATGGACGCCACTTAAATCGGAATGTCACACAGTATTATTCAATTTTATCAAATGCAGCTTCAATCTGAGCTATAGAGTCCTGAATCTATGTTTCTATCTCACTGAGATATCTCAATTTGATTGTTTTTAAAGTAGATAAGATAATTCAATAAATGTATTTTGTTACTATCAGGTCTGAAGTAGATAATATATTTGATAATATAGTGACAAAATTGCACCGTTGGTCTTTCATCTTTGTATCAAACTTGGTTGACCATTATTTATCAACTTTCAACACGAATGACCCGTCACTAACTTCTGTTAGTTTTTGCCTGTTAAGTTTGATCACGTGCCAGGCACGTGAGGGCAGTTTCGTCCACACCTATTTTATCCTCACATGAGGGTACTACTGTCATTTTAGTATCATTTTTATGTCATTTTCCATTTTCCCCGATGTTAAAGTATTGACTAACTTTTCATATCCAAAATCAGGTCCAAAGTCAAGATCATAATTTTAATCAGATCAAAAGTCACTTACCATTATGAGTTCCATTTATGAAATCAGATGCAAAATAAAAAGTTGTTCTAACTCGTTGCCACCACCGACTACATCTAGTTCTGGCGACCTCCAATTCGTCTCCGGCGACCACCAGTTACTCACTGCCACTTGCGCCGGAGGTCAAGAACACTGTCACTCAAGGCGACCTTTGTTTTTCCGGCCACAAATTTGAACATGTTCAAAAACGGGAGACATGTTATTTGGGCCAACAAGCGAACATTTCTCAATCATTCCATACGTGAAGCAATTGCTAGCCTGCTTTCAGCTTTCTGAATCACACGATGTTAATAGAAGAAATGAATTCTTTGTTATTTTATGGACATCATGTGCATATCAAGTTCTCTGTGTTTGCTGCAACGATGATTATGAGAAGATAGAGTAGGCAAAGTGTCCAACTTGCAGGGTTTGGTGTTTTGATTTAGCAGTGTGTTTGTTATGAGCTTCGCGTATACCAATTGTCGTGCTTTACATGTACCTCCTAAAATTTATTATCCCAGTTAATGTGTATCATTTGTGATTTTCTTTAGTTTTCAATTTTTTCTTGTAAATTAAAAATTAAAATCATGTGGTTTGGAATTGGTTAAGTGTTGATAATTTTTAGGCGTTAATGAGTTTATGATTTTTTATAAGGATTGAAGATGTAGATGAAGATGATGAAGGCTGATAAAATGACGAAACACACGAGGTCTCTTAACGGGCAAAACAGTGGCGAAAGTGTTAAGGGGCAAGGGGGCGGCCGCAACGGATTTTTTTTTTCAGTGTTAAAATTTTGGGTTTTTCGACTTTGACCCCGGTGAATTTTATTTTTTGCCCTCAAACCTACATATTTTGCCCCAAAACCTTCAAATTTTGCCCCAAAATCTCCAACTTTTGTTCCAAAATCTTCAAATTTTGTCCAAAAAAATTGCTACGGTTTAAATTTTTTTTCTTTCCCCCGGGTGAAAAAATCCTAGTTTCGCCACTGGGGCAAAAATTAACAAAAGTTAGGGAAGAGGTCACCCGTGTCGAAAGTTGATAAACGAGGGTCAACTAGATAGAAAAATGTTTATTTTTGTCGTTTGATAAGGACTAACGGTACAATTTTGTCTATTATAATTATAAAAAGGGTCATTGGACCATAGCGGTATAAAGAAATAGATAACGAAATATGATTAGGCGGACGCCTCTACGAACATTTTGATTCAATTTTTGGTTTAATTTAAGAATTAAGAATTAAGAATTACGAGTATATAAAAAAAATTACTCCGTATTTACTGTAGAAGCCACCCTAAACCCAAAAAGTGTTTTGTAGCTTCCGTCTCAAATAAAAATGGTGGGTGAAGGATCGGAGAAACGAAAACGGGAGGATGACTCATCAGATACTGAAATCAACGAGTTTAGCTTCAACAACCATTCACCTTCTTCTTCAAATGATCGCATTATAAGTAATTTATATTTCCTCTCTTTCTTCATTCTACCCCCAATATATATAGGGTTTATCACTTTCATTTTTAATTTTACCAAAGGTTACTCTACACTCAGATTATATTTATTTTATTTATTCTTCTACACAAAATTTTCGTGGCTAGTAGCTAATTATATTTAGTAAGTGTCCCTTACAATGTCAAAACTTGTTGAGAGAGAAAAGTTTTGGAAGTACAGAATGTTTTATTATTCAAATATACAAAATCAAAACATGTATTGTAATGACCAAGTAACTTAACATGTTACTCTACACCAAGTATCTGCTGTGCGTGTGTGCTAACTTAACATGTTACTCTACACTACGTATCTGCTGTGTGCGCGAGCGCACGTGCGCACGCATAGTTATCATTTAACAACATGTCTCCTGGAAACATACCAATATTCAGATTAAGTGACAAAGAAACATCGATTTTACTTACTGAATTAAAACACAGATCATTAAGTGGAAAGCAAACTAGAAATTTGTGTGTTTCAGTGAACGTTCCAGTAAAATATATCTTCACATCTACTGTTTTTGTGGGCTGTAGAATATAGAGAAGTTAAAGCCTAATTGTTGAAAATTTGTTTGCTTTTTTTTATTTGTTTTGTGCAGCTATATTCGTCAAGATTTACACAGGTAAGACCATTTCTTTAGAAGTCAAACTCTCAGACACAATCAATCACATAAAAACCTTGATCGAGCGTAAAGAACGTATTTGCCCCAACCAGCAGGTGCTGATCTTGGACGACACCGTCTTCGAGGATACCGATATCGTTGCCGACTTTTACATAGAGAATAAACAGCCCGTCCTCACACTTATCAGTAAATCATTGGGACTGATCCGGATATTTGTCAAGAAGATAGCATGCGAGCCTTATCTAGAACATACCTTTTCGCTGAACGTCAAACCTTCGGACACCATCATCAATGTTAAACACAAAATATATTCTAAGTGCATTTGCGAACGTTATCCCGTTGACGAGCAGAGGCTGATCTACAACGACATGCTACTTGATGATAACGGTACACTTGCTGATTTTCACATTAAAAAGGACTCCACTCTCAAACTTCTTAAATCATCAGGGGGGTGGATTAAAATATTCGTCAAGACTCTAAGCTCGGGGAAGACCATTTCTGAGAGAGTCAAACCCTCATACACAGTCAGCAAAGTCAAAGAATTAATCGAGTCCAGTGTAGGTATCCACCCTAATGAGCAGGTGCTGATGTTCAATGATATGGTTCTTGATGACTGCTGTACACTTGCTGACTTTGACATTGGTAGGGATTGTACGCTCACACTTATTCAGAAATCAGACGCAAAGATGCAGATATTCATTAAGATGATGGATGGAAATACCATTATTATGAAAGTCAAACCCTTAGTTACGATCGACCGTGTTAAAACCGCGATCGAACGTTTAAAAGATATTCCTTATGACCAGCAGAGGCTGATCTTTGAAGGAAGGCCACTCGAGGACTGGCGTACCCTCAAACACTACAACATCAACAACGGATCCACCCTTCATCTTATACTTCGACTAATAGGAGGATGAGGCTGATCTAACACCAATACACCATGGATGCATGATCTGTATTGGACTAGAAGATGATGCCCTTTGTCTTTTAATAGAGCTCTCTTGATTTATGTTGCCATTAATGTCACAAAGTATTGCCTTCAATTGTTCTGCTTCTAATATTTCTGATGTTTTTTGATGCTATTTGTTAGCTTTCAATTTTGTTTGTTTAAACTGGTTTACAGCATTATACATCTAAAATTACAAATGATACATTACTGGAATTGAAACTAAATAGAAATCCTTAAACACATGTTTAAAATTACAACATAAAGTATTTTCAATATCTAAACCCCTATCATCTGGTCCGACAATGGATATGCAAATTCATGGCATGAAGATTTTCAAATTAAACACATCACAATACAAACAACAAACCTTGAGCGCAATTTAGACCTCAATTGGTTCAGGCAAAGCCTCTGGTGGCGGAGCACCACTGCTGCCGTTAAGAACTGTCACATTTCCGTCACCATCAACGTCCACAATTACCGAATCGCCCTCCTTAATATCCCTTGAAAGCATCTTCTCAGCCATACTATCTTCTAGAAGCCTCATGATGGCTCTTCTTAATGGCCTAGCACCATAACTTGGATTATATCCTTCTTCAACAACCCGATCTCTAAATCTCTCAGTTACTTGAAGCTCGATTTCTTTATTTTTCAACCTGTCAAAAACTTCCTTCAACATGATGTCAGCAATCTCTTTGACTTCCAATTTAGTCAACTGTCTGAACACGATCATTTCATCTAATCTGTTCAAGAACTCGGGTCTAAAATACTGTTTTAATTCTTCCGTCACCAAGCTTTTAATTTTATTATAGCTGCTGTCCTTTTCATCGTAGTCAAGGTCAAACCCGATTCTTCGGCCACCTTTTTCAATAACACTACTACCGACATTCGATGTCATAATCAAAAGCGTGTTTTTAAAGTCAACCGTTCGTCCTTTGCTGTCGGTCAACCTTCCGTCTTCAAGAATTTGAAGCATCATGTTGAACACATCCGGATGAGCTTTTTCGATTTCGTCGAATAGGACCACGGTGTAAGGGCGGCGACGGACCGCCTCGGTTAACTGACCGCCTTCGGTGTAGCCGACGTAACCGGGCGGTGAACCGATGAGTTTAGAGACGGTGTGTCTCTCCATGAACTCACTCATATCTAGCCGAATCATGGCTTCTTCGGACCCAAAGTAGTACGTGGCTAGGGCTTTAGCAAGTTCAGATTTTCCAACTCCTGTGGGCCCGGAAAATATGAAGCTGGCAATGGGGCGGTTAGGGTTTTTAAGACCAACGCGGGCCCGGCGAATGGCTCGGCTTATGGCTTTGACGGCTTCATCTTGACCGATGATTCTTGTGTGAAGAGTTTCTTCCATTTTTAGAAGACGGTCAGATTCATCACTGGATACTTTTTCCACTGGTATGCCGGTCCAGGAAGATACGATGTGCTGAATATCCATCTCTGTTACGGTGGGACCCTCCTCTCCTGCCTCGGTTTCTGCTTTGCTCATCTCTTTGTTTTTATCAATGAGTGCTGAGATCTGAGTTTTAAGATCCATTTCTCTATCCCGCAATTCCCCGGCCTATACATTCATTAAAGATATCAATATAGAGGTGGCAAACTTGACCCACTTTGTCCAGTTGGGCCAACATTATCCCTTCAACTGAGAAACAACACCAGAACAAGTGGAAAGATATTACCTTTTCGAAATCTTGACCCCGAACTGCTTCGTTCTTTTCTTTGGTTATCTGTCGAAGGTCTTTTTCAAGCTCTCGGGCTTCTTCTGGGAGCTTCACATGATAGATTATTAAGGTATGGCCAATGAGAAACTAAAAAAAAAAAAAAAAAACATGAGCGGTCTAAAGTTAATACACGTACTTGTGCGTGACGAAGACGGACACGGGAACCGGCTTCATCGATCAAATCGATTGCTTTATCAGGAAGAAAACGGTCACTGCAAGTAACAATAACAATAGACATAGTAAACAGATGAATACTCGACTTATTATAACTGTAATAAAATTTATTACAAGGGAGTTGAAGTGAGGATTCAGTAGATTATTATACCTTATGTACTGGTATGATAACTGAGCTGCAGCAACTAATGATTCATCAGTGTAACGAAGCTTATGATGGATTTCATATCGCTCACGAAGCCCTTTCAAAATCTGTATTGTCTCATCAACTGTTGGCTCGGGTACCTTTACAGGTTGGAATCGTCTCTCAAGTGCTGGGTCCTTCTCAATATGCTTACGATATTCATCCAGTGTTGTAGCACCAATACACTGTACAAATTAAAACTTTTAATAACCATGGAATCAATCAATTCAATAATACTACACAACTATATTTAATGCATCACTTGTTACTTACCTGTAATTCACCTCTAGCAAGAGCTGGCTTCAAAATGTTAGCAGCATCAATAGCCCCCTCTGCGGCTCCGGCTCCAATAAGAGTATGAACCTCATCAATAAATAGAATAATCTCATCACTTTGCTTAATTTCCTCCATTAATTTCTTTAATCTTTCTTCAAATTCTCCGCGGTACTTTGTGCCCGCCACAAGAAGACCCATATCTAGAGTTATCACCTAAAAAAAGCACAAATTTTTAACTATAATTTAAATACCAGGGTTGATATTATGAACTGCAAGATTAATAATAATGAATTACAACTCACCTTTTTCCCCTCTATAGTTTCTGGAACATCACCATTTGCAATTCTTTGAGCAAGGCCTTCTGCTATAGCTGTCTTGCCCACACCAGGTTCTCCGATAAGGCAGGGATTGTTTTTCGTACGTCTGCCCAAAATTTGAGTAACTCGTTCGATTTGTGGTTGCCTTCCAACAACAGGATCTAGCTTACCCTATATAAGTAAAAAATAGAGGAATAAAAACATTATCGTCTGCATAAAAAGTGAATAACTTTGCACTGATTTAACCTAACTTACCTCTTCTGCAAGCTTCGTTAAGTTAGTTCCATATTCTTCAAGTGTTGGCATCTTATTGTTAGAGCTACCACCACCAACTCCAGCACCTACAGCTTCTGCACTCTCACCAACCATTCTGATAACCTATACAAACAATTGAAGTTGAAGATTAAAAATTAATCGAGGAGGAAATAAGTAAAGATCATTTTGCACAATGGTAGAAACTAGAACACAATGAAATATTTGAAGTTTGTAACACTAGAACTTGCCTGTGTGCGAATGTTATTTGGGTCAGCTCCTAAATTTTCAAGAACGCGAGCTGCTACACCTTCACCCTCACGAAGCAAACCAAGAAGCAAGTGCTCTGATCCAATATAATTATGACCTGAAACATTCGGACACGTTAGCTTGTTTACTTTCCACTTAATGATCTGTCTCTATACAGCTTCAGTAAGTAAAATTGTTGTTTTTTTGTCACTAATCTGAAATTTTTTATGTTTCTAGGAGACATAGAATCAGACACCCCGAGGCAAATGGAAACAGAGGCAAATTCAGAAGAAAAAAAAAAAAAAAACAGCCCCAAGTGACCTATAAACAAATCACAGTGTGCATCAACTCTCCCAGTGCATATGTAACATACATATTTGTGAAAAGATAAAAAGAGCGAAAGATTGAGAGGTTACCAAGTTGACGAGCCTCCTCTAACGAAAGTTCCAAAACACGCTTTGCACGTGGTGTAAACGGGATCTCAACAGCAACAAATCCACTTCCCCTACCAATAATCTTCTCTACCTCGACTCTTGCATCTTTCAAATTAATTCCCATTGACTTAAGCACCTTTGCTGCAATGCCAGTGCCTTCACCAATAAGACCCAACAAAATCTGCTCGGTACCCACAAAGTTGTGACCAAGCCGTCTTGCCTCTTCTTGTGCAAGCATAATAACTTTAATAGCTTTCTCAGTAAACCGCTCAAACATGGCTTTTGGCACGATTCGAGATGGCTTTGCTTTTCTAACGGAAGTGGCAGCTGCAACCTTTGAATGAAAATCTTGACCCCTTTTGACCAAGTTGTCTAATGCATTGGTTCCACGTAAACCAGAGAAAGATCTTACTGTCATTGGAGGAGTTTGTAAGCTATACATCATCTTGACTTCCCCTTTTGTTCTGTTAGATCTTTTTGAACGGATCTTGTTTTCACCAGCAACCGTTGAAGGAAAGCTAGTAGACTGAATTAGAGCCCCAGCCATGATTGCAATTAATGACCTGCAAATAATGAATTAATTATCGGTACTAATATGTATGCAGAATAACAATAATTGCAGCTGAAACCACAAGATTAACCATCCGTAGAGAAAATATCCTATCTTATCCACAAAATTATCCTATTAATCATCGAGATAATCAACATTTATTAACGAATTCACACCAAAATTATTCAAAGAATATCATCAAGTATCGACACAAACACGTAATTAAGCTTAATCAAAACCGAAAACCCAACAACACAAAAATGAAGAAAATTAGGTCAAAATAATACCTGAATCAGTGAATTACTAGTTAAAAATAACAGAAGCGCAATAATATTTCAGGACCTCTGTTATTGAGGTCCGTTGATTGTAGAAATGTGAATGATAACAGTTTGTCGGTTTATATATATAGAAAGAATTATAGATAGATAGATAGATAAATACAGTATACACTCCGTATTGAAAGTAGAAATTAGATATAGATACATAAGATGTATGTATATACGTAAAACCGATATTTTGTATTTTTGGTATATGTGTTGTTTTAACACGCCACTCCATCTAGAAATCTAGAATTAAGGTCATGTTTTTCTTTTCTCTTAAATTAATTCGAATGATTAACTTAATGGTCAATATATTGAGAATTTTTAAGTTTGAGTGGTTCTAAATAAGTTTGTGATAAATACACACACTTTTATTGATTTTTCGATAATGACCCTTTAATAAATTGTCACAAAAAACCTGTGTAGCAAAATAAAAAAACACTAACGTTAAAATGAAAATCAAATTACTAACAAGTATAAGAATGACTTTCATTAATATAAAAAAAAAAAAAAAAAAAATTAAAACACATTAGAAAGGAAAGTCTTTAACTCTTTAAAGTATATTTTATTAAAGTTATTAAAATATGTTTAGCTATTAGAAAGGAAAGTCTTTAAAGTATATTTTATTGAAGTTGTAAAATTAACTATTTGCAAAATACATTTTATAAAATATGTAACTATTAAGTTTTTATTTATTAAATAGCTCCGTGCTAATTTAGATACTTCCAATGTTTTGTGTGTTTTGACTTTTTTTTTTATATATAAATATATATGATATATAGTAAATGTCTATGTCACGTGTTTATTTATAGATTAAACTAAAATAAAATACGGAGTATAAATATTATGTTTGATTATAAAAGTAGTTGTTACTATTAAGATGTTGATCGTTGTTTGTATATAGTTACAAGAAATAAGAATAACGTATATGTATATTTATAATCATGTCGAGGAAAGTTGAATGAAGGTTGAATACTCTTAGATGATGCACATGATTGTAAAGATCAAAAGAGAAAAATATTTTAATGATGTATGGCAAAAAAAATGGATATAGAAACCATATCTCTAAGATTTTGTATAATAGATAGTTGTGTTTGATCATTATTTACAATAAAAAATTATAAATTTTGTAAACAAAATGAAATATTTAGGGGTGGTCAAAATTCAAAAACATATACTGGCCACTGGCGTCTTGCTATTGTGCGGTGATGTAGAATGTAATGGGGAGACTTTAGGACCGCCCAAGACGAGGAAGGTTGGACAAATAACGGCCATTTGATTTTAATGCAACGTTTTCTTCAAAGAGATTTTGATTTTAAGGACAAAGTGCCAAACATCTAAAAATGTCGCACGCTACCAAAATATCAAATACAGCAGTAAGTTGTTTTATAACGCTACGAGTACATTTATGAACGCGTGAAATATGGTGAAAACCGACGATAAAGAATAAGAGGATATCATCGATTTGAGCTAACAAAATAGCAATAGCAAAACAAATTAACTAAGACAAACCATAATACCATATAAACAGGTTTTTCAAGAGAAGTAATTTAAGCACAAACTAGTTTTAGCTAAGTTGTCAAAATCACAAAAGTGTTCACATTTGATGTGCCACAACACATTAATGTACACACTACAAAGCCAAAGGGCTTAGAGGAAACACAGTCTAGACCTCGTATGAATTCTAATTCTCGGCTTCCATTGATACTCCAACGTCGTCATCTACTATAACATCCTCATCTGTGTCTTTTTTATCACCAGCAACTATCCTCGTTATTTCCTCTACTTCACTCGTTTGATTCAGCTGATACCTTAATCTTCGGATCTCAGCCTCTTTGTCTTCAAGCTTCTCTTCCAATATAAGAACCTAAATAAAGGCAGCCGTGATATATATATTTGTCAGTAATCATAATCATAAAAACACTTTCAAGCATAGAAAATAAACAGCCATTGCTATCAGTAATCATAACATATGTCAAGCATAGAAAATTAAACCACGTGAAAAATCATTCGGTATTGTCTATTAGTGGCCAAATTGAGATATAGCCACTGCTACATGCCTACAAGAGCAAGTTGGGTACCAGTAAACACTATGGCCATCTTTTAAAGTAAACTATTAACATTTTTGATAACATAAACAATGCTCTTACAATATTATCTAGACTAGATTTTGAAGTTTTTAATACATATAATGTACAAGGTCATAAGTATTGATAACAGACTTATGCTGACTACACAATCGTTTAATTCATTGTACCAGTTTCATTATGATTATATAGCTAATAGCTAACTTTATTAGACCCGTTTGAAACATAATATAACACATTCATAAGTAAATGGGCTTGAGTTGCAATTTCTAGTACGTTAGAACAAGGTAATGGTGGGTTGATCCTAGGATAAACAGTCAACTAGTTGGATACTTCACTTGCCGTCAAGTAAGTTGGCTTATAAAAATGACTGTCCTTATGGCATTCTTTAAGGTTACCTAATATAAAATTAAACTGTTAATTAAATATAAACATTCCATATACAAATAATAAATCTTTTAATTAATTTAATATTAATATTATCATTGAGTATAAAGTACAATTAATTATGGAATAGATGCTTTGTAAATGCGAAAGATGAAGAATATATAATTACTAGTTTAAATTTATTTTAAGTAACCTTAGCGGGGATTCCTTAAGGGCACTCGTTATCAAAACTCATAAGGAGTTATGAAATCAACTCCATTCACACATGACAACCAATATTTTTTATAATTTGGGAATATCGGGTCTCCTTGTGTATATGAAACGAATAAATAAAAATAGCAAATCGAATCAAGCTTAAATAACCATATAGCACAAAACAAGAAACAACAATGAGAAATCTTGAAAGGGTAAAACAGATAAAATACCATTTCATTTGATTTTTCAACATCATTTGTCAGTCCTTCCATGTGCTTGAATAATCCTGCATGAAGTAAACACAAACTAATATAGTAAATAACAAAACACAACGTAAATTAATCGGAGGGTAATATGATAGAAGCAGCAGTTGTGTGACACTTCTTACCCAACATTCCAAATGACCCGAAACAAAAAGTTTAACTAGAAAGGGACATTTGGGATATACTGTAATAAAACTCATAGAAAACAGCGACTTATTATTCTTTGAGCATCGAAATCAATGTGAGATTAAACTATTATGAAAACACGTATGTTTATCTACAAACGGTTAAACATGTAACAATCAAACAAATAAAAAATTCAACCTTCATAATGGTTTCTGAGTTCTACATTCTGAGCTTTCTGCGAAGCAAGTTTCATTGACAACTCATGTATCTGCAAACAATAACTCTAAAATGGTTAGCAACCACAACTTTCAAAATTACCCATAAAAGAATCATCTGAGCCCACCAAATTTCACACGTCTTGAGTACAACAGAGCAGTTTGATAAGCAAAATATTACATTAAGAGAAGCGTTATTGGATAACAGCTTCTCATAGTTTGTACAGTGCCTTTAAGAGATCACTCAAACAGGACCATCATCGTTTAATATTTTTTGTTGTAAAAGTACCAATCATCGCCCAACTTAAGAGAACCACAAGTCTTTAATTCAAAACAAAGTCTGGTCGTTTATAATTCTATTTTCTTCTTTCGATATTATACTAAAAGTTTGTCTAATTACGTGACTCGTGAGAGCCATGAATCAACATGAGTTGGAAGAGTTGATAAATGACTCGTAAGAATAAAGGTGATTTAGAGACGAGGTCCAAGATGCCTCGTTTTTAAGGAAATCTGACGCGACTCGTAAGAGTCTAACTTTTTAAGTATTTCAGGTCACTTTAATTGCTTTGATTAGACCAACTTTTTAAGTTTGAACATTTCACCTATTACAGGTAATAAAATATAACCCCCATCAGCTCATTTCTGAGTAAGCTTTTGAATATAACATACATTTAAAATATATAATTTAGGGTGTAAGCTTTTGAATACGGTTTAGGTGACTTTTGAGCCGCTTGAACCATTTATAACCCATTTCTTTCTTGGCTATTTTTACATTTGATTCCTTGTCAATACAATACAACCCAAATTACCATTTCCGCATAAATTTACTGAAAATTATCACCTCTATAAATCTAAAAATTAACTTACCTTTCCTTCCTTAGCTTGATTCCCTATCTCCTCATTTTCTTCTTGTAGGGTCCTGCATTTTGCCATTAGACTCTTTCCCATTTTGCTTTGTGGGGTGAAGTTAACTGCAGCAACATTATCCTGCAGCTCCTTTACTTTTTTATCCTTCTCCTCTACCAAATTCTGGATTTGTAAATTCATGTGCATTCAGTAATGTACAACTAAGTATACACTAAAACCCATATCTCAAGCAAAATATAAGGTAAAAGTTACACACTGCTTTTTTTACTTATTTTCCAAAGCTGCAATCACTCAGGTGATTCAGATTCTAGGTGGAATACTTTATATCTATGTGCTTGTATTTTTTATATTTTTAAATTTTAAACTTTAAACATAAAGGTATTTTAAGTAATGTGCTGCATGTTTGTAATTTTAAAAGTAGACTTAAAGTATCACTGTGTTGTAAATAATTGAGAATGGAAATACTTTGGTGAAATTTTATTTGGAAAAAGTTATTCTTAGGGCCGAGTCATGAGTCCATGCATCTAAGTATCATTATATTTAATTTAATGATAGTATAAAGTAAAATTTAAATATAATGTTTGGCCTTGAATGAAAACTAAGCACAACTACTCGAATGATAGTAAAAATGTATCAAAATACGTTCAGGATTGTCCAATCTAGATACCTTCAAACGCATAAATTCCTCATGGATTGCAGGATCAAGCAATAATCTTCTTGCCTGCAAAATATAGAACAGATATTTTCGTATATATAGAAATATAAAGTAACCATAAACATGCAGTTACTCGACCAAAGAAAGAATATTTTGTTTTGCATGTACATATAACTAAAAATCTACAAATATGCAAATACAGGTATTGGTCAACGCGACCTGAAGCACGATTAGAAGGTAATCGTGTTTATAAAATAATTATTACAGCCTTGGATACTGAAAAAACAAGAAATAAAGTAGTTGTTGTAGGTGACTTTCAACACGTTTCACTCATTTGACCCATTGAAGATAGAACACAACCCAAATGAACCCATTAATATGTAATTGGCAGAAAATTGTCACCTCTGAAAAACAGATACAACTACACTGTGAAAAAGTAGTTCAATAATTTCAGAAATTTTCTACTACACGTTTTGTCTTGAAAAAGATGTAAGAAATAGGTGTACCTGCATTGAAAGAGGCTTGAGTTGCGATCTTAGATCCCGAACTGCAGACTAAGGAATTTGAAAAATAAAAGTTGATTAGTTGACATATAAATAAGGAATTGCGTACATTTAATACTTATATAAAGCATTTGAAACTCGCCTGAACACCTGCTATAATAAATCAATGTAGTAGAAATAAATGGCAAAACGCAAATGATTTGTTATAAGAATATGTATAGTAATAACAACTGAAAACAAAAGCACCTTCAAATCTGCTATTTCCTGCTCTCGCTTTGCAATGGTTACTATAAATGCAGCTTCCTTTTTCCTTGATTTTTCTAGCTGAGCACAATAATGCAATAACCATAAATCAACAAAATTTGACAATAATTTGCAACTACAAATTAGAGGTTGAACACTATTTGTAAAATATAACTAATTTAATCCAAACCAGAATGTCAAATATTATAATAAATTCGTATTATCAATCTTACTTGGAATAAAGGTGATATATGAGATTATGTTTTATGCATTGAAAATACACTTGGGCACGTTTGAACCTGTCTGGCAAATCCTACCATTTTGACCAGTTTGTTTTGGTCTAATTTTGTTTACTTACGTGACCCATTAGATAAAGATTAATCAAAGACATAAGAAAATGGGCTAAGATTGCCACCTTTATCACAAAGACATATATTTTTACAACAAACCTGCTCTCTAACAGACTCCTCAGACGATTTTAGGTTTTGAAGATAATGGATCACTACGCTAGGCTCTGCAAAGGTAGCATAAACATCAGCAACCATTATTTCATTATCAAACAAGCTTCAAAAAATAAATCTATGAATACATAATACATGACGTGTTTAATCTTTAGAAGTTTTAAAAGAACATATATAAGAAACCAACCAACTGATGAGCCCTGAGGAATAAACGATTCCTTCTGAAAGGCACAATGCCATTTTTGATTTTCTGCCTTCGCAGCTTCAAGCTCTGACTATAACCAAAATTCGTAATATCAAATACTCCATAAATAAGATAACAACGTAGAGGAAAGGGGCACATGAATGAGTCAAACAGGTTAGGCTGACCTGAACAACTATTTCATATTACTGTTTAAAATAAATAATTAGTGTCAAATACGACTGTGAAGACACATTAATTCACTAATAATCTAAACTTGTCATAAAGATTTAGAAAGGTGTGTGCATCTAATAAAATACACTTTGTATAACTTCAACCAGTTTGAACTGTTCCGTTTGAAACAAATTATTTATACCCATTTGACCCTATTAAAGATAAAGCCAAATCCACTCATTTTTAAGTAAATTCTTCGCGTTGCCACATCTAGTAATACAGATTAAGTAATTTGTTGCATAAGATTTGTGAAAAATGGTGAAAGTAATAGAGACATGTTAAAATTAAGTTGATACATACTTGGCATGTAGCAAGAGTATCCTTACAGCTCTGGAGACTACAGATTAAAAGCACAAAGAAAGATATGCATAAGCGGATTTATATATATTTCAGATGCAAGTATTATGAAAAGACTTTAACCTTCAAAATCAAGAAGCCCAAGAAAAATCGAGTAGTGATACCTTTCGCGAAGAGATAAAATCATCCCGGTTGCCACACCTGGTGCGGTTTCTTCTACTTTTATGTTAGCCTGAAATGAAAACATGGTAATAACAAAAATCACCTACCTTAACTAATAGAAACTGCTCCACTAAAGTAATATATACACCTATAGAATGAATATATTAGGAGTATGATAGAAGAATAATTATTTTTTCTAAAAATAAAAGAACAGAAAGAATTGTAGTCAAACAACGCTCAAGTAAAAGCGTTATTTGTTTGAAGGAAAAAACTAAAAGTTATTTGCAGCTACATATATCATTGAAACGGTAAACGTAAATAACAAGCTGTTATGTATCAAACCGTATATAGAACACATTCAAATTGTCCATTTTGCAAGAACAGGGTGTAATGTGGTGAGGAAAGTTGTGGAAAGTAAATGAGGAACTACAAACGTAGGCAGAGATAGAGTATTAAAGGTAGCCAGAAACTTTAAAACATATGACAAAGGAGAAAAAAGACTAATATCATGTTTGCTTCAAAGGCGTAAATATTATTGATGATGTAAACGATAAATCACAATTGGAAAATTAAAGGCATATTTACTCTAACTCTCTTATAATTATGTATATAACTGCTAATAGTTTCTATCACATACAACACTTCAAAATAGTCCATGATACAACCATATTGATATGTAACTAAATTTTACAGCAAAATCTCTTATTCAGTTCTGCACAAAATTGCAAGTTTTTATGATGCAACTGCAAATATGTTAATAAATTCTACAAAACTATAAATAAATATACATGAAACAATTGCCACAAATCAAGACAATAACCAAAGTGCAAAACAAACCTTTTTGGATCCAAATATATCGTCTTCATCATCATCAATATCTCCAAACCCTCTCTTAGTGCCTAAAATAGAATAAGAAAATCAAAACATAAATAGAGAGCAATTGAACTAAATTCAAACGAACTGATCGCTTAAATATCCATTATTAATTCAAACCTGATACTCTCGTAGGGTTAGTGCCAGCGAAATCACCGCCAAAATCATCATCCTACAATATCAGATCAAATAAAAGATAAAACATGTACGGAATCATGTAATATACTGTAAGAAATAACGTATCGACAGAAAGACTGCAAAACCCTAGCAGTTCAATACTTACGTCGTCGATGTTAGGATGTGATGCCATTGGTGTAATCTATCTAATTATGTAGGATTGTAAAACCCTAACCTTTGTTTGGATTTGAAATTTGGCTGATGGTAGTAAGACGGAGGAGGGTAAGAGTAATGGAAAATACAAAAAAGGGGTAAGTAAATGCATCAGAGTTCGGGTTTCGAATGTATGGAACAAGATACCCGAGCCGACTACCCGGAATATGTGATTCGGAAGCATCAGAGTTCGGGTTTCGAATGTATGGAACAAGATACCCGAGCCGACTACCCGGAATATGTGATTCGGAAATACCCGAAATTAGGTAATTGCATAGTACCCGGTCCAATATGTATGGTGGGTTTAAATTGTATCAGAGCGGGCCTGATCCCGGTATCCAATCAACCGCGACCATTTGTAATGGTTAGCGGTGTCACTTGTGTTGTCACTTGCCTTTTTGCACTTTTTGGATGAGTAGGACATGTTTCTTTGTTGAGTGGAGTATTGATGGTGTTTCTTTTTTGTGTTAGTTTGAAGTATTTTTTTTTTTTTTTTTAAAAAGCAAACTATATATTAAAAAACAAGAATATGTACAAAAGGGAGGTGGGGTAGCCAAAGCAGCTACACAACACCAAGACACGAAAAAGTAAACACGCTACACGAGAAAACTATAACTAGATAAAGTATAAACACGAAAAAAGCATCTATCAACCCGGATCAATATTCACTTGCGCCACACTAGGATTATACGGATTTAAAAGCCATTGATGCCAAGACACACAAAACTTATTCGAACGATTTTTCACCCTTTCAAAGACATAACTTGAACCTCATTAATAATCTTTGAAGGAGCCCATGCGTCGTTACGAAAAACCTTTAGATTTCTATTTTTCCAAATGAGATAACACGTCACCCAAATTAATAATCATGTCTTCCAAAGTGGAACTCGAAGGAAAGGGAAGATTCCACCATTGATGGATGCCGATCCAAATATCTCGAGCGGATTTGCAAGAAAAAATGGCATGATCTACCGACTCGACCGCGTCGTTACATATAGGGCATAACAACGAGTCCAAGTCGATCCCCCTTTTGTCGAGTTCCTCTTTAACCGCGATTCTTTTCCTTAGAGTTCTCCAAACGAAAAGTCCCACTTTTTGCGGAATAAGATTATTTCTAAGAGTAACCGAAGCTGAAGATTCCCTTGGAAGAAGCTTGCCGTCAATTGTAGAACCCAAAGATTTTGTATTGAAAACTCCACTTTTGTCTCCTTTAAACTTCCACGTGCTACAACCTGATCCCATATTCGAACAAGTCTTGATGATGTTTGTCAGAGTTTCTAATTCCCCGTTTAACCTGCCTGAAATATCTCTAGTCCAATCCCAATCAAAAGTCCAGCCATCGTTCATGTATTTTGCTCGATCTCTGATGGATGCTGTTGGCCGGGTATCCAATCTGAAAAGCCTCGGACATAAATTTTTCAAAGGGATGTTGCTTGCCCATTGATCAAACCAAAATAAAGTGTCGTGACCGTCTCTAATTTGTCTTTCGAATAAACTCTCCAAGTTAATGCCAATCTTGTTTAGATCAGCCCCAACTTTTATGATGCTATTCCAAACTGTACTCTGTTTCACAATAACACTTTCACAATTAGAACCCAGCCCCCCCTCCCTCCCATATATGCTTTTAATGATTTTAACCCAAAGTGAGTCGCTTTCAGTACGAAAATGCCACCACCATTTACTCAATAAAGCCCAATGTTTTGCTTTAAGAGTCCCAATGTTCAACCCTCCCTCTTTATAAGGCAAAAGAATAGTATCTCATTTAACCCATGAAAGATTTGATCCTTCACCCGACCCGCCCCAAAAAAACTTACGACACATACTCTCGAGAAGGTTGATGATGCAAGAAGGAGCACGAAACAACGAGAAGAAGTATAGAGAAAGACTATTAAGCACCGCCTTTATAAGAGTTAATCTACCCCCAAAAGACATCATTCGAGCTTTCCAATCCGATAAACGCTTACTAAACTTATCGATTATGGGATTCCATGCTACTTTTTTGTTCATTTTGTCACTGATAGGCATCCCTAAGTATGTAAAAGGAAGTGATCCCGAAATACACCCCAACGTAGTTGCCATATTATCAAATTCCACCCGATTAACACCAATCCCATACAAGTGGCTCTTAGCCATATTAATTTTGAGACCTGACACCTTTTCATAACACTCTAGGGTTTTGTGCACATTACTAACATTCCTTTTGTTCCAATCACCAAAGAAGATCGCGTCATCCGCGAATTGGAGATGCGAAATGTTGATCTTATCACGCCCGATCTCCACCCCCTTATGATATTATTCCTTCCCGCAATTTTAGCTAATATGTTCAAACCTTTACTAGCTATAATGAAAAGACAAGGAGAAAGTGGATCACCTTGCTGAATCCCTCTTTGAAGACTAAACTTGTGATGCCCCGTACAAAATTAACGTGTACGGATCATCAACAACAGGATCATTACAATGTCAAACACTATATGCTGTTTTAAAATAAGTTTGCATTCATAAAACGGAGTGACGTCTTAACCGACATTAAAAGTTTTACAACGAAAGTATGCTTCTATGAATAGAAGCAATTAATAATAGTACATGACCCATAGGTCGTTACAAATTCATTTTTTCAAAAGTAAAATAGTTTGAATATAAAATAAACGTTTCATGCGAAGACATCTCTAATAAGCGCAGCGGGAGTCTACAAAGCATGGCAACTACAGCGAAAGCAATCAAACCTTAAGCACCTGAGAAAAACATGCTTAAAAACGTCAACACAAAGGTTGTTGAGCTATAGTTTAAGTATAACAGTAATGTAAGGTAGGCCACGAGATTTCAGTGTTTCAAACAGTATGAAAAGTATATGTATAACCGTGGGCACTTGGTAACTAACTTAACGTAAATAACACCCCCTAAAAGTACACTTGGCGAGTGCGTAAGTTTACGAAGTATTAAACACCTGTTAAATACTAGCGCTACTAGCCCGAGTGGGGATGTCAAACCTTATCGATCCATATCTAAGATTCGCGTTCACCGATTCATAGACCAATGACTAAACGTTACCGAGCTAAGGGGAAAGTTTATGTCGTTGTATAACCCACCCATATATAAAGTTTAAGTACTCGTGCCTAGTATGTAAAACGTAAAATGCGCATGTGTGACGACCCCGTCAAAACACTTAACGGATCCGTCAGTTGGTCCCATAGCTTGATCGGACTTAAATGAATTAAATAAACAAAGTTGCATTCTTTTATTTCAAAATGTTACCCAAAAAGGAAACAAACCAAATTAAGTAGTTTGAAAACCAACCAACCATAATATTAAACCAAAAGTTGACACAAAACATTGCCAACAACCCACAATTTAAATTATCCAAAATAGAATGCAAACTTAAGTTTCATAAATAGTTTCATAAAATCTGCCCAAATGCATGCAGACTCTTCTAACGACAGCGGAAGCATCAAATAACTCAAGTACCTGTGAAAACATGCAAGTAAACTGTCAACACAAAGGTTGAGTGAATTATAGGTTTAAATAAATAAGTAAACTTTAGACCACAAGATTTAAAAAAAATGTTAGAAAACATTAAACATTATTCCATTATCAATGAGCCACCTGGTAACCACTTAACCCTTTATTTACCCTTGCCAAACACAATAAAAATATACACTTGGACAGTGTATCTACAACAAATTACGAAGTACTAAACATTCCGATTATAAATTGCTAGCGCGACTAGCTCGAAATGGGGTTGTCAAACCCGATAGATCTATCCGTAGGATTCGCGTTCACCGGTAGAAATCAATGATTACAGTTACCAGACTAGGGAATATTTTTGTCCAACTCACAATGAATAATTAAATTTAACTGTTACTTGTGTCTAAACGTAAATAAAAATGCATGTAATCACATCCCAAAAATATACTTTGAAAAGTATGTAAAAACGGGACTATAACTCACCTTAAATAGCAACTGAAGAAATCTCACAAACAAGCGAACAGCAAGTAAAGTAAAGTGATCAAGAAAGATCACAACGCCGACCTATAAATAAAGCAGGTCGAAATAAATAACTAACTTAGGTCAAGTCTTAGTATGATAGCTATTGTACATGTTGCAAGTAGACATAGAACATTACTCAGCAAGCATCGGTTTGATTGGAACAGCATAAGGACACACACTTTCTATTTTTAGAAAGTTTCTATTTTTAGCAGGTTTCCATTTTTGGAAAGTTTCTATTTTTAGAAAGTTTCTATTTTTGGAAAGTTTCTATTTTTGGAAAGTTTCCAAATTTAGAAAGTTCTATTTTTAGAAAGTTTTGAAGTTAGGAAAGTTTCCTTATTTAGAAAGTCAACTGAAGTCAACTGGAAGTCAAAGTCAACCGAAAGTCAACTTAAAAGTCAACCTTGGTCAAACATAATCAATATTAATTTTAAAAGTGTAAGTTATAATAATAACATAGGTTATAATGTTATTTAAAGTCAAATGTGTATAATAAAGTCTTAACATAAGTTTAATTTAATAAAAAATGAATTATTAAAGTTAATATAAGTTGAAATGTTATAATTAGTATAACATAAGTATTTAATTAATTAATTAAATATCAATCATAATATAAATATTATTAATTTATAATGAATTTTAAATCATATCATAGGTATTATTAATTAATAATGAATTATTAATCATATCATAAGTTTCTAATTAAAATTATTAAATCATAAGTATTTAATAATTAAGTCATAATTAAATAATAATTAAGTCATAATTAAATAATAATTAAGTCTTATAATAATTAAATAATTATTTAATATTTATTATAAGTCTTTTAATAATTTCTCAAAAACAAATTTAATACTTATCATAAGTATTTTCCTTTAATAATAAAAGTATTACTAATCATAAGTTTAATTAAAATGTTAATTAAATTATAATTAATAATTAAATGATATAATAAATATTTATATCATATGTTTTAAATAATAATAATTACTTCTTTTATCATAAGTAATTAATTAATAATGAATTCCATAAATTTTATCATAAGTTTAATCATTAACCATAAGTTTTAAGTTTAAAAGTTCGTCGGGTCGTATCTTGAGCCCCGGGTGTCGGTTTCGGGCAAGCCACATATGCAACTTCACCTACTCAAACCACCCGACACAATTATGAACTCAAAAACACTCCAAGAACAGTCCCTAGGTCATGGATATCAGCCATGACAACATTTGGGAAATCAATTTACTCAAAACGGTAATTCGGGCACAACGGGTGAACCGTGGCTCGGATTTAGGTGACCCGAACATAAAAATTCGTCTCACCATCAGTCCTAACCAAATGACACACCCTAAAGACACCAAGGATGGTCACAAAGTCGGACCCAACCTTGTTCATGCCAAGAACACCTTTCAATCTTTAACAAAAACCAAATTAAGCATATCTAGGGCTCCGGGAATCGAAACGACATGAATCCGGAGTCTAAAATTAATGTCTTGACGAGAGGAACTCATTTATGTACTTTATTTTAACATTCATATCAGTTATATAGTCAGAATATACGAATCAAACTGCTGTCCAAAATTTACAAACCGAAATCATACGCAAACGAGTAATTCTACGCATCCAAACAACATTACAACAACTAATATACATCATACTAATAATATAAACTCAAAATACAGAAATATAAATAAATATGAAAAGTTCTAGGGTTAGGGTTTATACCCTAATCGAGAATCAAAGAATATAGATGTGTAGAGAAAGACGAGAGGAATCCGATTATGCAAGCCAATTGATGATCCAAGCAATAAAAAGTGGTGAAGATGGTGATGTATGGTGGTGGTGGCGACGGCCTAGAGGGGAGAGGGAGAGAGGAGAGCTCAAAATAGAATTAGGTTTTGTGTTTTTGTAAAATGAAGTGGAAAAAGAAAAATCAAGGGAGTATACTCCCTCCCTTGGTGAACTTCGGCCGAATGGGGGTCATGGGGGTGGGCCCCATGGCCCAATTTTGCTAAATGGTGAAATCCTTGTGGCCCGAGATCCCGTACGAAGCCCGAAACGCGAAAACACGCTTACGCGATTAAAAATCCGGAAAGATAACAAACGCGCGACGAAAAATAAATATAAATACACCTAATAATAATATGACCTTAAAATATCATATTTAAAATATTTAGGATTTAAAAATCCCGAAAGCTCGACCGTTGGTTTAAAAACCGAAAAGATTCGCCGGATGGAAATCCGCGGAACGTAGGAACGTATAATTTAAAATATGAATACATATATCCACATAACACATAATAATTATTATATATATATTATTACAAAAATAATAATATAGGTCATGGAAATGACGTGGCACACTAACAGTTAACGGTCGTTAAATAATTAACGGAAAAAGATAACGGAAAAAGTAGGGTCGTGACAGCATGTATTCTCAGTTCCCAAAATAGTTAAAGTAAAAATGGATTCTATAACTCACAGTGGAAAGTAGTAAAAGTCGATACGCGGGAATAGTAAGCAAGTGGTTGGTCCGAAAGGTCCTCAACCTAAGTCAAAAGTTACTAAGTCAGTAAATCGTTCCCAAAGGTTTAAAAGTATGTAAATTAGGTCTTAAGTATCATCATCATTCATCATTAATCAAAAAGTGTAAAGTAAGTTTCAATCAAGAATAGAGTTTGAAATAAAGGCTGACTTCGTTCGGGCGCCACGACCTCTATACAAACTGAAATGAGGTGAGACCAGTGTCTATGGCTCCGTATATGAGTCCCCTAGAGGCTGACCAATTTCCAGAACCAAACTCGTCTTCGTTTGACAGTGAGTGCGAGTAGGTCAGAAATTTCAGCACAACGTGAACAGCAAATTCAGCCAAACACTTCTTTAAGTTCGAAATATGGAAAACATCGTGAACAGCACTGAGTTCTTGTGGCAACTTCAAACGATAAGCCACCGGTCCAACTCTTTCAATGATCTTAAACGGTCCCACAAAACGAGGACTTAACTTCCCTCTTTTACCAAAACGAATAACACCCTTCCAAGGCGAAACTTTTAACATAACACGATCACCAACTTGAAATTCAACATCTTTCCTTCCTTTGTCGGCATAACTCTTTTGCCGACTTCTAGCAGTTCTCAACCTTTCTTTAATTTGAACAATCTTCTCAGTAGTCTCGTGAATAATCTCTGGACCTGTAAGTTGAGCATCCCCAACCTCATTCCAACAAATAGGAGATCTACATTTCCTACCGTACAAAGCTTCAAACGGTGCGGCTTTAATACTTGCGTGGTAGCTGTTGTTATAAGAAAACTCAGCTAACGGCAAATACCTATCCCACCCATTTCCAAAATCAATCACACAAGCTCGCAACATATCTTCTAATGTCTGAATGGTCCTCTCACTTTGACCATCCGTTTGAGGATGATAAGCGGTGCTCATATCCAATCTAGTGCCCAAGGCTTCTTGCAACGATTGCCAAAATCTCGATACAAATCGACTATCTCTGTCGGAAATTATAGAAACGGGAACACCATGCCTCGAAACAATCTCTTTCAAATACAAACGGGTGAGTTTCTCCATGGAATCGGTTTCCCTAATCGGCAAAAAGTGAGCCGACTTAGTGAGTCGATCTACAATCACCCAAATCGCATCGTAGCCACCCGAAACTCTTGGTAACTTAGTGATAAAATCCATAGTGATACCTTCCCACTTCCACTCGGGAATTTCTGGTTGTACCAACAATCCGGACGGTTTTTGATGTTCAGCTTTGACCTTAGAACAGGTCAAACACTTAGCCACATACGTAGCCACATCACCTTTCAAATTTGGCCACCAATACAGCTCCTTAAGATCATGGTACATCTTCCCTGAACCAGGATGAATAGAGTACCTAGACTTATGAGCCTCATCCAAAACAAGTTGTCGCAGTTCACCAAACTTCGGAACCCAAAGACGTCCTACAAAGTACCTAGTACCATCTGCTCGAATCTCAAATTTCTTAGCCATACCTCTTACGTTCTCTTTCACAAAATTCTCTTCCTTTAAGGCTTCTTGTTGTGCCTCAAGAATCTGCCTTGCGAGGTTTGATCTAACTGTCATATTCAAGGCCCTAACCCTGCGAGGTTCAGTCCTTTCTTTACGACTCAATGCATCAGCCACAACATTGGCCTTACCCGGGTGATACAAAAGGTCACAATCGTAATCATTCAACGTCTCAATCCATCTTCGTTGTCTCATGTTCAACTGTTTCTGATCGAGGATATGTTGAAGACTTTTGTGATCTGTGTACACAGTACTCTTGACCCCATACAAATAATGTCTCCAAATCTTAAGTGCAAAAACAACGGCCCCCAACTCTAAATCATGAGTTGTATAGTTCTGCTCGTGAATCTTCAACTGACGTGATGCGTACGCAATAACCTTCTTTCGTTGCATCAAAACGCAACCATAGCCTTGTCGTGATGCGTCACAATAAACAACAAAATCATCATTACCCTCCGGTAGAGACAATATCGGAGCGGTAGTCAGTTTCTTCTTCAAAATCTGAAAAGCATTCTCCTGTTCATCCTTCCACTCATACTTTTTCCCTTTATGCGTTAAAGCAGTCAGAGGTTTCGCTATACGAGAGAAATCCTGGATGAACCTTCGATAGTAACCTGCCAATCCTAAGAACTGACGAATTTGAGTAGGAGTTTTCGGGGTTTCCCACTTTTCAATCGCCTCAATTTTAGCAGGATCAACTTGTATTCCTTGTTTGCTAACAATGTGACCAAGGAACTGAACTTCTCTTAACCAAAAAGCACACTTAGAGAACTTAGCGTACAACTCTTCTTTCTTTAACAAATCAAGTACTAACCTCAAGTGTTCTTCGTGCTCTTCATCACTCTTAGAATAGATAAGAATGTCGTCGATGAAAACAATAACGAACTTGTCCAGATAGGGTCTACACACACGATTCATGAGGTCCATGAACACAGCAGGTGCATTTGTCAATCCGAACGGCATAACAAGAAATTCAAAGTGACCGTAACGGGTGCGAAAAGCAGTTTTTGAAACATCAGATTCTTTAACACGCAACTGATGATAGCCAGAACGAAGATCAATTTTTGAATAAACAGAAGAACCCTGAAGCTGATCGAACAGATCATCAATTCTCGGAAGAGGATAACGATTTTTAACAGTGAGCTTATTCAGTTCACGATAATCAATGCATAAACGAAAAGAACCATCCTTCTTCTTAACAAACAGAACAGGAGCTCCCCAAGGGGACGAACTAGGACGAATAAAACCTTTGTCTATCAACTCACGGAGTTGACTTGACAATTCTTGAAGTTCAGAAGGCGCAAGACGATAAGGAGCACGTGCTACAGGAGCAGCGCCAGGAACAAGATCAATTTGGAATTCTACCGCGCGTTGCGGCGGAAGGCCAGGTAAGTCATCGGGAAACACCTCGGGAAAATCCCTAACAATATGAACGTCATCAACGTTCTTTACTTCCTTACTAGGACCAACAACATGAGCAAGGATAGCATGACAGCCCTTGCGGAGATGTTTACGAACTTTCATACAGCTAATAAGGTTTAACTGTGTGCATTTCTTATCTCCAAAGACCATCAGTGGCTCTCCAATCACATCAGTAATACGAACAGCCTTATCATAACAGACGATCTCGGCACGGTTCGCGGACAACCAATCCATACCAATAACAATATCAAAACTACCAAGTTCAATCGGTATCAAATCTATCTCGAAATCCCTACCACCCAGATTAATGTTACACTTATGATGTACAGTCTTAGCAGTAAGTTCCTTACCATTAGCTACTTCAATAACATAAGTATTGTCTAAGAGAGCTAACGGCGTTTTGATTCTCGGACTTAATTTACTCGACACGAAACTTAAATCAGCCCCTGAATCAAATAACACATAAACTGATAAATCGTTGACTGAGAACGTACCAGTAACAAGCTTAGGATCTTCCTCCGCATCCTTAGCATTAATGTTGAACGCTCGGCCGCGTGCAGTCTCTGCAGTCTTCTTGTTGGGACAAGCATCTCGGAAATGCCCCGGCTTCCCACACTCATAACAAACCCTCGGATTACCTCCATTATTCGATTTCCCATTACCGTTACCGTTACCACCTCTATTACCAACATTATTATTATTACCACCAGTCGCGGGAGTAGCAGACCCCGGCAAAAGCACTGTACAATCTTTAGCAATGTGCCCTTGCTTAGAGCACCTCTTACAAGTAACTGTGCAGTAACCATCATGAACTTTATAGCAACGAGGACACACACGCTGATTCCTGTTGTTAGCACCTGAGGTATCCTGTTTCTTCTGCTGATTTTGGTTTTGATTGCGGTTGTTATCCCACTTTCGTTTCCCATTATCAGCCTTCTTGACAACCTCCTCACTATTTTCGACAACTGTAGTCTTGCTTCTTCTCAACACCTTGTCATTAAGTTTGTGGGCCATAGACATAGCTGCCTCAATAGTCTGGGGTTCACTGGACTCAACCCCGTGTTCAATCTTCTCGGACAAACCATCAATGTAAGCCTCAATTTTGCGGTCCTCATCCGCATAAACCCTAGGACACAGCAAAGTTAACTCGAAAAACCTTCGTTCATAGGCATCTAACTCGGTGCCATGCATTTTCAAATTCTTGAGCTCAACCTCTAGCTTCTTAAGCTCACCCCGAGGTCTATAGCGGGTGATCAATCTTTCCTTAAAATCATTCCAGGCCAAACCATAAGCTACATCGCTTCCCAAACTACTAACCAGATTGTTCCACCATGTCAAGGCACTATCCTTGAGAGTGCAACTAGCGAAACTAACTTTGTCCTCTTCACGGACTCGACTGACCCTGAAAATAGATTCGATTTTCTCGAACCAACGAGTAAGCCCTATTGGTCCTTCCGTACCACTGAATTCTTGGGGTCGACCAGCCATAAAAGTTTTGTGGGAGCATACCACGTTGTTGTTCACATTGGCGTTAACATTAGCATTTGCTGCCATAGCAGCAGCAATTCCTTCATTGATCAGGCGTTGCATACGCGCTTCAGTGGACTCTCTTGGAGGCATGATCTTCAAAATAGAATAACACATCCGTTAGTACCAAGAATAATACTTGTGTCATAAAGGAATAGATCAAAACACGAAAAGACTAACCATTAAGATATTAGTCAACTAACACTATGAGTAATAACATGACAGTTATGATTGTTATAGAAATAACCATCACATGCATACATATTTTATGATAACATCATACAACATACATAGCACCTACATACATGAACATATATTACGCATAATATAACATGCCAAGAGCCACAACATCAGAAATAAAACATGATAATGATAATAGATGTCATAAAAATAACCATCCATACATAATGAAAAATATCCCATAACAAAATCTTAATAAAATCCTCGGCAAAACGCCGTACATAACCCAAAATGTATGTATAAAAAGGACATTAAGTCTGATGAAATAGATAATCAATATGAATAATCACATCACATTCGCTTAGAGCGGGTGTGATAAGCTGGTCCAGCATGAGTCTCAGCAGGATCCTCATACTTACGCAACTTCCCTTTCACATCATCCAACTCTTCCTTCAACACACGAACAGTGCTCTCGAGAGCCTCGAACTTAGCATTAACTTCTCGATCACGCTTGCGGTTCGCATCCTCAACCCTATGCTTGAAAGTGATAAAGTTACCCATGTCGGCAAGGATCTCGTCCATAACTTCATTATGTGGCAAGGTGCGCAAACAATCACTAAGGGCATTAATACGTGTCACCTCATTATAAGCCCGGTTCATATGAGTAATGGTAGAAAAATAGTAATGAACAGGATCATCGATCTCCGGTTGATTAGCACGACGTCTAGCAGGAGACGGAGGAGCAGGAGCAGCAACAGAGTTATCGCTCGAGGTCGACATCTGCAAACAGCAAAACCGCAAACCATATACCAAAAGATATGAAAGCTAATAATATAACTTATACGAAATGAAATGCATAATAATGCTATAGCAAAAAGGTCGGGCTGTAGACTAGACTCTAATGCACCCTAATAACCACGGGTTGACCACATTAAGACCGCCTAGTTCCCTACAACCAGAGCTCTGATACCACATGTGACGACCCCGTCAAAACACTTAACGGATCCGTCAGTTGGTCCCATAGCTTGATCGGACTTAAATGAATTAAATAAACAAAGTTGCATTCTTTTATTTCAAAATGTTACCCAAAAAGGAAACAAACCAAATTAAGTAGTTTGAAAACCAACCAACCATAATATTAAACCAAAAGTTGACACAAAACATTGCCAACAACCCACAATTTAAATTATCCAAAATAGAATGCAAACTTAAGTTTCATAAATAGTTTCATAAAATCTGCCCAAATGCATGCAGACTCTTCTAACGACAGCGGAAGCATCAAATAACTCAAGTACCTGTGAAAACATGCAAGTAAACTGTCAACACAAAGGTTGAGTGAATTATAGGTTTAAATAAATAAGTAAACTTTAGACCACAAGATTTAAAAAAAATGTTAGAAAACATTAAACATTATTCCATTATCAATGAGCCACCTGGTAACCACTTAACCCTTTATTTACCCTTGCCAAACACAATAAAAATATACACTTGGACAGTGTATCTACAACAAATTACGAAGTACTAAACATTCCGATTATAAATTGCTAGCGCGACTAGCTCGAAATGGGGTTGTCAAACCCGATAGATCTATCCGTAGGATTCGCGTTCACCGGTAGAAACCAATGATTACAGTTACCAGACTAGGGAATATTTTTGTCCAACTCACAATGAATAATTAAATTTAACTGTTACTTGTGTCTAAACGTAAATAAAAATGCATGTAATCACATCCCAAAAATATACTTTGAAAAGTATGTAAAAACGGGACTATAACTCACCTTAAATAGCAACTGAAGAAATCTCACAAACAAGCGAACAGCAAGTAAAGTAAAGTGATCAAGAAAGATCACAACGCCGACCTATAAATAAAGCAGGTCGAAATAAATAACTAACTTAGGTCAAGTCTTAGTATGATAGCTATTGTACATGTTGCAAGTAGACATAGAACATTACTCAGCAAGCATCGGTTTGATTGGAACAGCATAAGGACACACACTTTCTATTTTTAGAAAGTTTCTATTTTTAGCAGGTTTCCATTTTTGGAAAGTTTCTATTTTTAGAAAGTTTCTATTTTTGGAAAGTTTCTATTTTTGGAAAGTTTCCAAATTTAGAAAGTTCTATTTTTAGAAAGTTTTGAAGTTAGGAAAGTTTCCTTATTTAGAAAGTCAACTGAAGTCAACTGGAAGTCAGAGTCAACCGAAAGTCAACTTAAAAGTCAACCTTGGTCAAACATAATCAATATTAATTTTAAAAGTGTAAGTTATAATAATAACATAGGTTATAATGTTATTTAAAGTCAAATGTGTATAATAAAGTCTTAACATAAGTTTAATTTAATAAAAAATGAATTATTAAAGTTAATATAAGTTGAAATGTTATAATTAGTATAACATAAGTATTTAATTAATTAATTAAATATCAATCATAATATAAATATTATTAATTTATAATGAATTTTAAATCATATCATAGGTATTATTAATTAATAATGAATTATTAATCATATCATAAGTTTCTAATTAAAATTATTAAATCATAAGTATTTAATAATTAAGTCATAATTAAATAATAATTAAGTCATAATTAAATAATAATTAAGTCTTATAATAATTAAATAATTATTTAATATTTATTATAAGTCTTTTAATAATTTCTCAAAAACAAATTTAATACTTATCATAAGTATTTTCCTTTAATAATAAAAGTATTACTAATCATAAGTTTAATTAAAATGTTAATTAAATTATAATTAATAATTAAATGATATAATAAATATTTATATCATATGTTTTAAATAATAATAATTACTTCTTTTATCATAAGTAATTAATTAATAATGAATTCCATAAATTTTATCATAAGTTTAATCATTAACCATAAGTTTTAAGTTTAAAAGTTCGTCGGGTCGTATCTTGAGCCCCGGGTGTCGGTTTCGGGCAAGCCACATATGCAACTTCACCTACTCAAACCACCCGACACAATTATGAACTCAAAAACACTCCAAGAACAGTCCCTAGGTCATGGATATCAGCCATGACAACATTTGGGAAATCAATTTACTCAAAACGGTAATTCGGGCACAACGGGTGAACCGTGGCTCGGATTTAGGTGACCCGAACATAAAAATTCGTCTCACCATCAGTCCTAACCAAATGACACACCCTAAAGACACCAAGGATGGTCACAAAGTCGGACCCAACCTTGTTCATGCCAAGAACACCTTTCAATCTTTAACAAAAACCAAATTAAGCATATCTAGGGCTCCGGGAATCGAAACGACATGAATCCGGAGTCTAAAATTAATGTCTTGACGAGAGGAACTCATTTATGTACTTTATTTTAACATTCATATCAGTTATATAGTCAGAATATACGAATCAAACTGCTGTCCAAAATTTACAAACCGAAATCATACGCAAACGAGTAATTCTACGCATCCAAACAACATTACAACAACTAATATACATCATACTAATAATATAAACTCAAAATACAGAAATATAAATAAATATGAAAAGTTCTAGGGTTAGGGTTTATACCCTAATCGAGAATCAAAGAATATAGATGTGTAGAGAAAGACGAGAGGAATCCGATTATGCAAGCCAATTGATGATCCAAGCAATAAAAAGTGGTGAAGATGGTGATGTATGGTGGTGGTGGCGACGGCCTAGAGGGGAGAGGGAGAGAGGAGAGCTCAAAATAGAATTAGGTTTTGTGTTTTTGTAAAATGAAGTGGAAAAAGAAAAATCAAGGGAGTATACTCCCTCCCTTGGTGAACTTCGGCCGAATGGGGGTCATGGGGGTGGGCCCCATGGCCCAATTTTGCTAAATGGTGAAATCCTTGTGGCCCGAGATCCCGTACGAAGCCCGAAACGCGAAAACACGCTTACGCGATTAAAAATCCGGAAAGATAACAAACGCGCGACGAAAAATAAATATAAATACACCTAATAATAATATGACCTTAAAATATCATATTTAAAATATTTAGGATTTAAAAATCCCGAAAGCTCGACCGTTGGTTTAAAAACCGAAAAGATTCGCCGGATGGAAATCCGCGGAACGTAGGAACGTATAATTTAAAATATGAATACATATATCCACATAACACATAATAATTATTATATATATATTATTACAAAAATAATAATATAGGTCATGGAAATGACGTGGCACACTAACAGTTAACGGTCGTTAAATAATTAACGGAAAAAGATAACGGAAAAAGTAGGGTCGTGACAGCATGTATTCTCAGTTCCCAAAATAGTTAAAGTAAAAATGGATTCTATAACTCACAGTGGAAAGTAGTAAAAGTCGATACGCGGGAATAGTAAGCAAGTGGTTGGTCCGAAAGGTCCTCAACCTAAGTCAAAAGTTACTAAGTCAGTAAATCGTTCCCAAAGGTTTAAAAGTATGTAAATTAGGTCTTAAGTATCATCATCATTCATCATTAATCAAAAAGTGTAAAGTAAGTTTCAATCAAGAATAGAGTTTGAAATAAAGGCTGACTTCGTTCGGGCGCCACGACCTCTATACAAACTGAAATGAGGTGAGACCAGTGTCTATGGCTCCGTATATGAGTCCCCTAGAGGCTGACCAATTTCCAGAACCAAACTCGTCTTCGTTTGACAGTGAGTGCGAGTAGGTCAGAAATTTCAGCACAACGTTAAAAGGGTGTAGTGACTTTCGGATGGCTATAAATCCTAAACCGTAACTCTGATTAAGACGAGGTCAAACGGAAAATCATCTACTCGAACTGAAATAGCTGGAAATCAACTTTTCCAGTAGCCCAGGTTAATGATCAGTTCCAGAAAACAGTAAGTAAGGTGTTCCGGTGAGTTCTTGGTGCTTGATGCTCATCACGGTTCTCATCCTTGATGCTTATAGCTTCAAGTGTACAACTTGTTGATGTGTTTGAATCATCTTAACCAAGTTTTAACCATCATAACACTAGTGTAAGTCTAAGATATGTAGCACAACTCAATTAAGGGTTGTAAGTAGTTTGATGAACCAAAGTTACATCAAGATCTTAGATCCGACACATACATGAGTTCTAATAGTAATATTAAGTTACAAACTTGAAAGTAAACTAAATAAATGAGATCTTAAGTTGTAGAACTTAGATCTTAGCTAGATCTTAAAGATCCTAGACTAGAAAGTCTAAATCTAGTATTCTTAAGTTAGATCCTAAGTTACAAAACTTGGATCTTTACTTTAATGAAACCATAAGTTATGAAACTTAGATTTTCATCTTGTAAAATGTATATAAGCTTATAAGATCTTGTTTACAACAAAATTAGAAGACCATAAGCTATAGAAACTTAGATCCAACATAAGTGTATGAAGTTATAACTAGAAAGTTATACTTCCATGTTCTTGAACTTATAAAGTTAACTTTAGTTTCAAGAAATATGAGATCAAGTTTAACTAGTAACACTTGACCAACCAAACAAGAATCACGAATTGAAACATGTACAAAAAGAAGAAATAAATTAAATCTACAAGTAATAAGTTCATGGTTGTTCATACTTAGGAAGATTCAAGCCAAGGCTTGGATCTTTAAGAAAGTAAACCTTAAGTTTACAAAACATTAACACAAGTATGATTATAAAGCTCATGAACTTTTCTTTTTAACAAGTTTTATGGAGGAATCAAACTATAAACTTGATCCTCCTTGCTTCTTGTATGTTCTTGTATAAACAAGATAATATGAAGAATAAACTAGAAAGTTTGATTCTTTAACAACTAGTAAGTAAACAACAACAAAAGAACAAGTAACAAAACAAGTAATTGATGATGATACTTGTGCTAGAATTCGGTTTTCAAAGGGAAAAAAAAGAGAAGAAAATAGTTCATGTTACTTACAATGTAGAGAGAAAAGATGAGAGAAAAAGTGTAGTAAAATGAAGTGTGTGTAAAAGTGAAGTAATACTAGCTAATAAGTAACAAAAAAATTTGAAAATGGAACTCCCTCTTTGTCCATGGATGTCGACGGTTTAGAGGACAAAAGGGGAAAGGTCAAAAGCAATCTTTCAAATGTTGGGAGATGATGTTGTGACGACCCGTAAAATTTTAACTTATTTTAAACCAATTCTCTATATGATTTCGTCATGATAAGCAATGAATTTTGACAAGTTTTAAAGCTTTTAAAAATGAGTTTTATACAAACAGTTGACCATCCATTTGTCCGACGATTCACGAACGTCATAACTTGTATTAATTATATACTTATGTATATATATGTATATATATGGATTATATCTAACTTGAATATATGATAATTAAGTATCTCATTAAGTATATTAACAATGGGTTATATATATAAAATGAGACTACTAACTTAAGGGTTTCGAAACATTATATATATGTAACGCTTAACGACGTAATAACCCTTATGTTAAAATGAATATATATGTATTGTATTAATATGTAATATACACACTTTTGAAAGACTTAAATACTTGTACTAACATATTTATACTCAACAAAGATAACTATACTCGTATTCGCATTCGATTTTCTCAAGAATTCTACTTGTATTCATACGGTATTTATACCCGTATTATACACAGTTGCTAGATGTATTTACTATTGGAATATACCAATAGGAAAACATCATTTTCAACCTTTTATCATGGAAAATGACATCTTTGTTATTATATATGACTCATGAGACATGTACTATATACAATTTCTAGATGTATTTACTATTCGTATATACCAATAGTAAAACATCATTTTCAACCTATTAATCATGGGGAAACATGTTTAAACATTTCTTAACTTCTAGTATTAAACTTCTAGCTCAAAATTCAACTTAGGAATCCCTTTATGAGGAATCAAAAATGATGCCTAACTACATACACACTTAACCATTTCCATTTCAATTCTAATCCTCATTTCTTACTCTATAAAACACACACACTTGAAATCTCTTCTCAACCTCCTCATCTCAGCAAAAACCCATCATAATCTAGCTTCAAAAACAATATATAAATACCATAGAAAGAATCACTCAAGAATACCTTCAATAATCACTTGATCATAAAATCGTTTACATATTCGGACTCCTCTCGAAGACCTCTACACATATATACCAACAATTTCTTGATTAGGGTAAGTTTAAAAAACTCTAATTTTTGGGTTTTCGTGTTTTTTTTTACATTTTAGGGTAGATATAGTGTCTAGTGCTCAAGTCCTTGTATGTATGCATGATAGTATTCGTTAATTTGATCGTTTGATGACTTTTTGATAAATCACGAATTTGTATTTGATGGTAACAGAAATTTTAATTTTTAAATTGCATGATATTATGTGATATTCATAATCCTCATGAAAAACTATTGATTTTAGGCTTTGGATTCGCTTGATTTCGTTTCCGTATGCTTATGTTATGACCGTTTGAATTATCGTTGTGTTTTTATGCTTGATCAGAAAACTGGTATTGATGGGTCACGAATTGGCTTATGTGTTGATTACCATTGGATATAAAATTCAAAAACACTCAGGTTACACTAGGATATCATGTTATTTTCTTGATTAAAACTCGTGTTATGCCTAATCGAATGAAAATGTAGATTTTTCCAGCACATGCATGAAAACGGACTTGTATGCTAAAATGTATTGACTTCTGAGATGAGATCTTTTCATATCTGAAATATACACAGAAAGTAATTCACTTTTCGTGTAGATATCATGGTCTAATTGTATCTATATCTTCGGCTAATTGCATGCGAATGTGACTAGCTAAACTAGGATCGAATCTTCCACTTGTTCTCTGATTTGTACTCTGTGGTTTGTGTTTTGTGAATTAGAATGAATGCTTCTGGAATATGAATATTTACATGATATGTGATATATGTTTAGTTTATTGTAACCTCTAAAAACTTATGCATTGTGCACACTAGGGCCATAGTTTTGGTAATTTCTGAAATGAACTGAAACAGGACATCCAACTTTATTGAATAAACTGTACCAATTGGCTAAACCAAAGTTACTTATTTTTGGATATGTTATATTTTGACTTGTCCTTGAACCATGGCCACTGACCTTGTATTAATTCCATGTCCCTAGCTCTGGTTATAGCCATTACGATATCAGTGCGCGGTCAGAAACTGATTTAGTAAATGATAAATGTACCCCTTCTGATTCCATACTTGTAGACATAGTATGAGACCCTGGCTGGACTTTTTAGAATCTATTTTGAGTCTATTTGTGATCTGGAGTTTGCCATGTTACCATGAATTTTGTGCTATGAGATATTATGCGAAGTTTGCTACATGTACATGAACGTTATGCATGACAATAAACTATGATTGTGTAATTGACCATTTATGAACTAAAACGTGTTGTTTGACCTATGTTTGACTATTTGACCAAGTTGAGTAATATTATGAGATTTTGACTTGTGTTAACCATGTTGACTGTGTTTGACTTGCGTTTGACTTACATTTGACTTACTTTGACTTGCGTTGACTTTTGTTGACTTTTGCTAAATTTATGAGTCGGACTTGAGCAATAGGACTATACTTACCCTATAGACTGACCTAGCTTATTAGATACTTATTGACCAACATATGTTCTCTAGGTTGAGGTCTATGGTTACTTGCATTCCGATATTCGGTTTTATCTCTGTGATTTATTTCTGAAGTTGTCAGGTGAGTTTCATTTGCTCCCTTTTTAATTGCTTTTGCAATATATATTTTTGGGCTGAGAATACATGCGCTGCTTTTATAAATGTTTACGAAATAGACACAAGTACTTAAAAATATATTCTACGTTGAGTTGTACAACTGGCATACTTCCCTGTAGCTTGGTAACTACTATTTACATGTGGTATTGTAAACGCGAATCCTGTTGATAGATCTATCGGGCCTGACAACCCCAACCGGACTGGACGACCAGTATTCAACGGTTGCACAGTACTTCGTTTCGGTGACTACACTTGGTACGGTGTAGTGAGATTTCATAATAAAGGGAATATGCGACGTGATTAAATGTTAAGTATGGTTACCAAGTGCTCAACCACTTAGAATGCTTTACATACACTTGCGAGTGTATTATGTTTATGATTATGAAATCTTGTGGTCTATTAATATATTGAAATAATTGATACGATAAACCTATGAACTCACCAACCTTTTGGTTGACACTTTTAAGCATGTTTATTCTCAGGTACGAATTAAGTCTTCCGCTGTGCATTTGCTCATTTTAAGGACATTACTTGGAGTCGATCATCGCAATGGGACCAAATGTTGATGACTTCGTCCAGATGGATTAGGACAGGTCATTTCAGTTGGTATCAGAGCGGTGGTCTTAGCGAACCAGGTCTTGCATTAGTGTGTCTAACTGATAGTTGTTTAGATGCATTAGTGGGTCTGGACTTCGACCGTGTCTGCATGTCAAAAGTTTTGCTTATCATTTAGTGTCGAAAATTATTTGCTTATCATTCTTAGTCTAGACACATTTTACTGCATTGACTGCATGAATAGTGTATAGACAAAATTCATATCTTAGCGTATCTGTTATTGTTACCTTTGCCTGACAGCTTCCGTAGATTCCTCCGTAACTTATGGGATTTTAGTATTATATATGCATATGTAAATGATGTATTACAGGGTACTAATCTACATCCTATAATCTATTTCCTATCGAAAATCCTTCATCTGATCGTACGAGATGAATCCCTCAACCAGTTCGAGTCCCTCAGATTTCGATAGCTATTCCGACATGGATATTCACCTAAGCTCCGAAAGCGGTGTCACCAGAATTAATCAATCAATCAGCCATCCCCAATTCATCTGATGGGTTCGTAGTCGACTTAATCAATGGAGACGCGAAGAAGGCGATCCTTTTCACCAACCGAACTTACCTCTTGGCGATGAACCTGAAGCACTTACCGACGAACCAGTCCGAAACACCATTTTCACCCTCATTTTCCGAATATCTCACCACGATTATATTCTATCTAAAATTCTAAACCTTATTCATTCGCTAGTTTCGACCGACGATCATCCCGGAATAATGGAAGAAGTCAACGAGCTTCACACTCGAGTAATCAATTTAGAAAACATGGTGCGAAACTTACCAGCTTCAGCAACATCACCATCACCAACAGTACCACTAACAACCAAAGTTTCAACATCACATGCCTCAATATCTCATTCTGTACCTCGAGTATAATCATCGTTCTACATGACGTTCTACATCATTTATCTTCGTTCGACATGATGATTATGTAATCTCTAATGTTTTAGAGATTATGTACTCTAGTTCTAACCAAAAAGCAAATGAGATTAATATCATATTGACTCATTAAATCCATGATTACATCTGAAGAAAATATATACGTATATATGTTTTTATAAAGATTGTAATTAAAAATTCTTTTGTACTGTTAATGGCGAAAATATTTTAATGGGTAGGTAATACCCAAGGAATATTTAGATTTCACCTTAATAAGTAACACTGTACATTCGTCGAAGCTGATTCAACAGTCATTCACTATCCTACTTACAACCACCGATATACGTATTCGTTCACCGCAGAATAACCATTTTCATCCAATTTCATATTCGGATTTTGATTTACCAGAATCCAACAAGTGGCATAATGAAGAAAACATTGAACAAAATAAAATTTGTTAGAAACAAACAAATTAACTATGAGAAATTCTATTAAGAATCCAAGCTAACAAAATCCTAGCTAACTATTCCTAGCTAACTGTTAATTCCAATTACATTTATTTATCGCAATTTATTTATCGCAATTTTAATTCTCGCAATTTTATTTATCGTCATTTAATTTCTGTTATTTATTTTACGCACTTTAAATATCGGGACACGTATACAAGGTTTTGACATATCATATCGACACATCTATATATATTATTTGGAATAACCATAGACACTCTATATGCAGCAATGCTGGAGTTAGCTATACAGGGTTGAGGTTGATTCTACAATAATATATATAGTTTGAGTTGTGATCGAGTCTGAGACGTATACGGGTCACGACACGTATTAATTAATTCGAATATAATATATTAAACTATATTTGAATTACTGGACTGTTAAATGTGGACTATCGACTGTGGACTAATGACATTGGACAATTAAAATGAATTAAAATATTGATTATAACATATGAAACTAAACATCTCTTCAAGTTTGCCACTTGATTTCATCTTAAACCTCATTTGTATCTTGACGAATACAATCTGCGTTCAAACTTTTCATGATTCTTGAAAATACCTCAATTGAGGGGATGAACCAACCGCACTTCATCTATGGAAGAAATGATTGACGCATGTAGTTATCCACTGAAAACACTCGGAACCTGAGTAAACGTTTAACACGTATTTGTGCTAGCTCCTTTAGTATTGTTATTACCCAAAATAACTTTATAATCCCTTTTTAAGATAGCCAATTTTGTCACAGCTCTAGCAAGTCAACTTCGACTTTTCGTTCGAAACAATCATATTATAACCTTGATATATATGCGTGCTCTTTTATTGTTACCAGGGAACCTTTTATATGCCACCATATTACCATCAGCGTTTAATCATCTAAAAAAACAATTCTCTTGAAACCACCTCGGATTGATAATCGATGATTCAGATATAGCTGCATTAAATGCAGAGGAAACAGTAAAATTGTAGATGGCCTAAATGGCCAAGAGTTTGATGATAAAGAATGGAATGTTGGGAACGCTCGATAGAAAATTTGGTACTGAAAAAAAAAATGAATTGAGCTAACCATGAAGGAGACCAAGGACAAATACAAGGACCAAACCCTATATTCAAAGAATCCAAGTAATTCTGAATCCGATGAAATCTTTAGAGAATATCATTCTCCGAAGTCATGTTAAAATCTTGCGGAAAACTCTTCTTCATCAACCTTCGAACTTAGAAATTCAAAAAAAATATCATCATAAATATCTTCGATATTTCTGAGGATATTTTCATAAATATTCTTGTCCGAAATTATCTACCTTATCGTGTTTTCTGTATTCCATTATATTGAAAACTTCTGTAAAATCTAAGTATAAATTATGAATGAATTGTAGAGAAGTGTTGGAAATTGAAGCATGGGTTAGTATAATATAATGACGCCCGGCCAACGTGATTATATTACAGTAAGTCATACTGAATTTCTAATGGAACATGATGATGGTTCACAAATCATATCCTCATCAGGTGCCATGTTACACGACTCTTTCATTCTACTTAACCTCTAAACGTGTTAAGAAAAATATTTTCTTGATATTTCTATCTTTCCGTGATTTCTGGTAATTTAACAAATCAGATCGTGCTATTACATTTCCTTTCTGATTAGAGGATTTCTTTAAATTCCCTGAATTCTGGAAATCAACCTACGTCAAAAGATAAGACGAATTTCTATTTCTATATTTCAATCCTTTGCGATAGCTTCACTTATACTCTTCGCGTAATCGAATTGTTTTATCCATATTACTCAACAATGATGAAACTCTATTTATCAACTCATATTCGTTATGAAAACATTCTTATTGTTAGCCACGACGACCTCGATCAAATTTCGGGACGAAATTTCTTTAACGGGTAGGTACTGTGACGACCCGGAAAATTTTAACTTATTTTAAACCAATTCTCTATATGATTTCGTCATGATAAGCAATGAATTTTGACAAGTTTTAAAACTTTTAAAAATGAGTTTTATACAAGCAGTTGACCATCCATTTGTCCGACGATTCACGAATGTCATAACTTGTATTAATTATATACTTATGTATATATATGGATTATATCTAACTTGAATATATGATAATTAAGTATCTCATTAAGTATATTAACAATGGGTTATATATATAAAATGAGACTACTAACTTAAGGGTTTCGAAACATTATATATATGTAACGCTTAACGACGTAATAACCCTTATGTTAAAATGAATATATATGTGTTGTATTAATATGTAATATACACACTTTTGAAAGACTTAAATACTTGTACTAACATATTTATACTCAACAAAGATAGCTATACTCGTATTCGCATTCTATTTTCTCAAGAATTCTACTCATATTCATACGGTATTTATACTCGTATTCATACGGTATTTATACCCGTATTATACACAGTTGCTAGATGTATTTACTATTGGAATATACCAATAGGAAACCATCATTTTCAACCTTTTATCATGGAAAATGACATCTTTGTTATTATATATGACTCATGAGACATGTACTATATACAATTTCTAGATGTATTTACTATTCGTATATACCAATAGTAAAACATCATTTTCAACCTATTAATCATGGGAAAACATGTTTAAACATTTCTTAACTTCTAGTATTAAACTTCTAGCTCAAAATTCAACTTAGAAATCCCTTTATGAGGAATCAAAAATGACGCCTAACTACATACACACTTAACCATTTCCATTTCAATTCTAATCCTCATTTCTTACTCTATAAAACACACACACTTGAAATCTCTTCTCAACCTCCTCATCTCAGCAAAAACCCATCATAATCTAGCTTCAAAAACAATACATAAACATCATAGAAAGAATCACTCAAGAACACCTTCAATAATCACTTGATCATAAAATCGTTTACATATTCGGACTCCTCTCGAAGACCTCTACACATATATACCAACAATTTCTTGATTAGGGTAAGTTTCAAAAACTCTAATTTTTGGGTTTTCATGTTTTTTTTTTACATTTTAGGGTAGATATAGTGTCTAGTGCTCAAGTCCTTGTATGTATGCATGATAGTATTCGTTAATTTGATCGTTTGATGACTTTTTGATAAATCACGAATTTGTATTTGATGGTAACAGAAATTTGAATTTTTAAATTGCATGATATTATGTGATATTCATAATCCTCATGAAAAACTATTGATTTTAGGCTTTGGATTCGCTTGATTTCGTTTCCGTATGCTTATGTTATGACCGTTTGAATTATCGTTGTGTTTTTATGCTTGATCAGAAAACTGGTATTGATGGGTCATGAATTGGATTATGTGTTGATTACCATTGGATATAAAATTCAAAAACACTCAGGTTACACTAGGATGTCATGTCATTTACTTGAGTAAAACTCGTGTTATGCCTAATCGAATGAAATTGTAGATTTTTCCAGCACATGCATGAAAACGGACTTGTATGCTAAAATGTATTGACTTCTGAGATGAGATATTTTCATATCTGAAATATACACAGAAAGTAATTCACTTTTTGTGTAGATATCATGGTCTAATTGTATCTATATCTTCGGCTAATTGCATGCGAAAGTGACTAGCTAAACTAGGATCGAATCTTCCACTTGTTCTCTGATTTGTACTCTGTGGTTTGTGTTTTGTAAATTAACATGAATGCTTCTGGAATATGAATCTTTACATGATATGTGATATATTTTTAGTTTATTGCAACCTCTGAAAACTTATTCATTGTGCACACTAGGGCCATAGTTTTGGTAATTTCTAAAATGAACTGAAACAGGACATCCAACTTTATTGAATAAACTGTACCAATTGGCTAAACCAAAGTTACTTATTTTTGGATATGTTATATTTTGACTTGTCCTTGAACCATGGCCACTAACCTTGTATTAATTCCATGTCCCTAGCTCTGGTTATAGCCATTACGATATCAGTGCGCGGTCAGAAATTGATTTAGTAAATGATAAATGTACCCCTTCTGATTCCAGACTTGTAGACATAGTATGAGACCCTGGCTGGACTTTTTGGAATCTATTTTGAGTCTATTTGTGATCTGGAGTTTGCCATGTTACCATGAATTTTGTGCTATGAGATATTATGCGAAGTTTGCTACATGTACATGAACGTTATGCATGACAATAAACTATGATTGTGTAATTGACCATTTATGAACTAAAACGTGTTGTTTGACCTATGTTTGACTATTTGACCAAGTTGAGTAATATTATGAGATTTTGACTTGTGTTAACCATGTTGACTGTGTTTGACTTGCGTTTGACTTACATTTGACTTACTTTGACTTGCGTTGACTTTTGTTGACTTTTGCTAAATTTATGAGTCAGACTTGAGCAATAGGACTATACTTACCCTATAGACTGACCTAGCTTATTAGATACTTATTGACCAACATATGTTCTCTAGGTTGAGATCTACGGTTACTTGCATTCCGATATTCGGTTTTATCTCTGTGATTTATTTCTGAAGTTGTCAGGTGAGTTTCATTTGCTCTCTTTTTAATTGCTTTTGCAATATATATTTTTGGGCTGAGAATACATGCGCTGCTTTTATAAATGTTTACGAAATATACACAAGTACTTAAAAATATATTCTACGTTGAGTTGTACCACTGGCATACTTCCATGTAGCTTGGTAACTACTATTTACATGTGGTATTGTAAACGCGAATCCTGTTGATAGATCTATCGGGCCTGACAACCCCAACCGGACTGGACGACCAGTATTCAACGGTTGCACAGTACTTCGTTTCGGTGACTACACTTGGTACGGTGTAGTGAGATTTCATAATAAAGGGAATATACGACGTGATTAAATGTTAAGTATGGTTACCAAGTGCTCAACCACTTAGAATGCTTTACATACACTTGCGAGTGTATTATGTTTATGATTATGAAATCTTGTGGTCTATTAATATATTGAAATAATTGATACGATAAACCTATGAACTCACCAACCTTTTGGTTGACACTTTTAAGCATGTTTATTCTCAGGTACGAATTAAGTCTTCCGCTGTGCATTTGCTCATTTTAAGGACATTACTTAGAGTCGATCATCGCAATGGGACCAAATGTTGATGACTTCGTCCAGATGGATTAGGACGGGTCGTTTCAGGTGTGAGCTCAAAATGGTATTAAAACTAAATGGCATGGGAAAGAGGTGTAAGTATACTAGTAACAAGTCTCCTCATATCACTAATTAATCTTGTTTTGTCTTAATGAAATACTTGCATAATAATGGGCTAATTAGTCCATTAAGAAAGTAGGGTGGGCTTCCAAGTCCATGTCTATTAATAAAGGCCCAAGTCCAAGTATGTAACAATTAATTAAATAAAGCCTAAGTAATTAACTACTTACACTAGTTAATTAAAAATGAGTAATAATAATTAATCATGAACGTAAATAATATTCAAAATATTATTCGTGTAAAGTACGTGTGTCACAAAGACAAGTCGGGACATGTAAAGTCAAATACGGTAACAAGTAAATGTATAAAAATATATTTATTAACACGCAAGTATTAATAATAAATAATAATAATAAAAGTTGGAAAATCAAGGGTCGTTACATTACCCACCTGTTAAATAAAATTTCGTCCCGAAATTTTAAGCTGAGGTAGATGGAGGAGCTGGGAAAAGGTGAGGATACTTCTGCATCATTTGATCCTCTCACTCCCAGGTAAACTCATGTTCTCGTTTGGCATTTCATCGTACTCGGACGATCGGAATCTTGTTGTGTTTCAAAGTTTTGACCTCACGGTCCATAATTTCGACAGGTTCTTCCACGAAGTGGAGTTTATCATCAATTGTAAGTTCCTCCAATGGTATGACATGTTCCGGTTCAGCAAGACACTTCTTCAAATTCGATACATGAAAGGTAGGATGAACTGAGCTCAATTGAGTTGAAAGATCCAAACGATAAGCAACGAGTCTAACACGCTCCAAGATTTCAAAAGGACCAATGTATCGCGGGTTGAGCTTCCCACATTTTCCAAAACAAATTACACCTTTCCAAGGTGCGACTTTCAACATTACACGATCACCCACGTTGAATTTGAAGTCTTTACGTTTAAGATCAGCATAACTCTTTTGACGATCACTGGCCGTCTTGAGTCTCGCTTGAATTTGGACAATCTTCTCAGTTGTTTCATGGACTATCTCGGGTCCGGTGATCTGCGTTTCGCCTTCCTCGGCCCAACAAATAGGGGATCGACATTTGCGGCCATACAATACTTCAAAAGGTGCGGCATTAATACTAGAATGATAACTGTTGTTGTAAGAGAATTCGGCTAGCGGAAAATGCCTTTCCCAAGCCTTTCCGAAATCAATGACACATGCACGCAACATGTCTTCCAAAGTCTGAATCGTGCGTTCGCTTTGTCCGTCGGTCTGCGAGTGATACGCAGTACTCATATCAAGACGAGTCCCCAAGGCTTCTTGCAAAGAACGCCAAAATCTGGAAGCAAAACGGGGATCGTGATCTGAGATGATTGATAAGGGCACACCATAACGAGATACAACCTCTTTTATGTAAAGTTGAGCGAGTTTCTCCATCGTGTCCGTTTCCTTCATGGCTAAGAAGTGTGCACATTTAGTAAGACAGTCAACAATAACCCAGATGGTATCGTATCCGCCCACCGTCTTTGGTAACTTCGTAATGAAATCCATTGTTATCCTTTCCCACTTCCATTGCGGGATTTCTGGTTGTTGAAGTAACCCAGAAGGCCTCTGATGTTCGGCCTTAACTTTCGAGCAAGTCAAACACTTCCCAACATAAGTTGCAACGTCCTTCTTAAGATTAGGCCACCAGTACTGTTCCTTGAGATCGTGGTACATTTTATCGGCTCTTGGATGAATCGAATATCTCAACTTATGGGCTTCATCTAATATAAGGCTCCATAAATCTCCATAACTAGGTACCCAAATTCTTCCGGCATAGCATCGGAGTCCAGTTTCCTTAACTTCAAATCGAGAAACGAGAATGTTCAAGTATTTATGAGATATATTCTCCTCCTTGAGAGCCTCATCTTGGGCTGCTCGGATCTGGCTATTGAGGTTCAAATGAATGGTGATGTTCAAGGCTCGGACACGAAGAGGTGTCATCCTCTCCTTTCGGCTCAAAGCGTCAGCTACAACATTGGCCTTGCCAGGGTGATAACGAAGTTCACAATCATAGTCGTTCAGCATCTCGATCCATCGACGCTGTCTCATATTTAGTTGCTTCTGATCAAAGATGGGTTGGAGGCTTTTGTGATCAGTGAAAATAGTGCTATTTGTTCCATAAAGATAGTGTCTCCACAGTTTGAGCGCAAAAACAACGACTCCAAGCTCGAGATCGTGAGTAGTGTAACTTCGCTCATGAATCTTCAGTTGACGAGAGGCGTAAGCGATAACCTTTGTGCGTTGCATCAGTACACAACCAAAACCACTTTTCGAAGCATCGTAATAAATGACGAAATCGTCACTGCCTTCAGGAAGTGATAAGATAGGTGTGGTGGTTAGCTTCTTTTTCAAGGTTTGAAATGTTGATTCCTGTTCGGGTTCCCAAATGAACTTCTTCTCTTTGTGAGTCAGCGCGGTCAAAGGACGCACAATCAGAGAGAAAACTTCAATAAATATTCGGTAGTAACCGGCGAGGCCTAAAAATTGGCGGATATGAGTCGGAGTAGTGGGGGTCTCCCACTTGCTGATAGCTTCGATCTTTGCGGGATCAACTTTGATACCTTGATCACTCACAACGTGACCCATAAATTGGACTTCCTTCAACCAAAACTCACACTTGAAGAATTTGGCATAAAGTTGCTCTTGTCTCAAGAGTTCCAACACTAGACAAAGATGTTGCTCATGTTCTTCTTCGCTTTTGGAGTAGATGAGGATATCATCAATGAAGAGGATAACAAACTTATCTAGGTATGGCTTGCATACACGATTCATGAGATCCATAAATACGGCAGGTGCGTTGGTTAAACCGAATGGCATCACGAGAAACTCATAATGACCATAACGGGTCCTGAATGCAGTCTTCATCACATCATTCTCTTTCACCCTTAACTGGTGATAACCAGATCGCAAATCGATCTTAGAGTAAACGCTCGATCCTTGCAACTGGTCGAAAAGATCGTCAATTCGGGGAAGAGGATACCGATTCTTGATCGTCAATTTGTTTAGTTCACGGTAGTCGATACACATGCAGAATGATCCGTCCTTCTTCTTCACAAATAAAACGGGTGCTCCCCAAGGCGAGAAACTAGGTTGGATAAATCCACGGTCTAGCAGTTCTTGTAGTTGACTCTGCAACTCTTGCATTTCGGAAGGTGCGAGTCGATAAGGTGCGCGAGCTACAGGTGCAGCTCCTGGCACTAAATCGATCTGGAACTCCACTGCTCTCTGTGGCGGTAATCCCAGCATTCTTTCGGAAAGACATCGGAAAATTCGTTCACAATTCGTACGTCATCCACGCTCTTCACCTCAGTTTCTAACGTTTTCACATGTGCTAAAACAGCAAGACGTCCTTTCTTCATGATCTTTTGGGCTTTCATGCAACTAATGAGATTCACTTTCGAGCTACATCTCTCTCCGTAAATAATCAGTGGCTCACCGTCTCCGTGTGGTATACGAAGAGGTTTATCTCTACAGATAATGTCGGCCGTTATCTTGGTCAACCAGCCCATACCGACAATAACATCAAAGCTTTCCAACTTAATGGGTATCAAGTCAATCTCGAAATCCACACCAGCTATGTTGATAATAGCTCCTCGGCTAATTTGGTCAACTTTCTCAAGTTTTCCATTGGCTACCTCAACAAGCATACTCTCCTTTAAAGGAACTAACAACCAATTTATCTTAGAGCAAAAGTGTCTACATACGTAACTTCTATCGGCACCAGTATCAAACAGAACAGAAGCTAATAGATTGTTGATAGTGAATATACCTGTAACCAAGTCGGGGTTCTCACGGGCATCCTTTGCGTTTACATTGAAAGCTCTGCCACGCGGTGGTCCGCCGTCCTTTCGCTTGTTGGGACACTCATTTCTGAGGTGGCCCTGTTGTCCGCATTCATAGCACTTTCTTGGTCCAGTGGGGTTTGTCTTCACATTCAGGGTGGTGATCTTGCAGTCTTTGCCAATATGCCCAGTCCTTTTACATTTCTCGCAGACCACGTTGCAGTACCCGGTGTGATGCTTGTAGCATCTCTTGCACTGCGGTAGACTACCCTTGTATTTAGAGTTCGAGCTAGTGTTCGGATTGGGGTTCCTTCCGTTATTGTGCCTCTTAGCAGGGTTTTGTTCAAAGACCCTCCCCTTGTTGTTGTCCCACTTACGCTTCTCACTACTACCCGATTCGGATTTAGCCTTTTCTGGTTCTTGGCTGGTGATTTGGTTCATCAGGGTATGCGCCATGCGCATAGCTTTCGGGACATCAGCTGGTTTTGAAGAGGTGACATTTCCTTGGATGGAATTGGGAAGTCCCCACAAATACCGTTCCATGCGCTTAAATTCCGGGGTAACCATCGTAGGACACATCAAAGCTAGTTCCAGGTACCTACGGTTATAACCATCAAGATCGGTTCCCACAACCTTCAAATCCCAGAACTCAGCCTCCATTTTCTGTATCTCTGTCCTGGGGCAATACTCTTCAATCATGGCCCCCTTAAATTCCTCCGACGGGGTAGCATATACCTCATCAATACCCTTAGCTTGAGCAAGTGTGTTCCACCAGGTTAGGGCGCCGTCCGACAGTGTACAGGAGGCATACTTAGTTTTGTTTATTTCTGAACAGTTGCTTACACGGAACACAACTTCTAATTTCTCAAACCACCTTGTAAGTCCAACTGGCCCCTCAGTACCACTAAAATTGTGGGGCTTGCAGCTTTGGAATTCCTTGTATGTGCACCCGTTATGATTGTGCTGGATAACCGGTGGAGCTTGGGGGGTTCATTTCCGCTATAGCTGCGGCTACCTGTTCGGCTATCATTTCTTCGATCTGTGTTGCTGTGGGCGTTGATCTTCCGTTGGCCATTGATCTTCTAAACAAAAATTTTGACTCAAGTCAAAATCCAGCATTCAAATAATAATAATACAGTATATGGTATCCAACATGGAAACAACACAACACATATTAATTAAGTAATGCAACGAGATACAGATACCAAAAAATCATCACATTGTAACGTAAATGGAACATCGTACAAAAATTAAACAACACTAAGTTCCATTCATTAATAAAAAGTTGCATATATCCGCATAAGGTTCGTACAATACATTAGAAAAGCATGAAACTACAAATGGGGTTACATAAAGTAATCTAATACAAAGGCCCTATGGTGACGGTGGGTAAAGGATGTCCATTATGTGGGACATCTAGTCCTCGAGCTCAGTTACCCGAGCACGGAGGGTATCCACCTCCCTCGTCAGTTCCTCGACAGAGGGAGAGGCTGGTGGAGCAGGCGGTGCTGATGGTGCAGGTGGTGCCGGTGGTGCAGGTGGTGCCTGTGGTGCTGGTGGTGCAGACGGTCCAGCACCAGAAGTAGATGATGCGTAACGGGGAGCCTTACGTATGAATGGATCAGCAGGATACGGCACAAGCCGCTTACGGGCGGTAACTCTAACCTTCAGTCCATGTGTGTTAACGAACGACCTACCTCCGTTAACCCCCGGAATAACAGTACCATCGAAACGATACCACTTCTTCGGCGGGGTGGAGGGTGGCTGCACGGGTGCCTCCTCAGGGTCCTCGTCGGAATCATCGTCGGAATCATCCTCGCTGAAGTCATCGGATGATGAGTCGTCGAAATCATCGGAAGGTGGATGTGCTCGGCCTGTAGTCATCAGTCGGTATCTGCTGGATGGAATCGGCACGACACGTCCATCAGGAAGGCATCTAGCCCAATGACCATGCTCATTCCGGAAAGGAACGTCCCCATATTCTCCAGGAATCACAGCACCACCGGAATGGTGCTGTGGCTCCGAGGGTCCTGGGATGAGTGGAGCTGGAATCTCCGGTGGATCCTCATGTCCGTCTGAGATGATCACTGGGTCGGGTGCATGGCTACTGTCTCCAAAGGACGAAGTGCCAGAGTCGCTGGAGGGTAAAGAGGACGGGATCTGTGAATCGGTAACAATGGCAGGCGAGGTGGCGGATGAGTCTGAGTCGCTCTCCAAAATGATAACGGGCGGGATATCCGACATCTGAACAAGGAAAAATAACTTTTTCCATGTCAGTAAGTCATAAAGCAAGCACGTATTAGGCAAAGTAACTATGACAGTCTAGGTCATCTATAGCATCAAGTAGCATGGCAATAACGACAAGTATCATGCAATCAAAAGCAGATGGTAGCATGCAGTAGTGAAAACAAGTAGCAGTATACGACATATAGCAGTAAAAGTAAGCAGCAGCATGCAGCAAGTTCTGCAGAAACAGGTAAACTAGCAAGTTGTAGATTAGTCCTATTAGTGAATCCTACTCGGTCCGGTCTAGTCTCACTAATGCAACCTAATTCCCTACAACCAATGCTCTGATACAAAATGTGATGCCCCGTACAAAACTAACGTGTACGGATCATCAACAACAGGATCATTACAAGGTCAAACACTATATGCTGTTTTAAAATAAGTTTGCATTCATAAAACGGAGTGACATCTTAACCGACATTAAAAGTTTTACAACGAAAGTATGCTTCTATGAATAGAAGCAATTAATAATAGTACGTGACCCATAGGTCGTTAAAAATTCATTGTTTCAAAAGTAACATAGTTTGAATGCAAAATAAACGTTTCATGCGAAGACATCTCTAATAAGCGCAGCGGGAGTCTACAAAGCATGGCAACTACAGCGGAAGCAATCAAACCTTAAGCACCTGAGAAAAACATGCTTAAAAACGTCAACACAAAGGTTGGTGAGCTATAGTTTAAGTATAATAGTAATGTAAGGTAGGCCACGAGATTTCAATGTTTCAAACAGTATGAAAAGTATATGTATAACCGTGGGCACTTGGTAACTAACTTAACGTAAATAACACCCCCTAAAAGTACACTTGGTGAGTGCGTAAGTTTACGAAGTATTAAACACCCGTTATGTGATGACCCGGGAATTTTCGACCAAATTTAAACTTAATTTTTAGATGTTTCGATACGATAAGCAAAGTCTGTATTGTTGAATCTCATATATTTTGATGTGTTTTCATATATGCAATTACCCTTTGACGGTGCTCGACGATTCACGAACCTTTAATTGTAACTAGGAATGTAAATAAAAATAATTATATATGTAAATAATTGTTATAGTATTGTTATTAGTAATATTATTATGATCATTAATAATATTAGAATAATAAGTATTATTATTAATATAAATATCAGTACTACTAAAATTATTATTTAATTTATTTGAATTATATAATTATGTATTATAGGTAATGATGTTATTATTGTAACTTCCTTATTAAATCTATTATTATTCTTATTGTTATTAATATTTGTATTATTATCATAAGTGTTAAATAATATTATTATCATTAAAACATTAGTATTTGTTAATATTAGTTAAATTTAATAAACATGTAATATAACTAATGATATATACATATATAAATACATATCATATAAAAATACAGATTTTATAAATATAAATATATACAATTATGGATACATATATATATAAATAAGGATTTAACATATATAAATATAGATATATACGCTATATAGAGATCACCATCTGCTACTTTCATTATTTCTTCTGTCTTTCTGTTCATCTGTGATCTTTTGATACCTGCTTTTTAATTTTTTTTGTTTTCTTCTATTTGGAATTGTCTACTACATTATTGGTATAACTTGTCTTCAGTTTCAATCGAAAAAGAAACAGAGTTATATATTTTTTTTTACTTCTTCTTCACGACCTCTGTCTCTACACCTTTTTGGCAAAAATTAAAAATTGAATTCATTTTCAAAATCCAATAATGCAGAAGTGTTAGGAATCATTCAAGTAAGCTTTATCTAAAATCTCAACTTTCAATTCTTTGTATCGAACTCGAATTTTTGAGTCAAACTTTCAAAATAAAAGTCAACAGAATTCGTTCATCACAAAATTTGAGTTCAAATTGATGTTGTTAGTTAAATTGACGATTGATAACGTTTCTAGGATTGATTTGAAACATACTTTATGTAGTAATCATAAGCCTATTTCGTTTTCAAATACAAAAAAATCAATTTTTTTTTTTAAAAAAAAGCTGCGACAGCAGCAACTATATATATATATATATTTTTTTTTTTCGTTTTCAATTAAAACAAACACTTGTATATCGATTTGATATTACGGTTTTGAAGAATCTAATTGTGTTTTTATTCGTTGTTTTGATTATTGAGGTTAAGGATATTTTGGGAAATTTAGGAAGAGGATGAAAATGGGAGTCAGATTAATAAGGGTTAAATAAATATGGAAGTGATTACTTAACAGAAAAATGGAAACAGCTGGGTGGTCGTGGGAGTTAAGGGGTATCCAAGAGGTCACGTGTTCGAGCCCTGCAGGGGTCTTTTCATTTTCTGATTCGTTTTAAGAGGTAGTTCCTTATATAAAAATTTCATTTATTATTAGTATTGTATTATTATAAATGTTAAAATCATTATTGTTGTCAATTATCAATTATTATTAATATTACATGTATAGCAATTATAAGTAGCATTAATATTGTTATAATTAAAATCATTATCATTATCAAGAATTAGTATCATTATTATGATTATGACTATTATTATTATTATTATTATTATTATTATTATTATTATTATTATTATTATTATTATTATTATTATTATTATTATTATTATTATTATTATTATTATTATTATCATTTTATCAATATTAGAACTTTTAGTATTAACATAAGTGTATTAGTAAGCAATTGTATCATTTTAGAGTTATTGTTATTATTTAGATTACCATTAATAATGAGGTTGTTATAATTACTATTATTAAGTATTAAGTATTAAGTATTATTATTAGCATTATCATTTAGGTTATTATTAGTGGTATTATTATGAATAAAACTATTATCGTTATTATATCTGTCATTATTATTATTATTACTGTTATTATTATTAAGTAAGTTAGCTTTAATATTAATATGATGATCTTAGAATTTAAAAGTATTAGTTAGGGATTAATAAATTATAATTTGATTATAAACATAATATACATCTTAGTATTAAAATAAAATTTATGTAAGATATTAATTACTACTAAAAAAATTTATAAGTCATAAAGATCAGTATAAAGATATAAAAAAAATTATTATTTTTAACAATAAGATTGATAATTGTAACATTATTATTATTAGTATCATTTTTATTATTACTTGTATCATTATTATTATTATATCAATTACATTATCATTATTATTATCATTACTTTAGTACTATTATAATTATTATTTTGCAAACAAAAGATATTCATATAACAATAGAATTATTACATAAATCATAAGTATATCTAATTACTACTTTCGTATCAAAATAAAATATATGGGTATTATATAATACTTGGAATAATAAATACATTACTAGTTATATAGGTAATATATTATATAATTAATATATAAACTGGGCTGAATACCATTATATGTTCATTATATGTTTTAATATATATATACCAATGATATAGGTTCGTGAATCTGAGGCCAACCCTATACCTGTTCAATGTCGTTCTATGTATTTTTACTACAAAATACATTAGGTGAGTTTTCATTACTCCCTTTTTATATATATTTTTGGGACTGAGAATACATGCGCTGCTTTTATAAATGTTTTACGATATAGACACAAATAATCGAAACTACATTCTATGGGTGAATTATCGAAGTCGAATATGCCCCTTTTTATTAAGTCTGGTAATCTAAGAATTAGGGAACAGACACCCTAATTGACGCGAACTCTAAAGATAGATCTATCGGGCCCAACAAGCCCCATCCAAAGTACCGGATGCTTTAGTACTTCGAAATTTATATCATGTCCGAAGGAGGATCCCGGAATGATGGGGATATTCTTATATGCATATTGTGAATGTCGGTTACCAGGTGTTCAATCCATATGAATGATATTTTTGTCTCTATGCATGGGACGTATGATTATGAGAAATGGAAGTATGAAATCTTGTGGTCTATTAAAATTATGAAAATTCTTTATGATAAACTAATGAACTCACCAACCTTTTGGTTGACACTTTAAAGCATGTTTATTCTCAGGTACGAAAGAAATCTTCCGCTGTGCATTTGCTCATATTAGAGATATTACTTGGAGTCATTCATGACATATTTCAAAAGATGTTGCATTCGAGTCGTTGAGTTCATCAAGATTATTATTAAGTCAATTATATTTGGATATATTATGAACTGCTTTACATGCCTGTCAACTGTCGATGTAACGAAAGTTTGTCTTTTAAAAACGAATGCAATATTTGTAAAATTTATCATATAGAGGTCAATTACCTCGCGATGTAATAAACTGTTGTGAATCGTTTGTAATCGATATGGACTTCGTCCGGATGGATTAGGACGGGTCTCTACAGTTGGTATCAGAGCGGTGGTCTTAGCGAACTAGGTCTTGCATTAGCGTACCTAACTGATAGTCGTTAGGATGCATTAGTGAGTCTGGACTTCGACCGTGTCTGCATGTCAAAAGTCTTGCTTATCATTTTGTGTCGAAAATTATCTGCTTATCATTCTTAGTCTAGACACGTCTTGCTGCATTGATTGCATGAATTGTGTATAGACAAGATTCATATCTTAGCATACCTGTTGTTGTTACCTTTAAATTATGTATTGCAAGGTACTAATCTACATCCTATAATCTATTTCTTATTGAAAATTCTTCATCTGATTGTACGGGATGAATCCTTCAACCAGTTCAAGTCCCTCGAATTCTGATAACTATTCCGATAGTTATTCCGACAGCTATTCCGACGTGGACGTTCACCTAAGCTCCGAAAGCAGCGTCATCAGAATGAATCAACCAATCATCTATTCTCAATTCATCTGATGGATTCATAGTCGACTTAATCAATGGAGACGCGCAGAAGGTGATCCCATCCACTAACCAAATTCACCTTTTGGCGAAGAACCTGAAACACTTACCGGCGAACCTGTTCGTAACACCATTTCACCCTCATTTCCCAAATATCTCGCCACGACTATATCATAACTCAAATTTTAAACCTTATTCATCCGCTCGTTCCGACCGACAATCATCCCGGGGTAATCGAAGAAGTCAACGAGCTTCGCGCTCGAGTAATCAATTTGGAGAACATGGTGCAAAACTTACCAGCTTCAGCAACATCACCGGCATCAACAGAACCATCAGTAACAACACCAGTACCATCAACAATCCATGCCTCGAAATCTCATTCTGTACCTCGAATATAATTATTGTTCTACGAATCGTTCTACATCATTTATCTTCGTTTGACATGGTGATTATGTAATCTCTAATATGTTAGAGATATATATATTCTTGTTCTAACGATAAATCAAATAAGTTTAATATCATATTGACTCATTAAATCCATGATTACATCTGAAGAAAATATATATATATATATGTTTTCAAAAAGATTGTAATTAAAAATTCTTTTGTACAAACTGTTAATGGTGAAAATATTTTAACGGGTAGGTAATACCCGAGGAATATTTAAATTTCACATTAATAAGTTACACTGTATATTCTTCGAATCTGATTCAACAGTTATTCACTATCATATTTACAACCACCGAGATACGTATCCGTTCACCAAAGAATAACTATTTTCATTCAAATTCAATTTCATATTTGGATTTTGACCTATCAGAATCCAACAAGTGGCATAATGAAGAAATAACGGACACAATGAAAATTGATTAGAAACAGACTAATTAACAATATTAAATTTTATTAAGAAACCACGCTAACAAAAATCCTAGCTAACTGTTCCTAGCTAACTGTTAATTCCGTATTACATTTTATTTATCGCAATTTAATTATCGCAATTTATTTTATCGCAATTTATATTCTCGTAATTTTATTTATCGTCATTTAATTTATGTTATTTATTTTACGCACTTTAAATATCGGGACACGTATACAAGGTTTTGACATATCATATCGACACATCTATATATATTATTTGGAATCACCATAGACACTCTATATGCAGTAATGATCGAGTTCTCTATACAGGGTTGAGGTTGATTCTACAATAATATATATACTTTGAGTTGTGATCGAGTCTGAGACATGTACACGGGTCACGATACATATTAATTAATTCAAATATTATATATTAAATTATTAAACTGCTAATTGTGGACTATCAACTATGGACTGCCGACATTGGACAATTAAAATGAATTAAAATATTGTTTATAATATATAAAACTAAACATTTCTTCAAGTTTGCCACTTGATTTCATCTTAAACCTCATTTGTGTCTTGACGATTCCAATCTACGTTCAAATCTTTCATGATTCCTGAAAACACCTCAATCGAGAAGATGAACCAACCGCACTTCATTTACGAAAGAAGAGATTGATGCGTATAGTTATGCACCTGAAAACTCTCAGAAACTGAGTAAACGTTTAACACGTAGATGTACCGATTCCTTTAGCGTTATTATTACCGAAAATAGCTTTACAATCTCTCTCCAAATTAGTCTATTTTGTCACAGCTCCAGCAAGTCAACTTTGACTTTTCATTTGAAGTAGTCTTACTATAATCCTGATATATATATGCAATTACCCTGTTGATACCGGAGAATTCTTTTATATTCCACCATATTACCAACAGTCGTACCAGTAACCTCGTTGATTCTTGGCTTAAATCTCTCTGACAAATCATTATATTTATTCATTGAAACCCTATCATATACTCATCTGCATCTTGTAATGAGAACTGCCATACCAATTACCGAGAATCAGCAATCAGTACTTTGAAAACTCACAGCATATCTACATCAACAGTTATATGTATGACATTTATCTCTTAGAATTATGATCTCTCCTTCTGGAATTCTAAAAAGCACTCAGTCACAAATCAATACTCTGAATGTTGAAAAAGCTGAATGAAGCAGCAGAAACCATAGACAACCGTAAACGACCATAATCATCGAAAGTTTGATGATAAAGAATAGTATGTTGGAAAAGCTCAGAAAAGTTGGAACTGGAAAACAGATTGAGCTAACCACGAAGGAGACCAAGGACAAATACAAGGACCATACCATACATTCAAAGAATCCAGGTAATTCTGGATCCGATGAAACCTTCAACGAATATCTTGTTCTGTACTCATGTTAAAATCTTGCGGAAAAATCTTCCTCATCAACCATCGAACTTAGAAATTCCAAAATATCATCATCAATATCTTCGATATTTCTGAGGATATTTTCATAAATATTCTCATCCGCAATTATATACCTCTTTGTGCTTCCTGTGTATCATTATGTTGGAAACATTCAATAGAAAATTTAGTACCGAAAATCGGATTATGCAAAACTATGAAGGAAGCCGTGGACAAATCACAAAGAATAAGTTTGACTTCAAAGAATCTAAATGATGCAATGCCTGCTGAAATCTTTAGCGAATACCTTGCTCCTGACTCCAAACTCTTGCGGACAAATTTTCTTCACCATCCTTCGATATTAGAAATTCCAAGATATCATCGTATCTTTTATTATAAATATTATCCATATTTCTGAAGATATTTTTATAACTATTCTTATCTGAAATCATTAATCGCTTCGTGCTATCAGTGTTACATCATATAGAAACTGATAGTTTCTATATTCTGTAAACTTTCGAGCTTAAAATATGAATGTTATTGAAGTAATGTTGGAAATTGATGCATGAGTTAGTATAATATAATGACACTTGATCAACGTGATTATATTACAGTAAGTCATGCTGAGTTTCTAATGGGACGTGAAGATTCACAGATTCTAACGTCATCATGTACCACGTTACACGACTCGTTCATTCTACTTCACCTCTGAACCTATCAAGAAAATATATTCTTGATAGTTCTATTCTCAGCGATTCTGGTAATTTGACAAATTAAACCGTGCTAATCACATTCCTTCCTGATTAGAACATTATAATCATTCGAAACTCTATTTCTACAAATTCTGGACTATTATTCGCTTGACTTGAAGTCGGGAAGAGAAAACAAAAGCATAGAGCTTTGAAATATAAGGGAGAATATAAAGCCCAATAACAACACATAAATTACAAACCGTGTATATCAATGTTTATCGCAACATAAAGACACGGGAGAATTAAAAATATTATAATCCCAAGGGCGAAGTAGAAGAAGGCAGATTCCTCTGGAGGAAGTTGGAAAAGGAGAATGATTGTTGCGATAGTAAGAATGAGGACAAGGATCAGAACTGGATTAAGCATATTCAGAATTTTTTGGATGTATGAAACAAGAAGGAAAGTATAGGAATGGTGAGAATAATGGAACGGAAAAAGTTTAATTTATAATGGGAACATCAGACAGAGTGATCGAGGCAGATCACCGTATTTAATTATAAGAGCTCTTAATTTCCTTATTCGCCGAAGAAATCAAATCTTTTAGATTTCTAAGATTTTCTATAAATCCCTTAAATTCCGGAATTCAACCCTCTACGTCAAAAGCTATGACGCACCATATCTTCTAAATTCAACCATGACTACATCAAAAGTAAAGACGACTATCTATTACCTTATCTCCATCTTTTGTGATAGCTTCATTCATACGCTTCGATTAATCGAATCATTTTATCCATTTTATTCAATAATGATAAAACTCTATTTATCAGCTCATATTCGTCAGGAAAACATATTTATTGTTAGCCATGACGACCTCACTCAAATTTCGGGACGAAATTTCTTTAACGGGTAGGTACTGTGATGACCCGGGAATTTTCGACCAAATTTAAACTTAATTTTTAGATGTTTCGATACGATAAGCAAAGTCTGTATTGTTGAATCTCATATATTTTGATGTGTTTTCATATATGCAATTACCCTTTGACGGTGCTCGACGATTCACGAACCTTTAATTGTAACTAGGAATGTAAATAAAAATAATTATATATGTAAATAATTGTTATAGTATTGTTATTAGTAATATTATTATGATCATTAATAATATTAGAATAATAAGTATTATTATTAATATAAATATCAGTACTACTAAAATTATTATTTAATTTATTTGAATTATATAATTATGTATTATAGGTAATGATGTTATTATTGTAACTTCCTTATTAAATCTATTATTATTCTTATTGTTATTAATATTTGTATTATTATCATAAGTGTTAAATAATATTATTATCATTAAAACATTAGTATTTGTTAATATTAGTTAAATTTAATAAACATGTAATATAACTAATGATATATACATATATAAATACATATCATATAAAAATACAGATTTTATAAATATAAATATATACAATTATGGATACATATATATATAAATAAGGATTTAACATATATAAATATAGATATATACGCTATATAGAGATCACCATCTGCTACTTTCATTATTTCTTCTGTCTTTATGTTCATCTGTGATCTTTTGATACCTGCTTTTTAATTTTTTTTGTTTTCTTCTAATTGGAATTGTCTACTACATTATTGGTATAACTTGTCTTCAGTTTCAATCGAAAAAGAAACAGAGTTATATATTTTTTTTTTACTTCTTCTTCACGACCTCTGTCTCTACACCTTTTTGGCAAAAATTAAAAATTGAATTCATTTTCAAAATCCAATAATGCAGAAGTGTTAGGAATCGTTCAAGTAAGCTTTATCTAAAATCTCAACTTTCAATTCTTTGTATCGAACTCGAATTTTTGAGTCAAACTTTCAAAATAAAAGTCAACAGAATTCGTTCATCACAAAATTTGAGTTCAAATTGATGTTGTTAGTTAAATTGACGATTGATAACGTTTCTAGGATTGATTTGAAACATACTTTATGTAGTAATCATAAGCCTATTTCGTTTTCAAATACAAAAAAATCAATTTTTTTTTTTTAAAAAAAGCTGCGACATCAGCAACTATATATATTTTTTTATTTTATTTTTTTTTCGTTTTCAATTAAAACAAACACTTGTATATCGATTTGATATTACGGTTTTGAAGAATCTAATTGTGTTTTTACTCGTTGTTTTGATTATTGAGGTTAAGGATAGATTGGGAAATTTAGGAAGAGGATGAAAATGGGAGTCAGATTAATAAGGGTTAAATAAATATGGAAGTGATTACTTAACAGAAAAATGGAAACAGCTGGGTGGTCGTGGGAGTTAAGGGGTATCTAAGAGGTCACGGGTTCGAGCCCTGCAGGGGTCTTTTCTTTTTCTGATTCGTTTTAAGAGGTAGTTCCTTATATAAAAATTTCATTTATTATTAGTATTGTATTATTATAAATGTTAAAATCATTATTGTTGTCAATTATCAATTATTATTAATATTACATGTATAGCAATTATAAGTAGCATTAATATTGTTATAATTAAAATCATTATCATTATCAAGAATTAGTATCATTATTAAGATTATGACTATTATTATTATTATTATTATTATTATTATTATTATTATTATTATTATTATTATTATTATTATTATTATTATTATTATTATTATTATTATTATTATTATTATTATTATTATTATTATTATTATTATCATTTTATCAATATTAGAACTTTTAGTATTAACATAAGTGTATTAGTAAGCAATTGTATCATTTTAGAGTTATTGTTATTATTTAGATTACCATTAATAATGAGGTTGTTATAATTACTATTATTAAGTATTAAGTATTATTATTAGCATTATCATTTAGGTTATTATTAGTGGTATTATTATGAATAAAACTATTATCGTTATTATATCTTTCATTATTATTATTATTACTGTTATTATTATTAAGTAAGTTTGCTTTAATATTAATATGATGATCTTAGAATTTAAAAGTATTAGTTAGGGATTAATAAATTATAATTTGATTATAAACATAATATACATCTTAGTATTAAAATAAAATTTATGTAAGATATTAATTACTACTAAAAAAATTTATAAGTCATAAAGATCAGTATAAAGATATAAAAAAAAAATTATTATTTTTAACAATAAGATTGATAATTGTAACATTATTATTATTAGTATCATTTTTATTATTACTTGTATCATTATTATTATTATATCAATTACATTATCATTATTATTATCATTACTTTAGTACTATTATAATTATTATTTTGCAAACAAAAGATATTCATATAACAATAGAATTATTACATAAATCATAAGTATATCTAATTACTACTTTCGTATCAAAATAAAATATATGGGTATTATATAATACTTGGAATAATAAATACATTACTAGTTATATAGGTAATATATTATATAATTAATATATAAACTGGGCTGAATACCATTATATGTTCATTATATGTTTTAATATATATATACCAATGATATAGGTTCGTGAATCTGAGGCCAACCCTATACCTGTTCAATGTCGTTCTATGTATTTTTACTACAAAATACATTAGGTGAGTTTTCATTACTCCCTTTTTATATATATTTTTGGGACTGAGAATACATGCGCTGCTTTTATAAATGTTTTACGATATAGACACAAATAATCGAAACTACATTCTATGGGTGAATTATCGAAGTCGAATATGCCCCTTTTTATTAAGTCTGGTAATCTAAGAATTAGGGAACAGACACCCTAATTGACGCGAACTCTAAAGATAGATCTATCGGGCCCAACAAGCCCCATCCAAAGTACCGGATGCTTTAGTACTTCGAAATTTATATCATGTCCGAAGGAGGATCCCGGAATGATGGGGATATTCTTATATGCATATTGTGAATGTCGGTTACCAGGTGTTCAATCCATATGAATGATATTTTTGTCTCTATGCATGGGACGTATGATTATGAGAAATGGAAGTATGAAATCTTGTGGTCTATTAAAATTATGAAAATTCTTTATGATAAACTAATGAACTCACCAACCTTTTGGTTGACACTTTAAAGCATGTTTATTCTCAGGTACGAAAGAAATCTTCCGCTGTGCATTTGCTCATATTAGAGATATTACTTGGAGTCATTCATGACATATTTCAAAAGATGTTGCATTCTAGTCGTTGAGTTCATCAAGATTATTATTAAGTCAATTATATTTGGATATATTATGAAATGCTTTACATGCCTGTCAACTGTCGATGTAACGAAAGTTTGTCTTTTAAAAACGAATGCAATATTTGTAAAATTTATCATATAGAGGTCAATTACCTCGCGATGTAATAAACTGTTGTGAATCGTTTGTAATCGATATGGACTTCGTCCGGATGGATTAGGACGGGTCTCTACACGTTAAATGCTAGCGCTACTAGCCCGAGTGGGGATGTCAAACCCTATGGATCCATATCTAAAATTCGCGTTCACCGGTTCAAAGACCAATGACTAAACATTACCGAGCTAAGGGGAAAGTTTATGCCGTTGTATAACCCACACATATATAAAGTTTACGTACTCGTGCCTAGTATGTAAAACGTAAAATGCGCATGTATTCTCAGTTCCCAAAATAGTTAAAGTAAAAAGGGATGCTATAACTCACAGATTACTTAAATAACACCCCTATCCAGATTGATATAGTTCCTTTTGGTGATTTTTATCTTTTATTATTTTTATTTACTTATGTTTAAAACATATAATATTGTGATACTTTTAATGTAATGTTTAATATTTTTATTATGTTGTACTAATATTTCATATTTGATTTGAAAGTGGGATGTTAAGTCTCATTTCAAATTACCATGCATGTTATTATTTGTATGTATGTATATTGTCAATTGTACACAACAGGGTAAAACAGCAAACTTACAAAGACTGGCATTAAGTTCAGCAAAAGCTACTAATTTTGACGACAAAACAAAAAACAAATGTGATGAAACAACAAGACGGAATGAACAAATGATGTGCACCATTTATCATTCAGCAAATAAACGCCAATATGTTTGGAAACTTTGGTAAAATTTAATCATTTTTCTACGCTAATCACCCTCAATAATTTAAATTGTTACTGATTTCTTGCAAATGAGGGCATTGCAAGATCTTAAGTGTGGGAAGGGGTTAAATTCTTTTGGATTTTTAAAATTTTAAATTTAAACACTTGGTTACCATTAAAAATACTAGTAACGCAGTAGTTGTATTAGAATCTAGTGCTCTTTGATAATAAAGAACAGCCATAGTCTTATATACTGACTACCCAATTCTAGTAAAATTTTTCAAAATTTTCAATTAAATGAACTCAAAATCATATTTATACAAATTTATGAACGATAAAACTAGGTGTTAACACCGAAATTATTGTTACCTCGAAAAGGACATAAATTGAGAAACAACCTAAAATGTTAGAATTCATTTAAAATGGAATAGAGGACAATAAAAAGGCAAAGAAAGGAAAATAAAAGCCAAGTGTGGGAAAAATTTACCAAGTTATTTAGAACATATATCACATATTTTTGTACAAATAATTGAAAATACTTTTGTTTTGGACGATATTTATCAGTTTTACCCAGTGTATTGTAATTTAAAAGAAAGTAAAGTATTCCGAGAGAAAAAGACACGAGCTTCTTGAATTAGATCAGGAAGTTGTCGTCAAGACCAGTTGTAGAGTCTACGAAAAATCTTGAAAAGTTTTCTCGAAAATCAGCTGGAAATCCACGGACCTCAGCATAAAACAGGGTCGCCAAGTGCTCAGACTTATCCTAACCATGAGAGGATCTGTCTCGTACAATGGGGGCACCATGCAAATTAGCTTATAAGACTAATGAATCAGATCCCCAGAAAGGATAATCTCCTCAAAGATCAAAAATCAGCTTTTAAGACTGATATTACTCAATCCTTGAGATTGACCTTAAAGATTGAGAATTCAAACTCATGGAATTCGATGATATCTAAACTCGAGCTTGAACGAGAAAATATTTTGATTAAATTACAAACCGATTTGTTTTCTTAAAACCCTATTTTCAATACGTTCATTACCATTGAACGTAAAATCCTAGGAATTCACCTGGAATTCATTAGGTCACCTGAACCAAATCGGGTGTCAACCGTAAGAACGGTGGTTGCATAGCACGGTTGAAGACAGGACCTTGTGCCAGATCGAAAAACTATAGGGTGATCTTTACTATTGCTCCTACAAAGGATAGTAATTGCATCCGACACGTTATAGACCATAATTAAAAGCATGTCACGGGACATTGCCTTAACAGTTGCTTGTTCAACGCTTTCCTTTACAACCGGATGGTAGTTTACCAAAAGGTAATATACGGAGCAAGTATACTGGACATGTTGCTTTCCCAATACAAGGTTAGCAAGTGAGTGACACAAAACCGCAAGTTTTGAGCTAAAATTTTCAAATCTGAAACCCACAAAATCCACAAAAACATTTTGCAAACACCAGTGAAGGGTTATTCCGAAAAAATTATCTAGGGTAAAATCTATATTGAATTTTCAAAAAGATCAAATGTTTTCATAAAGATCCAATGTAACATCCCGTTTTTCCCGTACGTATCGAAAGGTACATACTTAATCATTTGTACGTTTGTAACTCGTTATTTATGCGTAATTGTGTAGATACATATATATATGTACTTGTTAATGTGTGCGTATATAAGTTTGTAAATTAGTTTTGGTTAGCGTTAAGTCTTGTGAGGCTTAGATGCGATGTTTAGACGTGTATTGGAAGCTTGAACGACTTGAATGTTGTGTAAAACGATTTTTTTGTTTAAGGTTGTCGAGCTGGCCAGATAGTGCCTTAGGCCGCGCCGTGACAAACGGGTCCGCACCGCGGCATATCAAGCAAACCAGGGATAGAACATGGGTTAAGAAGGGGTGATTTTCCCTTTGTTCGTCGCGCCGCGACGATTTGAGCCGCGCCGCAGCATTACTGCCAGACTGGTGTCGGACTTAGCTCTTTATAAGTGATTTTAAGGGGCAATTTGGTAAATTGGCGTATGGATCAGATTGGAGCATTAAATCTGCACCACTAGTTCATTTAATTTAAATTCTTTTCCCTTTTCTTTCTATTTTCTCTCCCAAAACTTAAAACCCAATTGAATTAAAGGTGAGATTTGAGAGTGAAGGATTGAGGGTTGATCTTTGGAGCAAGAATTAAAGTTGTTCCTCTTGTCTCTAGCTACCCGTTGATAGTCTCGGTAAGTTCTAACTCTAAGTTTTGAGTTTTAATTGGTTAATGGCTAGGGTTTTGGTTACTAGAGACTTGTATGACCCATTTGGGGTTAAAATGGGTGAACTTGGGTTATGTGGGTGAAAGGAAATCGTAAATAGCTATAACCTAGGGTTAGGCCTTATGATTTAAGATTTGTAAGTATTAATGCTGTTGTTAAGCTTTAAAACACTTGTTTAATGTTGAAAGAGTGTTAAAATGGGTCAAAAGGGGTAATGTTGACCTAGTTTGGGTGAAATGGGTATGAATTACCCTAGGTTGTGATTAATTAATGTTAGTAGACTTAAATTACTAGCTTTAGTGATTTAATATGAGTCTTGGCCATTTATGGGCGATTTTGAGGTAGGTGAGCTATTTAATGCAAACGGGTCATTAAATGCTCAAGTGATATGTAGTGTGGTAAGTTCCACTAGTTGTGTAATTAAATGTGTACTTATGTATTAGGTACGTTGCCTTGAAGTTTCGGAAGTGCATAATCATCACCGAAGTGTTAAGGTGAGTGGAATAATTATATGCGTGCATATATGATGTATTTATTTGTGTAGTTGAGTTGTGAAGTGTCGACATGTTAAGACACCACTCCTCACGTGGCGAGTGAAGTGTCGATGTGTTAAGACACCACTCGGGAGTGAAGTATCGATGTGTTAAGATGCCACTCCGAGAGATGTAACGAGTGAAGTGTCGATGTGCTAAGACACCACTCGGGGTGAAGTGTCGAAGTGTTAAGGCACCACCCGGGGTGAAGAATCAACGTGTTAAGATGCCACCCATGGGGTTAGTGTACGAAGTGTTAAGTGCACTAATGGTTGTTATGAACTCCGACGGTCCTTAAACACCGTTCCCTCGTTCGTTTGGTTAACCATGGTTGTGTGTGTGGATTGTAGCATATTATATTGTTTAAACTATATGCTATTGTTATGCTAGCTCGTTAGGTGGAAGGTTTAGTGTTATACTTGTGATGGTATGATTACTTATAATGCTAGCATGTATGCGGTAAATGCGTAAGTGATTGCAAGTGAGTAGGTTGTATATGCAAACGTATAATTGTTGCACTCACTAAGCATTAGCTTACCCCTCTAGTTGTTTATCTTTTTAGATGCAGGTGTGAACAAGGGCAAGGGGGTTGTTGGGCTCTAGGTGTCCCTTGATGATGTTATATTGGAGCTTTTGGAAGTTAGCCTTGCGTTTTGGGTAGTTTAGTCCCAAACCATGCTCGATGTGTTGTTTGGTTTAAAACTATCATTTTTGTATTGGTCAAACTTGTATCACATTCGTTAATGGCCTTTGTGTCTTTTGTAAACACTAAACCTGTTGTATGTTTTAACGAAACGTGTGGAATGGTTTACATATTTAATTGACGCGTAAATGTGTATTATTTCAAAAAAAAATTTATCGTATGGAATACGGGTTGGGTTGTTTCAAGTGGTATCAGAGCATGGTCTAAGGAATTTAGGTGACTTGAGATAGGTGCCTAGACTTAGACTTTATTGTGCATGCGCTTTTATGCGGGACTTGTTGGACTTTGGGTCTAATCGGGAATTGTTAGTGCTTTGGTTATGTGAACTAACCTCATGCTAATTGATTGTGTTGTGTTTAGTAATCATCAAGCGGGATGGACGTTGTACTAGCAAGTTAATGTGACGTGCTCGCGTAACAATGATTAGCTACCATTGTTACGGGTGCAAATCGTGTCAAACAAGTAATGTATGACGATTGTTGAGTGTAACGACCCGTCAAAATCGCTATTGACGCGGCACGTTAATCATTGATTCCACAGTGAGGTTTTGACCTCTATATGATACGTTTTGATAAAATATTGCATTCATTAAAATAAGTGACTTTCTAAACATAGAAAGTTATAAACATGTGGGCGAGTGCTTAGGTATAAGCAAAACCCCGAAATACATAAGTCTTTAATTTACAGGTTGACATCACAGTCCAGTTATTTATTACACAACGCAATTTTATTTTGAATGCAATAAACTTTGTACAAAGCATGAGAGACTCCATGCAGGCAACAAGCACATCACAGCGGAAGCATTCTAAGGACCTGAGAATAAAACATGCTAAAAAGTCAACACGAATGTTGGTGAGTTATAGGTTTAATTGCTCGAGTCATAAACATATATAAAGATAGACCACAAGATTTCATCAAAAGTTTATCAATAGATTCTACGTAACAGAGCACTCTGGTAACTAAACTTAACGCTATAGTGATAATTACCCCATTCGTTTTAATACACACAAACCAACGTGTCTTAAACTCAAATAACATACGTCCGTTAAAAGGCTAGCGCTCTAGCTCGGACGGGGATGTCAAGCCCTATGGATCCATATACAATTATTCGCGCCCACCAGTCCATATCCTATGTACTGGCAGCTACTAGTTACCAAAGCTAAGGGATTTTCGGTTTAACTCAGTGTAGAATTTAGTATGTACTTGTGTCTTATCGCGTTTAAAATAAATTGCATATATTCTCAGCCCAAAAATATTTAAAGTATTTAAAAAGGGAGACTATAAACTCACAGTTCAATATTGAGACTCAATATTGTAGGCAAATTGCGTAGACGTAATGATGGTAGATGACTGTATGGTTGGCCTTGGATTCAAGAACAATACCCCGGACAATACCCAATATTTCCTTAGCTTAAAGCGGTTTGAAACCCGAATTAAAACACACTCGAATATACTTTATTATTATTAAACTTAAAATTAAAATTATAATTATAATTATAAATTTAAATTTAAATTGAAGAAGAATAAGAAAGAGTTGAAAAAAAATCGTCGAGCAAACTGGTGTATTTATAATACTTTTCCATTTACTGTAGCTCATGCGATCGCATGAGTTTTCAGTGTTTTTGCCATGCGATCGCATGGCCGCCTTTTCTGTTTTTGTTTGCTAGTTCGTCGACATCAAATAGTGTTTTACTGTAGCAAATAGTGTTTATTGTAGCAAATAGTGTTTTACTGTAGCAAATAGTGTTTTACTGTAGCAAATAGTGTTTTACTGTAGCAAATCACTGTAGCAAACTCGTTTTCACTGTAGCACTGTAGCAAAATACGGTTTCACTGTAGCAAATAGTGTTTTACTGTAGTAAAGTAATTTTTACTGTAGAAAAGTCGTTTTTACTTGTACATATATATACATACATATAATTGTTCATGAATCGTCGAGAGTAGTCAAAGGTAATTGTATATATGTAACAGTTCTAAAATTTTGAGACTCAATCTAACAGACTTTGTTTAACGTGTTAAAATAATAAATCGTATAGAGAATTGGTTTAAATAAGTCAAAAATTTTCGGGTCATCACAGTACCTCCCCGTTAAAGAAAATTTCGTCCCGAAATTTTGAGTAGTACCTGTTTCATGAGCGATATCAGTGAACAAATGTGGATACTTTTGCTTCATTTGATCTTCACGTTCCCAAGTAAACTCGGGTCCTCGTCTTGCGTTCCAACGAACTCTAACTATCGGTATTTTGCTTTGTTTTAATTGTTTGACCTCACGGTCCATGATTTCGACAGGTTCTTCGACAAAATGGAGTTTATCATTAATTCGTAATTCGTCAAGAGGAATTACGACATCCTCTTCAGCTAAACATTTCTTCAAATTTGACACGTAAAATGTGTCGTGAACACTACTAAGTTCTTGCGGTAGCTTTAATCGATAAGCAACTGCTCCAATTCTTTCGGTGATTTCAAAGGGTCCTACGTACCTAGGACTTAGCTTTCCTCGTTTACCGAATCGTACAACGCCTTTCCAGGGTGACACTTTCAACATGACTTTGTCGCCCACTTGAAATTATAGTGGTTTTCTTCTTACATCAGCATAACTCTTTTGGCGACTCATGGCCGTTTTCAATCGCTGTTGTATTTGAATGATCTTTTCGGTGGTTTCATGAATAATTTCTGGTCCAGTAAGTTGTCTTTCTCCTACTTCACTCCAACAGATAGGAGATCTGCACTTTCTACCATAAAGTGCTTCAAATGGCGCTGCGTTGATGCTCGTATGATAGCTGTTATTGTATGAAAATTCTGCCAACGGTAAGTGTCGATCCCAACTGGTTCCAAAGTCAATCACGCATGCCCGTAACATGTCTTCCAATGTTTGTATTGTTCTTTCACTTTGACCATCTGTCTGTGGGTGATAAGCGGTGCTCATATCTAATCGAGTTCCCAATGCTTTTTGTAATGATTGCCAAAAACGTGATGTGAATCGGGTGTCGCGATCAGATATGATAGAGATGGGTACACCATGCCTGGAAACTACTTCCTTCAAATATAGGCGTGCTAATTTCTCCATACTGTCTGTCTCCTTTATTGGTAGCAAACTCGTTTTCACTTAGCACTGTAGCAAAATACGGTTTCACTGTAGCAAATAGTGTTTTACTGTAGCAAAGTAATTTTTACTGTAGAAAAGTCGTTTTTACTTGTACATATATATACATACATATAATTGTTCATGAATCGTCGAGAGTAGTCAAAGGTAATTGTATATATGTAACAGTTCTAAAATTTTGAGACTCAATCTAACAGACTTTGTTTAACGTGTTAAAATAATAAATCGTATAGAGAATTGGTTTAAATAAGTCAAAAATTTTCGGGTCATCACATTGAGTAAGATGGAGAAGTGTGGGGTATGCGTATATGCATATGTGTTATGTCCTTTTGTTTCGTTCGTTGTTTAATCTTTTCCGTTTTATAGAATGAAGATGAGAAACGGACACGACACTAAAAATGGGGGCACTAGTGAGGACGCCGAGTTGACGGCCAAGATTGAGGCCATTCTTAAAAGTCAAAAGGCGGAGTACCTTGTGGATATCAAGAAGATGTTCCTAGACTCAATTGACGAACAATTGGTTAATGTAGTCAAAGAACAAGTTAAAGCCGTCCTACATGAAGATAATGTGGGAAGACGTGACTTTCTCTATAAGAACTTTAAGGATGCTCAACCACCTACTTTGAGGGCGAAAGAGACCCGTTAAAGAGTGCCCAGTGGATCTCCGATATGGAGGGGGCCTTTCGAACTTGTGGATGCCCGATTGATAAAAAGACAAGGTATGGTTGTAGCATGCTAAGAGGTGATGCGAAGCTATGGTGGGATGCAAAAATCCAAGTTTATGGCGAAGAACAATGCATGGATTTTACTTGGGATGAGTTCAAAACGGAGTTCTTCCAAGAGTACCGAACTTCGGCCGATCTTACTAGGCTTAAGGATGAGTTACGTTCCTTGAGGCAAGGGTCGATGGATTTGAATACTCTTAAATCCGTTTACTTGTCGAAAACTTAATTTTGCCCGGAGTATGTCGGGAATGATAAAATGTTGAAGGAAGACTTTTACCGAATCTTCAATGATAATTATCAAGAGAAGATAAGCGTGAATGTGGTGAAGAGTTTTGATGAGTTGTTTAATATGGCCAAAGGTTTTGAGTCGCTCATCTTGAGAAAGAGTGGTTTTACCTTCGGCAAAAAGAAATTTGAAGCTACTAGTCATTCGAACTTTTCTAACAAGAAGCACAAGAAGGGCTCCGAAAGTGTTGGTAGTGTTAAGAAGGGTGCTACCGGTGATTTTACTTATGCTTGCTACAATTATGGGCAAAGGGGGCACATGGCTCGTGAGTGCCCGAAACAATCAACCACAACCAAGCTCACTTGTTTTAATTGCGGTAAAGAAGGGCATAAGAGGCCGGAGTGTCCCGACTTGCGGGGTGATCATGTTAAGAGGTTAGAGAAAGCGGCGGGCACGACTAAGGGGCGGAATTATTTGATGACCAATGATGAGGCCAGGCATTCCAATGAAGTTGTCTCAGGTACTTTCATGGTTACCTCTAATTCGGCAAAGATATTATTTGATAGCGATGCTAATTTGTCTTTTGTGTCGCCCCAATTTGTGTCTAAGATTAACAAACCGCTAGCTAAGTTAAGTCATCTGGTAGAAGTTGAAATAGCGGATGGTAAGATGGTGCTAGGGGCTGATGTGTGTAAAGATTGTAATGTAGTGTTTGGTACTGAAACGTTTAAAATTGATCTCATTCTGATGACTTTGGGTGAGTTTGATATTGTTGTTGGTATGGATTGGCTCGATCGTTATAGAGCCGATATTGCATGCCATGATAAGTTCATTCGTGTCAAGACCCCAAGTGGGGGAGAGTTGATTATTCATGGCGACAAACGAAGAAGACTCGTACCATTATGCACTTATGCACGGGCGCGACATTTTCTCAAGAGTGGTGGTATATGTTATCTTGCTCATGTAGTTGATACTCGTGATGAGCCACCACCCATTCGTGAAATTCCGGTGGTTAATGAGTTTGAAGACATTTTTCCGGATGAGTTACCGGGTGTTCCGGTGAAAAGACAAGTAGAATTTCGCATTGAGTTGGTTCCGGGAGCTACTCCCATTGCTAAAACTCCTTATCGTTTAGCGCCGACGGAAATGCAAGAGTTGTTAAATCAAACCCAAGAGTTGCTTGAGAAGGGTTTCATTCAACCGAGCTCCTCGCCATGGGGTGCTCCGGTTTTGTTTGTGAAAAAGAAAGATGGAAGTATACGGATGTGCATCGATTATAGGGAGTTGAATAAAGTAACGATCAAGAATCGCTATCCATTACCTAGGATTGACGATTTGTTTGACCAACTCCAAGGTGCAACGTATTTTTCTAAGATTGACTTACGGTCCGGCTATCATTAAGTGTGGGTTCGTGAGGAAGACATAGAGAAAATGGCTTTTTGAACGCGTTACGGGCATTATGAGTGTGTAGTTATGCCTTTTGGTCTTACGAATGCACCGGCGGCATTCATGGATCTTATGAATCGAGTGTGCCAACCTATGTTGGACAAGTCGGTAATTGTGTTCATCGACAACATACTTGTTTATTCTAAGAGTATGAAGGAACATGAGCACCATTTGCGTGAAGTGTTGAAGACATTGCGGAAGGAGAAGTTGTATGCAAAATTCTCCAAATGTGAATTTTGGCTAAGGGAAGTTCAATTTCTTGGCCATATTGTGAATTGAGAAGGAATTCAAGTAGACCCGGGGAAGATAGAAACGGTGAAGAGTTGGGGACAGCCGACTACGCCTACGAAAATCCAAAGCTTTCTCGAATTGGCCGGTTATTACCGTCGGTTCATCCAAGACTTTTCTAAGATTGCTTCTCCTTTGACAAAGTTAACGAGGAAGAATGTAAGGTTTAATTGGGAGAACGGGCAAGAAATCGCTTTTCAATTGTTAAAAGAGAAATTGTGTCAACCTCCAGTGTTAGTGTTGCCGGAAGGGGTAGAAGACATGACGGTTTATTGTGATGCTTCTTTAAATGGGCTCGGGTGTGTTTTGATGCAAAGAGGTAAAGTCATCGCTTACACCTCTCAACAACTAAAGGAACACGAAAAGAGATACCCGACTCACGATCTTAAATTGGCGGCGGTGGTTCATGCGTTGAAAATTTGGCGCCACTACTTGTATGGTGTCAAGTGTACGATTTATTCGGACCATAAGAGTTTGAAACATCTCTTTACTCAACGAGATTTGAATTATTGTCAACGTAGGTGGATGGATGTGGTAAAGGATTATGATTGTGAGATACTTTACCATCCGGGAAAGGCGAACGTGGTCGCGGATGCGTTGAGTCAAAAGAGTCAACATCCGACGATACGAGTAGGATCGTTACGCGTGATTATTACTAACGATTTTCTTGTAAAGCTTGGTGAGATTCAAATAGAAGCATATGTTCACAACAAGCATGAAGAACAGATTGTAGGGCAAACGGAGTTCATTACTATGGGTTCGCGTGGTTTGTTGTCGTTTCAAGGAAGAGTGTGGGTACTTAAGATGGCTGGTAACCGACAAGTGCTACTAGATGAAGCACATAAGTCAAAGTATTCCATTCATCCGGGTGCAACAAAGATGTACTATGACTTGAAGAAAGATTATTGGTGGCCCGGTATGAAACGTGATGTGGTCAAGTATGTTGAACAATGCGTTACGTGTTTGCAAGTTAAAGCCAAACACCAAAAGTCGTATGGTAAGTTACAACCCTTGGAAGTCCCGAAATGGAAATGGGAGCACATTACCATGGACTTCATTACTAAGTTACCGAAGACGGTGAGAACCCAATATGATACGATTTGGGTGATAGTTGATCGATTGACGAAAAGTGTTTTGTTTCTTCCCATTAGGGAAACGATATCATCGGAGACTTTATCCAAGTTGTTTATCAAGGAGGTGATATCGAGACTTGGGGTTCCTATATCTATTGTTTTGGATTGAGATACCCGTTTTACGTCCCGGTTTTGGAACAAGTTTCATGAAGATATGGGTACTCAGTTGAAAATGAGCACGGCGTATCATCCTCAAACGGACGGGCAAACCGAGCGTACGAACCAAACGTTGGAGGATATGTTAAGGGCGTGTATTATTGATTTTGGTGGAAGTTGGGATGAGCACTTGCCATTGGTGGAATTCTCGTACAATAATAGTTACCACACTAGTATTGGAATGCCACCGTATGAGATGCTTTATGGGCGTAGGTGTCGAACTCCCATTTGTTGGGGAGAAGTGGGTCAAAGAGAGATCGGGAGTTCCGATTTGGTCTTGGAGACGAATAGTAAGATTGAGATGATTCGGGCTCGACTTAAAGCGGCACAAGATCGACAAAAGTCTTATGCCGATAAAGGTAGGAGAACGATTGAGTTTCAAGAAGGTGACATTGTGATGCTTAAGGTTTCTCCATGGAAGGGTGTTATCCAGTTTCGGAAACGAGGAAAGTTAGCTCCTCGGTTTATTGGTCCTTTCAAGGTTTTGACACGTGTTGGTGAGGTTGCTTATCGACTAGAGTTACCCGAAGAACTTGCGGAATCCATAACACGTTTCATGTTTCCCATCTTCGTAAGTATCTTGCGGATGACTTGACTTGGGTACCTTTAGATGAGATTACGTTGAATAACAAACTAGAGTATGCAGAAGAACCGGTTGCAATCCTTGATGAGAAGGTTAAGATGTTGCAAACAAAGAAATTAGAACTTTCAAGGTGCAATGGCGACATCAAAAGGGTTCCGAGTTTACATGGGAATCCGAAGAGTTTGTCTTGGTCTATCTTCCGGCTTGTCATGCGGCTTGGATCGCGAGGACGCTCTCCGATTCAAGTGGGGGAGAGTTGTAACATCCCGTCTTTCCCGTACGTATCGAAAGGTACATACTTAATCATTTGTACGTTTGTAACTCGTTGTTTATGCGTAATTGTGTAGATACATATATATATGTACTTGTTAATGTGTGCGTATATAAGTTTGTAAATGAGTTTTGGTTAGCGTTAAGTCTTGTGAGGCTTAGATACGATGTTTAGACGTGTATTGGAACTTGAACGACTTGAATGTTGTGTAAAACGATTTTTGTGTTTAAGGTTGTCGAGCTGGCCAGATAGTGCCTTAGGCCGCGCCGCGACAAACGGGTCCGCGCCGCGGCATATCAAGCAAACCAGGGACAGAACATGGGTTAAGAAGGGGTGATTTTCCCTTTGTTCGTCGCGCCGCAACGATTTGAGCCGCGCCGCGGCATTACTGCCAGACTGGTGTCGGACTTAGCTCTTTATAAGTGATTTTAAGGGGCAATTTGGTAAATTGGCGTATGGATCAGATTGGAGCATTAAATCTGTACCACTAGTTCATTTAATTTAAATTCTTTTCCCTTTTCTTTCTATTTTCTCTCCCAAAACTTAAAACCCTATTGAATTAAAGGTGAGATTTGAGAGTGAAGGATTGAGGGTTGATCTTTTGGAGCAAGAATTAAAGTTGTTCCTCTTGTCTCTAGCTACCCGTTGATAGTCTCGGTAAGTTCTAACTCTAAGTTTTGAGTTTTAATTGGTTAATGGCTAGGGTTTTGGTTACTAGAGACTTGTATGACCCATTTGGGGTTAAAATGGGTGAACTTGGGTTATGTGGGTGAAAGGAAATCGTAAATAGCTATAACCTAGGGTTGGGCCTTATGATTTAAGATTTGTAAGTATTAATGCTGTTGTTAAGCTTTAAAACACTTGTTTAATGTTGAAAGAGTGTTAAAATGGGTCAAAAGGGGTAATGTTGACCTAGTTTGGGTGAAATGGGTATGAATTACCCTAGGTTGCGATTAATTAATGTTAGTAGACTTAAATCACTAGCTTTAGTGATTTAATATGAGTCTTGGCCATTTATGGGCGGTTTTGAGGTAGGTGAGCTATTTAATGCAAATGGGTTATTAAATGCTCAAGTGATATGTAGTGTGGTAAGTTCCACTAGTTGTGTAATTAAATGTGTACTTATGTATTAGGTACGTTGCCTTGAAGTTTCGGAAGTGCATAATCATCACCGAAGTGTTAAGGTGAGTGGAATAATTATATGCGTGCATATATGATGTATTTATTTGTGTAGTTGAGTTGTGAAGTGTCGATGTGTTAAGACACCACTCCTCACGTGGCGAGTGAAGTGTCGATGTGTTAAGACACCACTCGGAAGTGAAGTATCGATATGTTAAGATGCCACTCCGAGAGATGTAACGAGTGAAGTGTCGATGTGCTAAGACACCACTCGGGGTGAAGTGTCGAAGTGTTAAGGCACCAACCGGGGTGAAGTATCGACGTGTTAAGATGCCACCCGTGGGGTTAGTGTATGAAGTGTTAAGTGCACTAATGGTTGTTATAAACTCCGACGGTCCTTAAACACCGTTCCCTCGTTCGTTTGGTTAACCATGGTTGTGTGTGTGTGGATTGTAGCATATTATATTGTTTAAACTATATGCTATTGTTATGCTAGCTCGTATGGTGGAAGGTTTAGTGTTATACTTGTGATGGTATGATTACTTATAATGCTAGCATGTATGCGGTAAATGCGTAAGTGATTGCAAGTAAGTAGGTTGTATATGCAAACGTATAATTGTTGCACTCACTAAGCATTAGCTTACCCATCTCGTTGTTTATCTTTTTAGATGCAGGTGTGGACAAGGGCAAGGGGGTTATTGGACACTAGGTGTCCCTTGATGATGTTATGTTGGAGCTTTTGGAAGTTGGCCTTGCGTTTTGGGTAGTTTAGTCCCAAACCATGCTCGATGTGTTGTTTGGTTTAAAACTATCATTTTTGTATTGGTCAAACTTGTATCACATTTGTTAATGGCCTTTGTGCCTTTTGTAAACACTAAACTTATTGTATGTTTTAACGAAACGTGTGGAATGGTTTACATATTTAATTGGCGCGTAAATGTGTATTATTTCAAAAAAAAAAAAATTTATCGTATGGAATACGGGTTGGTTTGTTTCATCCAATTTCCTTAAGGATCTAAATTTTTCATAGTCATGTGGAACTGTAAACCACATCGTTACTACCATTGTTCATACCGCCGTATAGAAATCACTGATGTACAAAATGTGAAGAATAAAGAAGTGATTCTAGTATTTTTATTTCAAGACTATATTGCTTGAGGACAAGCAACGCTCAAGTGTGGGAATATTTGATAATGCTAAAAACGAACATATATTTCATAGCATTATCCCTCAAGAAAGACAAGCTTTTAGTTGCAATTATTCTATTTACAAGTGATATTCGTTTAAATAATAAAAGATAAAGACAAAAGACAGATTCGACGAATTGAAGACGCAAACGACCAAAAAGCTCAAAAGTACAAAGTACAATCAAAGTGGTTCAAATTATTGATGAGAAACGTCTCAAAATTACAAGAGTACGAGCCGTAAAACGCAAAGTACAAGATATTAAATAGTACAAAAGGACGTTCGAAAATCCGGAACCGGGACCAGAGTCAACTCTCAACGCTCGACGCAACGGACTAAAAATTACAAGTCAACTATGCACATGAATATAATATAATATATAATTAATTCTTAAAAATTATATATATATATATATATATATATATATATATATATATATATATATATATATATATATATATATATATATATATATATATATATATATATTATATTATATATTAAAACCGTCGGCAAGAAGAAAACAAGCAAATGTGAGCTGGATTCCCAGGCCATGCGATCGCATGGCCAGAAGGCACAAATGCCATGCGATCGCATGGAGCAAAAATGTTGGTGACATCCTATAAATTTCGCTGTTTTTGGTCGAATGTAACATCTTTCTCTACTCTCTATCTCTCACAGATATATATATATATATATATATATATATATATATATATATATTATAATTTTAATTTTAATTTTAATTTAAATTTAATAATAAGGGTATGTTAGCGAATGTTGTAAGTGTGTAAGTCGAAATTTTGTCCGTGTAACGCTACGCTATTATTAATCATTGTAAGTTATGTTCAACCTTTTTAAATTAATGTCTCGTAGCTAAGTTATTATTATGCTTATTTAATGCCGAAGTAATCGTGATGTTGGGCTAAATATTAAGACGGGGTAATTGGGCATTGTACCATAATTGGGGTTTGGACAAAAGAACGACACTTGTGGAAATTATACTATGGGCTATTAATGAGCTTTATATTTGTTTAATTGAATGATAGTTCGTTAATTTAATATAAAGATTTACAATTGGACGTACCTATAAATAACCACATACACTCGATCGGACATGATGGGCGGGATATTTATAAGTACTAATAATCGTTCATTTAACCGGACAAGGGAATGGATTAATAGTTAATGGACTTATTAAAACAGGGGTGAATTACATACAAGGAAAATTGGTGTAATTATAGTTTAAGTCCCCAATTAGTTGGAATATTTGACTTCGGATATAAGGATAATTTGACGAGGATACTCGCACTTTATATTTATGACTGATGGACTGTTATGGACAAAAAGCAGATGGACATATCGAATAACCCAGGACAAAGGACAATTAACCCATGGTAATAAACTAAAATCAACACGTCAAACATCATGATTACGGAAGTTTAAATAAGCATAATTCCTTTATTTCATACTTTATCGCACTTTTATTTACTATCATTTTATTTAATTGCACTTTTAATTATCGTACTTTTTAATTATCGCACTTTTATTTATTGTCATTTTATTTATCGCATTTTAATTTATCGCACTTTAATTATTGTCATTTACTTTACGCTTTAAATTAAGTTATTTTTATTTTTAATATTTTACATTAGGTTTTAACTACGACTAAAGTTTTAAAATTGACAAACCGGTCATTAAACGGTAAAAACCCCCTTTTATAATAATAATACTACTTATATATATATATTTATATATTTACAAATATAGTTTTAAAAATATAGCGTTAAACTTGGCTAGCTCCATGTGGAACGAACCAGACTTACTAAAAACTACACTACTGTACGATTAGGTACACTGCCTATAAGTGTTATAGCAAGGTTTAGGTATATCCACTCTATAAATAAATAAATAACTTGTGTAAATTGTATCGTATTTAATAGTATTTCGTAGTAAAATATAAGCTATTTCGTATACACCTCTACGCACATCAAGTATTTTTGGCGCCGCTGCCGGGGAACTGCTTAAACGCCGGAAGCGAAACGCTATATAAAAAAAAAGATTTTTATTAAGTTTTAATTTCTTTTTGTAAAAATACGTTTTAAATATTAAAAATACAAAAATATATATAAAAAAAACTAAATACATAATTTTAAGAGTTTGTTTTAAAATATATAAATTATAAAATATTTCTATTTCTATTTTAGTTTGTAAAAATATAGGTTTTTATTTATTTTATATAAATACTTAATATAATTATAAAACAGAAAATTAAAAACAGAAAAAAAAGTAAAAAAGTTTACGGGCCTGACACTGTTGCAGCCCAGACTTCTGGCCCAGATTCAAGAGTCATGCGATCGCATGGCCCGTATGAATAAAACTCATGCGACCGCATGAGAGGTTCTGACACGCCCAACTGAACCTGGTACTGCATTAATTACGGATTATTATTAATTATTATTAATATTAAACCCTAATTAGGGTTAGTTATTAAATTAATTTGTTTTAGTTTTTTTAATTTGTAATTTTAGTTTTAATTAGTTTTATTAAATTATAAAATTAATACTTTTATAAAATAAATAATATAAAAATAATATTTTTATAAAAATTGTATTTTTATAACTTTAGTTTTATTTCTATATTTCGTATCTTTTAATCGTTTATTCGTAATATTTATATTTTTCGCTCGTAATTAGTTTTAAATTATAGTATTTGCCGTAGTAATTTTTATTTCTAGATTTTTAGGCTTTGCCGTAAAATCCCTTAAGTGCTTTTTCTTTAGACTAAGATTTAGACGCCTTAGAATTTTACGACGTCACTTATCGCCTTAATATTTAATAAATTTTAGTACTTTTTAAGTTATTACCGTTTTGGATATAGTATTCCTTTTAAGCTTTAATACTTTTAGACGCAACTTTTACTTCTTAGTTTTTAGACTTTTAAGTTTCGACGCGCTACGTTCTTTTTATTATTTTTCGACCTTTTTTTTCGACGTTTTCCGACGCGCTCTTTTTCTTCCTTATTTCTCGCCGCTCTAGATTTTAAGACATAGAATTCTCTATTTCTTCTCTAAAATTTCTTTAAATTTCAACGAAAAATTATTTTAAGTGGTTAAATTGATAGACATCTAAAATTTTCTGGTTCGTAGTAATAGTTGAATTTGTTAGTGGCGAGTTGTGGGCTTCCGATTTAAAGGGTTCTGGCTCCCTGCTACATCTTTTGGCTATTCGAAACGTGGGCAAAAGCAGAAAAGTCTATTAATTTGATAACTTATATAATTTTTATCTTTTATAACTAATAGGATATTCAGTGAATGCACCGAGCAAAACGTTCACCACCTGTAACTCGATCAAGACATCTAGCCAATATTGTTGCCGTTGATTTTTCTTTAGAATCGTCATCTAGTCGACCAAGTACTCCAATTCAAATTTCCGATAATCCATTTTTTGAACCCGACCTCACAATTGAGAATCCAGAGGATATTCAGGGGTAATTCAGAGATCCTGAATCATTAATCTTTCCTCCGGAACCACCAATCATTCAAAAAGAGATTGTCGAGGAACAAACCATTAAATCAGAATCCTCTATTTATTCAGATTCAACAAATTCAAACATGGAAAATCTGGAACCTCTAAGTATGAAAGACCGAATACGAGCTAAACGCACTGGCCAAGGTCACGCAATTACTCAACCAGACATTAATGCGCCAGATTATGAAATCAAAGGACAAATTCTACACATGTAACTAATCAATTCTAATTTAGTGGTGCACCGAAGGAAGATCCAAACGAACATCTTCGAACCTTTAATAGGATCTGCACTCTATTTAAAATGAGAGAAGTGGAGGATGAACAGATATATCTCATGTTATTTCCCTGGACTTTAAAGGGAGAATCCAAAGATTGGTTAGAATCATTACCTGAAGGGGCGATTGATACATGGGATGTTTTAGTTGAAAATTTTCTTTAAAAATTCTTTCCGGCATCTAAAGCCGTGAGACTTCAAGGAGAATTTGTTACGTTCACACAAAAGCCAAATGAAACTCTATATGAGGTGTGGACAAGATTTGGAAAGTTATTGAAAGGATGTACGCAACATGGTTTAGACACTTATCAAATAGTACAAATATTCTACCAAGGATACGACATCACTACACGAAAAGACATCGATATAGCAGCTGGTGGTTCCATTATGAAGAAAACTGCAACTGAAGCTTACAAAATTATTGATAACACTGCTTCTCACTCACATGAGTGGCACCAAGAAAAAGATATCGTTAGATCATCTAAAGTGGCTAGAGCCGATTCTAGCCATGACTTTGATTCCATTTCTGCAAAGATAGATGCTGTCGAGAGACGAATGAAAAAGATGACTAAAGATATTCACTCAATAAGAATTAGTTATGAGTAGTGTGGAGGACCACATTTGACAAAAGATTGTCTCTATATTGAACAAACAATGAAACAAAGAGAGAATGTTTCATACATGAACCAAAGGCCTGGAAATAATTATCAGAATAATTATCAACCGCCAAGACCAATCTACAATCAAAACCAGAATTATAACCGAAATGTTCCATACAACAACCAACAAGGTCCTAGTAATCAACAAGTATCCAACAATACTTACAATCAGTAAAGACCTATTTTTCAAAACAAACCACTACAAACCGATGATAAAAAGCCAAATTTTGAAGATATGATGTCAAAGCTAGTTGAATCTCAAACACAGTTTTTCACATCTCAGAAACAAACCAATGTACAAAATGCTCAAGCATTTAGAAATCAACAAGCTTCTATTCAAAATTTGGAACAAGAAGTAAGTAACCTAGCAAGGTTGATAGGTGAAAGAAAACCGAAAAGTCTACCTGGCGATACAAATGCTAACCCCCAGAATGAAACAGCTAAAGCCATTACCACAAGAAGTGGTATTACACTTAAACCACCTGAAATACTTGTAATTTCTGATGATGCTATTCCTACTCCACAAGAATCACAATCTGAACAAGATAAGGAAACATAACCGGCAGTTGAAAAGGTTAATGAAGATAACACAGTTAAGGCTAAACCATACCAACCACCACTTCCTTACCCGAGTAACATGAGAAAAGAAAGACTTGAAGCCGAGCAATCCAAATTCTTGGATATGTTTAAACAGATAAATGTAAATCTTCCTTTCATTGATGTGATATCAGGAATGCCTAGATATGCTAAATTCTTGAAAGATCTAATCACAAATAGAAAGAAAATGGAAGAACTCTCTGCTGTTACTATGAATGCTAATTGTTCTGCAGTGCTGTTGAATAAGATACCAGAAAAATTATTAGATCCAGGAAGTTTCACAATTCCATGTTTTCTGGGTAGTCTTAGTTCAATAGAAGCATTGGCAGACTTAGGTACTAGTATAAATTTAATGCCGTATTCACTATACGCTAAACTATACCTCGGAGAATTGAAACCAACACGAATAAGCATACATCTAGCCGATTGATCAGTAAAATATCCTAGAGGGACAATGGAGAACATGCTAGTTAAAGTTGGTACTTTGGTATTTCCAGTGGATTTTGTTATTCTAGACATGGAAGAAGATTCTCGAGTTCCTCTCATATTAGGAAGACCATTCTTAAACACAGCTAAAGCAATAATAGACGTGTTTGGTAAGAAACTGACCCTAAGTATAGAGGACGAGAGTGTTACCTTTTCTGTTGATAGAGCCATTCAACAACCGCAATCTGCAGATGATACATGTTATTATATTCAAACTATAGATTCACATGCAGAATTGTTAGAAGAATTTCCAGAATTATAAGGAACAGGAGAATGTTCTTTAGGAGAAGGAACTGAACCAATTGATGAAGCTGAAATGTTAGCCGCACTCATGGTTAATGGATATGAACCAATAACAGAAGAAATTCAAATGCTAAAAGAAGAAGACAGATATCGATATAAATCATCGATAGAAGAACCACCGACATTAGAGTTAAAGCCACTTCCAAACCATTTGGAATACGCTTATTTACATGGTGAATCTGAATTACCTGTAATAATATCGTCTTCTCTTACTGAAAATGAAAAATCTCAACTCATTTCTGTGCTAAAAGCTCATAAACCAGCTATTGCATGGAAAATTCATGATATTAAAGGAATAAGTCCTTCATATTGCACACATAAAATCCTTATGGAAGAAGGTCATAAAACGTATGTGCAACGCCAACGAAGACTAAATCCTAATATGCAAGATGTTGTTAAGAAAGAAATTATTAAACTGCTTGATGCAGGTTTAATTTATCCAATCTCTGATAGTCCATGGGTAAGCCCAGTTCAATGCGTACCTAAGAAAGGAGGCGTGACTGTCATCACAAATGAAAAAAATGAGCTTATTCCTACTAGGACTATAACATGATGGCGTATTTGTATTGATTATAGAAAATTAAATGACGCCACCAGAAAAGATCACTTCCCCTTACCTTTCATTGATCAAATGTTGGAAAGATTAGCCGGAAATAGTTACTATTGTTTTCTTGATGGTTTTTCCGGATATTTTCAAATTCCAATAGCAACCGAGGATCAAGAAAAAACCACATTCACGTGCCCTTATGGTACTTTTGCTTATAAACACATGCCATTTGGACTTTGCAACGCCCCTGCAACCTTTCAAAGGTGCATGATGGTGATTTTTCACGACATGATAGAAGAATGCATGGAAGTTTTCATGGATGACTTTTCAGTCTTCGGTGATACATTTGAATCATGTCTAGTTAATCTTGAACGAATGCTAATTAGATGCGAACAATCAAATTTAGTTCTTAATTGGGAGAAATGCCATTTCATGGTTAAAGAAGGCATCGTTCTTGGACATAAAATTTCAAAGGAAGGAATTGAAGTGGACAGAGCTAAAGTAGATGTAATTGCTAAACTACCACATCCCACCAATGTTAGAGGAGTTAGGAGTTTTCTAGGGCATGCTGGGTTTTACCGACGTTTCATAAAAGATTTTTCTAAAATTGCCACTCCTATGAATAAACTCCTAGAAAAGGATGCTCCATTCATCTTTTCAGATGAATGCATCAAATCTTTTAATATTCTTAAAGAAAAACTCACTAATGCGCCGATCATGATAACTCCAAATTGGAATCTACCATTTGAACTTATGTGCGATGCAAGTGATTTTGCAATGGGAGCCGTTTTAGGACAAAGGATTGAAAAACGATTTCAACCTATTTATTACGCTAGTAAGACATTAAAAGGAGCATAAACAAATTACACAACTACTGAAAAAGAACTCCTTGCTATTGTCTTTGCTTTTGACAAATTTCGTTCATATCTCGTTCTAGCTAAAATGGTGGTCTATACCGACCATTCTGCTCTTAGATACCTATTTTCGAAACAAGATGCCAAACCAAGATTAATCCGTTGGATCTTACTCTTACAAGAGTTCGATATTGAGATCCGAGACAAAAAGGGAGCAGAAAATCTCGCCATAGATCATCTTTCTCGTCTTGAAAATCCTGAATTAGAAGTTCTAAATGAATCGGCTATACAAGATAACTTTTCTGATGAATATCTTTTGAAGATCGATTATAATGAAATTCCATGGTTTGCAGAGTATGCAAACTATTTAGTATATGGATTCCTTGAAAAAGGGTTGTCGTACCAAAAACGAAAGAAATTCTTTAGTGATATAAAACACTATTTCTGGGAAGATCCACATTTGTTTAAAAGTTGTCCCGATGGAATAATACGCCGATGTGTATTCGGAGATGAAGCTAGTCAAATCTTAAACCATTGTCACACAGGACCAACAGGAGGGCATTATGGGCCTCAACTCACAGCAAGAAAAGTCTACGACGCTGGATTCTATTGGCCTACAATTTTCAAAGACGCACACCTTCTTTGCAAATCCTGTGATGCTTGTCAAAGGGCCAGAAAAATAAGTCAACGTGATGAAATGCCAAAAAATGTCATTCAAGTATGTGAAGTATTTGACGTTTGGGGTATTGACTTTATGGGTCCATTTCCAAAATCTCATAATAATCTCTACATTCTCGTTGCCATTGATTATGTATCTAAATGGGCGGAAGCACAAGCTCTCTCGACTAACGATGCACGAGTTGTAGTCAACTTCTTAAAACGTCTTTTTGCAAGGTTCGGAACACCGAAATCTTTAATAAGTGATCGGGGTACTCATTTTGTAATAATCAACTTGAGAAAGTTCTCAAAAGATATGGAGTAACTCATAAAATTTCCACTGCTTATCATCCACAGACAAGTGGACAAGTTGAAAATACCAACCGAGCATTAAAACGTATTCTAGAGAAAACCGTAGGATCAAATCCGAAGGAATGGTCCATGAAATTGGAGGATGCACTCTGGACTTTTAGAACAGCCTACAAAACTCCAATTGGAACCACACCTTTTAAACTCGTTTACGGAAAAGTATGTCACCTTCCAGTAGAAATTGAGCACAAAGCATTTTGGGCTTTGAAGACATGTAATCTTGATTTACATGAAGTTGGACGTTTACGGTTAAGTCAGCTAAACGAATTAGAAGAATTAAGACATGAAGCATATGAAAATTCATTAATCTATAAAGAAAGAACGAAGAAATGGCATGATAAAAGAATCAGAAGTTCAAAAGAATTTAAAGAAGGAGACAGAGTTCTTCTTTTCAATTCACGATTCAAGCTATTTCCTGGAAAATTGAAATCAAGATGGTCTGGACCATTCATAGTCAAAAGAGTTCTCCCATACAGAACAGTAGAATTAATAAATTCAAATGGGATTGAATTTAAAGTTAATGGTCACAGAGTTAAACATTACATAGATAATCCAATGAAAGTTGAAGATGAAGTTAATCACAATTTCGACACTACAGCTAACTAAGTGTAGGAAGGTTCGAATCTTTTTAGGGTAATATATATTTCTGTTAGAGTTAGATATTCTGTTTTCGTGTAGTTCTCAAGAATGGAATCCGAATGGTCTTTCCCTAGCAGACCCTAAAGAACTAGTCTTCTCCCCCCATTCTGAATTTTTATTTTCTTTTAGGTTTTACGAGATGAAGAATTCCTTTGATCTGAACCATGGTCTAATGCTACACACTATGATTACCAAACGTAATAATGACACACTTCCGAGTGACCTGGTGTCAGTAATAAGAGCCAAAATGGACGGAGTAAGAAAAGAACTCAGAAAAGATCATCATAAGATACATTTTGGTAAAGGAAAATCAAAATTCGCAACAAAAAGAAGAGCACGACACCTTGAAAGATGTTATAAATGCGAAAAATGGTCACACGAAGGTAAATGTTCAAATAATCAAACATATTCAAATACCGAATTTGTTACTCTGTGCAGAGAAGGACCGTTTATATGTTTAGAAGAAAAGATATTGAAGAATCGAGGTTACGCTTATGTAGCTATGGAAAATCAAATCACACGACTCTCCTATGAGTCGGCTAAAGCAGGTCTCTGAGAATTCTATCTCACAGGTAAGTATGTACAGTTTTTATTTTTATTTTTATTGCTTTTAACCTTTTGATAATAAACGCTGAATCGTTCGCTATAAAGTATTAAATTGGTATTCAATAAAATTAGGCATGCGTAACCGAAATTATTGATATCATACAAAAATTTATTACATCACTGCGAAATTTACCGTTTATTCTTAAGATATAAATATCTTTAATCAATCAACCCAAAATATTTCAAAATTCGTCAGGAGTAAAACTTGGTTATGGAACCGAAATTACTTTACCGAAAAGAGGAGGGTATATTTTTGATAATATTTGATTGATTAAAGTGGGATAAAAGACCAAAAATATTTTTAATTTTTACTTTGCTTTTAAAATTAATATATAAATATTAAATTAATATTATAAACTTTTTAAAATCAATATATTTAAGTTTGTAAATATTTGAAAAATTAATATTTTTAATATAAGTTTGTATGTATAAAAATGATATTTATATGAATTTTTAATTTTATGCATTTTAAATTTAAGTTTGGTGTGAATTTAAAAACAAAAATTTACTTTATTTCACTAAGTTAAAAATATGATTTTTAAAATTCGTCGTGAGTTGAAAACTAGGTCGTTGAACCGAAATTGCTTTACCCAAGGGAGGGACGAGAAATTTTATTATCATTATTTTTAATCTTATTGAATTAAAGTATGCCAAAAACATTTTAAAAAAACAAAAATCTTTGCTTTTAAAACAACGCTTTGAAATGACAAATTTTAAAGTTTTGTCGAGGGACGGACTAGGACAACGATACGAAAAGCCCTCATTCTAAAAGAAAAAAATTTTTAAAATTTATTAATTTATGTTTTCTTAGTTGAAGGTTTTTTATATATAAAAAAAAATAACCCCATGCGATCGCATGGGGTTTGCACTTGGAACCCATGCGGTCGTATGGGGACCAAAATCTGGCCAGGTATCAAAAAGTCCAGCGACTGCTGCTGCTTCTCATAACTAACACACACATACACGAACACATCCATAAAACCACTCTAAAATCGCCATTTTTCACCAAATTTCTTGCTATAATCCACTCTAATCATGAAATTGTTCAGAAGTTTTTCAAAGAAGGTAACAATTACACCCATAAACCTCTTTAAATTTGATTTTTAGTGTTCTTGAGCTATAATTTACCTAATTTAATTTTGTTAATTTCTAGTGTAATTAAAGTTAAATTGTTAGTATATTATGCATGTATAACCTAGATTGATACTATTTAACATGATTTGAAGCCAAAAACTTTAAAATTTTTAGGAATCTAGGGTTTGTGTTCGTGAGCAATTTGGGGCTTTTTGATATAAACAGGTTATGGCCAATTTTTGTCATGAATTATTGCTAAATTAAGTAGTGTAACATGTTTAGGTAGCTAAATGATCCAAACTTTGATCCTAAACATGATTTTTGAGAATTAAAGTGGACTTTTTAGGTCTAAAATTCATGAACTTGATTAAATTGATGTAAATGCCATTTGAAACTTGTTTAATTGCTAGTAATGGTTATTTTGACATGTTATTTGAGTAGAATGCTTATGAACTTTGTAAATATTTTCATATATGCTTATTTGAAAAAATGTAGAATTGTTAAAATTGTGAAAATGTGTATAAGTTTAATTTTGGTTAAACATGTTATTGTAATTGTTTCAAATTGTTATTTTGCTAACACTAATGCATATTTGGATGCACAAATTTTGTGTTTAATGTGTTTTGCAGAGATTTACCGATACTGATGGTGCATCATCATCATCATCTTGGCAACCTGCTCCAGAACCTGAACCAGAAATGCAATATGAACCGGAGCAACAACAGGAACAACAACAACAACCTGATCAACACGTACCATATTATTATCCGCAGCAAGAATATGTTAATGCCTACGTACAATTTCCGATTCATCCGATAATAGCACACCCAACGATTCATGAAGAACAGTTGCATCCCAATTTGAGATTTGATCGAAGTTGGAGAGATTACCTGACATACCAAAGTAACAAATTCAAACTAGTAATGAAAAATGTAGAAGTACCGAGGGTAATCGATTGGGAGCCTTTGGAAAGGGTCCAACTAGTTAACTCAGTTAGACATCATCTGATCCAAAGATATGGCAGCTCTTCTTTTCCTGATTGGGAACGTTTATTCACCATTCGTAGGCCTGTATATAAGGAATGGTGTGTTGAGCTTATGAGTACTATTTCACTTAATGCGGATGTAGTTAGGTTAGATGATAGAAGTTTTCTTAGATTTTTACTTGGCCGTAGGATGTACAGAATGTCCATGCTGGACATGGCCAGGGCTTTACAGATTTACACTCCTGGTGAATTACTACTACCCAATTGTACAAATTTGATTTATCATGGGGAGCGGGTAGATAGGAATTTTGACGCGGACGCCGTCTGGAGGCGTATGTTAGATTATAATGTTTTTATGCTGGGAGGAAGACACTCCTATTTAGATATTAACAAAGCAGAGCTACGTATTATACATAGATTTTTAGCTAATTTGATTACACAAAGAGGTAAAAACAAGGAGAAGATGACCTTACACGATTTATTTTACCTTAAGTGTATTCGAAACCCTAGAAGCTTTGTTAATATCCCCTACTGTGTTGGTTTTTATCTGTCCAAAGTAGTGGCAGGAATACAGGACGGGGGAGTAATAGGAGTTGGTATTTTTGTTACTCTCATTGGAGAGTATTTGGGTGTAGATAGGGATCAAGGGGGTCCACTGATGGTGTGTAGGGTATAGGTGGATACTTTAGGATTGAAGGTCTATCAGGGTGTTAAGGTATTAAAGAGCAGATGCAATCAAGCAGTACCATATGATGGTCGTCATCCTCAGGTAGAGAGAGGTTCAGATGAGGAAATGGAGGAAGCAGATGACATTAGGGATGTCATTAGGGAGGCTATGACTGACGTCTACTAGCGTATAGATGAGGTAGAAATGACAAACCAGGATAGACATAGTCGGTACGAGCAGTGGCAAGCCGAGAATGTGTACGAGCATTTCAGGCAATGACAACATGATAGATGGTACTATCATCAACATCAGATTATGAGCCAGCTATCGCCTCAGGTACCAAATAACTACATACTGACCCGACCTGCTTACTATCCTCCACACCAGCCCGATATGCGACCACCATTTACTCTCTACGACCCTAACCAGGCCTATCAGTACACCTATAACCAACCGTGGAACCCGCCCGACGACATGAACTGGAACCCCTATCCAGATTGATATAGTTCCCGTTGGTGATTTTTATCTTTTATTATTTTTATTTACTTATGTTTAAAACATATAATATTGTGATACTTTTAATGTAATGTTTAATATTTTTATTATGTTGTACTAATATTTCATATTTGATTTGAAAGTGGGATGTTAAGTCCCATTTCAAATTACCATGCATGTTATTATTTGTATGTATGTATATTGTCAATTGTACACAACAGGGTAAAACAGCGAACTTACAAAGACTGGCATTAAGTTCAGCAAAAGCTACTAATTTTGACGACAAAACAAAAAACAAATGTGATGTAACAACAAGACGGAATGAACAAATGATGTGCACCATTTATCATTCAGCAAACAAACGCCAATATGTTTGAAACTTTGGTAAAATTTAATCATTTTTCTACGCTAATCACCCTCAATAATTTAAATTGTTACTGATTTCTTGCAAATGAGGGCATTGCAAGATCTTAAGTGTGGCAAGGGGTTAAATTCTTTTGGATTTTTAAAATTTTAAATTTAAACACTTGGTTACCATTAAAAATACTAGTAACGCAGTAGTTGTATTAGAATCTAGTGCTCTCTTATAATAAAGAACAACCCTAGTCTTATATACTGACTACCAAATTCTAGTAAAATTTTTTAAAATTTTCAATTAAATGAACTCAAAATCATGTTTATACAAATTTATGAACGATAAAACTAGGTGTTAACACCGAAATTATTGTTACCTCGGAAAGGACATAAATTGAGAAACAACCCAAAATGTTAGAATTCATTTAAAATGGAATAGAGGACAATAAAAAGGCAAAGAAAGGAAAATAAAAGCCAAGTGTGAGAAAAATTTACCAAGTTATTTAGAACATATATCACATATTTTTGTACAAATAATTGAAAATACTTTTGTTTTGGACGATATTTATCAGTTTTACCCAGTTTATTGTAATTTAAAAGAAAGTAAAGTCTTTCGAGAGAAAAAGACACGCGCTTCTTGAATTAGGTCAGGAAGTTGTCGTCAAGACAAGTTGTAGAGTCTACGAAAAACCTTGAAAAGTTTTCTCGAAAATCAGCTGGAAATCCACGGACCTCAGCATAAAACAGGGTCGCCAAGTGGTCAGACTTATCCTAACCATGAGAGGATCTGTCTCTTACAATGGGGGGGGCACCATGCAAATTAGCTTATAAGACTAATGAATCAGATCCCCAGAAAGGATAATCTCCTTAAAGATCAAAAATCAGCTTTTAAGACTGATATTACTCAATCCTTGAGATTGACCTTAAAGATTGAGAATTCAAACTCATGGAATTCGATGATATCTAAACTCGAGCTTGAACGAGAAAATATTTTGATCAAATTACAAACCGATTTGTTTTCTTAAAACCCTATTTTCAATAAGTTCATTACCATTGAACGTAAAATTCTAGGAATTCACCTGGAATTCATTAGGTCACCTGAACCAAATCGGGTGTCAACCGTAAGAACGGTGGTTGCATAGCATGATCGAAGACAGGATCTTGTGCCAGACCGAAAAACTATAGGGTGATCTTTACTATTGCTCCTACAAAGGATAGTAATTGCATCCGACACGTTATAGGCCATAATTAAAAGCATGTCACGGGACATTGCCTTAACAGTTGCATGTTCAACGCTTTCCTTTACAACCGGACGGTAGTTTACCAAAAGGTAATATACGGAGCAAGTATACTGGACATGTTGCTTTTCTAATACAAGGTTAGCAAGTGGGTGACACAAAACCGCAAGTTTTGAGCTAAAATTTTTAAATCTGAAACCCAAAAAACCCATAAAAAAATTTTCCAAACACCAGTGAAGGGTTATTCTGAAAAAATTATCTAGGGTAAAAGCTAGATTGAATTTTCAAAAAGATCAAATGTTTTCATAAAGATCCAATTTCCTTAAGGATCTAAATTTTTCATAGTCATGTGGGACTATAAACCACATCGTTACTACCATTGTTCATACTGCCATATAGAAATCACTGATGTACAAAGTGTGAAGAATAAAGAAGTGATTCTAGTATTTTTATTTCAAGACTATATTGCTTGAGGACAAGCAACGCTCAAGTGTGGGAATATTTGATAATGCTAAAAATGAACATTTATTTCATAGCATTATCCCTCAAGAAAGACAAGCTTTTAGTTGCAATTGTTCTATTTACAAGTGATATTCGTTTAAATAATAAAAGGTAAAGACAAAAGACAGATTCAACGAATTGAAGACGCAAATGACCAAAAAGCTCAAAAGTACAAAGTACAATCAAAGTGGTTCAAATTATTGATGAGAAACGTCTCAAAATTACAAGAGTACGAGCCGCAAAACGCAAAGTACAAGATATTAAATAGTACGAAAGGACGTTCGAAAATCCGGAACCAGGACCAGAGTCAACTCTCAACGCTCGACGTAACGGACTAAAAATTACAAGTCAACTATGCACATGAATATAATATAATATATATAATTAATTCTTAAAAATTATATATATATATATTATATTATATATTAAAACCGTCGGCAAGAAGAAAACAAGCAAATGTGAGCTGGATTCCCAGGCCATGCGATCGCATGGCCAGAAGGCACAAATGCCATGTGATCGCATGGAGCAAAAATGTTGGTGACATCCTATAAATTTCGCAGTTTTTGGTCGAATGTAACATCTTTCTCTACTCTCTATCTCTCACATATATATATATATATATATATATATATATATATATATATATATATATATATATATATATATATATATATATATATTATAATTTTAATTTTAATTTTAATTTAAATTTAATAATAAGTGTATGTTAGCGAATGTTGTAAGTGTGTAAGTCGAAATTATGTCCGTGTAATGCTACGCTATTATTAATCATTGTAAGTTATGTTCAACCTTTTTAAATTAATGTCTCGTAGCTAAGTTATTATTATGCTTATTTAATGCCGAAGTAATCGTGATGTTGGGCTAAATATTAAGACGGGGTAATTGAGCTTTGTACCATAATTGGGGTTTGGACAAAAGAACGACACTTGTGGAAATTAGACTATGGGCTATTAATGGGCTTTATATTTGTTTAATTGAATGATAGTTCGTTAATTTAATATAAAGATTTACAATTAGACGTACCTATAAATAACCACATATACTCGATCGGACACGATGGGCGGGATATTTATAAGTACTAATAATCGTTCATTTAACCGGACACGTGAATGGATTAATAGTTAATGGACTTATTAAAACAGGGATGAATTACATACAAGGAAAATTGGTGTAATTATAGTTTAAGTCCCCAATTAGTTGGAATATTTGACTTCGGATATAAGGATAATTTGACGAGGATACTCGCACTTTATATTTATGACTGATGGACTGTTATGGACAAAAACCAGATGGACATATCGAATAATCTAGGACAAAGGACAATTAACCCATGGTAATAAACTAAAATCAACACGTCAAACATCATGATTACGGAAGTTTAAATAAGCATAATTCCTTTATTTCATATTTTATCGCACTTTTATTTACTGTCATTTTATTTAATTGCACTTTTAATTATCGTACTTTTTAATTATCGCACTTTTATTTATTGTCATTTTATTTATCGCATTTTAATTTATCGCACTTTAATTATTGTCATTTACTTTACGCTTTAAATTAAGTTATTTTTATTTTTAATATTTTACATTAGGTTTTAACTGCGACTAAAGTTTTAAAATCGACAAACCGGTCATTAAATGGTAAAAACCCCCTTTTATAATAATAATACTACTTATATATATTTATATATTTACAAATATAGTTTTAAAAATATAGCGTTAAACTTGGCTAGCTCCCTGTGGAACGAACCGGACTTACTAAAAACTACACTACTGTACGATTAGGTACACTGTCTATAAGTGTTGTAGCAAGGTTTAGGTATATCCACTCTATAAATAAATAAATAACTTATGTAAATTGTATCGTATTTAATAGTATTTCGTAGTAAAATATAAGCTATTTCGTATACACCTCTATGCACATCACCAAGTTACTGTTCAGTTCCAGAAAACAGTAAGTAAGGTGTTTCGGTGGGTTCTTGGTGCTTGATGCTCATCACGGTTCTCATCCTTGATGCTTATAGCTTCAAGTGTACAACTCATTGATGTGTTTGCATCATCTTAACCAAGTTTTGATCATCATAACACTAGTGTAAGTCTAAGATATGTAGCACAACTCAATTAAGGGTTGTAAGTAGTTTGATGAACCAAAGTTACATCAAGATCTTAGATCCGACACATACATGAGTTCTAATAGTAATATTAAGCTACAAACTTGAAAATAAACTAAATAAACGAGATCTTAAGTTGTAGAACTTAGATCTTAGCTAGATCTTAAAGATCCTAGACTAGAAAGTCTAGATCTAGTGTTCTTAAGTTAGATCCTAAGTTACAAAACTTGGATCTTTACTTTAATGAAACCATAAGTTATGAAACTTAAATTTTCATCTTGTAAAATGTATATAAGCTTATAAGCTCTTGTTTACAATAAAATTAGAAGACCATAAACTATAGAAACTTAGATCCAACATAAGTGTATGAAGTTATAACTAGAAAGTTATACTTCCATGTTCTTGAACTTATAAAGTTAACTTTAGTTTCAAGAAATATGAGATCAAGTTTAACTAGTAACACTTGACCAACCAAACAAGAATCACGAATTGAAACATGTACAAAAGGAAGAAATAAATTAAATCTACAAGTAATAAGTTCATGGTTGTTCATACTTAGGAAGATTCAAGCCAAGGCTTGGATCTTTAAGAAAGTAAACCTTAAGTTTACAAAACATGAAAACAAATATGATTATAAAGCTCATGAACTTTTCTTTTTAACAAGTTTTATGGAGGAATCAAACTATAAACTTGATTCTCCTTGCTTCTTGTATGTTCTTATATAAACAAGATAATATGAAAATTTCATGACCCAATTTCATGAAAATTTTGAAAAAAAAATTAGGGCAAAATTGAACACTTACCCAATTGGGGCAACTAATGAACCTTCTGCCTGGATTTTTTTCAGTCCATCCCGTATTTTCATAGAGCCGAAGACCACAATCACAATATTGAATCTCTTGCGTTGGATTGGTGATGATTCTTGAAGAAGATGACCTTGAAGTCATTTTTGAGTTTTTTTGCATTTCACCAACGTAATGAAATTTGGGGTTATTTGAAGTATTTAAAGGGGAAATGAATCTGATGTGGCATTTGACTTTCAACAAAAAAAAAAGTGACTGGTTACACATCAGCATACAACCGGTAGAGGGTGACTGGATACATACAATAGAATATAATACAAAGTTGAATGCATACAATAAGACTTTTGAAAGTTGAATGCATACAATAGGATTTAGATGAAAATTTAATGCATTTTGATGCCATTTTCCCAAGAATAAACTAGAAAGTTTGATTTTTTAACAACTAGTAAGTAAACAACAACAAAAGAACAAGTAACAAAACCAGTAATTGATGATGATACTTGTGCTAGAATTCTGTTTTCAAAGGGAAAAAAGAGAGAAGAAAATAGTTCATGTTACTTACAATGTAGAGAGAAAAGATGAGAGAAAAAGTGTAGTAAAATGAAGTGTGTGTAAAAGTGAAGTAATACTAGCTAATAAGTAACAAAAAAAATTTAAAAATGGAACTCCCTCTTTGTCCATGGATGCCGACGGTTTAGAGGACAAAAGGGGAAAGGTCAAAAGCAATCTTTCAAATGTTGGGAGATGGTGTGAGCTCAAAATGGTATTAAAGCTAAATGGCATGGGAAAGAGGTGTAAGTATACTAGTAACAAGTCTCCTCATATCACTAATTAATCTTGTTTTGTCTTAATGAAATACTTGCATAATAATGGGCTAATTAGTCCATTAAGAAAGTAGGGTGGGCTTCCAAGTCCATGTTCATTAATAAATGCCCAAGTCCAAGTATGTAAAAATTAATTAAATAAAGCCCAAGTAATTAACTACTTACACTAGTTAATTAAAAATGATTAATAATAATTAATCATGAACGTAAATAATATTCAAAATATTATTCGTGTAAAGTACGTGTGTCACAAAGACAAGTCGGGACATGTAAAGTCAAATACGGTAACAAGTAAATGTATAAAAATACATTTATTAACACGCAAGTATTAATAATAAATATTAATAATAAAAGTTGGAAAATCCAGGGTCGTTACAAAACTCCTTGGTCGGAGAGCCATTAACAAGGACCGAGACGGAAGCGGACCGAAAGCAAGCCTCAATCCATTTTATCCATGTAGAGCCGAATCCAATTGATGTGTAAAGCGGAGGTGTACGAAATACTATTATTTTTTACTACGAAATACGACGAAATTACACAAGTTTTATTTATTTATTTATGTAATGGGATATACCTAAACCTTGCTACAACACTTATAGGCAGTGTACCTAATTGTAGAGTAGTGTAGTTTTTAGTAAGTCCGGTTCGTTCCACAGGGAGACGGCTTATTTTACACTATATTTTTATATAACTATACTTGTACAAAATATAAATATATATATTACAATTATTATTATTAAAAAAGGGGGTTTTACCGTTTAATGACTGGTTTGTCTATTTTATATTTTAAGCGAAGCGTAAAGTAAATGACGATATTTAACTAACGATAAAATAAATAACAATAATTAAAATAACAAAAAATAAAAGTAAGAGGAAATATGAAATAAAATATATTATGCTTATTTAAACTTCCGTACTCATGATGTTTGACGTTTTGATTTTGATTTATTACCCTGGGTTAATTGTTCTTTGTCCTGGATTATTTGATATGTCCATCTGGTTTTGTCCAAATTAGTCCATCGGTCATAATTATAAAGTGCGAGGGTCTTCGCCAAATTAACCTTATACCCGAAGTCAAATATTCCAACTAATTGGGGACTTAAACTGTAATAAGGTCTTAATACTTTGTTTAATGAATACACCAGGTTATCGACTGCGTGTAATCCAAGGTTTTAATACTTTGTTAACAATTACACCAATTTCCCTTGAATGTAATCCACCACTGTTTTAATAAGTCCATTGACTATTAATCCATCCCCGTGTCCGGTCAAATGAACAATTATTAGTATTTATAAATATCCCGCTCACCATACCCGATCAAGCGTATGTGGTTATATATAAATACGTCAAATTATAAATCTCTATATTAAATTAACGAGATATCATTTAGTTAATATAAAATCCATTAATAGCCCATAGTCCAATTCCCACAAGTGTCGGTCTTTTGTCCAAACCCCAATTATGGTCCAAATCCCAATAACCCCATCTTAATATTTAGTCTAACATCACGATTACTTCGGCTCAAATAAGCATAATAATAACTTAGTTACGATACATTAATTTAAAAAGGAAGAACATAGATTACAGTGATTATTTATCGCGTAGCGTTACATGGACAGAGTTCCGACTTTAAAACCCGTAAAACATTTCTTACAATAACCTTATTATTATTATTATTATTATTATTATTATTATTATTATTATTATTAAATTAAACTTAAACTTAAAATTATATATATATATATATATATATATATATATATATATATATATATATATCGATAGATTGAAAGAAAGAAAAAGAAAAGGTGTAAGGAAATCGATCAGAATGCGCGGCCTTTTATAGGCCCACTTTGAACTGTACAGCTCCGCGAGTGTATGGTCTGTATGGTGCCACCACTGGCTTTACATACTCGGGTGGTGGTGGTGGTGTAACTTCTTCATTGTTACTCACATTTAAAACTTTCCCATCTTCTTATGCTGGTTTTTCAGAATTTGTTGACACCATATTAACATTCTCATTTCGAGGATTTACTTCAGTATTAATCTGTAGCTTTCCTTGTTCCCTCTCACTCATCATGCTAGCAAGAGTACCTACGTGTTTTTCTAGATTCAAAATGGAAGCTTGTTGAGTTCTTAATGACTGATCAAACCTCTCATTTGTTTGGGTTTGAGATGTAATAAATTGTGTTTGAGATTCCATTAGCTTGGCCATCATTTCTTCCAGATTTGGCTTTTTCTCTTCAGTTTGTTGTGGTGGTTTATACAAGCTAGGTATTTGTTGATTGAAAGTGTTGTTTTGAATTGGTTGGTTATTCGGACCTTGTTGGTTGTACGAGTTATTGTTGGGTCCATTTGAATTGTAAAGAATGTTTTGATTTCGATTAAAGTTTGGTCCACCGCATTGCTCACAACTGATTCGTATTGCGTGAATATCTTTAGTCATCTTTTCCATTCGTCTTTCAAAAGCATCTATTTTTGCGGAAATGGAATCAAAGTCATGGCTAGAATCGGCTCTAGCCGCTTTAGATGAACGAAAAATATCTTTTTCCTGATGCCATTCATGTGAGTGGGAGGCTGTGTTATCAATAATCTTATAAGCTTCAGTTGCGGTTTTCTTCATAATGGAACCACCAGCTGCTATGTCGATGTCTTTTCGTGTAGTAATGTCGCATCCTTGGTAGAATATTTGTACTATTTGATAAGTGTCTAAACCGTGTTGAGGACATCCTATCAACAACTTTCCAAATCTTGTCCACGCCTCATATAGAGTTTCATTTGGCTTTTGTGTGAACGTAACAATTTCTCCTTGAAGTTTCACGGCTTTAGATGCCGGAAAGAATCTTTTAAGAAATTTCTCAACTAAAACATCCCACGTGTCAATCGCCCCTTCAGGTAACTATTCTAACCAATCTTTGGCTTCTCCCTTTAAAGTCCAGGGAAACAACATGAGATAGATCTGTTCATCCTCAACTTCTCTGATTTTGAATAGAGTACAAATCCTATTAAAGGTTCGAAGATGTTCGTTTGGATCTTCTTTTGGCATACCACTATATTGGCATTGATTAGTTACCATGTGTAGGATTTGTCCTTTAATTTCATAATCTAGCGCATTAATGTCTGGCTTAATAATGGCGTGACCTTGGCCAGTGCGTGTTGCTCTCATTCGATCTTCCATACTTAGAGGTTCCGTTATTTCCATATTTGAATTTGTTGAATACGAATCACTAGAAGATTCCGATTTAACGATTTGTGGTTCAGGAGGAATGATTATTGGTTCAGGATCTTGGAATTGTCCTTGAATATCCTCCGGGTTCTCAATTGTGAGGTCGGGTTCAAAAAATGGATTATCGAAAATTTGAATTGGAATACTTGGTCGACTTGATGATGATTCTAAAGAAAAATCAACGGTGACAATATTGGCTAGATGTCTTGATCGAGTTACAGGTGGTGAACGTATGAAAGGTGGTGAACGTTTTGCTCGGTGCATTCACTGAATATCCTATTAGTTATAAAAATAAAAAAAAATTATATAAGTTATCAAATTAATAGACTTTTCTGATTTTGCCCACGTTTCGAATAGCCAATAGATGCAGCAGGTAGCCAGGACCCTTTAAATCGGAAGCCCACAACTCGCCACTAACAAATCCAACTATTACTATGAACCAGAAAATTTGGATGTCTATCAATTTAACCGTTTAGAATAATTTATCGTCAAAATTTTAAAAATTTTAAAAGTTCTATGTCCTAAAAACTAGAGCGTAGAAATGAGAAAGAAAAAGAGTGCGTCGAAAAATGTCGAAAAATAAAAAGTCGAAAAATAAAAATAAGAAAGTAGAGCGTCGAAACTTAAAAGTCTAAAAACTAAATATTAAAACTTGTGTCTAAAGGTATTAAATCTTAAAGAAATTCTAAACGAAAAACGGCAATTACTTAAAAGGCACTAAAATATATTAAATATTAAAGCGATAAGTGACGTCGTAAAATTCTAAAGCGCCTAAATCTTAATCTAAAGAGAAAGCACTTAAGGGATTTTACGGCAAAGCCTAAAAACTACAAATATAAAAATAACTACGGCACAAACTAAGTTTAAAACTAATTACAAACGATAAATATACAAATTACGAATTAAATGATAAAAAAAATATACAATTTATAAAAAGAAAATAAAAAAAATGATAAAATTATTTAGTTTTATAAAAATATTATTTTTGTATTATTATTTTATAAAAGTATTAATTTTATAATTAATAAAACTAATTAAAACTTAAAAATACAAATTTAATTAAAACTAAAACTAATTAATATTTAATTAAACCCTAATTATAATTAATAATAATTAAATTATAACCCTAATTTCGTAATAAATGCAGGGTGAGTGTTTGACCTGTCAGACGGCTCCGCGAGTGCGGTGCCACGTGCCAGAAAAGCTCCGCGAGTGCGGAGTTACGCAGTCTCAGATTGATGCAGGCCAAAATATGCAGGTTCAGCGTATTTTTTTTTTCTATTTCTGATTTTAATATATTTAAAATATAATTTAAATAAAACTTATATTTTAAAAATTACTTATTAGTTTTATAACTAAAAAAAATTACACTTTTAAATTTTGTACTTAGAAATATATATATATTTTTCTTTTTTATGTTTTTATATTTTTTAAAAATTTATATATTTTTACAAAATTAGTTTAAAACTTATTTTTTTTATATATAGCGTTTCGCTTTTTGTTCCCCGGCAGCGGCGCCAAAAACTTGATGTGTAAAGCGGAGGTGTACGAAATACTATTATTTTTACTACGAAATACGACGAAATTACACAAGTTTTATTTATTTATTTATGTAATGGGATATACCTAAACCTTGCTACAACACTTATAGGCAGTGTACCTAATCGTAGAGTAGTGTAGTTTTTAGTAAGTCCGGTTCGTTCTACAGGGAGACGGCTTATTTTACACTATATTTTTATATAACTATATTTGTACAAAATATAAATATATATATTACAATTATTATTATTAAAAAAGAGGGTTTTACCGTTTAATGACTGGTTTGTCGATTTTATATTTTAAGCGAAGCGTAAAGTAAATGACGATATTTAACTAACGATAAAATAAATAACAATAATTAAAATAACAAAAAATAAAAGTACGAGGAAATATGAAATAAAATATATTATGCGTATTTAAACTTCTGTACTCATGATGTTTGACGTTTTGATTTTGATTTATTACCCTGGGTTAATTGTTCTTTGTCCTGGATTATTTGATATGTCCATCTGGTTTTGTCCAAATTAGTCCATCAGTCATAATTATAAAGTGCGAGGGTCTTCGCCAAATTAACCTTATACCCGAAGTCAAATATTCCAACTAATTGGGGACTTAAACTGTAATAAGGTTTTAATACATTGTTAATGATTACACCAGGTTATCGACTGCGTGTAACCCAAGGTTTTAATACTTTATTAACAATTACACCAATTTCCCTTGAATGTAATCCACCCCTGTTTTAATAAGTCCATTGACTATTAATCCATCCCCGTGTCCGGTCAAATGAACAATTATTAGTATTTATAAATATCCCACTCACCGTACCCGATTAAGCGTATGTGGTTATATATAAATACGTCAAATTATAAATCTCTATATTAAATTAACGAGATATCATTTAGTTAATATAAAGTCCATTAATAGCCCATAGTCCAATTCCCACAAGTGTCGGTCTTTTGTCCAAACCCCAATTATGGTCCAAAGCCCGATAACCCCATCTTAATATTTAGTCTAACATCACGATTACTTCGGCTCAAATAAGCATAATAATAACTTAGTTACGATACATTAATTTAAAAAGGAAGAACATAGCTTACAGTGATTATTTATCGCGTAGCGTTACACGGACAGAGTTCCGACTTTAAAACCCGTAAAACATTTCTTACAATAACCTTATTATTATTATTATTATTATTATTAAATTAAACTTAAAATTATAAATATATATATATATATATATATATATATATATATATATATATATATATATATATATATATATATATATATATATATATATATATATATATATATATATATATATATATATATGAAAGGACCCGTTCATATACATTATAAACGATTCACAATAGTGGATTACATTGCGAGGTATTTGACCTCTATATGATACATTTTACAAACATTGCATTCGTTTTTAAAAGATAAACTTTCTTTACATCGAAAATTGACAGGCATGCATACCATTTCATAATATCCACTATCCAACTATAAATTGATTTAATAATAATCTTTGATGAACTCAATGACTCGAATGCAACGTTCTTCGAAATATGCTATGAAAGATTCCAAGTAATATCTTTAAAATGAGCAAATGCACAGCGGAAGATTTCTTTAACACCTGAGAATAAACATGCTTTAAAGTGTCAACCAAAAGGTTGGTGAGTTCATTAGTTTATCACAATCATTTATTTCCATCATTTTAATAGACCACAAGAATTTCCTTTCCAGTTCTCATAAATATACGTCCCATGCATAGAGACAAAAATAATCATTCATATGGTGAACACCTGGTAACCGACATTAACTAGATACATATAAGAATATTCCCTATCATTCCGGGATCCTCCTTCGGACATGATATAAATTTCGAAGTACTAAAGCATCCGGTACTTTAGATGGGGTTTGTTAGGCCCAATAGATCTATCTTTAGGATTCGCGTCAATTAGGGTGTCTGTTCCCTAATTCTTAGATTACCAGACTTTAATAAAAAGGGGCATATTCGATTTCGATAATTCAACCATAGAATGTAGTTTCAATTACTTGTGTCTATTTCGTCAAACATTTATAAAAGCGCATGTATTCTCAGTCCCAAAAATATAAAGGGTAAAAAGGCAAATGAAACTCACCGTACTGTATTTCGTAGTAAAAATACATATAACGTCATTGAACAAGTGCAAGGTTGGCCTCGGATTCACGAACCTAAATTAATTATATATATTTATGTGTTGGTCAATATTTGTCTAACAAATTAGGTCAAGTCATAGTGTACCACAATCCTAATGCTCAAGACTAATATGCAAAAGTCAACAAAAGTACATTTGACTCAAAATAATTTCCAAAAATCTATACATGATTAATATATAGTTTAAATATCGTTGTTTTATATTTTTAAAAGATTTATTAGAGTAAATAATATAATTTATTTATTAATAAATAAAATTTTATATTAAATTTATATAATAAAATATACTTTTATATATATTAAGTAATAAAATTTATAGGGTTCATTTAATATCATAAAGATAATATGATATGTATTATTAAAGTAAGTTATTAGACGTAGTAAAATATGTTTTTATCACATATTTATTTGATAAAATAATATCTATAATGATAGTAAGTAAAAGTTGTATTATTTTGTAATAATAATTATTATTATAAAAATATCAATATTTATAATTACAAGGATGACATTATGATAAAACGATAATTCTAATTATGATAACTTTAATATTTACGATAATTTTTAATATTATCTTTAAAATAATAATTCTATTTAAAATAATAATAATAATAATGATATTTTATAGTAACAATGACATTTCTATTAAAATGATAATTTTTGTTAAAATGATAGTTTTAATACTAACGATACTGTTAATAATAATAGTAATGATAAAAATAATAAGAACGATAATTTTATCTAAATCAATATCTTATAATATTTAAATTTCATCATGATACTCTTACTCATTATTTCCTAATCGTTTCGTTTAATAGCTTTTAATTGTCTTTTATATCGTGTTCATAATAATGATAATAATAGTAATCAAAATAATTAGGTGTTACAAATATTTGTTTTAATTACACTAATATTAATAATGATAGTTACTATAACATTATTAACGATAATACTAATAATCATCTTAATGATAATATAGTAATAATAATAATAACAATAACCATTTTTAAATAATGATATATATATATTAATAATGATAATAATAATAATAATAATAATAATAATAATAATAATAATAATAATAATAATAATAATTGGATAATAATAATAATAATAATAATAATAATAATAATACTAATTATAACTTTAACGATAATAACGATAGTAATAATAATAATAAAAAATAACAATTTTTAATGATAAATCCCTTTTATTGATAAAGATAATAATAATGATAATAATAAGATAAAACTAGAACGACGATAAAAACGACAATAATAATAATAATCATTTTTAATAAAAATATCGAAAATTCAATTGATTATAACTTCTAATCCGTTCATCGAAACCATTCGATATCTAAAGGAAAAGTTCTTAATTTTTCGCTAGCTTTCCAAGGACATGCATATCTTATACCTTATCTCAACCGCAAGTGTAACTAATTCAAGATTCAACCTAACCTGTCTAAGGGCAATATCAAAAGTACAAGCATGCATAATCCTAAATACTCGAGCACTAGTCAGGGATACACTATTAGTATGTAAAAGTTAAATTATGAGTACTCACGTATCAATATTGAGATTCAATATTGTAGGAAAGGTACGTAGACGCAACATAAATGATAAACACTATATTGACCTCACGAGCATACCCATGAACCATACTCAATCACCTCCATAGCTATAACCCATAATTTCCTTAATCCTATCCTACTCGAAAAACAATTTCGAAATCACTTGGACAGCACTCCGTCGTAATATTTTATGTATACTAATAATATCTTGAAATAATACGGAGTAAATATATATATGTAAATCGATTGAGAGAGTTTAGAGAAAAATATTTTCAAGTTTCTATGAAATAATGAAACTTATTGAATTCTATTTATAATAGATTTTTGAATTATTAAAGTGAATTATTAAAGTATGAATTATTAAAGTATGAATTATTAAAGTGAATTATTAAAGTATGAATTATTAAAGTGAATTATTAAAGTATGAATTATTAAAGTAAATTATTAAAGTATGAAATACTAAAGTGAATTATTAAAGTTAAAGTAAAGTAAAAATAAATTAAAGGTAAAGTTTAAGTATAGTAAAAGTATAAAACTATGTACGTATAATACGCGTATAAATATATATAATATTAATTTAAATCATTATATATATTTAATAAAATAAAATTTAAATATTGTTATCTTTATCATACTAGTTAAGTAATGAGTTGTCAAAAGTGGTTCTAGATATTTATAAAAGTTATATACGTTTTAATAATAAAGTTCTTTTTAAACTGAAAACATTTTTGTACGTTTGAAACTAAATAGATCAATCGAGTCTTTATGAGATTCAATCTTCCACTATCCTTTGTCTAGTTCTCAATGATTGATAATTTGTTCTTATTTATAAATCACTTTACCATTTTTCGAATATTGTTAAAATGGAAAGATTTCTCAAATCAACGTGGGCCTTTCAACAGAGACTTGTAATCATAATTCAATATATCTGATAATTCAATCATTTGATCTTATCTTCTAATTCCATTGATAAACATTTTGAAACAGATACAATCATATAAAGTATTTAATCTAATATTTTGTTTACGTTTCAAGATATAATATATATACACATATACATATATAATCATATTCGTTTAATAGTTCGTGTGGTCGAGGTTGAATGAATGTATGAACATAGTTTAAAATTCTTGAAATTTAACTTAACAAATATTGCTTATCGTGTCAGAAACATATAAAGATTAAAGTTTAAATTTGGTTGGAAATTTCCGGGTTGTTACAGTACCTACCCGTTAAAGAAATTTCGTCCCGAAATTTGAGTGGAATGGTCGTGAATGATAATAAGTATGTTTTCATGATGCATACGGGCTGAAAATTAGAGTTTTATCATCAGCGAATAATTTGGATAAACAATCCATTTATATGAAGAGTACGAATGAAGCTAACATAGAAGAGTGAAATGAGTAAGTGTAGATTCATCTTATCATTTGACGTAGATATGATTGATTCCCAGATTTCAAGGGATTTAAAGAAAATATTCTTAATAAGATTTGACTCTCCAGTAATCAAGGGAATTAGGATCCGCTTTAAATGCGATCGTCCATTTTAATTGTTCTGTCGGAGATTTTCTTATAAATTCACCTCCTTCGTTTCCTTACAACTCACACCTTCTGTTGATGCATTTTATGCAAGTCCCTAGACATCTACCCACGTCCATTGCAGGTACAACAGTTTACAGGCCACCATGATTGCTCGTTATTATCCTATCCGTGTTTGTATGTGGTTACAGGAACTACAGGAACGAGATTTAGATGTTTGACTATGTTAGAATTAGTCAAACGTACGAGTGAAGCCTCACTAGTATGGCTGACAGGCTCATACGCACGGTTGATGCTGAGCTAAGTCACAATTACAACCTAAATGAGAAGACACGAGTGAGTGATCACCCGTACGGCTGATGAAGCCAACTCGTACGTGTGATGAATGAATTGTATGGGTGAGTCAACAGCAGGGGTATATAAAGTCTTATGTTCTTCATTTTAGGTTAAGCCTCTCATTTGTTACACACACTCAGATCTAGTGAGCTCCTCCGATTCTCTCTTAGTCCAAATCACCCAGGTGGTGAATAATAGCTCTAGGTGTTGATCTAATCACACTTGATTTAGTTGTGGTTTAACTAAATTAATCAAAAAAAACTTAACCTATTCACTAGAGGGTTTGATTCACTTATTCCGCCATTGTGTGAGTTAAATCTGTTGATTTCTAAGTTCCTAGTCATGTTTCATCACCTTCTATTCTTTCCCCTTCAACTCATATTTTAAAGTATTCATCAATATGCTCCATCCAGTTCTGATTCTCGATATACTTCTAACTTTCATATCGGTCATTCTTCTTTTTCATCTACCGCCGGAAAAAATCTATTTACTTCTACTATACTCTTGGGTTTATAGTGTTTCTAGTTCTACCATGTCTTTATATTGCTATATGCATCGATATATATGGTTTATAATTTCTGGTTTGTCGTTGGGCTTTATATGTTCCCTTATATTTCAAAGTCTCTGCTTCTGTCTTCTATAATCATTATCATTCACAGTTAATGCTCTCTTTTATTTGCTGCAATTTATACCCCAATTTCTATTTCGAAGTTTTGTCCTTTCGTTTCTTCTTCTTGCGATTAAGCACCGCTTGTAATGGTCCAGAATTCACATATATGAATTTCAGAATGAACATTGTTAATGTTTTAGGAAGGAAATTGTGATGGCACGATCTTGACTTGTCAAATTACTAGAATACCTTGGAAAAGGCCGAATCATCAAGAAATATTTTTTTTGATATTTTAGAGGTTAAATAGAATACAAGAGTCGTATAACATGGCACATGATGATGTTATGATCTGTGAATCATCACGTTCCATTTAGAAACTCATCATGACTTACTGTAATATAATCACATTGATCAAGTGTCATTATATTATACTAATTCATGCTTTAGTTCCCAACACTACTTCAAAATATTTTTATTTTAAACTTGAATGTTTCAGAATTTAGAAACTAAAATAGTTTCTTTTATGATGTAATACAGATAGCGGGAAGAGGTAAATGATTTCAAATAAGAAAAATTAAGAAAATAACTTCAGAAATATGGAGGATATTTATAATGAAAGATATGATGATATTTTAGAATTTCTAATATCAGAGGATGATGAAGAATATTGTTCGCAAGGGTTTAGGTCAGGAGCAAGGTATTCGTTAATGACTTCAGCAGGTACTGAATCATTTGGATCCTTTGAAGTCAGGTTCAGTCTTTGTAATTTGTCCACAGCCTCCTTCCTACTTTGCTCAATCCGTTTTCCAGTTCCAAAACTGTAGTGACCCGAACTTTTCCATGTTTATATATATTAATTGAGATTGATGTTTACTTGATTAAATGTTTCCAACATGTTAAGCAATCAAACTTGTTAAGACTTGATTAATTGAAATAGGTTTCATATAGACAATTGACCACCCAAGTTGACCGGTGATTCACGAACGTTAAAACTTGTAAAAAAACTATATGATGACATATATATGGTTATATATATAGTTAACATGATATTATGATAAGTAAACATATCATTAATTATATTAATAATGAACTACATATGTAAAAACAAGACTACTAACTTAATGATTTTGAAACGAGACATATATGTAACGTTTATCGTTGTAACGACATTTAATGTATATATATCATATTAAGAGATATTCGTACATCATAATATCATGATAATATAATAATTTAAAATCTCTTTTGTTATTATAAACATTGGGTTAACAACATTTAACAAGATCGTTAACCTAAAGGTTTCAAAACAACACTTACATGTAACGACTAACGATGACTTAACGACTCAGTTAAAATGTATATACATGTAGTGTTTTAATATGTATTTATACACTTTTGAAAGACTTCAATACACTTATCAAAATACTTCTACTTAACAAAAATGCTTACAATTACATTCTCGTTCAGTTTCATCAACAATTCTACTCGTATGCACCCGTATTCGTACTCGTACAATACACAGCTTTTAGATGTATGTACTATTGGTATATACACTCCAATGATCAGCTCTTAGCAGCCCATGTGAGTCACCTAACACATGTGGGAACCATCATTTGGCAACTAGCATGAAATATCTCATAAGATTACAAAAATATGAGTAATCATTCATGACTTATTTACATGAAAACAAAATTACATATCCTTTATATCTAATCCATACACCAACGACCAAAAACACCTACAAACACTTTCATTCTTCAATTTTCTTCATCTAATTGAACTCTCTCAAGTTCTATCTTCAAGTTCTAAGTGTTCTTCATAAATTCCAAAAGTTCTAGTTTCATAAAATCAAGAATACTTTCAAGTTTGCTAGCTCACTTCCAATCTTGTAAGGTGATCATCCAACCTCAAGAAATCTTTGTTTCTTACAGTAGGTTATCATTCTAATACAAGGTAATAATCATATTCAAACTTTGGTTCAATTTCTATAACTATAACAATCTTATTTCAAGTGATGATCTTACTTGAACTTGTTTTCGTGTCATGATTTTGCTTCAAGAACTTTGAGCCATCCAAGGATCCATTGAAGCTAGATCCATTTTTCTCTTTTCCAGTAGGTTCATCCAAGGAACTTAAGGTAGTAATGATGTTCATAACATCATTCGATTCATACATATAAAGCTATCTTATTCGAAGGTTTAAACTTGTAATCACTAGAACATAGTTTAGTTAATTCTAAACTTGTTCGCAAACAAAAGTTAATCCTTCTAACTTGACTTTTAAAATCAACTAAACACATGTTCTATATCTATATGATATGCTAACTTAATGATTTAAAACCTGGAAACACGAAAAACACCGTAAAACCGGATTTACGCCGTCGTAGTAACACCGCGGGCTGTTTTGGGTTAGATAATTAAAAACAATGATAAACTTTGATTTAAAAGTTGTTATTCTGAGAAAATGATTTTTATTATGAACATGAAACTATATCCAAAAATTATGGTTAAACTCAAAGTGGAAGTATGTTTTCTAAAATGGTCATCTAGACGTCGTTCTTTCGACTGAAATGACTACCTTTACAAAAACAACTTGTAACTTATTTTTCCGACTAGAAACCTATACTTTTTTTGTTTAGATTCATAAAATAGAGTTCAATATGAAACCATAGCAATTTGATTCACTCAAAACGGATTTAAAATGAAGAAGTTATGGGTAAAACAAGATTGGATAATTTTTCTCATTTTAGCTACGTGAAAATTGGTAACAAATCTATTCCAACCATAACTTAATCAACTTGTATTATATATTATGTAATCTTGAGATACCATAGACATGTATACAATGTTTCGACCTATCATGTCGACACATCTATATATATTTCGGAACAACCATAGACACTCTATATGTGAATGTTGGAGTTAGCTATACAGGGTTGAGGTTGATTCCAAAATATATATAGTTTGAGTTGTGATCAATACTGAGATACGTATACACTGGGTCGTGGATTGATTCAAGATAATATTTATCGATTTATTTCTGTACATCTAACTGTGGACAACTAGTTGTAGGTTACTAACGAGGACAGCTGACTTAATAAACTTAAAACATCAAAATATATTAAAAGTGTTGTAAATATATTTTGAACATACTTTGATATATATGTATATATTGTTATAGGTTCGTGAATCAACCAGTGGCCAAGTCTTACTTCCCGACGAAGTAAAAATCTGTGAAAGTGAGTTATAGTCCCACTTTTAAAATCTAATATTTTTGGGATGAGAATACATGCAGGTTTTATAAATGATTTACAAAATAGACACAAGTACGTGAAACTACATTCTATGGTTGAATTATCGAAATCGAATATGCCCCTTTTTATTAAGTCTGGTAATCTAAGAATTAGGGAACAGACACCCTAATTGACGCGAATCCTAAAGATAGATCTATTGGGCCTAACAAACCCCATCCAAAGTACCGGATGCTTTAGTACTTCGAAATTTATATCATATCCGAAGGGTGTCCCGGAATGATGGGGATATTCTTATATATGCATCTTGTTATTGTCGGTTACCAGGTGTTCACCATATGAATGATTTTTATCTCTATGTATGGGATGTGTATTGAAATATGAAATCTTGTGGTCTATTGTTACGATTTGATATATATAGGTTAAACCTATAACTCACCAACATTTTTGTTGACGTTTTAAGCATGTTTATTCTCAGGTGATTATTAAGAGCTTCCGCTGTCGCATACTTAAATAAGGACAAGATTTGGAGTCCATGCTTGTATGATATTGTGTAAAAACTGCATTCAAGAAACTTATTTTGTTGTAACATATTTGTATTGTAAACCATTATGTAATGGTCGTGTGTAAACAGGATATTTTAGATTATCATTATTTGATAATCTATGTAAAGCTTTTTAAACCTTTATTGATGAAATAAAGGTTATGATTTGTTTAAAAATGAATGCAGTCTTTGAAAAACGTCTCATATAGAGGTCAAAACCTCGCAACGAAATCAATTAATATGGAACGTTTTTAATCAATAAGAACGGGACATTTCAGTTGGTATCCGAGCGTTGGTCTTAGAGAACCAGAAAATTTGCATTAGTGTGTCTTATCGAGTTTGTTAGGATGCATTAGTGAGTCTGGACTTCGACCGTGTTTTCTTTAAAAATGATTGCTTAACATTTTTGTTGGAAACTATATATTTTTAACATATGAATATTATGTGATATATTAATCTCTTAACGTGTTTGATATTATGTGATAGATGTCTACCTCTAGAACAAGTCCCATTGACTCACCTAATAATAATGAAGAGTCAAATGTAAATTGGAATGATTTGTGGACTGATTCACAAGTTCCCGAAGAGGAACCGGAAGAAGAGTCGGAACCGGAAGAAGAATCGGAACCGGAAGAAGAATCGGAACCGGATGAAGAAATAGAACCGGTGGGGGAAATAATAAAACGGTTAAGTAAAAGAAAATCCTCAACCAACCGACCAAAGTTAATTATGGTCAATGGTGTTTCCGTCAAGGAAGCAAAATATTGGGAGGATTACCAATTCTCCGATGAATCGGATTCCGACGAGAATTCCGATGATGTTATAGAAATTACCCCAACTGAATTTAAAAAGGCAAAAGAAAATAATAAGGGAAAGGGCATAAAAATAGAGAAATCTAATTCCAACCCCGATGAACTTTATATGTATCGTCAACCCCCGAAGTCCTTAAGTTGTAACAATGACACGGGAACCTCTAAACCACCAGGTTTTTCTAAACCAATGTGGACAACGACGGCTCGTATTAGGGGAACATCATATATCCCTAGAAACTTGGCAAAACGAACCAAAACCGAAGAAGAAGAAACGAGCGAGTCGGAATAAGATAGTTGTATTCGTGTGGTGTAATATATGGAATATAGTGTTCTTATGCTTTATGATATATGTAAAAATTGCTTGTATTAATAAGTATTTTTTTTATGAATCTAACTCTTGTCTATTTTACAGTTTAAAAACACAAAATGGATAGACAACCCAATATTTTAAGAGACCTACCCGGAGACATGATTGATGAAATCTTGTCTAGAGTCGGCCAGAATTCTTCGGCACAACTATTTAAGGCGAGATCAGTTTGTAAGACATTCGAAGAACGTTCCAAGAATGTCTTGGTTTATAAGAGACTTTCGTTTGAAAGATGGGGGATATCACATTGGGAAACCCATAAGTTACGATGTGTTTACTTTGACGCATATATTGCGGGGAACCCAAATGCTATTTTACGCAACGGGTTAAGAAATTATTTTGACTCAATATATCCGAATATTGGACTTCGTGATTTAGAAAAAGCGGCTAACATGCAACATAAAGAAGCATGTTATGCTTACGGATTAGTAATGTTCGCTTCTCACCAAAGTGAGAACAAGAACATCGGGCTACAACTATTAAACAAAATGTTTCCACAAGTGACGGAGTCGGTAATTGGGGTAAGAAATGAGGTTTTTAGATTATTACGGGACTGTTGGACATTACGTAACCCTCGTCCCTTTGATGACGTTACAACACGCTGTCTTATCAACGGCCATAACGGTTATGTTGCACAAGACCAAGGATGGGAAGTAGTCCTAGTAAAACCAGAATGCATGACTTGTTTCTGGACGTATGAATTACGTGTATTTATTGCCTTTGCTGAACGACTTGTGTACTAGCTAGAATTGTCTTCACAACTATCTTGTATCAAAGTTATTGTGTGCTATATTTCATGCTTTATGTAAAATAAGCGGTATTGTAAGTTTGTAAAATATTGTATAAAAGTTTGAACGCGAAATATTATTATAATCAGTTTTTCATATAGAATTGTAGTAGTTGAATTGTATATTAGCTACTAAGTATGAACTTAACGGGTAGGTACTACCCGAATTTAAACTTATAAAACGCTAATATGAAGAAAAAGCTTTTATAAATGAGTTCATATTATGCTACGAAATACTATTAACTACTCTTAATATTCTGTATGATTAACTTGTTCCATTTAACTATTTTGAAGGAAATGGCACCGACTACTCGACACACCGTGAATATGAATGAAGAGGAATTCCGTACTTTTCTAGCTTCAAACATAGCCGCAGTACAGGCTGCGCTACATACCAACAATAACCTTGGATCTGGCAGTACAGGAAATCGTGTAGGATGCACCTACAAAGAATTCACCGCCTGTAAACCTTTGGAATTTGATGGAACCGAAGGACCGATCGGATTGAAACGGTGGACCGAGAAGGTCGAATCGGTGTTTGCCATAAGTAAGTGTACTGAAGAGGACAAAGTGAAGTACGCTACGCATACCTTCACAGGTTCTGCGTTAACATGGTGGAATACCTATCTAGAGCAAGTGGGACAAGATGATGCATACGCACTACCGTGGTCAGCATTCAAGCACTTGATGAACGAGAAGTACCGTCCCAGAACCGAGGTCAATAAGCTCAAGATAGAACTTAGAGGGTTACGAACCCAAGGATTTGATATTACCACGTACGAAAGACGATTCACAGAATTGTGTCTATTGTGTCCGGGAGCATTCGAAGATGAGGAAGAGAAGATCGACGCGTTTGTGAAAGGATTACCGGAAAGAATCCAAGAAGATATAAGTTCACACGAGCCCGCCTCCATACAACAGGCATGTAGAATGGCTCACAAACTAGTGAACCAGATTGAAGAAAGAATTAAAGAACAGACTGCTGAAGAGGCCAATGTGAAGCAAGTCAAAAGAAAGTGGGAGGAAAACGGTGATAAGAATCACCAATACAACAACAACAGCAATTACAACAATAATCGCAACAATTATCCCAACAATCGCAACATCAATCGCAACTACAACAAACGGCCCAACAACAACAACAACAACAACAACAGCAACAGCAACTACAACAATCATCCCAACAACAATAATAACCGCAACAACAAAAACAATCAGAAGCAGCTATGCCAAAGGTGTGAAAAGTATCACTCGGGGTTCTGTACCAAATTTTGCAACAAGTGTAAAAGAAATGGTCATAGCGCGGCGAAGTGTGAGGTCTACGGACCAGGGGTTAATAGAACGAAAGGAACAAATGGTGTCGGAACGAGTAATGGCGGAGCAAGTAGTGTCGGAGCAAGTTGTGCCAATGTAGTTTGTTATAAATGTGGAAAACCAGGCCACATTATTAGAAATTGCCCGAACCAGGAGAACACGAATGGACAAGGCCGTGGAAGAGTTTTCAATATTAATGCGGTAGAGGCACAGGAAGACCCGGAGCTTGTTACGGGTACGTTTCTTATTGACAATAAATCTGCTTACGTTTTATTTGATTCGGGTGCGGATAGAAGCTATATGAGTAGAGATTTTTGTGCTAAATTAAGTTGTCCATTGACGCCTTTGGATAGTAAATTTTTACTCGAATTAGCAAATGGTAAATTAATTTCAGCAGATAATATATGTCGGAATCGAGAAATTAAACTGGTTAGCGAAACATTTAAGATTGATTTGATACCAGTAGAGTTAGGGAGTTTTGATGTGATAATCGGTATGGACTGGTTGAAAGAAGTGAAAGCAGAGATCGTTTGTTACAAAAATGCAATTCGCATTATACGAGAAAAAGGAAAACCCTTAATGGTGTACGGAGAAAAGGGCAACACGAAGCTACATCTTATTAGTAATTTGAAGGCACAAAAACTAATAAGAAAAGGTTGCTATGCTGTTCTAGCACACGTCGAGAAAGTACAAACTGAAGAAAAGAGCATCAATGATGTTCCCATTGCAAAAGAATTTCTCGATGTATTTCCGAAAGAATTACCGGGATTACCCCCACATCGATCCGTTGAATTTCAAATAGATCTTGTACCAGGAGCTGCACCAATAGCTCGTGCTCCTTACAGACTCGCACCCAGCGAGATGAAAGAACTGCAAAGCCAATTACAAGAACTTTTAGAGCGTGGTTTCATTCGACCAAGCACATCACCGTGGGGAGCTCCTGTTTTGTTTGTCAAGAAGAAAGATGGTACATTCAGGTTGTGTATCGACTACCGAGAGTTGAACAAACTTACCATCAAGAACCGCTACCCACTACCGAGAATCGACGAATTATTTGATCAACTACAAGGCTCGTCTGTTTATTCAAAGATTGACTTACGTTCCGGGTATCATCAAATGCGGGTGAAAGAAGATGATATTCCAAAGACTGCTTTCAGAACACGTTACGGTCATTACGAGTTTATGGTCATGCCGTTTGGTTTAACTAATGCACCAGCTGTGTTCATGGACCTTATGAACCGAGTGTGTGGACCATACCTTGACAAGTTTGTCATTGTTTTCATTGATGACATACTTATTTACTCAAAGAATGACCAAGAACACGGTGAACATTTGAGAAAGGTGTTAGAAGTATTGAGGAAGGAAGAATTGTACGCTAAGTTTTCAAAGTGTGCATTTTGGTTGGAAGAAGTTCAATTCCTCGGTCACATAGTGAACAAAGAAGGTATTAAGGTGGATCCGGCAAAGATAGAAACTGTTGAAAAGTGGGAAACCCCAAAAAACTCCGAAACACATACGCCAGTTTTTAGGACTAGCTGGTTACTACAGAAGGTTCATCCAAGACTTTTCCAGAATAGCAAAACCCTTGACTGCATTAACGCATAAAGGGAAGAAATTTGAATGGAATGATGAACAAGAGAAAGCGTTTCAGTTATTGAAGAAAAAGCTAACTACGGCACCTATATTGTCATTGCCTGAAGGGAATGATGATTTTGTGATTTATTGTGACGCATCAAAGCAAGGTCTCGGTTGTGTATTAATGCAACGAATGAAGGTGATTGCTTATGCGTCTAGACAATTGAAGATTCACGAACAAAATTATACGACGCATGATTTGGAATTAGGCGCGGTTGTTTTTGCATTAAAGACTTGGAGGCACTACTTATATGGGGTCAAAAGTATTATATATACCGACCACAAAAGTCTTCAACACATATTTAATCAGAAACAACTGAATATGAGGCAACGTAGGTGGATTGAATTATTGAATGATTACGACTTTGAGATTCGTTACCACCCGGGGAAGGCAAATGTGGTAGCCGATGCCTTGAGCAGGAAGGACAGAGAACCCATTCGAGTAAAATCTATGAATATAATGATTCATAATAACCTTACTACTCAAATAAAGGAGGCGCAACAAGGAGTTTTAAAAGAGGGAAATTTAAAGGATGAAATACCCAAAGGATCGGAGAAGCATCTTAATATTCGGGAAGACGGAACCCGGTATAGGGCTGAAAGGATTTGGGTACCAAAATTTGGAGATATGAGAGAAATGGTACTTAGAGAAGCTCATAAAACCAGATACTCAATACATCCTGGAACGGGGAAGATGTACAAGGATCTCAAGAAATATTTTTGGTGGCCGGGTATGAAAACTGATGTTGCTAAATACGTAGGAGAATGTTTGACGTGTTCTAAGGTCAAAGCTGAGCATCAGAAACCATCAGGTCTACTTCAACAACCCGAAATCCTGGAATGGAAATGGGAAAACATTACCATGGATTTCATCACTAAATTACCAAGGACTGCAAGTGGTTTTGATACTATTTGGGTAATAGTTGATCGTCTCACCAAATCAGCACACTTCCTGCCAATAAGAGAAGATGACAAGATGGAGAAGTTAGCACGACTGTATTTGAAGGAAGTCGTCTCCAGACATGGAATACCAATCTCTATTATCTCTGATAGGGATGGCAGATTTATTTCAAGATTCTGTCAGACATTACAGCAAGCATTAGGAACTCGTCTAGACATGAGTACTGCCTATCATCCACAAACTGATGGGCAGAGCGAAAGGACGATACAAACGCTTGAAGACATGCTACGAGCATGTGTTATTGATTTCGGAAACAGTTGGGATCGACATCTACCGTTAGCAGAATTTTCCTACAACAACAGCTACCATTCAAGCATTGAGATGGCGCCGTTTGAAGCACTTTATGGTAGAAAGTGCAGGTCTCCGATTTGTTGGAGTGAGGTGGGGGATAGACAGATTACGGGTCCGGAGATTATACAAGAAACTACCGAGAAGATCATCCAAATTCAACAACGGTTGAAAACCGCCCAAAGTCGACAAAAGAGCTACGCTGACATTAAAAGAAAAGATATAGAATTTGAAATTGGAGAGATGGTCATGCTTAAAGTTTCACCTTGGAAAGGCGTTGTTCGATTTGGTAAACGAGGGAAATTAAATCCAAGGTATATTGGACCATTCAAGATTATTGATCGTGTCGGACCAGTAGCTTACCGACTTGAGTTACCTCAACAACTCGCGACTGTACATAACACTTTCCACGTCTCGAATTTGAAGAAATGTTTTGCTAAAGAAGATCTCACTATTCCGTTAGATGAAATCCAAATCAACGAAAAACTCCAATTCATCGAAGAACCCGTCGAAATAATGGATCGTGAGGTTAAAAGACTTAAGCAAAACAAGATACCAATTGTTAAGGTTCGATGGAATGCTCGTAGAGGACCCGAGTTCACATGGGAGCGTGAAGATCAGATGAAGAAGAAATACCCGCATCTATTTCCAGAAGATTCGTCAACACCTTCAACAGCTTAAAATTTCGGGACGAAATTTATTTAACGGGTAGGTACTGTAGTGACCCGAACTTTTCCATGTTTATATATATTAATTGAGATTGATGTTTACTTGATTAAATGTTTCCAACATGTTAAGCAATCAAACTTGTTAAGACTTGATTAATTGAAATAGGTTTCATATAGACAATTGACCACCCAAGTTGACCGGTGATTCACGAACGTTAAAACTTGTAAAAAAACTATATGATGACATATATATGGTTATATATATAGTTAACATGATATTATGATAAGTAAACATATCATTAATTATATTAATAATGAACTACATATGTAAAAACAAGACTACTAACTTAATGATTTTGAAACGAGACATATATGTAACGTTTATCGTTGTAACGACATTTAATGTATATATATCATATTAAGAGATATTCGTACATCATAATATCATGATAATATAATAATTTAAAATCTCTTTTGTTATTATAAACATTGGGTTAACAACATTTAACAAGATCGTTAACCTAAAGGTTTCAAAACAACACTTACATGTAACGACTAACGATGACTTAACGACTCAGTTAAAATGTATATACATGTAGTGTTTTAATATGTATTTATACACTTTTGAAAGACTTCAATACACTTATCAAAATACTTCTACTTAACAAAAATGCTTACAATTACATTCTCGTTCAGTTTCATCAACAATTCTACTCGTATGCACCCGTATTCGTACTCGTACAATACACAGCTTTTAGATGTATGTACTATTGGTATATACACTCCAATGATCAGCTCTTAGCAGCCCATGTGAGTCACCTAACACATGTGGGAACCATCATTTGGCAACTAGCATGAAATATCTCATAAGATTACAAAAATATGAGTAATCATTCATGACTTATTTACATGAAAACAAAATTACATATCCTTTATATCTAATCCATACACCAACGACCAAAAACACCTACAAACACTTTCATTCTTCAATTTTCTTCATCTAATTGAACTCTCTCAAGTTCTATCTTCAAGTTCTAAGTGTTCTTCATAAATTCCAAAAGTTCTAGTTTCATAAAATCAAGAATACTTTCAAGTTTGCTAGCTCACTTCCAATCTTGTAAGGTGATCATCCAACCTCAAGAAATCTTTGTTTCTTACAGTAGGTTATCATTCTAATACAAGGTAATAATCATATTCAAACTTTGGTTCAATTTCTATAACTATAACAATCTTATTTCAAGTGATGATCTTACTTGAACTTGTTTTCGTGTCATGATTTTGCTTCAAGAACTTTGAGCCATCCAAGGATCCATTGAAGCTAGATCCATTTTTCTCTTTTCCAGTAGGTTCATCCAAGGAACTTAAGGTAGTAATGATGTTCATAACATCATTCGATTCATACATATAAAGCTATCTTATTCGAAGGTTTAAACTTGTAATCACTAGAACATAGTTTAGTTAATTCTAAACTTGTTCGCAAACAAAAGTTAATCCTTCTAACTTGACTTTTAAAATCAACTAAACACATGTTCTATATCTATATGATATGCTAACTTAATGATTTAAAACCTGGAAACACGAAAAACACCGTAAAACCGGATTTACGCCGTCGTAGTAACACCGCGGGCTGTTTTGGGTTAGATAATTAAAAACAATGATAAACTTTGATTTAAAAGTTGTTATTCTGAGAAAATGATTTTTATTATGAACATGAAACTATATCCAAAAATTATGGTTAAACTCAAAGTGGAAGTATGTTTTCTAAAATGGTCATCTAGACGTCGTTCTTTCGACTGAAATGACTACCTTTACAAAAACAACTTGTAACTTATTTTTCCGACTAGAAACCTATACTTTTTTTGTTTAGATTCATAAAATAGAGTTCAATATGAAACCATAGCAATTTGATTCACTCAAAACGGATTTAAAATGAAGAAGTTATGGGTAAAACAAGATTGGATAATTTTTCTCATTTTAGCTACGTGAAAATTGGTAACAAATCTATTCCAACCATAACTTAATCAACTTGTATTATATATTATGTAATCTTGAGATACCATAGACATGTATACAATGTTTCGACCTATCATGTCGACACATCTATATATATTTCGGAACAACCATAGACACTCTATATGTGAATGTTGGAGTTAGCTATACAGGGTTGAGGTTGATTCCAAAATATATATAGTTTGAGTTGTGATCAATACTGAGATACGTATACACTGGGTCGTGGATTGATTCAAGATAATATTTATCGATTTATTTCTGTACATCTAACTGTGGACAACTAGTTGTAGGTTACTAACGAGGACAGCTGACTTAATAAACTTAAAACATCAAAATATATTAAAAGTGTTGTAAATATATTTTGAACATACTTTGATATATATGTATATATTGTTATAGGTTCGTGAATCAACCAGTGGCCAAGTCTTACTTCCCGACGAAGTAAAAATCTGTGAAAGTGAGTTATAGTCCCACTTTTAAAATCTAATATTTTTGGGATGAGAATACATGCAGGTTTTATAAATGATTTACAAAATAGACACAAGTACGTGAAACTACATTCTATGGTTGAATTATCGAAATCGAATATGCCCCTTTTTATTAAGTCTGGTAATCTAAGAATTAGGGAACAGACACCCTAATTGACGCGAATCCTAAAGATAGATCTATTGGGCCTAACAAACCCCATCCAAAGTACCGGATGCTTTAGTACTTCGAAATTTATATCATATCCGAAGGGTGTCCCGGAATGATGGGGATATTCTTATATATGCATCTTGTTATTGTCGGTTACCAGGTGTTCACCATATGAATGATTTTTATCTCTATGTATGGGATGTGTATTGAAATATGAAATCTTGTGGTCTATTGTTACGATTTGATATATATAGGTTAAACCTATAACTCACCAACATTTTTGTTGACGTTTTAAGCATGTTTATTCTCAGGTGATTATTAAGAGCTTCCGCTGTCGCATACTTAAATAAGGACAAGATTTGGAGTCCATGCTTGTATGATATTGTGTAAAAACTGCATTCAAGAAACTTATTTTGTTGTAACATATTTGTATTGTAAACCATTATGTAATGGTCGTGTGTAAACAGGATATTTTAGATTATCATTATTTGATAATCTATGTAAAGCTTTTTAAACCTTTATTGATGAAATAAAGGTTATGATTTGTTTAAAAATGAATGCAGTCTTTGAAAAACGTCTCATATAGAGGTCAAAACCTCGCAACGAAATCAATTAATATGGAACGTTTTTAATCAATAAGAACGGGACATTTCAAAAACTTCTCTTTTTCTGCGCTTTGCCAGCACACTTCATCATTATCATCCAGCTTTTATCGTTTAAAGTCGTTTATAGTTTTTGCTACTTCATCAGCAATTTTTTCATTTTCGGAGAACCAATTCGTAGTTCGTAGTGTTTTTCAGAAACTTCACATTCAAATTAAGTCCAGAAGATAGACGTTATATATACACATATAACTGTTGGCGTAGACATGCTGCGAGATTTCAAAATACTGATTACTAATTCTCAATGATTCGTATGGCAATTCTCATTACAAGATGCGAATGAGTAAATGATGGGGTTTCAATGAATAATTATAATGACTTTTTGGAGAGGCTAAAGTCAAAGGGTAATGAAATTGTTGGTACATCTGCTAATAATGTAGTGGAATGTAAAATGTTCCCTGGTAACGATGGTGTATATCTCAAGGTTATAATAAAGTTAGTCTGACTGAAAAGTCGAAGTTGACTTGCTGGAGCTGTGACAAAACTGGCTACTTTGAATAGGAGTCGCAAAGTTATTTTTGCTAATAAATGCCAAAGAATCTGACGCGGATACCTTGTTTAAACTTTTACTTTGGTTTCAAGAGTTTTTCGGGTATATAACTGTGGGTAACATGTGGTTGGATCATCATCTCGATTGCTCATCATTCGAAGTGTCTTCAGAAATTTTCGAAGGGTTTGAACACATATTGTAATTGTTAACATACATTTGATGTTCTAACATAGTTTTGAAGTCAAAATATAGCTTGTGAAAGATGTAAGGATTTAAGAGTGATGATTTTGGTCATATCTCAAGTTGAATTTTGAGATTTCAAAATCAGAATGTATATTGTTGTGAAAGTAGGGAGTATAATGGATGATTTGCTGAATCAGATTCGAAGAATGTAACATATTAATTGTGAATTTATATATCTCTCGGGTATTACCTACTCGTTAAAAAAAAATTCACAATTAATATTTTGTACAAAAGAATTTTATTACAGTCTTTATGAAAATATATATATGTATATTTTTTTTCCTCAGATGTAACATATATTTAATGAGTTAATGTTAAATTAAACTCATTTGATTTACGGTTGAAACTAGAATTGAATAATCCCTAAAGGCTTTAAAAAGTACATAACTTTTACGCAGTATTTTTTTAATGACATTGAAATTATGAATCAATACTTCGTTATTTGTTGATGTATGATGTTCGGTTCGTGGAATTCTTGTGAATTTTGCAAAGTTCGAATGATGTTATCTGAAAAGTTCCGGGTACATCGATGATGAAAGTGTAAAATCAAATATATACTTGATTTATTATGAATTGGAATTTGTTGAATTGCGACAGAGATTGTAGTTAACGCTGGTTAAGTTGCGGCCGAAGGACGTACATTATTGCATATTTGTAATATGAATTAACCGAGTAGTTAAGATTCACACACAATAGCTTAGCACGGAAAGATTTATTTCAATATATATATATATATATATATATATATATATATATATATATATATATATATATATATATATATATATATATATATATATAATATACATATAATTTCTTCAGAGGGAATGAGTTAATTCTTCATAACGCGTTGATACAATATACACGTTATTGATTCGTAATGATATCCACAGTGATTCTTGAACTGACGGAGTTTGTGATGTTATCGGTGTTGTTGATTCGGATGTTGACTGTACTGACGATGCTGGTAACGCTGACGGTACTGTTGATGCTGTTGGTAAAGCAAGTTTAGCTTGTTAATCACACACCATTTTTGTCAGGGTTTCTACTCTTCCTTCTATCATTTTGGTTCGCTTAACTGATTTATGGTTAGGGCTAGATTAGATAATCTCTAAGACTTTAGAGATTACATAATCGCCGCGAAATGTTTCTCCAATGAAGTTATGAATTAATACTTCGTCAGTTATTGTTGTTGGTACTCCTTGGTATCTATGGTGCGTATGACGTTGATGCTCGTGGGACAGATTGTGAAGTTGAGGTTTACGACGCGGTTGTGGTTGGAGGTGGTAATGGTACTGTTGGCGTTGATGATGGTGGTATTGGTTATGCTGCTGATGCTGCTACTGGCGTTTGTAATCTCTGCACCATATTCTCCAAAGCCACTACCCGAGCGCGAAGCTCGTTGACTTCTTCTATTACATCGGGGTGATTGTCGGTTCGGACGAGCGAATAAATAAAATCTAAAATTTGATGTAATATATAATCGTGACGAGATACTCTGGAAATGAGCGAGAAAATGGTGTTTTGGACAGGTTCGCCGGTAAGTGCTTCAGGTTCTTCGTCAAGAGGGCAATGTGGTGGATGGAAGGGATCACCTTCTTCTTGTCCCCAATGATTGAGGAGGCTACGAACCCATCCCCAATTCATCCAGAATAGGTGATGACTGATTGGTTGATCTATTCCGGTCACACTGCTTTCGGAGCTTGAATGGGATTCCATTTCGAAATCTGAGTGACTTGAACTGATGACGAATTCCATTTCGTACGATTGGATAAAGGATTTTTTTTCGATATGAAATGATTTTGGCTAACGGATGGTATTCTAATTACATAGAATATATATATATATATATATATATATATATATATATATATAGATCAAAAGATTTCGTAGATTACGGAGGACTTTGCGGGATATGTCAGGCAAAGTTTAAAGTAACAGATACGATAAGATATGATTTAGCAGATATGCTAAGATATGAATTTTTGTCTATACACTATTCATGCAATCAATGCAGCAAGAAGTGTCTTAGACTAAAAATGATAAGCAAGTAATTTCCTGAGGATGATAAGTAGTTAATTTTTGACACAAAATGATAAGCAAAACTTTTGACATGCAGACACGGTCGAAGTCCAGACTCACTAATGCATCCTATCGACTTATCAGTTAGACACACTAATGCAGACCTGGTTCGCTAAGACCACCGCTCTGATACCAACTGAAAGGACCCGTTCATATACATTATAAACGATTCACAATAGTTAATTACATTGCGAGGTATTTGACCTCTATATGATACATTTTACATGAAATGTCCCGTTCTTATTGATTAAAAACGTTCCATATTAATTGATTTCGTTGCGAGGTTTTGACCTCTATATGAGACGTTTTTCAAAGACTGCATTCATTTTAAAAAAAACCATAACCTTTATTTCATCAATAAAGGTTTAAAAAGCTTTACGTAGATTATCAAATAATGATAATCTAAAATATCCTGTTTACACACGACCATTACATAATGGTTTACAATACAAATATGTTACAACAAAATAAGTTTCTTGAATGCAGTTTTTACACAATATCATACAAGCATGGACTCCAAATCTCGTCCTTATTTAAGTATGCGATAGCGGAAGCTCTTAATAATCACCTGAGAATAAACATGCTTAAAACGTCAACAAAAAATGTTGGTGAGTTATAGGTTTAACCTATATATATCAAATCATAATAATAGACCACAAGATTTCATATTTCAATACACATCCCATACATAGAGATAAAAATCATTCATATGGTGAACACCTGGTAACCGACATTAACAAGATGCATATATAAGAATATCCCTATCATTTCGGGACACCCTTCGGATATGATATAAATTTCGAAGTACTAAAGCATCCGGTACTTTGGATGGGTTTGTTAGGCCCAATAGATCTATCTTTAGAATTCGCGTCAATTAGGGTGCCTGTTCCCTAATTCTTAGATTACCAGACTTAATAAAAAGGGGTATATTCGATTTCGATAATTCAACCATAGAATGTAGTTTCACGTACTTGTGTCTATTTTGTAAATCATTTATAAAACCTGCATGTATTCTCATCCCAAAAATATTAGATTTTAAAAGTGGGACTATAACTCACTTTCACAGATTTTTACTTCGTCGGGAAGTAAGACTTGGCCACTGGTTGATTCACGAACCTATAACAATATATACATATATATCAAAGTATGTTCAAAATATATTTACAACACTTTTAATATATTTTGATGTTTTAAGTTTATTAAGTCAGCTGTCCTCGTTAGTAACCAACAACTAGTTGTCCACAGTTAGATGTACAGAAATAAATCGATAAATATTATCTTGAATCAATCCACGACCCAGTGTATACGTATCTCAGTATTGATCACAACTCAAAATATATATATTTTGGAATCAACCTCAACCCTGTATAGCTAACTCCAACATTCACATATAGAGTGTCTACGGTTGTTCCGAAATATATATAGATGTGTCGACATGATAGGTTGAAACATTGTATACGTGTCTATGGTATCTCAAGATTACATAATATACAATACAAGTTGATTAAGTTATGGTTGGAATAGATTTGTTACCAATTTTCACGTAGCTAAAATGAGAAAAATTATCCAATCTTGTTTTACCCATAACTTCTTCATTTTAAATCCGTTTTGAGTGAATCAAATTGCTATGGTTTCATATTGAACTCTATTTTATGAATCTAAACAAAAAAAGTATAGGTTTATAGTTAGAAAAATAAGTTACAAGTCGTTTTTGTAAAGGTAGTCATTTCAGTCGAAAGAACGACGTCTAGATGACCATTTTAGAAAACATACTTTCACTTTGAGTTTAACCATAATTTTTGGATATAGTTTCATGTTCATAATAAAAATCATTTTCCCAGAATAACAACTTTTAAATCAAAGTTTATCATAGTTTTTAATTAACTAACCCAAAACAGCCCGCGGTGTTACTATGACGGCGTAAATCCGATTTTACGGTGTTTTTCGTGTTTCCGGGTTTTAAATCATTAAGTTAGAATATCATATAGATATAGAACATGTGTTTAGTTGATTTTAAAAGTCAAGTTAGAAGGATTAACTTTTATTTGCGAACAAGTTTAGAATTAACTAAACTATGTTCTAGTGATTACAAGTTTAAACCTTCGAATAAGATAGCTTTATATGTATGAATCGAATGATGTTATGAACATCATTACTATCTCAAGTTCCTTGGATAAACCTACTGGAAATGAGAAAAATGGATCTAGCTTCAAAGGATCCTTGGATGGCTTGAAAGTTCTTGAAGCAGAATCATGACACGAAAACAATTTCAAGTAAGATTTCCACTCGAAATAACATTGTTATAGTTATAGAAATTGAATTAAAGTTTGAATATGATTATTACCTTGTATTAGAAAGATAACCTACTGTAAGTAACAAAGGTTTCTTGATCTTGGATGATTACTTGGAATGGATTTAGAAAACTTGGAAGTAAACTAACCCAAAACAGCCCGAGGTGTTACTACGACGGCGTAAATCCGGTTTTACGGTGTTTTTCATGTTTCCAGGTTTTAAATCATTAAGTTAGCATATCATATAGATATAGAACATGTGTTTAGTTGATTTTAAAAGTCAAGTTAGAAGGATTAACTTTTGTTTGCGAACAAGTTTAGAATTAACTAAACTATGTTCTAGTGATTACAAGTTTAAACCTTCGAATAAGATAGCTTTATATGTATGAATCGAATGATGTTATGAACATCATTACTACCTTAAGTTCCTTGGATAAACCTACTGGAAAAGAGAAAAATGGATCTAGCTTCAACGGATCCTTGGATGGCTCGAAGTTCTTGAAGCAGAATCATGACACGAAAACAAGTTCAAGTAAGATCATCACTTGAAATAAGATTGTTATAGTTATAGAAATTGAACCAAAGTTTGAATATGATTATTACCTTGTATTAGAATGATAACCTACTGTAAGAAACAAAGATTTCTTGAGGTTGGATGATCACCTTACAAGATTGGAAGTGAGCTAGCAAACTTGAAAGTATTCTTGATTTTATGTAACTAGAACTTGTAGAATATATGAAGAACACTTAGAACTTGAAGATAGAACTTGAGAGAGATCAATTAGATGAAGAAAATTGAAGAATGAAAGTGTTTGTAGGTGTTTTTGGTCGTTGGTGTATGGATTAGATATAAAGGATATGTAATTTTGTTTTCATGTAAATAAGTCATGAATGATTACTCATATTTTTGTAATTTTATGAGATATTTTATGCTAGTTGCCAAATGATGGTTCCCACATGTGTTAGGTGACTCACATGGGCTGCTAAGAGCTGATTATTGGAGTGTATATACCAATAGTACATACATCTAAAAGCTGTGTATTGTACGAGTACGAATACGGGTGCATACGAGTAGAATTGTTGATGAAACTGAACGAGGATGTAATTGTAAGCATTTTTGTTAAGTAGAAGTATTTTGATAAGTGTATTGAAGTCTTTCAAAAGTGTATAAATACATATTAAAACACTACATGTATATACATTTTAACTGAGTCGTTAAGTCATCGTTAGTCGTTACATGTAAGTGTTGTTTTGAAACATTTAGGTTAACGATCTTGTTAAATGTTGTTAACCCAATGTTTATAATATCAAATGAGATTTTAAATTATTATATTATCATGATATTATCATGTATGAATATCTCTTAATATGATATATATATACATTAAATGTCTTTACAACGATAATCGTTACATATATGTCTCGTTTAAAAATCATTAAGTTAGTAGTCTTGTTTTTACATATGTAGTTCATTGTTAATATACTTAATGATATGTTTACTTATCATAGTATCATGTTAACTATATATATATATATATATATATATCCATATATATGTCATCATATACTTTTTACAAGTTTTAACGTTCGTGAATCACCGGTCAACTTGGGTGGTCAATTGTCTATATGAAACATATTTCAATTAATCAAGTCTTAACAAGTTTGATTGCTTAACATGTTGGAAACATTAAATCATGTAAATATCAATCTCAATTAATATATATAAACATGGAAAAGTTCGGGTCACTACAGTACCTACCCGTTAAATAAATTTCGTCCCGAAATTTTAAAAAGTTGAAGGTGTTGACGAATCTTCGAGAAATAGATGCAGGTATTTCTTCTTCATCTGATCTTCACACTCCCAGGTGAACTCGGGTCCTCTACGAGCATTCCATCGAACCTTTACAATTGGTATCTTGTTTTGCTTAAGTCTTTTAACCTCACGATCCATTATTTCGACGGGTTCTTCGATGAATTGAAGTTTTTCGTTGATTTGGATTTCATCTAACGGAATAGTGAGATCTTCTTTAGCAAAACATTTCTTCAAATTCGAGACGTGGAAAGTGTTATGTACAGCCGCGAGTTGTTGAGGTAACTCAAGTCGGTAAGCTACTGGTCCGACACGATCAATAATCTTGAATGGTCCAATATACCTTGGATTTAATTTCCCTCGTTTACCAAATCGAACAACGCCTTTCCAAGGTGCAACTTTAAGCATGACCATCTCTCCAATTTCAAATTCAATATCTTTTCTTTTAATGTCAGCGTAGCTCTTTTGTCGACTTTGGGCGGTTTTCAACCGTTGTTGAATTTGGATGATCTTCTCGGTAGTTTCTTGTATAATCTCCGGACCCGTAATCTGTCTATCCCCCACTTCACTCCAACAAATCGGAGACCTGCACTTTCTACCATAAAGTGCTTCAAACGGCGCCATCTCAATGCTTGAATGGTAGCTGTTGTTGTAAGAAAATTCTGCTAACGGTAGATGTCGATCCCAACTGTTTCCGAAATCAATAACACATGCTCATAGCATGTCTTCAAGCGTTTGTATCGTCCTTTCGCTCTGCCCATCAGTTTGTGGATGATAGGCAGTACTCATGTCTAGACGAGTTCCTAATGCTTGCTGTAATGTCTGCCAGAATCTTGAAATAAATCTGCCATCCCTATCAGAGATAATAGAGATTGGTATTCCATGTCTGGAGACGACTTCCTTCAAATACAGTCGTGCTAACTTCTCCATCTTGTCATCTTCTCTTATTGGCAGGAAGTGTGCTGATTTGGTGAGACGATCAACTATTACCCAAATAGTATCAAAACCACTTGCAGTCCTTGGTAATTTAGTGATGAAATCCATGGTAATGTTTTCCCATTTCCATTCCGGGATTTCGGGTTGTTGAAGTAGACCTGATGGTTTCTGATGCTCAGCTTTGACCTTAGAACATGTCAAACATTCTCCTACGTATTTAGCAACATCGGCTTTCATACCCGGCCACCAAAAATGTTTCTTGAGATCCTTGTACATCTTCCCCGTTCCAGGATGTATTGAGTATCAGGTTTTATGAGCTTCTCTAAGTACCATTTCTCTCATATCTCCAAATTTTGGTACCCAAATCCTTTCAGCCCTATACCGGGTTCCGTCTTCCCGAATATTAAGATGCTTCTCCGATCCTTTGGGTATTTCATCCTTTAAATTTCCCTCTTTTAAAACTCCTTGTTGCGCCTCCTTTATTTGAGTAGTAAGGTTATTATGAATCATTATATTCATAGATTTTACTCGAATGGGTTCTCTGTCCTTCCTGCTCAAGGCATCGGCTACCACATTTGCCTTCCCCGGGTGGTAACGAATCTCAAAGTCGTAATCATTCAATAATTCAATCCACCTACGCTGCCTCATATTCAGTTGTTTCTGATTAAATATGTGTTGAAGACTTTTGTGGTCGGTATATATAATACTTTTGACCCTATATAAGTAGTGCCTCCAAGTCTTTAATGCAAAAACAACCGCTCCTAATTCCAAATCATGCGTCGTATAATTTTGTTCGTGAATCTTCAATTGTGTAGACGCATAAGCAATCACCTTCGTTCGTTGCATTAATACACAACCGAGACCTTGCTTTGATGCGTCACAATAAATCACAAAATCATCATTCCCTTCAGGCAATGACAATATAGGTGCCGTAGTTAGCTTTTTCTTCAATAACTGAAACGCTTTCTCTTGTTCATCATTCCATTCAAATTTCTTCCCTTTATGCGTTAATGCAGTCAAGGGTTTTGCTATTCTGGAAAAGTCTTGGATGAACCTTCTGTAGTAACCAGCTAGTCTTAAAAACTGGCGTATGTGTTTCGGAGTTTTCGGGGTTTCCCACTTTTCAACAGTTTCTATCTTTGCCGGATCCACCTTAATACCTTCTTTGTTCACTATGTGACCGAGGAATTGAACTTCTTCCAACTAAAATGCACACTTTGAAAACTTAGCGTACAATTCTTCCTTCCTCAATACTTCTAACACCTTTCTCAAATGTTCACCGTGTTCTTGGTCATTCTTTGAGTAAATAAGTATGTCATCAATGAAAACAATGACAAACTTGTCAAGGTATGGTCCACACACTCGGTTCATAAGGTCCATGAACATAGCTGGTCCATTAGTTAAACCAAACGGCATGACCATAAATTCGTAATGACCGTAACGTGTTCTGAAAGCAGTCTTTGGAATATCATCTTCTTTCACCCGCATTTGATGATACCCGGAACGTAAGTCAATCTTTGAATAAACAGACGAGCCTTGTAGTTGATCAAATAAGTCGTCGATTCTCGGTAGTGGGTAGCGGTTCTTGATGGTAAGTTTGTTCAACTCTCGGTAGTCGATACACAACCTGAATGTACCATCTTTCTTCTTGACAAACAAAACAGGAGCTCCCCACGGTGATGTGCTTGGTCGAATGAAACCATGCTCTAAAAGTTCTTGTAATTGGCTTTGCAGTTCTTTCATCTTGCTGGGTGCGAGTCTGTAAGGAGCACGAGCTATTGGTGCAGCTCCTGGTACAAGATCTATTTGAAATTCAACGGATCGATGTGGGGGTAATCCCGGTAATTCTTTCGGAAATACATCGGGAAATTCTTTTGCGACGGGAACATCATTGATGCTCTTTTCTTCAGTTTGTACTTTCTCGACGTGTGCTAGAACAGCATAGCAACCTTTTCTTATTAGCTTTTGTGCCTTCAAATTACTAATAAGATGTAGCTTCGTGTTGCCCTTTTCTCCGTACACCATTAAGGGTTTTCCTTTTTCTCGTATAATGCGAATTGCATTTTTGTAACAAACGATCTCTGCTTTCACTTCTTTCAACCAGTCCATACCGATTATCACCTCAAAACTCCCTAACTCTACTGGTATCAAATCAATCTTAAATGTTTCGCTAACCAGTTTAATTTCTCGATTCCTACATATATTATCTGCTGAAATTAATTTACCATTTGCTAATTCGAGTAAAAATTTACTATCCAAAGGCGTCAATGGACAACTTAATTTAGCACAAAAATCTCTACTCATATAGCTTCTATCCGCACTCGAATCAAATAAAACGTAAGCAGATTTATTGTCAATAAGAAACGTACCCGTAACAAGCTCCGGGTCTTCCTGTGCCTCTGCCGCATTAATATTGAAAACTCTTCCGCGGCCTTGTCCATTCGTGTTCTCCTGGTTCGGGCAATTTCTAATAATATGGCCCGGTTTTCCACATTTATAACAAACTACATTGGCATAACTTGCTCCGACGCTACTTGCTCCGCCATTACTCGTTCCGACACCATTTGTTCCTTTCGTTCTATTAACCCCTGGTCCGTAGACCTCACACTTCGCCGCGCTATGACCATTTCTTTTACACTTGTTGCAAAATTTGGTGCAGAACCCCGAGTGATACTTTTCACACCTTTGGCATAGCTGCTTCTTATTGTTGTTGTTGTTGCGGTTATTATTGTTGTTGGGATGATTGTTGTAGTTGCTGTTGTTATTGTTGTTGTTGTTGTTGTTGTTGGGCCGTTTGTTGTAGTTGCGATTGATGTTGCGATTGTTGGGATAATTGTTGCGATTATTGTTGTAATTGCTGTTGTTGTTGTATTAGTGATTCTTATCACCATTTTCCTCCCACTTTCTTTTGACTTGCTTCACATTGGCCCCTTCACCAGTCTGTTCTTTAATTCTTTCTTCAATCTGGTTCACTAGTTTATGAGCCATTCTACATGCCTGTTGTACGGAGGCAGGCTCGTGTGAACTTATATCTTCTTGGATTCTTTCCGGTAATCCTTTCACAAACGCGTCGATCTTCTCTTCCTCATCTTCGAATGCTCCCGAACACAATAGGCACAATTCTGTGAATCATCTTTCGTACGTGGTAATATCAAATCCTTGGGTTCGTAACCCTCTAAGTTCTGTCTTGAGCTTATTGACCTCGGTTCTGGGACGGTACTTCTCGTTCATCAAGTGCTTGAATGCTGACCACGGTAGTGCGTACGCATCGTCTTGTCCCACTTGCTCTAGATAGGTATTCCACCATGTTAACGCAGAACCTATGAAGGTATGCGTAGCGTACTTTACTTTGTCCTCTTCAGTACACTTACTTATGGCAAACACCGATTCGACCTTCTTGGTCCACCGTTTCAATCCGATCGGTCCTTCGGTTCCATCAAATTCCAAAGGTTTGCAGGCAGTGAATTCTTTGTAGGTGCATCCTACACGATTTCTTGTACTGCTAGATCCAAGGTTATTGTTGGTATGTAGCGCAGCCTGTACTGCGGCTATGTTTGAAGCTAGAAAAGTACGAAATTCCTCTTCATTCATATTCACGGTGTGTCGAGTAGTCGGTGCCATTTCCTTCAAAATAGTCAAATGGAACAAGTTAATCATACAGAATATTAAGAGTAGTTAATAGTATTTCGTAGCATAATATGAACTCATTTATAAAAGATTTTTCTTCATATTAGCGTTTTATAAGTTTAAATTCGGGTAGTGCCTACCCGTTAAGTTCATACTTAGTAGCTAATATACAATTCAACTACTACAATTCTATATGAAAAACTGATTATAATAATATTTCGCGTTCAAACTTTTACACAACATTTTACAAACTTACAATACCGCTTATTTTACATATAGCATGAAATATAGCACACAATAAATTTGATACAAGATGGTTGTGAAGATAATTCTAGCTAGTACACAAGTCGTTCAGCAAAGGCAATGAAGACACGTAATTCATACGTCCAGAAACAAGTCATGCATTCTGGTTTTACTAGGATTACTTCCCATCCTTGGTCTTGTGGAACATAACCGTTATGGCCGTTGATAAGACAGCGTGTTGTAACGTCATCAAAGGGACGAGGGTTACGTAATGCCCAACAGTCCCGTAACAATCTAAAAACCTCATTTCTTACCCCAATTACCGACTCCGTCACTTGTGGGAACGTTTTGTTTAATAGTTGTAGCCCGATGTTCTTGTTCTCACTTTGGTGAGAAGCGAACATTACTAATCCGTAAGCATAACATGCTTCTTTATGTTGCATGTTAGCCGCTTTTTCTAAATCACGAAGTCCAATATTCGGATATATTGAGTCAAGATAATTTCTTAACCCATTGCGTAAAATAGCATTTGGGTTCCCCGCAATATATGTGTCAAAGTAAACACATCGTAACTTATGGATTTCCCAATGTGATATCCCCCATCTTTCGAACGAAAGCCTTTTATAAACCAAGGCATTCTTGGAACGTTCTTCGAATGTCTTACAAACTGATCTCGCCTTAAATAGTTGTGCCGAAGAATTCTGACCGACTCTAGACAAGATTTCATCAATCATGTCTCCGGGTAGGTCTCTTAAAATATTGGGTTGTCTATCCATTTTGTGTTTTTATACTGTAAAATAGACAAGAGTTAGATTCATAAAAAAAATACTTATTAATACAAGCAATTTTTACATATATCATAAAGCATAAGCACACTATATTACATATATTACACCACACGAATACAACTATCTTATTCCGACTCGCTTGTTTCTTCTTCTTCGGTTTTGGTTCGTTTTGCCAAGTTTCTAGGGATATATGATGTTCCCCTAATACGAGCCGTCGTTTTCCACATTGGTTTAGAAAAACCTGGTGGTTTAGAGGTTCCCGGGTCATTGTTACAACTTAAGGACTTCGGGGGTTGACGATACATATAAAGTTCATCGGGGTTGGAATTAGATTTCACTATTTTTATGCCCTTTCCCTTATTATTTTCTTTTGCCTTTTTAAATTCAGTTGGGGTAATTTCTATAACATCATCGGAATTCTCGTCAAAATCCGATTCATCGGAGAATTGGTAATCCTCCCAATATTTTGCTTCCTTAGCGGAAACACCATTGACCATAATTAACCTTGGTCAGTTGGTTGAGGATTTTCTTTTACTTAACCGTTTTATTATTTCCCCCACCGGTTCTATTTCTTCATCCGGTTCCGATTCTTCTTCCGGTTCCGATTCTTCTTCTGGTTCCGACTCTTCTTCCGGTTCCTCTTCGGGAACTTGTGAATCAGTCCACGAATCATTCCAATTTACATTTGACTCTTCATTATTATTAGGTGAGTCAATGGGACTTGTTCTAGAGGTAGACATCTATCACATAATATCAAACGCGTTAAGAGATTAATATATCACATAATATTCACATGTTAAAAATATATAGTTTCCAACAAAATTTGTTAAGCAATCATTTTTCAAGTAAACACGGTCGAAGTCCAGACTCACTAATGCATCCTTACAAACTAGATAAGACATACTAATGCAAAATACTGGTTCTCTAAGACCAACGCTCGGATACCAACTGAAATGTCCCGTTCTTATTGATTAAAAACGTTCCATATTAATTGATTTCGTTGCGAGGTTTTGACCTCTATATGAGACGTTTTTCAAAGACTGCATTCATTTTAAAACAAACCATAACCTTTATTTCATCAATAAAGGTTTAAAAAGCTTTACGTAGATTATCAAATAATGATAATCTAAAATATCCTGTTTACACACGACCATTACATAATGGTTTACAATACAAATATGTTACAACAAAATAAGTTTCTTGAATGCAGTTTTTACACAATATTATACAAGCATGGACTCCAAATCTCGTCCTTATTTAAGTATGCGATAGCGGAACCTCTTAATATTCACCTGAGAATAAACATGCTTAAAACGTCAACAAAAAATGTTGGTGAGTTATAGGTTTAACCTATATATATCAAATCATAATAATAGACCACAAGATTTCATATTTCAATACACATCCCATACATAGAGATAAAAATCATTCATATGGTGAACACCTGGTAACCGACATTAACAAGATGCATATATAAGAATATCCCCATCATTCCGGGACACCCTTCGGATATGATATAAATTTCGAAGTACTAAAGCATCCGGTACTTTGGATGGGGTTTGTTAGGCCCAATAGATCTATCTTTAGGATTCGCGTCAATTAGGGTGCCTGTTCCCTAATTCTTAGATTACCAGACTTAATAAAAAGGGGCATATTCAATTTCGATAATTCAACCATAGAATGTAGTTTCACGTACTTGTGTCTATTTTGTAAATCATTTATAAAACCTGCATGTATTCTCATCCCAAAAATATTAGATTTTAAAAGTGGGACTATAACTCACTTTCACAGATTTTTACTTCGTCGGGAAGTAAGACTTGGCCACTGGTTGATTCACGAACCTATAACAATATATACATATATATCAAAGTATGTTCAAAATATATTTACAATACTTTTAATATATTTTGATGTTTTAAGTTTATTAAGTCAGCTGTCCTCGTTAGTAACCTACAACTAGTTGTCCACAGTTAGATGTACAGAAATAAATCGATAAATATTATCTTGAATCAATCCACGACCCAGTGTATACGTATCTCAATATTGATCACAACTCAAACTATATATATTTTGGAATCAACCTCAACCCTGTATAGCTAACTCCAACATTCACATATAGAGTGTCTATGGTTGTTCCGAAATATATATAGATGTGTCGACATGATAGGTCGAAACATTGTATACGTGTCTATGGTATCTCAAGATTACATAATATACAATACAAGTTGATTAAGTTATGGTTGGAATAGATTTGTTACCAATTTTCACGTAGCTAAAATGAGAAAAATTATCCAATCTTGTTTTACCCATAACTTCTTCATTTTAAATCCGTTTTGAGTGAATCAAATTGCTATGGTTTCATATTGAACTCTATTTTATGAATCTAAACAGAAAAAGTATAGGTTTATAGTCGGAAAAATAAGTTACAAGTCGTTTTTGTAAAGGTAGTCATTTCAGTCGAAAGAACGACGTCTAGATGACCATTTTAGAAAACATACTTCCACTTTGAGTTTAACCATAATTTTTGGATATAGTTTCATGTTCATAATAAAAATCATTTTCTCATAATAACAACTTTTAAATCAAAGTTTATCATAGTTTTTAATTAACTAACCCAAAACAGCCCGCGGTGTTACTACGACGGCGTAAATCCGGTTTTACGGTGTTTTTCGTGTTTCCAGGTTTTAAATCATTAAGTTAGCATATCATATAGATATAGAACATGTGTTTAGTTGATTTTAAAAGTCAAGTTAGAAGGATTAACTTTTGTTTGCGAACAAGTTTAGAATTAACTAAACTATGTTCTAGTGATTACAAGTTTAAACCTTCGAATAAGATAGCTTTATATGTATGAATCGAATGATGTTATGAACATCATTACTACCTTAAGTTCCTTGGATAAACCTACTGGAAAAGAGAAAAATGGATCTAGCTTCAACGGATCCTTGGATGGCTCGAAGTTCTTGAAGCAGAATCATGACACGAAAACAAGTTCAAGTAAGATCATCACTTGAAATAAGATTGTTATAGTTATAGAAATTGAACCAAAGTTTGAATATGATTATTACCTTGTATTAGAATGATAACCTACTGTAAGAAACAAAGATTTCTTGAGGTTGGATGATCACCTTACAAGATTGGAAGTGAGCTAGCAAACTTGAAAGTATTCTTGATTTTATGTAACTAGAACTTGTAGAATATATGAAGAACACTTAGAACTTGAAGATAGAACTTGAGAGAGATCAATTAGATGAAGAAAATTGAAGAATGAAAGTGTTTGTAGGTATTTTTGGTCGTTGGTGTATGGATTAGATATAAAGGATATGTAATTTTGTTTTCATGTAAATAAGTCATGAATGATTACTCATATTTTTGTAATTTTATGAGATATTTTATGCTAGTTGCCAAATAATGGTTCCCACATGTGTTAGGTGACTCACATGGGCTGCTAATAGCTGATAATTGGAGTGTATATACCAATAGTACATACATCTAAAAGCTGTGTATTGTACGAGTACGAATACGGGTGCATACGAGTAGAATTGTTGATGAAACTGAACGAGGATGTAATTGTAAGCATTTTTGTTAAGTAGAAGTATTTTGATAAGTGTATTGAAGTCTTTCAAAAGTGTATAAATACATATTAAAACACTACATGTATATACATTTTAACTGAGTCGTTAAGTCATCGTTAGTCGTTACATGTAAGTGTTGTTTTGAAACATTTAGGTTAACGATCTTGTTAAATATTGTTAACCCAATGTTTATAATATCAAATGAGATTTTAGATTATTATATTATCATGATATTATCATGTATGAATATCTCTTAATATGATATATATACATTAAATGTCTTTACAACGATAATCGTTACATATATGTCTCGTTTAAAAATCATTAAGTTAGTAGTCTTGTTTTTACATATGTAGTTCATTGTTAATATACTTAATGATATGTTTACTTATCATAGTATCATGTTAACTATATATATATATATCCATATATATGTCATCATATAGTTTTTACAAGTTTTAACGTTCGTGAATCACCGGTCAACTTGGGTGGTCAATTGTCTATATAAAACATATTTCAATTAATCAAGTCTTAACAAGTTTGATTGCTTAACATGTTGGAAACATTTAATCATGTAAATATCAATCTCAATTAATATATATAAACATGGAAAAGTTCGGGTCACTACATTACAAACATTGCATTCGTTTTTAAAAGACAAACTTTCTTTACATCGAAAATTGACAGGCATGCATACCATTTCATAATATCCACTATCCAACTATAAATTGATTTAATAATAATCTTTGATGAACTTAATGACTCGAATGCAACGTTCTTCGAAATATGCTATGAAAGACTCCAAGTAATATCTTTAAAATGAGCAAATGCACAGCGGAAGATTTCTTTAACACCTGAGAATAAACATGCTTTAAAGTGTCAACCAAAAGGTTGGTGAGTTCATTAGTTTATCACAATTATTTATTTCCATCATTTTAATAGACCACAAGAATTTCCTTTCCAGTTCTCATAAATATACGTCCCATGCATAGAGACAAAAATAATCATTCATATGGTGAACACCTGGTAACCGACATTAACTAGATACATATAAGAATATCCCCTATCATTCCGGGATCCTCCTTCGGACATGATATAAATTTCGAAGTACTAAAGCATCCGGTACTTTGGATGGGGTTTGTTAGGCCCAATAGATCTATCTTTAGGATTCGCGTCAATTAGGGTGTCTGTTCCCTAATTCTTAGATTACCAGACTTTAATAAAAAGGGGCATATTCGATTTCGATAATTCAACCATAGAATGTAGTTTCAATTACTTGTGTCTATTTCGTCAAATATTTATAAAAGCGCATGTATTCTCAGTCCCAAAAATATAAAGGGTAAAAAGGTAAATGAAACTCACCATACTGTATTTCGTAGTAAAAATACATATAACGTCATTGAATAATTGCAAGGTTGGCCTCGGATTCACGAACCTAAATTAATTATATATATTTATGTGTTGGTCAATATTTGTCTAACAAATTAGGTCAAGTCATAGTGTACCACAATCCTAATGCTCAAGACTAATATGCAAAAGTCAACAAAAGTAAATTTGACTCAAAATAATTTCCAAAAATCTATACATGATTAATATATAGTTTAAATATCGTTGTTTTATATTTTTAAAAGATTTATTAGAGTAAATAATATAATTTATTTATTAATAAATAAAATTTTATATTAAATTTATATAATAAAATATACTTTTATATATATTAAGTAATAAAATTTATAGGGTTCATTTAATATCATAAAGATAATATGATATGTATTATTAAAGTAAGTTATTAGACGTAGTAAAATATGTTTGTATCACATATTTATTTGATAAAATAATATCTATAATGATAGTAAGTAAAAGTTGTATTATTTTGTAATAATAATAATTATTATAAAAATATCAATATTTATAATTACAAGGATGACATTATGATAAAACAATAATTCTAATTATGATAACTTTAATATTTATGATAATTTTTAATATTATCTTTAAAATAATAATTCTATTTAAAATAATAATAATAATGATATTTTATAGTAACAATGACATTTCTATTAAAATGATAATTTTTATTAAAATGATAGTTTTAATACTAACGATACTGTTAATAATAATAGTAATGATAAAAATAATAAGAACGATAATTTTATCTAAATCAATATCTTATAATATTTAAATTTCATCATGATACTCTTACTCATTATTTCCTAATCGTTTCGTTTAATAGCTTTTAATTGTCTTTTATATCGTGTTCATAATAATGATAATAATAGTAATCAAAATAATTAGGTGTTACAAATATTTGTTTTAATTACACTAATATTAATAATGATAGTTACTATAACATTATTAACGATAATACTAATAATCATCTTAATGATAATATAGTAATAATAATAATAACAATAACAATAACCATTTTTAAATAATGATATATATATTAATAATGATAATAATAATAATAATAATAATAATAATAATAATAATAATAATAATAATAATAATAATAATAATAATAATAATAATAATTGGATAATAATAATAATAATAATAATAATAATAATAATAATAATAATTATAACTTTAACGATAATAACGATAGTAATAATAAAAAAAAATAACAATTTTTAATGATAAATCCCTTTTATTGATAAAGATAATAATAATGATAATAATAAGATAAAACTAGAACGACGATAAAAACGACAATAATAATAATAATCATTTTTAATAAAAATATCGAAAATTCAATTGATTATAACTTCTAATCCGTTCATCGAAACCATTCGATATCTAAAGGAAAAGTTTTTAATTTTTCGCTAGCTTTCCAACGACATGCATATCTTATACCTTATCTCAACCGCAAGTGTAACTAATTCAAGATTCAACCTAACCTGTCTAAGGGCAATATCAAAAGTACAAGCATGCATAATCCTAAATACTCGAGCACTAGTCAGAGATACACTATTAGTATGTAAAAGTTAAATTATGAGTACTCACGTATCAATATTGAGATTCAATATTGTAGGAAAGGTACGTAGACGCAACGGAAATGATAAACACTATATTGACCTCACGAGCATACCCATGAACCATACTCAATCACCTCCATAGCTATAACCCATAATTTCCTTAATCCTATCCTACTCGAAAAACAATTTCGAAATCACTTGGACAGCACTCCGTCGTAATATTTTATGTATACTAATAATATCTTGAAATAATACGGAGTAAATATATATATGTAAATCGATTTAGAGAGTTTAGAGAAAAATATTTTCAAGTTTCTATGAAATAATGAAACTTATTGAATTCTATTTATAATAGATTTTTGAATTATTAAAGTGAATTATTAAAGTATGAATTATTAAAGTGAATTATTAAAGTGAATTATTAAAGTATGAATTATTAAAGTGAATTATTAAAGTATGAATTATTAAAGTGAATTATTAAAGTATGAATTATTAAAGTAAATTATTAAAGTATGAAATGCTAAAGTGAATTATTAAAGTTAAAGTAAAGTAAAAATAAATTAAAGGTAAAGTTTAAGTATAGTAAAAGTATAAAACTATGTACGTATAATACGCGTATAAATATATATAATATTAATTTAAATCATTATATATATTTAATAAAATAAAATTTAAATATTGTTATTTTTATCATACTAGTTAAGTAATGAGTTGTCAAAAGTGGTTCTAGATATTTATAAAAGTTATATACGTTTTAATAATAAATTTCTTTTTAAACTGAAAACGTTTTTGTACGTTTGAAACTAAATAGATCAATCGAGTCTTTATGAAATTCAATCTTCCACTATCCTTTGTCTAGTTCTCAATGATTGATAATTTGTTCTTATTTATATATCACTTTACCATTTTTCGAATATTGTTAAAATGGAAAGATTTCTCAAATCAACGTGGGCCTTTCAACAGAGACTTGTAATCATAATTCAATATATCAGATAATTCAATCATTTGATCTTATCTTCTAATTCCATTGATAAACATTTTGAAACAGATACAATCATATAAAGTATTTAATCTAATATTTTGTTTACGTTTCAAGATATAATATATATACACATATACATATATAATCATATTCGTTTAATAGTTCGTGTGGTCGAGGTTGAATGAATGTATGAATATAGTTTAAAATTCTTGAAATTTAACTTAACAAATATTGCTTATCGTGTCGGAAACATATAAAGATTAAAGTTTAAATTTGGTTGGAAATTTCTGGGTTGTCACAATATATATATATATATATATATATATATATATATATATATATATATATATATATATATATATATATATATATATATATACATCGATAGATTGAAAGAAAGAAAAAGAAAAGGTGTAAGGAAATCGATCAGAATGCGCGGCCTTTTATATGCCCACTTTGAACTGTACAGCTCCGCGAGTGCGTAGGTTTTGTGCTTCACAGCTCCGCGAGTGCGGAGCTTCGGATTCCAGCTCACCAAATGAATTAAACGTGGGCTTCTTTGATTAAAATAATATATAATATATATAATTAATTATATATAATATTATTTTCTTGTGCATAGTTGACTAGTAATTTTAGCTCCGTTGAGTCGCACATTGATAGTTGGTTCATGTCTCAGTTCCGAATTTTCGAACGCCTTTTCGTATAATTTAATATCTTGTACTTTGCGTTTTGCGGCTTGTACTCTTGTAATTTCTAGACGTTTCTCATCAATAATTTTAACCACTTGGATTGTACTTTGTACTTTTTAGCTTTTTGGTCGTTTGCGTCTTCAAATCGTCGTTTTCTTCTTTTGTCTTCGCACTTATTTATTTAAACGATTATTACATAAAAATAGAATAATAGAAACTAAAAGCTTAACATATTGGAAGGATATTGATACTAAATATATATTCCTTTTTAGCATTATCATCAATATTCCTCATTATGTCAAGAAGAAAATTCCAACGAACACTATCGAACGCTTTTTCAAAATCGGCTTTGAATATGAAGCATTTAGACTTTTTCTTTTTGACATCACAAACAAGCTCGTTTGCAATTAAAATGCTATCAAGAATCGTTCTTCCACGAATGAACGCGCTTTGCTCATTACCTATAAGTTTATCAATGACCACACGAATTCTATTAGCAAGAATCTTAGAAGAAAATTCCAACGAACACTATCGAACGCTTTTTCAAAATCGGCTTTGAATATGAAGCATTTATACTTTTTCTTTTTGACATCACAAACAAGCTCGTTTGCAATTAAAATGCTATCAAGAATCGATCTTCCACGAATGAACGCACTTTGCTCATTACCTATAAGTTTATCAATGACCACACGAATTCTATTAGCAAGAATCTTAGATAAAATCTTATAATAGCTCCCTATGACACTTATCGGTCTATAATCTCTCAAATTCATCGGATCGTTTTTTTTTGGAATTAAAGTGATAAAAGAGGCATTACACCCAAGATTTCACCATTGCACCAAAACCAATGAATCGCCTTCATCAAGTCACCTTTGATCAAGTCCCAAAATTTATGATAAAAATAGAAATTAAACCCGTCCGGTCCGGGAGCTTTCGAAATCCCGCAATCTTTGATGGCCGACCATACCTCTTCTTCGCTAATTGGAGATTCCAGGGACCTTGCGTCCTCCTGGGATATTTTTGATGTTTCAAACCCTTCAAAATTAAGGCCACCCACACTGGAATCTTCATAAAAGGTTTTAAAATGTCTAAAAACTTCCTTTTTAATTACTTCCGGGTTCTCTTGCCAAGAACCATTAATATGTAATCCACGAATGTTGTTCTTGTTATTCCGTCTTTTTATCACCGAATGAAAAAACTTTGAATTTTCATCTCCCTCAACCGCCCACTTTATACTAGCCTTTTGCTTTAGCATATTGCGTTTAACCCAATCCTTCTCAATCCAATTAACTCTTGTAGTTAACCATTCTTCTCTTTCAAAATCAGAGAGCGTTCTCTTTTCTGCTTCGAGCTCCCAAAAATTGCACGAATCACTTAATTGTTTAATCTCCGAATCAGTTTTACCAAACGACATTCGGCTCCAATCCTTAAGCTTGCCTTTAACATTTTTAAGCCGAATTCTAAAGGCTGTATCAGGATGACAGTCTGCAACAGGAACTTTCCAGGCTTCATTAATAATCTGATCAGCACCCTCTGCGTTGATCCATGAGTCAAAGATTCTAGTGGGCTTGGGCCCAAAATCTACATCCCAATTTTTGAGCAAAATAGGAGTGTGATCTGAAAGGCTCCTGTCCAGAGCTATAACAGATAAATCGTTCCACAATAAAGCAAACTTATCAGAAACTAAAAAATGATCCAACTTGCTAAATTGCAACCCGTCATCACTAATCCTAGTGTATTTACGCCCCGATAAAGGAATTTCAATTAACCCATTATCATTAATAAATTCATTAAAACGTGAGGCTCTTCGGGCAATAAAATTGGTGTTCTCTCTTTTAGTTACACGCCTAACTTCATTAAAATCCCCACATAAAACCCACGCTGCGTTGTCATACAGCATCAACTCGTTCAAACTGTCCCAAAATCTCTTTTTTTTGCATCACTGTGAGGCCCATAAACATTAACTACCACAATATCCGAATCGTAGTTAGATAGATTACCTTTAATGGCTATGAAAAACTCGCCTTCAACAGCTTGATCAACCACGTTTGAGTCCTATAGAAGCAATAGACCTCCCGATCTTCCAATGGATTCTTTAACCACATATTTGACGTTTTAAGATCCCCATACGTTTTCAACCCATTGATCACTAAAACTCATTCATTTGGTTTCTTGGACTGCGGCTATGATAGGATTGGAATCACTCAGAAGACGCTTGAACCACCCCTGTTTACCATCTTGATTGAATCCGCGAATATTAATAGAAAGTATCTTCATTGATTAACCGATTAAACCGAACACGAATATGACAGATTTAGATATCCTGTTCCACATTGAAGCCAGGTAGCCTTGCGAAATCACACAGGTTAACACTAGCTTCAGATTTCCCCTGATCAGTGGCATCCTTAGGATTACACCGCTTCAATTTGGACTGTAAAAGATCCTCGATTGTTGGAGTATGAGATCGTTTGGATCCTGCTTTACAGCTTAATGCAGTCATTTTCTTTTTTCTGGCCATCCTTTTGGCATAATTAATACGAGTAGATGTTTGCCACTTGCACACTTTTTGCCAAGAAAACCCCGACTTGTTGCTATTGCTATTGTCACCGTTCGAAGTGTTTGATGAGATGCGATTTCTGGGCTATTGTGAACTGTCACTTGCAACAGCTGATTTGAAATTATCGACAAAGCAGTTAATTTGTGTCATACCCCCAAATAGGGCCAGAGAAATATGACTTCACAATATCACAACACAAGTATGTATAAACGAGAACGACTCTAAATGAGATGTTTTATAACAAAATTTGAATTTGCAGCGGAAACCTAATAATGTTTTACATAATGAAATTCATATGTATATGACAAATGATAAGTCTAATATGTGGACTCCAATGCAACAGCTAACTAAGCATGCTAGGGCAGCACACAAGCTAATCTTCACCTGAGACAAACATGCTTAAAATGTCAACACAAAGGTTGAGTGAACATCATAGGTTTAACAATCATAATAACTTTTTAGACCACAAGATTTAGTTTAAAACATCAAAATATTCAATATGCCATGAGTTATAATATCGAACTAAACATTAACCCCTGACACTGTACGGGTGTCGGCAATCATTATTATGTACCCCTTGACGATCACGCCAATGGGTAGAGACGTCACTCTCAATAGGCCTACTCACAATAATTAAGCTTGCAAAATTTCAATTCCAGCAATTAACGATATTATGGCGGGGATTTGTGTAACATCCCGCCTTTTTCCGTTTATTTCTCCGTTATACTATTTTAAACTCCGTTATATGTATATAACATTTTCCGTTAATACGCGTTTCAATTTATCTTGTTTAGGTAAATTAACGCACCCGATTACAACTAGAGGGACTTGTCTTGCCAAAACCCCAAAATGGTGACTAGCCATTTGACTAGTCAACCACCTCCCCACAATTATCCTTTCATTTTTCCTTTTTCTAAATTACTTCCACCTTTTCTCTAATTTCTCCATAAAGCAATTCATCATCCAAATTCGTTCAAGAAGGATTCGATCAAAACAAATTACATATTTGGACTCCTCGTGATCTCCTCTTCGATTCCATACCGATTTCTTTGCATTTGGGTAACTTTCTAAAATCACTAATTTTATGTGTTCTTGAGATTTTTGAGTTATAAAGTTGTTAGTTAGTGTCTATGGCTCAAGTCTAACATGAATATATGTTTGGTTTGCTCGATTTGTTGTTTTTGGAGTAACTAGCATGAACTTGAAATGGGTTTGCTTAATCCTTGATTTTGGATGAGTTAATGTTGTTAGATTGTTAAAGTGCATGTTTTAATTGTGTTACTAGTATCACTAGCTTCGTTTTGATGCGTGGGTTGATTAAGAAAACTTCAAAAACATGAATATTGATTTTGTGATGTTTGACTAGGGTTTGATAGTTCTTGACATGAAATTTTGATGCTTGAATGCCATGGAATGTTAATTGTTAGTGATTAGTTGTATTGTATGCTTAATTACCTTCGAAACGGCATATCGTATGTGTAAATTGGATTCCCAAAACTTAAAATGCAATTGATGAACTTGAAACTTTGAAAATGGACTTTTAAACGATCACTTGACGAGAAATCGGTTATGAAAAATGTTGTTTTTGTTTGATGAAACATGTTTAGTTGTGTTCCTTGTCAAAAGAGCTTTCCAACGGTATAAGATACGCTTCCTAATTGTTTACGGTTTGAGTTTTGCGTTTGTTTGAAATTTTACCAAGCCTTGAACAAGTGAAACAGGCCAGGGACCAGGCCACGGCCATTGTCGCGCCGCGGAACAATTTGTCGCGCCGTGGCCCAAAGGGTGATTTTAGAACATGTTTTTCAAGCCTTCTGACCTTCAACATAGGCATTTGTCGCGCCGCGGAGCAATTTGTCGCGCCGTGACAATTGCCTGTTTCATCCGAACTTCAGCAAACTTGTTTTGGCCATAACTTTTTGACCGTAACTCCGTTTTCGATGAATCAAATATCGTTGGAAACGTAATAAGATTTCCTTTCTAATGGTAAGGTTTTGAAATGTCAACTCAAACTTTATTACAATCGTTCTAACATGCTTTTATACTTGATTCTTGCATGAAACTTGACAACGTGATTCACATGCTATACTATTCGAGTCGTAACGAGCCATAGGACTAATTGAACACATTTCACCCGACCTTGTGTCGTAACCGGTTAATTGATATAACTTACTTGTTTAGGTCAAGGCTAAGCAACTTTCATGCACACGTTTACTTGTTGAAGTACTTTTATACTCGTGCACTCGAGGTGAGATCATAGTCCCACTTTTACTCTTTTAAACTTACTTTTGGGATGAGAAAACATAAACGATTCTTTTGAACTAAGTGAACACAAGAACGGGAAAACAAACATTCTACATACGAGTTTAGAACGAAAATCCTCAATCCGATTATCATTAGTTACATCAGATGGTGTAAGCGAGAACTTATGTTATATGGCCATATGGGTTTGACAAACCCTCATTCAAACGGTTCGCTACCGTTTACGAATGAAATATATTTTCGGGAACAGTGTTGTTCTAGCACTAATTGATGGGGTATTCAACGGACGGAACGTTAAGCTTTGATAATTGGGTGTTCGTGAATATTAACTTTTAGAATGTACTATGGCTTTATCGATGTTGCAAATCTTGTGGTTCAACTTACTATTACTCATTTATTTATTTAAACCTATGATTTCACCAACGTTTTCGTTGACAGTTTTCTCTATGTTTTTCTCAGGTCCTTGAACTTAGGTGATACATGCTTCCGCTCATACTATTTGATACTTGCATTGGATGTCGAGTATACTTGCATACGTGGAGCGTCTTTTTGACTACTTTTAATCGTGTCGCATGTGTTTCATACAAACTTTAAACATTGTTATGTACTTGTTATGGAAACTACTTTTGTAAACTTTGAAACACCCTTATTTATGAAATGAATGCGACATACTTTTCGGTCAAACTTTGTTATAAAGACTTACGACCATGTAATGGGACCATACGTAGATGACGCCGTCATTTGACGATTTGTCGGGGTCGCTACAAGTGGTATCAGAGCTTTGGTTGTAGGGATTTAGAGTTCATTGGTGTCAACCCCGAGTCTTAGGGTACATTAGTGAGTCTAGACTACAACCGGCATATAGACTTGACGTAGGAATTACTTGACTATTTGTGCATTTATACTCGAACTCTCTTACTCATATCTACTCTTATTCTATCTAAATCTTGCGTTGTATAATTTAATTGACACGCCACCTTGACTATATGATGTAATGTCGAATGCACATATGAATTAGGGTAATATAATTCCCGGAAATTATATTACGGTGACTCATATGAACATACCGACATTATGCCATAAAGAATCTAAGGCGAGTCAAGGATAATTTTCTCTTTATCTTTATTCCATATCGCGGTTAGTATTATTTAGAATACTAACCAACGGTATTCTTTTGTTTTGAAGGAACAATGGCTCCTCGTCGTGTACGCCGCAATGAAACTCCCGAACAAGCGCTCGAACGGATGATAGCTACCGCCGTAGATGCGGCCATGGCCGGTCACTCTTCCAACAACAATAACAATAACAACAACCACAACAACAACAACAACAATGGGGCCGGTAACTCAAACGAGGGATGCTCCTACAAAGCTTTCATGGGGTGCAAACCTCACACTTATGATGGAACCGGTGGACCGGTTGTGCTTACTCGTTGGTTTGAACAAACCGAGGCCGTCTTTAGCATAAGCGGTTGTCGTGATCAAGACAAGGTCAAATACTCCACCCACACGTTCTCCGGTGTTGCTCTCACTTGGTGGAACACCTATGTTCAATCGGTGGGTACCGATGAAGCTCATGCCCTCTCTTGGACCGATTTGAAGGAAAAGATGATTGTCGAATATTTTCCGCGCGAAGAAACCCGAAAGCTTGAAGAAGAACTAAGAGCTTTGAAAGCGGTCGGAAACGATCTTAAAGCTTATAATCAACGCTTCGCCGAACTATCCTTGATGTGTCCTAATCTTGTTAACCCCGAATCTCAAAGGATTGAGCTCTACATGCTCGGTCTTCCAAAAAGCATCAAACAAGGGGTGATGTCATCCAAACCCACTACTCATCAAGCCGCTATGAACATGGCTCGCCAACTAATTGAAACGGTTGACGAAATCGTAGTGCCGGCTCCTAAGGCCGAGGACAAGTCGGGTGGCAACAAAAGGAAATGGGAAGCCACTCCATCAACCAACTACAACAACAACACCTTCACCAAAAAGCCCTTCAACAACGACGGCAAGAAGGGTTATGTCGGAAACTTACCTTTGTGCAACAAGTGCCACAAACATCATTACGGCGAATGTAACAAGCTAATTTGTCACCGTTGCCAAGGAGTTGGTCATAGGGCCAACAATTGCACAAGCACCGCCCCCGTCGCTCGAAAGGGGCCCAATCCTCCAAGGACGGTCACTTGTTATGAATGTGGCCAAACGGGCCATTATAAGAACGAATGCCCGAAAAAGAAAGCCAACCCCAACAACCGAGGCCGAGCCTTTAACATCAACACCGAGGAAGCCCGAGATGACAATGAACTAGTCACGGGTACGTTTCTTCTCAACAACTCTTATGTTACTTGCTTATTCGATTCGGGTGCCGATAAATGTTTTGTGTCCAAGACTTTAGCTCCTACCCTTTGCACTCCACCACACCCTTTAGATACTACTTATTCCATCGAAGTGGTCGACGGAAAACTCTTAAGTGCCGACACATATTACCGGGGGTGTACTTTGAACATTTTGGGTAAGGAATTTGAAATTGACTTGATACCCATGGAACTAGGAAGCTTTGATGTAATAATCGGTATGAATTGGTTAGTCAAAACGAAATCTCACATTCTTTGTGATCTTAACGCAATCCGAATTCCTATCGAGAATGGTGAACCTTTGATCGTCTATGGCGATAAGAGTTGCACCGGACTCAACCTCGTTTCGAGTATTAAAGTTAGAAAACTACTCCGTAAGGGTTGTTTTGCGATCCTTGCTCACGTTAAGAAAGTCGAGTCCGATGAGAAGCACATCGATGATGTGCCAATTGTTAGTGACTATTCCGATGTATTTCCCGACGAATTACCGGGTCTTCCACCTCATCGACCGGTTGAATTTCAAATCGATCTTATTCCAGGAGCCGCACCCGTAGCGCGTGCACCATATAGACTCGCTCCATCTGAAATGCAAGAATTGCAAAGTCAAATCCAAGAACTACTTGATCGTGGTTTTATCCAACCTAGCCATTCACCTTGGGGCGCTCCGATTTTGTTTGTTAAAAAGAAAGACGGATCCCTACGAATGTGCATTGATTATCGTGAACTAAATAAATTGACGGTTAAGAACCGATATCCTCTTCCTCGCATCGATGACCTTTTTGATCAACTACAAGGGTCTTGTGTATATTCGAAAATCGATCTCCGCTCGGGTTATCATCAATTGAGGGTTAAGGGGGAAGATGTCTCCAAAACCGCTTTCCGAACTCGTTATGGTAGTTATGAATTCCTTGTCATGCCATTTGGTCTCACTAACGCACCGGCGGTGTTCATGGATCTTATGAACCGCGTGTGCAAACCGTATCTCGATAAATTCGTTATTGTGTTCATCGATGACATATTGATCTATTCTAAAAATGAAGAAGAGCACGAACAACATCTCCGACTTGTGCTTGAACTTTTAAGACAAGAACAACTCTATGCCAAATTCTCCAAGTGTGAATTTTGGTTAAAGGAAGTTCAATTTCTTGGTCATGTTGTAAGTGACCAAGGTATTAAAGTCGATCCAACGAAAATCGAAGCCATTAGCAAATGGGAGACTCCTACTACTCCTACTCACATTCGTCAATTTTTGGGTCTCGCCGGGTACTATCGTAGATTCATCGAAAACTTCTCTTTGGTTGCACGTCCTCTAACCGCATTGACTCACAAGGGAAAGAAATTCATTTGGGCGACCGAACATGAATCCGCATTCCAAATCTTGAAAACGAAGCTAACCACCGCTCCTATCTTGTCACTTCCCGAAGGCAATGATGACTTTGTTGTATATTGTGATGCCTCGAAACATGGTTTTGGGTGTGTATTGATGCAACGAACGAAAGTCATTGCTTATGCTTCTCGACAACTCAAAATTCATGAACGAAACTATACGACACATGATCTCGAACTCGGAGCCGTTGTCTTTGCACTTAAAATGTGGAGACACTATCTTTATGGAACCAAGAGTACTATCTTTACCGACCACAAAAGCCTCCAACACATTTTCGATCAAAAGCAACTAAACATGAGACAACGAAGGTGGATTGAAACCTTAAACGATTACGATTGCGAGCTTCGTTACCATCCCGGGAAGGCAAATGTAGTAGCCGATGCTTTAAGTCGAAAAGAAAGAGCGGTGCCTCTTCGTGTCCGAGCCTTAAACATCACCATCCACACAAACCTTAATAGCCAAATTCGGGTAGCCCAAGATGAGGCTCTCAAGGATGAAAACCTTTCACACGAGCTCTTGAACATTCTCGTCTCTCGATTCGAAATTAGGGAGACCGGACTCCGATATTACGCCGGAAGGATTTGGGTGCCTAGTTATGGGGACCTACGAAGCCTTATTTTAGATGAAGCCCATAAGTCACGATACTCGATTCACCCCGATGCCAATAAGATGTACCACGACCTTAAACAACTATATTGGTGGCCGAACATCAAAAGGGACGTAGCTACTTATGTTTCCAAGTGTTTGACATGTTCCAAAGTCAAAGCCGAACACCAAAGACCGTCCGGACTACTTCAACAACCCGAGATCCCGCAATGGAAGTGGGAAAGGATAACGATGGATTTTATCACCAAGCTACCAAAAACGACGGGCGGTTATGATACCATTTGGGTTATTGTTGACCGTCTCACCAAATCCGCACACTTCCTTGCCATGAAAGAAACGGACAAAATGGAGAAACTTGCACAACTTTACATTAAGGAGATCGTAGCCCGACACGGTGTACCTTTATCGATTATCTCCGACCGAGATGGCCGTTTCGTTTCTAGATTTTGGCGTACGTTACAAGAAGCGTTGGGAACGCGTTTGGACATGAGCACCGCATATCATCCTCAAACCGATGGACAAAGCGAACGTACAATTCAAACCTTAGAGGACATGTTACGAGCTTGCGTGGTTGATTTCGGAAAAGCTTGGGACAAGCACTTACCTCTCGCCGAGTTCTCTTACAACAATAGTTATCACGCGAGTATTAAAGCCGCACCTTTTGAAGCGCTATATGGCCGCAAATGTCGTTCACCTCTTTGTTGGGCCGAGGTAGGCGACGTGCAAATCACCGGACCCGAACTCATTCACGAAACCACCGAGAAAATCGTTCAAATCCGAGATAGGCTTAGGACGGCCCGAAGTCGTCAAAAGAGCTATACCGACAAACGACGCAACGATCTTGAATTTCAAGTCGGTGACCGAGTAATGTTAAAAGTCGCACCTTGGAAGGGTGTAATCCGTTTTGGGAAACGCGGGAAGCTAAATCCGCGGTATATTGGTCCTTTCGAAATCTTGGAGCGTATTGGAACCGTTGCTTATCGTTTAGATCTTCCGCCTCAATTGAACTCCGTTCATCCTACCTTCCATGTATCTAACTTGAAAAAGTGTCTTGCCGAACCCGATATCGTCATCCCTCTCGAAGAACTTACTATCGATGACAAACTTCATTTTGTGGAGGAACCGGTTGAAATTGTGGACACCTCCGTCAAGACATTGAAACAAAGCCGAATCCCGATTGTTAAGGTTCGTTGGAATGCCAATAGAGGACCCGAGTTTACTTGGGAAAGACAAGATCAAATGCAAGGGAAGTATCCTCATCTATTCGTGAATTCGGAAACGCAAGATCTCGAGGAAGAAACAACGACTACTACGCCTACTTAAATTTCGGGACGAAATTTCTTTTAAGGTGTAGGTAATGTAACATCCCGCCTTTTTCCGTTTATTTCTCCGTTATACTATTTTAAACTCCGTTATATGTATATAACATTTTCCGTTAATACGCGTTTCAATTTATCTTGTTTAGGTAAATTAACGCACCCGATTACAACTAGAGGGACTTGTCTTGCCAAAACCCCAAAATGGTGACTAGCCATTTGACTAGTCAACCACCTCCCCACAATTATCCTTTCATTTTTCCTTTTTCTAAATTACTTCCACCTTTTCTCTAATTTCTCCATAAAGCAATTCATCATCCAAATTCGTTCAAGAAGGATTCGATCAAAACAAATTACATATTTGGACTCCTCGTGATCTCCTCTTCGATTCCATACCGATTTCTTTGCATTTGGGTAACTTTCTAAAATCACTAATTTTATGTGTTCTTGAGATTTTTGAGTTATAAAGTTGTTAGTTAGTGTCTATGGCTCAAGTCTAACATGAATATATGTTTGGTTTGCTCGATTTGTTGTTTTTGGAGTAACTAGCATGAACTTGAAATGGGTTTGCTTAATCCTTGATTTTGGATGAGTTAATGTTGTTAGATTGTTAAAGTGCATGTTTTAATTGTGTTACTAGTATCACTAGCTTCGTTTTGATGCGTGGGTTGATTAAGAAAACTTCAAAAACATGAATATTGATTTTGTGATGTTTGACTAGGGTTTGATAGTTCTTGACATGAAATTTTGATGCTTGAATGCCATGGAATGTTAATTGTTAGTGATTAGTTGTATTGTATGCTTAATTACCTTCGAAACGGCATATCGTATGTGTAAATTGGATTCCCGAAACTTAAAATGCAATTGATGAACTTGAAACTTTGAAAATGGACTTTTAAACGATCACTTGACGAGAAATCGGTTATGAAAAATGTTGTTTTTGTTTGATGAAACATGTTTAGTTGTGTTCCTTGTCAAAAGAGCTTTCCAACGGTATAAGATACGCTTCCTAATTGTTTACGGTTTGAGTTTTGCGTTTGTTTGAAATTTTACCAAGCCTTGAACAAGTGAAACAGGCCAGGGACCAGGCCACGGCCATTGTCGCGCCGCGGAGCAATTTGTCGCGCCGTGGCCCAAAGGGTGATTTTAGAACATGTTTTTCAAGCCTTCTGACCTTCAACATAGGCATTTGTCGCGCCGCGGAGCAATTTGTCGCGCCGTGACAATTGCCTGTTTCATCCGAACTTCAGCAAACTTGTTTTGGCCATAACTTTTTGACCGTAACTCCGTTTTCGATGAATCAAATATCGTTGGAAACGTAATAAGATTTCCTTTCTAATGGTAAGGTTTTGAAATGTCAACTCAAACTTTATTACAATCGTTCTAACATGCTTTTATACTTGATTCTTGCATGAAACTTGACAACGTGATTCACATGCTATACTATTCGAGTCGTAACGAGCCATAGGACTAATTGAACACATTTCACCCGACCTTGTGTCGTAACCGGTTAATTGATATAACTTACTTGTTTAGGTCAAGGCTAAGCAACTTTCATGCACACGTTTACTTGTTGAAGTACTTTTATACTCGTGCACTCGAGGTGAGATCATAGTCCCACTTTTACTCTTTTAAACTTACTTTTGGGATGAGAAAACATAAACGATTCTTTTGAACTAAGTGAACACAAGAACGGGAAAACAAACATTCTACATACGAGTTTAGAACGAAAATCCTCAATCCGATTATCATTAGTTACATCAGATGGTGTAAGCGAGAACTTATGTTATATGGCCATATGGGTTTGACAAACCCTCATTCAAACGGTTCGCTACCGTTTACGAATGAAATATATTTTCGGGAACAGTGTTGTTCTAGCACTAATTGATGGGGTATTCAACGGACGGAACGTTAAGCTTTGATAATTGGGTGCTCGTGAATATTAACTTTTAGAATGTACTATGGCTTTATCGATGTTGCAAATCTTGTGGTTCAACTTACTATTACTCATTTATTTATTTAAACCTATGATTTCACCAACGTTTTCGTTGACAGTTTTCTCTATGTTTTTCTCAGGTCCTTGAACTTAGGTGATACATGCTTCCGCTCATACTATTTGATACTTGCATTGGATGTCGAGTATACTTGCATACGTGGAGCGTCTTTTTGACTACTTTTAATCGTGTCGCATGTGTTTCATACAAACTTTAAACATTGTTATGTACTTGTTATGGAAACTACTTTTGTAAACTTTGAAACACCCTTATTTATGAAATGAATGCGACATACTTTTCGGTCAAACTTTGTTATAAAGACTTACGACCATGTAATGGGACCATACGTAGATGACGCCGTCATTTGACGATTTGTCAGGGTCGCTACAATTTGCATGTAACAATAAATACATGTTTAACAAAAGTTTCACAAATTTGCATATCAAATAGTTTAGGTACTTGTGTCTAAATTGTAAATCAATTAAAGTAAGCATGTGTCTCACCCCAAAGTTTATAAAACAGTTAAGAAAAGTAAAAAGAGGGCTATGAAGTTCACCTTAGCAGCAAGTAAGTAATTCCACGCAAGATGTAAGAACGGTGTATGTGTTCGGAGATCTCAACCTAGAGATATAACCTTTGATTAGTCAATGTCTAATAGACATAAAGTTTGTTTATTAATATAGCAAACTATATTAATAGTGACGGTTTTCGAGAAAAGTTCCTATTTCTCAAAAGTTTCTATTTTTAGAAACCTACTATTTATGGAAAGCTTCCACTTATAGTAAGCTTCTAGTTTAAGAATGTCCGGGTTATAATTCTTAACAAAGATGTTGTACAATCTCGCCCAAACTTCGTTGCTATCATGCAAGTAACTCAAATGATCAGTTGTTACCGGGCGCCCAGGACTCTTGACCAGAATCTAAGTCTTGGCATTCGAGATCCACAAACGTGTCCCATAATGGCAATAAGGATCACCCTAAGCCACAAGTAGTGGTGATGTTTGTAGTCTTTGTACGCTATCTTTAATTATAACCTTCACGTTATAAGTGTATACACATAACAAGTTATTTATATACTTATTAGTTATACATATATAGGTGGTAATATACTTAGTGTAATTAAGTGTTATTATATAGTTAAGTGTATAAGTTATACTAATAATAGTATTATTCTCTAATTAATCAACTATTATGTTATCTTATCATTATATGTTACATATATAAATATACACCTATGTGATACATACATATATTCTTTATTTTTATTATACATATATGTGTTCATAACTATGCGATATATATGTATAATATATGTAAGTGTTATATATACATTAAGGTAAATGTGGTACGTACATATATATATAACTGCTTATCATCTTTTGTAATTCTTATAATATATACATGGTACATATACACACTCATACATACACACACACACGTACATATACATACATATATACACATACATATACATGTATGTATACACCTAAATATATACACAAGTATATACCTACCTATATATATGTACATACATACGTATGCATGCATACATGCATGTATCGTTATCATTATTTATAAATCAACATCACATAAAATCATAACCTATTATCATAATCATGAATCATATTAATCATTCACATTCATAATCTTTAACTTTTAATCATCATTATCTCATTAACCCTAACTTTTAATCATGTAGATAAATCATAATCTATTTAAATCATAATAATTATTCATGTTCATAATCTTTAACTTATTAAACAAATTTTATGATCATCATAACTTTTATCAAACTTAAACTTATTGATCACGAACATTATCTTTTAACTTTATTAACTATTTTCTTATCAATCATACTTTTTAATTTAACAATCTTATTCATCACATTCATAAACTAACACTTTTATTTATAATCATAAACATGATTCAATAACCTTAACTTCAAGAACAAGATTAATATTAATCAACATAGTATATTAAAAGTAATAGATTAAGGAAGTAGGGTTAAGCTAGGGTTTTAGGTATACCTTAATAGGGTAGAGATCAAGAACAAGGTGGTGATGGAGACCCAAAACAGAAGCTGTTTATAGCAGAGAAACACAACAATAATTCGACCCAATTGGGGTCTGTTTTGGCTCGTAAGAAACACCACAGGCAGCAGCTAAACAGGATCAAAAGGTGGCGATTTGGGTGGGTTTTTGGGGTTTCCTGGTCACGACTGAAATAGCAACAGATGCAGCAACAAAACAGAAAGAAAAATGCAGCAGCAATGACAGATTCTTGGGCTGTTTGATGGCGAAAACAGGAGCTAAATAACAGCAGGAAAAAGTGGCGATTGAAGGTGGTTTAAAGGGCTGTTTTGTGGTGGTGAATGTCGACTGCAACAGCAGGTTTTGAAGGCTGCTTTAGTCGACAAAAATAGAGGGAAAGAAACTGGAAACCAGTCGACTAAAAAGGAGGGAAGGTTGCAGTTTTTCTGTCGACTAAGCAAGCAAGGCAAAGTGGGATTTTGTGGTTTATTTTTGGGATGCAACATGAGGCTTTTTATAGAGTTGAACAAGTGTTGGATTCATGCTAGGATTCCAAGTTAACTTGGTGATCAAGAAGTAATTTTTGGGTTAGACTAGGATTGTTTTAGCTTAATGATAAAGTTTAGTTTCCTATTTTTTTTATTTTATATATTTTTGGCATTTTAGTTTATTTATATGTTTTATATTTTTTTAGTTACATTTATTTATAATACATTTTATTTATTAATTTACTGATTAGCCCATTTCTTTATAAATTTTTACTTAGTTCTCATAAATTTTTAATTCATATAGATGTCACATTTAATTTATTACATATTGTTTATTTTATTAATTTAGTATTAGGGTTAGGGTTTATTATTTAATATTAAATGGTATTAGGGTTGAGCATTTAATGTATAGGGTTAGGTTTAGGGTTTTAAATAATATTAGGGTTTGGGTTTTAATTAATAAATTAAAGTATTAATTAAGATCATTAATTATGAACGGATAACAACCCTAACTAAAATATACAAAACAACCTGGTAAAACTCTAAGGGCATTTTAGTCACTTCAGAATGGAAAAATGAGGGTTGTTATAATTTGCTCTGGGCTACCGTTAATTTCAATGTCCCATAAGTTTACTGTAGACCCAATTGATTGAGGCCCATTAAAATTAAAATCCAGTAGTCCCTCGTTATTATTTGAAACTTGTTTATCCGAATTAGTTGTTTGAAAAGGACCCGCATTATGAAATTCCACATCACACTTGTCTTCATGATTGCATGTGCATGAGTTTTCTTTTTCAAAAGTTCCTTCTTTGATAATGTTTTCATTTGAAACAAGATTAGCCGCATTATTCATTTGAACTGGACCCACGTTATTAAATTCCAAATAACACTTGTCTTCATGATTGCATGTGTATGAGATTTCTTTTTCAAAAGTGCTTTCTTTAACAAGGTTTTCATTTGAAACAAGTTTAACCGCGTTAGTCATTTGAAACGTTATTAAATTCAACATCACGCATGCCTTGATTGCATGAGCATGAGGTTTCTTTTTCAAAAGTGCCCTCTTTAATAGGGTTTTTGGAATCTGTAAAATTTTTTGGGGTATGGGAAAGTGACTTTTCTGTTTCTACCCTCTTCGAACCATTCTTGGATTTCGATGAGTCTACCAGAAATGTGGCTGGTGGTTCCTCATCATCAGAAGAATAGATGGCGTCTTCTTCCATATTATCAGACCCTCCTTATTTGATCGAGTTATCGTCTTTGTTATCCGATTCCACTTCTTCCATATCCATGAGAATAATGCTTTGCATATCCTCAATTACATGAATGTAAAATTTTATATCACCATGTTGAACTAAAGCTGCATCATTAACGCCTTCAGGGTGAGTAACGTGTATAAGTATCTTTCCCATTGTAAGGTTTTGATTACCTTCTAATTTACAGTTGTCCTTCTCAATCACCGAACCCCATGATCTTCCAATTTTAGCGAATGTAGCCTCATTCCAGACCGGAGCAGGTACCTCATACACTTTTATCCATGTTATCCTTCCCGGATACACGTAAGAATTATCCCACCTCCTTTAGTTTTGTATCCATCGCTTAATGCCATGATGCTCGTTTTCAAGGATAGTACAACCCGCCTATTCGTTATTGAAAATAAGCAGAATCTGTAACCCACCTAAGTATTTAATATCAACATACAACCCTTCTACTTCACACAGACGTTTGAATTGTTGGAGTATCCCATAATTAATCACCTCACCAACTAACGAAAATGTTAACAAGCCATTGTTGTCATTTGAGTCGTCTAGTATAACAACCCTAGAATGGACCTTCCCATCACCATCGGAACCAAGTCCTTGACCCCTATCTGAAGCATTGTGCCCCATGGATTTAGATTCTCCAGTATATTTGTGATAATGTTGTTGTTTAAGATGATGATTATGTTGAAGGATGTCTTCCATGGGGTACGCTTCAACAGGTGTGGGGTTAAGAGACTCAAAAACTGCATTCCTGGGATTAACATTTTCGTTTGTGTCCCCTTTAAAGATTTCCTTCCACATATATTGATTGCCTTTTGTTTCTTTGGAGATGTTCATTCTCCAAACCACTTCCTCTTTCTTAGCCTTTCTATCAAACCTCGAATCATCATGGTTGTTCATATTACGGCCACCCATCGATTTATCATTCCTTTCTTTTGCTTTGTATGCCTTTAAACCCCAGCCAAGTAGTTGCATCTTGTTGAGGTGAGATAGCATGGTTTCAATGTTACTGACGCCTTCGTACCGAACAAAACCAAATCGATGACCATTTTGTAGCCTTTTTCTTGAGATGTAGACATCTTTAACCAAGCCCCATTTACTAAAAGCCTTCCAAAGATCTGAAACACCCCACGTTTTCGGAAAATTGTAAAACATAAATGAAGTCAGTGAAGATTGATTACATCTCGTCGGACGGTCACTGTAGTAGTTCCCTCTGCGTGCCCCTCGTTGTTTCGACCATCCCTCCTTGCCATCGTCTTCACCTCTCGATGAGTACCCAAACGTAGAGTTTTTTCCCCATGATTTTCTCTCTCTAAGATTTTCTCTCTCACACATTTTCTCTCTCACCATATTATGATAAATATTTGTCAAGTTGTTAGTTAGGAGTATTGTGATGATGTGTTAAAATATAATTGGGTTAAATATTAAAAGAGGGTAAAAATAATATTTTTAAAATAATAAAAAATCAAAAAAAAAAAAAAAACTAAGAAACGGGGTTACTTTTGGTGTTGGAAAGAAACACCACCCTCAAAAACACCATAAGTGACACACCATTACGGAGGAGGTTGGCGTCTCTTTTGATCCACGTATGCAAGTAACGACGTTACTTGCTATCATTACGAATGGTCTTATATCACTCTGTTAAAATCAACCTACCCAAAATCCTAGAATTGGCAGATCAAAATCTCATTATCTTGAATTACCCTACAATCTTCTTAATATCCAATTTCTCGCGACAAAGGCAATTAATATCCCTTCAGAAATTAAAACTTATTCAAGTAGTCGCGGCTCAAATGCAAACACAATCTCAATACTTTACCAATTAAAATCACGTGCTTCATTGGTATCCATGTTTCATGGATTCGAGAGTGACCCAAGTTCGAGTCTAACAACTAACAACTAACCTTGCCTTTCAAAAAAAAAAAAAAAAAAATTAAAATCACGTGGTACGTATATCAATTCCAAAGCCCTTAAAATCTTGTGGCTAGATGTTTTTCTATCCTTTGTTTTCTTTCTTTTTTTCATTTATCTACCATCGGAAAAGGAGTACGCAATCAAGCAATATGCAACTTTATCAGCAAATATCCGTTTATTTGGTGCAACAAACAAGGGAATTTTTTTTTCCATGTGACGTTTCCTTTTAGTCAAAACTTTCACGATTTTGTCGTTCGGACTCAGAAAAGTATTAAACTAAGGTTTGCATATGACCCAGCCCAAACGTATTGTGGGCTTAGGGTTCGTTAGAGTTTCTATGTATTAGGTTTTTATCGTACTGTATGTATAGTTGATTAATAATATGTTCTATCGTGATTTACATTGTTTAACAATTATTACTCATCACTACGCCAACATGTCTTTATATATTTATTTAAACTCATCAACCCACAAACTCGATACCCAACAACTCTGTAAATATCGGTGGTGGATGGATATCGCATCATATGTGTTAACTTATTCGAGTAACTTTTGGGTTGGCGGGCATACCCGTTGATGCGAGTTTCCACTGTAACTTTAAGTAACTCAAGTTAAACCATACGATGTGATAACCGTCCACTACCGAAAGTACCGATACTAACATTCCCTTCAATACCCAAACGTAGATCTTCAACCCTGTTGACGTTATATTAAAATGGTTTTCAAGATCGTTACGTTAGTTGTAAATTACTCAGAAAACTAAAGTTTAATACCTTACAAATCATAATACATCACCAATCAGTTGCCCCTAATACATATATACACGACCCCATAAAATGGACTTCTGTTAGACTAACACAGATAAGAAGGGACTTTTTGTAGTAAAAAAAATCAAAATCATCTACTAACTAACTCTAGGAATGAATTAATCATGTAACGAGAAAAGGTTAATAATAATACTATGCAATTTTCTCTATTGACAACCTGCATTTCTTCCTGGACCTCCATAATAAATATAATTCCCCCATTCATTATTTTGGCCTTCTTTTATATCATAACAACTTGATTTATCAGCCTGCAATTGTGAATTTACTAAAGGAAGCAAACTGTTGTCCCAATCAACAACCTGCATATTCCTAAAATACGCTGCTTTACCAAAACCTTCATCGGGAAAATGACCACTACCCATTTGCGTTGATGTGTGGTAACCATTTGATCCCGAGTTCACTATCTCCCCACCAAATTGTACCATACTTGCATGTTTTTGCAAATGACTAAACAAGAAAGATGGCCAATATCCGATAATCTCCCCAGACCCAAATTGGAGCCACCAATGTCCGTCTTTAGGGTCCTACACAAAATAATGAAAACATTTTTAATACTAGCAAAATTCATGTAACCTTCATTGAATAAAGTAAAAGGCATTTATTAAGTAGCATCAACTAAGAATATTAACATTACCTTCCATATCATAACACTGATATCAAATTGTTCGCCGTTGTAAAATGACCTAGGAGAGATTGCTGCACCAATAGCAATTCTATTGTTTGTTTGAACGATTCCTGAACATAGCAAGTTATAACATCCCGTGGCTTGGTATTCATCAGTCTGATTTTTTTAAAGAAATATATATTAGCCCTTTTTTGTAAAAATACCTACATGTATATAATTATAAATTACGGTTGATAAGAAATGTGAAATTACTTACAGTCCAGTAGGTGAAAAATCTAGGAAAACCGTCTCCGTATAACTCAGGGCTAACCTGAAGAAATATGAAGAGTAGATCGTTAAGCGAACATGTTTAAGGATCATGTGAATAAATACTTTGATAAGCTGTCACATTATTCAATCCATGTTTGAACAAAAATTACGCCTTTGTCTTTCCTTTGTAAACTAAAGGTGGCAAAATGGGTGAGTCAGACCCAGAACTTTTTTTTCAAAAATAGTGCTCTTTCACTTCTTTTACATGGGTCTGGTTCGGATGGCTGACTCAGAACACTTACGTTAGAAAAAATATAGCAACGAATCATTATGTCACCTACGATTACACGTTATTTCAATAATTAATACTCCGTATAATTATTGAATACAATACAATCTTTGGAGTCTGTCATTTTCAACCCTTTAGCCTAATTTACGTTTATGGCATTTTTCCAAACTTATATAGTTGTGACTCGGTGAGATGCACTACTACATAAATAAATACTTAGTTACTTACTATATAAACGTTACCTGCCAACCGGCTTCAATGGTATTGAGATCATTGCCAAATGAACCGGATATGACCCATAATTGTGAAAGACTAAACTCATACGGATCTGTAACTTCAGGTGTCCATACATTCATGTTGGCCTTAGCTCCATAATACTCATCTCCATTTACATAAGCAACTGCATGCTACAATTCAAAGGTTGCATCTCATTATTAGTCATTGCAATAAACAACAAAATATTATCATCAAGGTTGATCACTTGATTTGATTTAGAGGGTGTTTGTTGTTGGTGATTTTAGTGTCATCCAACGTACATTTTAGTTAGTTGCGATTTACTTGAATGCAGGTGTTAGCTAGCTATACTTACCAACGGGTTCGGAGAGTGTGGAGTACACGCCCGTAAGAGTTGGCTACTAACTGTCGCGTAAAATGCAGGGGTCAAGGGGGCTGCGCCCCCTTGCGGGGTCCAAGGGGCAGCGCCCCTGGCGGGGTCCAAGGGGCAGCGCCCCTGGCTAGAAAAGTTGCGTTCGAATAAGTGTCAGCGAACAGGTATGTCTTTTGGTATAACCGATTTTCCCGCCAAAACTGAAGGGTTACACCCTTTCGGTTTAACTGTTTTCCTATCAACAGTTTATGAACGTCTTTGTTCATTCATTCTGCATTCATAAAAACCAACAGAAACACACACATATTCTCTAACAATTTGATCAGTGATTTCGTTGCCCAAAACACTGATTGCGTTCTTGTTTGATCCCTGTAAAGATTTCGTGCAACCGTGGCAATCGTAGGGTCGAAATACTTTATAGAGATAGTGATTACACGATTCAAGAACGAATCCGGCAGTCAATTCATACCCGATTTCTAACATTTGTATGTTCATTTTGAAAGCGAACGTTGTGATTTTGAATAATCAGAAGCATATAGTATAGTTATTAAGAAAATTAACAGATCAAATGATGAAAAATGACATTTTTCCTAACAATGTATAGTGGCTAGTTTATTATAAACACTTGCAAATTAAACACAAACCAGTCATTGTAAAAGACTAAACTAACCTCGTGCCCACCACTCATGGTGTCATGTCTTACACCTCTTTTGATCTTTCTTCCAAATCTTCGCAACGAACTCGCTCGTAAAACGTCTTTTTCAGTAGTTCTTCTGATAGGAATAGTCCCTTCCGGACAATATCCCAATTCTGCCCATAGTTGAACTGTCTCATATATTTCATTATTACTTGAGTTATGGCCCTTTGGCCTCTCAGATGGTCCTTCCTGTTATTTTTATAACATTACTTTAATCCATTACATTCTTCAAATCAAAATTTCAATGGAACACAATTAACTCTCAACTTAATTCTTTTGTTTTAATAGTTATTAGTTGAATACCAATGGCTTTTGTCCTTTAAGTTTAGGATGATCAAAGGCTGGTTGAAGATGAGAAACAACACAATCTATCAAATCACCATCAGGACTCTGTTATCACATCAGATAAAAACAAACCAATATTGTCAAAACTCATAAATAAACAAAAAATAGTCAAGTCAATATAGCTAAAAGTCAACCTGTATGGTCTTGACTGAAGGTTTATTGATCTTCTTCAAATGAGTTCTAACTCTTATCATCTTCTTCAACTCTTCCATTGGCTTAAATCTTGTTTCATTTAGTGGAACAGATTCACAAACAAAAACAGACAATAACAAGATACAAACAAGTGTGAATATTAATGTGGATTTGAAAGAAAAACAATAAACCATGTTTACATAGATATTAAAGAAATAATATCTATGCTTGGTGGTATTATACTTAACTAACTTGACTTTAATATGTTTTTGTATGCAGAGTAAGATATTATTATGATCAACAAAAAACAAACAACAAGAACAAGAAACAATTGGATTGTTCCTAATTTTTGTCCAGATCACAACGTTTGAAATACAAGAGTTGAGTTTGTGATTGTTTTAAATGGAGAGAGATATAGATACAATAAGACATGTATAAATGTACTTTTTTTTCCCTTCTATTTAAGATTCTTCGGTCATGGGCACTGACATACAGAACCAGCCTACATTTCCATTAGAGATGTGGGGTTTAAAAACCATTAACAACCCAGTGGTCAATTTTTTTATTTTTTATTTTTACATTTAATTGTTTGTTTATTACTCATACTTTTAGTATGTAGTACAGTACTTATTTTATAACCAATGACTTCGCGAAACTAATACTAATTCATATGAATAATAATAAGGATACTTAATAATTACGGAGTAATATAGTTTAAGAGCATACATGGAGAGAACATGTTTGTGTTTTGGATAAAAATGTCTTAAGATGGCATTTACAACTCTGTAATAGCATTTCAATCGGCTTTCTAGAGCAGAGTCTGACACACAATGCTGCTCTGTTTATGTGGGCGTATATTAATTTTTAAAAAAATAAAAAGACAATGCTGCTCTGTTCATTGTTTTTCCCTTTCATTCTTAGTTGAAAATGGTATTTGTGGGCATATCTTAATTCTAAAATGTTGTCCGGAATACTGCCTTTCACTCATCTATACTTTCAACAACGATGTTCTCATTGATCACTGATCAAAATTCTGTCACCACGTCAATGAGTAGATCATCTTGTGATAATTAGTTTAGAGCCAAAATTCTTAAATCCAAAACAATGCACACCATATATGATGCAATAGGTACAAATTAGTGTTGCATAGTTTTCTTGCACTTCAAATTTAAGCACCAGGATATTATATATTATATATTTTTACAAAACACAAATGATAAAGCGATTGTAGAGTTCTACACAACTTTATTTGGTCTCTATTCTTTTCAAAAAGATCCCATGCTTCAAGAAGGGGATAGTGCTCTTTGTAAATATATTTAGCCTATAAAGTGTCATTATTCATTTTTTTTTAAGGAGATGATTCTCACACACACTTTTTTATCCTCACACACTAATTGAGTATTATTAGAATAACAATTGAGTATTATTAGAAGAGTAAAAGGTTAAAATAGGTGTGTGAGGATCAAAAAAGTGTGTGTGAGAATCATCCCTTTTTTTGTAAAGGAAACATTCCCTTTTATTAAATCCAAATGATTCTTACACTACATTGAAAAATGGTATATGATTTTTGTTTTTAATTTCAAGTACTAATAAATCCAATGCAATGTGCAAATTTTAATGAATAAAGTACAACTCAATAAACATATATAAATTTTAATTCATAAAGTACAACTCAATAAACATATAAAGTTGGTTTCTTTTTAGGTTTAGGACTTTGTAATCTGGATTAAATTTGTTAAGATAACTTGCAGATGATATTGTACATTTTTGAGAACTTCAATTAGTTTGAATGTATTGTGTTATTTGAATGTTAAGTTGAATTGTGTAATACAATCAATACCTATGGTTCTTTAGTGGTTTGTACGTTATGCAGTTAATGTTAAACAATCAATACCTATCAAGTTAAATTGTGTAATATAATCAAAATCTATAAACATGAACTAGGTTAACGCCCGCGAATTCGCAGGGCTAATTTATGAGACTAATCAAGAAGTAATTTGAAACTTCATAAACTAATATCTGATATTATTTGAATGGTTGCGAGTTAACGGACGAAATCATATAATAAAGCTATCGAATAATACCCGCGAATTCGCGGAGCTTTTTCATGAAACTAATCAAGAATAAATTATGATTTATAAATGATTAGACGATACAATTATTATTATTTTTAGATAGTTTTAATTATTACCAAAAAATAATAGTTTGAATTATTATAAAAAATAAACTTTGAACATGAAATTTGTTGTGAAATTTGTCATCGAATTATAGTCTCCTCTATCAACAAATCATTTTCCGGGCAAGTGAGTGAAATCTATCTCCCAACCACAGACATAAATGAACTGCAAGGTAAAACAACTATGATTAGTGGGCCCATTTCGACCCACCCACTTATAGATGGGTTGATTCAAGTTAAAATTATCTCTGATATACAAAACAAATCAGTAATGTAAAATGTGAACAATTTGAAAGTACATATTGTTATAGAAATTAGCGAACTTTTGCATATTGTATTTGACATGCACAATTTTCTATTAAAAAAACGTAACTACCGACAAAAAATGTATCAGGTCTACTCGACTTGACCCAGTTCAACCGATTACATTATTTAAATCATCACCTAACCCGCCCACTTTGACTCTATTATAAATGCAAAAGTTCAATAATGCACAACCAAATTAGTGCATGTTGTGCACCATAATAGAATTTAGAACTTACACAGCCTTTTGCATTGCTTTCATAGCTTGAGCTCCAGTTTGAAAAGCATCAGGTGTGTCTCTGTTGTGACTTTTTAACTTTTAAGCTTTATTTTCTGGTGTCCACAAACAAAAGATTAGTTCAAATTACTGTCCAATTTTAACCCGAGCTAATTAAATTTGTAAGTGACCCACGTATGTCAATATTATATATATAGTCCACCTTGTAAAATCAATAACAAAAAGCTTCATTAACCACACAATCCACTACATCCTATCATCAAATATAACAAAAGGTATTTGCTAATTAGTTTCAAAATATGGACCTTTGGGTTCGAAATGCATAGGAGACCAAGAGCTAACGGAACGGCTTTTCTGATATTCTGTTCCCCGTACTTCAAAACATGCTCTAAAGAACGGATCGCCATATCGTAAAAAAAATCACAATGCATACCGTAGCACAGCGGCTCAACTATCACTAGCTTGGTGCATCACCAAGGAATCGATGTGGTTCCAATACCTGGAACAACAAAGTGTGAAAACTTGGACCAAAACATTGGAGCTTTGTCGTTAAAGCTAACATAAGAAGAACTGGAAGAACTTGAATCGTTCGCTTCGTGTGATGCGGTGAAAGGGGACAAAACTTAACTTACAATATAACCAAAGGTACCAATGCAAAATGATATCAAAATCTGTAAAATGAAAAACGAACAAATTTATGGATTAGTGCAGACTTGAATATATTCTGGTTGATAAAAACCATCATAACCTGTACTAAATGTAATATTTGAAATGGGTCAAAAATTAAAAAGTCAGCTTATAAAGGTTAAACGGTATGAACTGATAGGTTGCAAGTAACTCAAGGAAACATACTTAAATGCCACAATGATAGAAAAAGTCACTTCAATATAACATACTCCGTACACATTCAACTCAGAATTGACCCGCCCAAATGAAACCCTATAAAAATAAGACAAACATAATACACAAGCCAACCCACCTAGTGTAAACTCAACATGTACAACAACCTGAAAATCAGTAGCACTTAAAAAACCTTAAACCAATTTTCCAAATCTAAATTGACCTTGAATGGCGTTGCCGAAATTCACGCATACGCCTTGACTGAACATGTGTAAACAAAACAGCAGTCCCTAAACTGAATTTACAGACTAATTCTATACTCTGTAAATAACTTAATCATATTTATTTGATATTGATTATTAACTAACAATTATAGTCATATCTTAATAAGTAGATTCACGCCCAGGTTTCAACTCGATAGTGTTATGTTCTGTTACTGATTCTCAACTTTGTAAGAAAAATATCTATATCTAATAGTGCAAATCGTTTCAAGAGCATGCAAGAATTCAATAGAAACCATACACGAATATATAATTAAGTGTAAGTAAACATACAATGGATTATAGGATTAAAATTTCATTATACACAAATATATAATTAAGTGTAAGTGAACCATGCGGATTAAAATTCAAACAATCAAACCTTAACCCATACATGAAACCCCAAAAGTTAAATGCAGTCATTGTATGATATTCCACATCTAAATAAGTCCATAATAATAATAAGAGGTATAAAAACTATAATGAAATGTAACAAATTATAGGATTAAATAATTCATAGTGCCTGTTTAATTCAACCCAAATTTTCAACATATTAATAGTTTCTTCTTTACTCTCTCCCAATCCAGCATCTATCAAAAACTAAATACATATATATCGATTCACACAAATAACATATAAATCATAATAAGCTCAAATTAGGGTTGCATAATACACACAGATACCATATAAATCGATACATAAATTATCATAATTTGCTCAAATTAGGGTTTCATAATTGACACATATAACATATAATTCAATAATCCAATGTAGAAATCAACTCAATCGTCACTAGCAAGATGGTTTGTATTCAACTTTGCAATGTTGAAGATACCCTCATATGAGTTAGATCAGTGTAAATTTTTTGATTCTTTATCTACTATATTGGAGTATTAGATAAACAAATTAACAGATTAGATAAATTCGTACCGATTTGATTTCTGCGATGGAATTGGTTGAATGAATCATCTCGAAACGAATTGCTTGATTGACGATTGAGTTTGATCGACGTTGTGTAATGGGTTGAGAGGATTTAGAATTTTTTTTTTTTTTTTTTTTTTTTTTTTGGTAAAATGTTGAATGTGAACCAATTATTGAGACCCTAAAATTAGATTGAGAGGCCGCCCAATTTTTTTAACAAAAGGGTAATTTGGTAATCAAACAAATCAAGTACTTAATTATGAGGTCATAGTGAAGATTAGTGAAAAATGAATGGTCTAGATTAGTTATCATTAATTAATGAATAGCTAGGATTAGTTGAAGCAACTTAAAATGATCTATTTTTATTTTTGTTATTATATATGGTATAGATATAGAAGTATAGATCATAAGTTTTAGTCTACTTTTAGATGTCCCCATAAAATATTCACTTATATTCACTTTTTTTCAAATGGTCATTTAAAAGAACAAAATTACATGATGATTGTGATAAAAAGTTACAGCAAAACAAAAACCTATTGCAAATGGCTCAAATAGTCAAAAAGTAACAATCCATACAACATTGGATTCCCAGTTACTTGATTGATTAGTTCTACTTTTATCACCTAACGACTTACTACATATGATTCTAGTCCTGGTTCTAGCCCAGACACCAGTACCCGAGCCAAAATGTCGAGACCACTGGACATTTTAGAAGCCTCATGCGCCGGACTAGTACGTAGAATGGTTAGACTCCCACAAACCATTTCACGAGCCGTGGATCAAGGTCTAGACCTAATGAGGGACGTAGGTGGACCGAGAAACCACCACCAATTTCCGCCACCAAATGTTCCTGTCCACAACACTTTTCAACCCGAATGGGGCTTTCTGGCGAGTTTTGAACAACAATATGGGCTAGTGCATCCCTTTTTCTACGCATGTAGGTTCGTAGAGGTTTTAAAGATGGCTCAAGATGAACAAAAGTTGGTGTTTCTGTACTTGCACTCACCTAACCACCCTTTTACACCACCTTTTTGCAAGAATACTTTGTGTTCTGAAGTGGTGGTGCAGTTTCTTGATGCAAATTTTGTGTCGTGGGGTGGGGCTGCCGATAGGGACGAGGGTTTGCATATGGCCACAATGCTTCGGCCTGCCAGTTTCCCATTTTGTGCGGTTGTGGTCCCTCATTCGGGCGATAGCTTAGCCGTTGTTCAACAAGTAAGAACCCTGATTTCAAATTTTGATTGCTTATTTTAATCTAATGAACCTTTTAGTATTGAATAAGCTCATTGGTAATTTGCTTATATTAGACAGCGCTCAAATTAAGCTTTCTAAGCCTACTCAAACACCCTTTTAGTCTTCTTTAGATGGTACTGATCATATAGTTACAAAATTAACAGGTCAGACTTATTGTTCTGATCAATTTTTCTAGCATTTTGCTATATGCTGCATTTGATTGGGATGACACTGAAGTCATTTTAAAAAAATAAAAATCTGTAATCTGTTAAAAAGTTGGTTTTAGAAGTATGGTTAATTAGATCAGTTTAGTAATAGCAACTATTTAGGCATATAAGATGCATATTTTTGAAAGATTTCGGCCAATTGGTAATATAGGGGGGTTCTCCTAAGTTTTATATGCATACATGTGTTTGTTTCTATTTGCGATGTAGGACTTTGGCAGTGCATCCATTAACGGATTATCTGCAATATAAATAACTATAAATGCTTTTGTTATAGATGGAGGGGCCGATGACCCCAGAAGAACTACTTGAAATACTTCAAACAACACTGGAGGAACAAGGACCATCTTTAGGTAACAAAAGGGCAAAAGAAATAGAAAAGAGGAGGACTGATATTCGGTTGAGACAAGAACAGGACGCCGCTTATTCAACATCCCTCCTAGCCGATCAGGTTCAGCTGAACATTTTTTAGTACTTCCATATATTAATATTAAAAAATATTAAAATATCAATTAAAAAGTTGATACATATTATTTAGCTTCAGGAGGAAGAGTCGCAACTAGTAAGGAAAAAGAAACATCAAGATAATGCCAATGCCAAAGCACAAAATGCCCAGGTTTGTCAACAAAACAAAGTCATGTACAATTGTCTTATGGACTTGTAATTAATTAAGGATTTTTTTTTTTTTTACAGATTTTAATACGGTTTCCGAACGGGGAGAGGATGGAGAAAACGTTTTTGGAAAGAGATAAAATCGGAGACATTTTCAAGTTCGTTGATTCACTTGGCACGTCGGGAGTTGGTAGTAACTACAAACTCGTATCGAGTTTTCCTAGAAAAGTTTATGGCGTTGATCAAATGGAAATGACTCTTAAGGATGCTGGATTTTATCCTAAGATAACTCTGTTTATCGAGCTTGAATAGATCATTTGTAGTGGAAGAACCAAGGCTCAAGTTTGTATCCTGCCGTGTTAGCTTAAAGAAATGAGTTGTTATCTGGTAATAATAATATTGTTAAAATATGAAGTCTTGGAGAACTTTTAATTCTAATGATCAATGCAATTTAATGATGTGTAGTTTTTTTGAATCTCCAAATTATGGTGATAGTGATATATTGATTTATGGTTGAGGGTTAGATATTAATGTTTATAACGGTTGTTAAGTTATACTCCAATTAATTTTAAGTCCGGCAATATAAACCCAAAGCTTTAAAAGGAGTTTCAGTGGTATCCCTCAAACCTATTGAGTTCTATACAAACTAAAGTAACAAATCCAAAAGTAAAGGAAGGTACAACGGGTCATGTCAATAAGTCAAACGGGTCGAGCTTAAAGATTAACAAATTCATCCATCCACACAATCGTGAACACATTCATAGTCATATCTAAAATTATGTACATTGATAATTAACTAGGTATGTGGGAGTCCGCGCGTTGCCGTAGAAATATATTTACAGTTACATATATCGATGATCGTTATAAAACTTAATACTTGGCATTACTTGGATTATCAATATGAACTAAAAAAACCGCAAAGCTAATGTAACGAAAAGAAAAGAAAAAGAAAAAGAAAAATTAGGATTATTGGGACATTAAAATTAAACTTGTACATTAATATGAATTTATCAATTTTTGAGAAATAACCACCTCAGCTGCCATTATTTTTTGCATTAATTTAATTCTTAATAACAGTTTTTGAAAAAACCCAAAAAATTATAAGGAAAAAAGAAAGATAATTTACTTTCTTAAAAGATGTTAATTTATTTTATTTTGCAATTATAATATGTAAAAAAAATCGAAATAAATATTAAAAGTGAAAGTTAAAAATAGACATTTAAAATAAAGACAATGATAAAGGAGAAAAAACGTAAAAGTAAATGTATAATTTTAGTGGAAAAATGGCATAAATAACGTTAGTGGGGTAGATTGAAAATGAGAAGTTGGAAAGTTATAAAACGAAAAATTTTAAAAACTAAAAAAAGAGGAGCAGGGTTTGAACCTGCGGCCAATCACCAAGCAACCAATGCATTTATGTGTAATGGCGGAAGTATAATGTATATTAGCGGGTTACTGAACGATTAATAAAAAAATAAAAAAATATGTTATGAAAAGTGCTTTACAAATTATATAATATTTTCTTACATATGTAATAACAAAAATACAATTACAATATATAACATCTAAGAAAAAAATATAATTACAGTAGTTATTATTATGATTAAAAATAAAATGATATGATTATTATATTAAATGAAAACTAAATTATTTACGATATAAACAATCAAAATTAGTAGATTTTTTTTCTATTATTCATAAATATTATATCATTAATAGTGAAAATATGCTAAATTTTAACTATTTGATTTAGACGTAAACACAAAACATATACATATACATAAAATATAAAAATGCAAAGGTAAAAGCTAGACTTAAAACTTAAAACGTAAAACACAAACGTAAAATATAAAATGCAAAAGTAAACCGTAAACCGTACAACGTAAAACTGAAAGTTGAAATGTTTTACGTGTACGTTTACATGTTACGCAAATCTGAAAATGTAAAGGCGAAACTGAAAAATGAAACCGAAACTGAATTGCGGATTTGAAAACTGAAACTCGAAATGAAAAACTGAAACACAAAAAAGAAAACTGGGACGCGAAATGCAAAACTAAAACATGAAACGTGAATCTGATAACACGTTACACGCGAAACTGATAATTTGAAAGTGAAACAGTATACTGAAACTTGAAAATGAAAACTAGAAAGCAAAATGTGAAACTGTAAACGGAAACGTGAAGATAACTAAAACATGAAACTGATAACTGAAATGTGAAACTGAAAACTGAAATGTGAAACTGAAAACTAAAATGTGAATCTGATAACTGAAACGCCAAGTGAAAAAAACTGAAATGTCCCGTTCATAATGATTATAAACGTTTCATATTAATTGATTTCGTTGCGAGGTTTTGACCTCTATATGAGACGTTTTTCAAAGACTGCATTCGATTTTTAAAACAACCATAACCTTTATTTTATCGTTAAAGGTTTTAAAAACATTACGACGATTATCAAATAATGATAATCTAAAATATAGCGTTATCACACGACCATTACATAATGGTTTACAATAATATTGCACATCAACTTAAGTCTTCGAATGGAGTTTTTAAACAATATTATACAAGCATGCAGACTCTAATCTTGTCTTTATTTAGCATGCAACAGCGGAAGCTCTTAATAATCACCTGAGAATAAACATGCTTAAAACGTCAACAAAAATGTTGGTGAGTTATAGGTTTAACCTATATATTTATCAAATCGTAATAATAGACCACAAGATTTCATATTTCCATTTCTCATAAACAACATGCAATCTGCATAAAAATTATTCATATGATGAACACCTGGTAACCGACATTAACAAATGCATCTAGAATATCCCCAATATACAGGTACACTCATCTGTATATAAAATCGAAGTACTAAAGCATCCATAACATGGATGAGGTTCGTTAGGCCCATAGATCTATCTTCAGGATTCGCGTCAATTTGGGGGTCTGTTCCCAAATTCTTAGGCTACCAAGCTGAAAGGGTGATATCCGGTATAATGATTCAATCATAGAATATAGTTTCAAGTACTTGTGTCTATTTTGTAAAACATTTATAAAACTACATGTATTCTCATTCCAAAAATATTAGATTTTAAAAGTGGGACTATAACTCACTTTAACAGATTTTTCCTTCGTCAGAAATAAGACTTGGCCACGGGTCGATTCACGAACCTATAACAAAAATATATATATATATATATATATATATATATATATATATATATATATATATATATATACATATATATATACATGTACATACATATATATATATACATGTACATACATAGATATACATGTACATACATATATATACATGTATATATATATATACATGTACATATGTATATATACATGTACATATGTGTGTATATATATATATATATATATATATATATATATATATATATATATATATATATATATATATATATCAAAATATGATCGAAATATATTCACAATATGTTTTATTATGTTTTAACGATTTAAGTTTATTAAGTTTATAGTCCAACGTTCGTAGTCCACAATTAGTTGTCCATAGTTAGTAGCACAGAAATAAATCAATATATATTATCTCGAATCAATCCGTGACCCAATGTATACAAGTCTCAGACTCGATCACAACTCAAAGTATATATATTATTTCGGAATCAACCTCAACCCTGTATAGCTAACTCGAACATTACCGCATATAGAGTGTCTATGGTTGTTCCAAATAATATATATAGATGACGTCGATATGATATGTTAAAACATAGTATACGTGTCTATGGTCTATCAAGATTACATAATATATGTTAGAATACATGTATAATATAATATAAGTTAGTTAGGATATGGTTTGTATAGATTTTTGTCAATTCATCCCGTAGTCAAATTAATCATTTTTAACCAATTTTGTTTTACCCATAACTTCTTCGTTTTAAATCCGTTTTGAGTGAATCAACTTGCTATGGTTTCATATTGAACTGTATTTTATGAAACTAAACAGAAAAAGTATAGGTTTATAGTCAGAAATACAGGTTACAAGTTGTTTTTGTAGAGGTAGTCATTTCAGTCGAAAAAAATGACGTCTTGATGACCATTTTGAAAAACATATTTCCACTTTGAGTTTAACCATGATTTTTGGATATAGTTTCATGTTCATAAGAAAAATTATTTTCCCAGAAGAACAACTTTTAAATCAAAGTTTATCATAGTTTTTAATTATCTAACCCAAAACAGCCTGCGGTTTTACTACGACGGCGTATGTCCGGTTTTACGGTGTTCTTCGTGTTTCCAGGTTTTAAATCATTAAGTTAGCATATCATGTAGATATAGAACATGTGTTTAGTTGATTTTAAAATTCAAGTAAGAAGGATTAACTTTGTTTGCGAACAAGTTTAGAATTAACTAAACTATGTTCTAGTGATTACAAGTTTAAATCTTCGAATAAGATAGTTATATATATATGAATCGAATGATGTTATGAACATCATTACTACCTCAAGTTTAGTAGGTAAACCTACTGGAAGTGACAAGAAATGATCTAGCTTCAAAGGATCTTGGATGGCTTGAAAGTTCTTGAAGTAGAATCATGACATGAAAACAAGTTCAAGTAAGATTTTTACTCGAATTAAGATAGTTTATAGTTATAGAAATTGAATCAAAGTTTGAATATGAATTATACCTTGAATTAGAATGATAACCTACTGTAAATAATATAGGTTTATTGATCTTAGATGATTACTTGGAATGGATTAGAAAGCTTGGAAGTAGACTTGCAAACTTGAAAGTATTATTGATTTTATGAAACTAGAACTTATAGAATTTATGAAGAACACTTAGAACTTGAAGATAGAACTTGAGAGAGATCAATTACATGAAGAAAATTGAAGAATGAAAGTGTTTGTATGTGTTTTTGGTCGTGACTCATGGATTAGATATAAAGGATATGTAAGTTTGTTTTCTTGTAAATAATTCATGAATGATTTATAAAAATTTTGTAATTTTGTGAGATATTTCATGCTAGTTGTCAAATGATGGTTTCCACATGTTTGATGACTCACTAGGGGCTGCTAATATCTGATCTTTGGAGTGTATATACCAATAATAAGTACATTTAGGAGCTGTGTATTGTACGAGTACGAATACGGGTGCATACGAGTAGAATTGTTGATGAAAATGAATGAGAATGCAATTGTAAGCATTTTTGTTAAGTAGAAGTACTTTGATATATGTCTTGAAGTCTTTCAAAAGTGTACTAATATATATTAATATACTACATGTATATACATTTTAACGGAGTCGTTAAGTCATCGTTAGTCGTTACATGTAAGTGTTGTTTTCAAACCTTTAAGTTAACGATCTCATTTAATGTTGTTAACCCAATGTTTATTATATCTACTGAGATATTAAATTATTACATTATCATGATATTATGATGTATGAATATATCTTAATTTCTATAACATTATCGAAATTCTCATCGGGATCCGATTCATCGGAAAATTGGTAATCTTCCCAATATTTTGCTTCCTCGGCGGAAACACCATCGACCATTATTGACTTTGGTCCGTTGGTTGAGGATTTTCTTTTATTTAATTAATTTACTGTAGGTATCAATATTTCTTCCTCTGGAACCTCTTCTTCTTCCGGTTCTTCCTCTTTCGGTTCCTCTTCTTCCGGTTCCTCCTCTTCCGGTTCCTCCTCTTCCGGTTCTTCTTCGGGAATTTGTGAATCTTCCTAAAATATATTCGACTCTTCATTATTATTAGGTGAGTCGATGGGATTTGTACTAGTGGTAGACATCTATCACACAATATCAAACACATTAAGAGGTTAATATATCACATAATATTTACATGTTAATAATATATAGTTTTCGACAAAAGTGTTAAGCAATCGTTTTTAAAGAAAACACGGTCGAAGTCCAGACTCACTAATGTATCCTAACAAACTCGATAAGACACACTAATGCAAATTTCTGGTTCTCTAAGACCAACGCTCGGATACCAACTGAAATGTCCCGTTCATATTGATTATAAACGTTCCATATTAATTGATTTCGTTGCGAGGTTTTGACCTCTATATGAGACGTTTTTCAAAGACTGTATTCGTTTTTAAAACAAACCATAACCTTTATTTTAGCGACAAGGTTAAAAGGACACCACCTAGATTATCAGAAATGATAATCTAAAAATATCACACTTACACACTACCAATACATATTGGTTTACAATATTAATATGTTACAACAAAGTAAATCTCGAATGCAGTTTTAAATAATATTATACAAGCATGCTGACACCATATCTTGTTCATATTTTAGCATGCAATAGTGGAAACTCTTAATAATCACCTGAGAATAAACATGCTTTAAACGTCAACAAAAATGTTGATGAGTTATAGGTTTAACCTATATATTTATCAAATCGTAATAATAGACCACAAGATTTCATATTTCAATATACATCCCATACATAGAGATAAAAATCATTCATATGGTGAACACCTAGTAACCGACATTAACAAGATGCATATAAGAATATCCCCTATCATTCCGGGAAATCTTTCGGACATGATAAAAACGAATTCGAAGTACTAAAGCATCCGGTACTTTGGATGGGGTTCTTTAGGCCCAATAGATCTATCTTTAAGATTCGCGTCAATTAGTAGATCGGTTTACTAATTCTTAGGCTACCAAGCAAAAAGGGGCATATTCGGCTTCGATCATTCACCCATATCATGTAGTTTCATTTACTTGTGTCTATTTCGTAAAACATTTATAAAACTGCATGTATTCTCATCCCAAAATATTAGATTTTAAAAGTGGGACTATAACTCACTTTCACAGATTTTTACTTCGTCGGGAAGTAAGACTTGGCCACTGGTTGATTCACGAACCTATAACAAATATGTACATATATATCAAAGTATGTTCAAAATATAATTACAACATTTTTAATACGTTTTACTGTTTTAAGTTTATTAAGCCAGCTGTCCTCGTTAGTAACCTACAACTAGTTGTCCACAGTTAGATGTACAGAAATAAATCGATATATATTATCTTGAATCAATCCACGACCCAGTGTATACACGTCTCAGGCTAGATCACAACTCAAAGTATATATATTTTTGGAATCAACCTCAACCCTGTATAGCTAACTCAAACATTACTGCATATAGAGTGTTTATGGTTGTTCCAAATAATATATATACATGGGTCGATATGATATGTCAAAACATTTGTATACGTGTCTATGGTATCCCAAGATTACATAATACATTAGAATACATTTATAATACAATATGAGTTAGCTAGGATATGATTAATATAGATTTGTTACCAATTTTCACGTAGCTACAACAAGCAAAATTATCCAATCTTGTTTTACCCATAACTTCTTCGTTTTAAATCCGTTTTAAGTGATTCAAGTTGCTATGATTTCATATTGAACTTAAGTTTATGAATCTAAATAGAAAAAGTATAAGTTTATAGTCAAAAATACAGGTTACAAGTCAATATTATAAGAGGTAGTCATTTCAGTCGAAAGAACGACGTCTTGATGACCATTTTGAAAAACATACTTTCACTTTGAGTTTAACCATGATTTTTGGATATAGTTTCATTTTCATAAGAAAAATCATTTTCCCAGAAGAACAAATTTTAAATCAAAGTTTATCATAGTTTTTAATTAACTAACCCAAAACAGCCCGCGGTGTTACTACGACGGCGTATATCCGGTTTTACGGTGTTTTCGTATTTTCAGGTTTTAAATCATTAAGTTAGAATATCATATAGATATAGAACATGTGTTTAGTTGATTTTAAAAGTCAAGTTAGAAGGATTAACTTTTGTTTGCGAACAAGTTTACAATTAATTAAATTATGTTCTAGTGATTACAAGTTTAAACTTTCGAATAAGGTAGTTTTATATATATGAATCGAATGATGTTATGAACATCATTACTACCTCAGGTTTTGTGGATAAAACTACTAGAAATGAGAAAAATAGATCTAGCTTCAAAGTATCCTTGAATGGCTTGAAAGTTCTTGAAGCAAAATCATGACACGAAAACAAGTTCAAGTAAGATTTCCACTCGAAATAAGATTGTTATCGTTATGGAAATTGAATCAAAGTTTGAATATGAGTATTACCTTGTATTAGAAAGATATCTTACTGTAAATAAGAAAGATTTCTTGAGGTTGGATGATCTCTTGAAATGGATTTGCAAGATTGAAAGTAAGCTAGCAAACTTGGAAGTGTTGTTGGTGTGTTCTTGAGTAGTTATTTTGTAACTTGGTTTATGTATGGATTTATGAACTAGATTGAGCTAGATTTTGATGAAGATGATGAAGAACACTTAGAATAATGGAAGAACACTTGAGAGAGAGTAGTTTGATGCATGTAAGTTGCAAAATGAAAGTGTGTATGTGTGTGTTCATTCACGTGAATATGGTGTCACCATATAGGCTCCATTAGTTTGTAATTTTGTGTAATCATTCATGCTAGTTGCCAAATGATGGTTCCCACATGGTTAGGTGACTCACCTGGGCTGCTAAGAGCTGATCATTGGAGTGTATATACCAATAGTACATACATCTAGGAGCTGTGTATTGTACGAGTACGAATACGGGTGTATACGAGTAAAATTGTTGATGAAAACGAATGAGGATGTAATTGTAAGCATTTTTGCTAAGTAGAAGTACTTTGATATGTGTCTTGAAGTCTTTCAAAAGTGTTTAAATACATTTAAATATACTACATGTATATACATTTTAACGGAGTCGTTAAGTCATCGTTAGTCGTTACATGTAAGTGTTGTTTTGAAACCTTTAAGTTAACGATCTTGTTAGATGTAACTAATCCGTTGTTATTATACCTAAATGAGATGTTAAATTGTTATGTTAACATAACAACATGGTGTAAAAATATATCTTAACATCATTTATATGTTAAAATACTATTACAACGATAATCGTTACATATATGTCTCGTTTCGAAATTCTTAAGTTAGTAGTCTTGTTTTACATATGTAGTTCATTATTATTGATAATGCTAAAAAGGAACATATATTTAGTATCAATATCCTTCCAATATGTAAAGCTTTTAGTTACTATTGTTCTATTTTTATGTAATAATCGTTTAAATAACTAAGTGCGAAGACAAAAGAAGAAAACGACGATTTGAAAACGCAAATGACCAAAAAGCTAAAAAGTACAAAGTACAATCCAAGTGGTTCAAATTATTGATGAGAAACGTCTAAAAATTACAAGAGTACAAGCCGCAAAACGTAAAGTACAAGATATTAAATTATACGAAAAGGCGTTCAAAAATTCGGAACCGAGACATGAACCAACTATCAACTTGCGACCCAACAGAGCTAAAATTACAAGTCAACTATGCACAAGAATATAATATTATATATAATTAATTATATATATATATTATATATTATTTTAATCAAAGCAGCCCACGTTTAATTTATTTGGTGAGCTGGAATTCGAAGCTCCGCACTCGCGGAGCTGTGAAGCACAAAACCTCCGCACTCGCGAAGCTGTACAGTTCAAAGTGGGCCTATAAAAGCCCGCGCATTCTGATCAATTTCCTTACACCTTTTTCTTTCTTTCAATCTATCGATATATATATATATATATATATATATATATATATATATATATATATATATATATATATATATATATATATATAATTTTAAGTTTAATTTAATAATAATAATAATAATAATAATAATAATAATAATAATAATAATAATAATAATAATAATAATAATAATAATAATAATAATAAGGTTATTGTAAGAAATGTTTTTCGGGTTTTAAAGTCGAAACTCTGTCCGTGTGACGCTATGCGATAAATAATCACTGTAAGCTATGTTCTTCCTTTTTAAATTAATGTATCGTAACTAAGTTATTAATATGCTTATTTGAGCCGAAGTAATCGTGATGTTAGACTAAATATTAAGATGGGGTTATTGGATTTTGTACCATAATTAAGGTTAGGACAAAAGACCGATACTTGTGAACATTGGACTATTGATTATTAATAGGTAGGGGGTATTGTCTAATCGAATGACAACTCATTGGAACCTGTCGAACCTATCTTCAAATTAGTTAATCTAATAATTATTAAAATGATTACGAATGTCCTATTTAGTGACGTTTATACGACATCGTTTACAATCATTTAATTAATCAATTGGATTGGGTAATTGATTATTCATTATGGCCAAGTGAATAAATTAATGTATCATGGACTAATTAAAACAGGGGTGGATTACATACAAGGATAATTGGTGTAATTGTTAATAAAGTATTAAAACCTTGGATTACACGCAGTCGATAACCTGGTGTAATTATTAACAAAGTATTAAAACCTTGTTACAGTTCGAATCCCTAATTAGTTGGAATATTTGACTTCGGGAATAAGGTTAATTTGACGAGCATTTTATAATTATGACCGATGGACTATTATGGACAAAAACCAGATAGGTATCAAATAAACCAGGACAAAGGACAATTAACCTAGAGAAATAAATTAAAATCAAAACGTCAAACATCATGATTACAGAAGTTTAAATAAGCATAATTCTTTTATTGTATTTCTCATCGTACTTTTAATTATTGTCATTTTATTATTCGCAGTTTTATATATCGTCATTGTTATTTATTTTACGCATTTTAATTATCGTCATTTATCTTTACGCTTTATTTAAAATCGACAAACCGGTCATTAATCGGTAAAAACCCCTTTTATAATAATATTACTATATATAATTATATATATTTTATATAAATATAGTTGTTAAAAATATAGCGTTAAACTCAGTTAGCTCCCTGTGGAACGAACCGGACTTACTAAAAACTACACTACTCTACGATTAGGTACACTGCCTATAAGCGTTGTAGCAAGGTTTAGATATATCCCATCTATAAATAAATAATAAAACTTGTGTAAATTGTACCGTATTTCGTATTAAAAATAATAGTATTTCGTATACACCGCTGCACCCATCAAGTTTTTGGCGCCGCTGCCGGGGACTCGGTGAAAAACGCTATATTTATATTTTGTGTAAAAATATATAATTTTTATTTTTAATTTTGTAAAAATATTTTGTTTTAGTGATAAGTGTTAAAAAAAATTATTTTTAAGATTTTTGTTTATAAAATTAAAAAGTATTTTTATTTAGATTTTTAAAATATAAGTTTATTTTTATTTTAACTATATATCTATTATTTAATAAAAAACAATCAAATAATAAAAAAAATACGAACTGGGCCAGTTAAATTTCGAAGCCCAATTCAGTTTTTAATTAAATTAAACTGGGCCGAGTCTGTTTTGGCCCAACAGTCGAACCCCACACTATTCGAATCCGCAGTCGCGGAGCTACTCAGGTACTGAACACCGCAGTCTCGGAGCCGTCCCAGACTGCAACCTTGTACGCATTAATTACAGATTAGGGTTTTAATTAATTATTATTATTATTATTATTAACCTAATTAGGTTTTTATTTATTTAATTATTATTTAGTATTTAGTTTTAGTTTTATTTAGTAATATTAAGTTTATTAATTATTATTAAATATATAGAATAATATTTTTATAAAATAGTAATATAAAAATAATATTTTTATAAAATTTGTATTTTTATCATTTTAGTTATAATTTATCTTTTTAATCGTTTAATTCGTAAGTTATATATTTATCGTTCGTAATTAGTTTTAAACTTAGTTTTTGCCATAGAATTTTTATATTTCTAGATTTTTAGGCTTTGCCGTAAAATCCCATAAGTGCTTTTTATTAGATTAAGATTTAAGTGCTTTAGAATTTTACGACATCGCTTATCGCTTTAATATTTAATAGATTTTAGTGCCTTTTAAGTAATTGCCGTTTTCCGTTTAGAATTCCTTTAAGCTTTAATACCTTTAGACGCAAATTTTTAATATTTAGTTTTTAGACTTTCAAGTATCGTTGCTTATTTTTTGACCTTTTATTTTTCGACGTTTTTCGACGCACTCTTTTTCTTTCTTATTTCTCGACGCTCTAGTTTTTAGGACATGGAATTTTCTTTATTTTCTTTAAATTTCGACGAAAAATTATTTTAAGCGGTTAAATTGATAGGCATCCAAATTTTCTGCTTCGTAGTAATAGTTGGATTTGTTAGTGGCTGAGTTGTGGATATTCCGACTTAAAGGATCCTGGCTCCCTGCTGCATCTTTTAGCTATTCGAAACGTGAGCAAAAGCAGAAAAGTCTATTAATTTGATAACTTATATATTTTTTTTTTATTTTTATAACTAATAGGATATTCAGTGAATGCACCGAGCAAAACGTTCACCACCTTTCATACGTTCACCACCTGTAACTCGATCAAGACATCTAGCTAATATTGCCGCTGTTGATTTTTCTTTAGAATTATCATCTAGTCGAACAAGTACTCCAATTCAAATTTCCGATAATCCATTTTTTTAACCCGACTTCACAATTGAGAACCCGGAGGATATTCAAGGACATTTCAGAGATCCTGAACCACTAATTATTCCTCCTGAACCACAAATCATTCAACCGGAGATTGTAGAGGAAGAAACCATTAAATCAGAATCCTCTAGTGATTCAGATTCAACAAATTCAATCATGAAAAATCAGGAACCTCTAAGTATGGAAGACCGAATGAGAGCCACACGCACTGGCCAAGGTCACGCCATTATTAAGCCAGATGTTAAAGCGCCAGATTATGAAATCAAAGGACAAATCCTACACATGGTAACTAATCAATGCCAATTTAGTGGTACACTAAAAGAAGATCCAAACGAACATCTTCGAACCTTTAATAGGATTTGTACTCTATTTAAGATCCGAGAAGTTGAGGATGAACAGATCTATCTCATGTTGTTTCCCTGGACTTTAAAGGGAGAAGCCAAAGATTGGTTAGAATCGTTACCCGAAGGAGCGATTGACACATGGGATGTCTTTGTTGAAAAATTTCTTAAAAGATTCTTTCCGACATCTAAAGCCGTGAGACTTCAAGGAGAAATTGTTACGTTCATGCAAAAGCCAAATGAAACTCTATATGAGGCGTGGACAAGATTCGAAAAGTTGTTGAGAGGATGTCCTCAACACGGTTTAGACACTTATCAAATAGTACAAATATTCTATCAAGGTGTCAACGTCGCTACACGAAAAGACATCGACACAACAGCTGGTGGTTCCATTATGAAGAAAACCGCAACCGAAGCTCACAAAATCATTGATAACACAGCATCCCACTCGCATGAGTGTCATCAAGAAAAAGATATCTTTCGTTCATCTAAAGTGGCTAGAGCCGATTCTAACTATGACTTTGATTCCGTTTTCGCAAAAATAGATGCTTTCGAGAGACGAATGGAAAAGATGAATAAAGATATTCACGCAATACGAATCAGTTGTGAGCAATGCGGTGGACCACACTTAACGAAAGATTGTCACATTGAGCAAATGATGGAACAACGAGAGAATGTTTCCTACATGAACCAAAGGCTGGGAAATAATTATCAGAATAATTATCAACCGCCAAGGCCAAACTTCAATTGAAATCAAAACATTCTTTACAATCCAAATGGACCCAACAATAACTCATACAACCAACAAGGTCCGAATAACCAATCAACTCAAAACAACACTTTCAATCAACAAAGACCTGGCTTATATAAACCACCACAACAAACTGAAGAGAAAAAGCTAAATCTGGAAGAAATGATGGCAAAGCTAATGGAATCTCAAACACAATTTATTACATCTCAAACCCAAACAAATGAGAGGTTTGATCAGTCATTAAGAACTCAACAAGCTTCCATTTTGAATCTAGAAAAACACATAGGTACTCTTGCTAGCATGATGAGTAAGAGGGAATAAGGAAAGCTACCGAGTGATACTGAAGTAAATCCTCAGAATGAGAATGTTAAGATGGTATCAACGAATTCTGAAAAACCAGTATCAGAAGACGGGAAGGTTTTAGATGTGAGTAACAATGAAGAAGTTACAACACCACCACCACCACCTGAGTATGTAAAGCCAGTGGTGGCACCATACAGACCACCCATCCTGTTTCCAAGAAAAGGAGTTGAATATGAGCAAATGAAAGGTAATAAAGTTTGTGATACCTCTAGAAAGAAGAAGAAAAAGAATAAGAAAATGCAAGAAACAAAAACCGTAGAAGTAAACCCGGTGAAGACAGATCCACCAAAACCTCCACCCAGGTTGGGTGATCCGGGTGAATTTATTGTTCCTTGTCTACTTAGTGATTGTGTCATGTATGATGCACTAGCAGATTTAGGTGCAAGTGTGAGTGTTATGTCTCTTTCATTATATAAGAGATTAAGAGTAGGTAAGTTAAGTCCAACAAAAACGAATGTTCGACTCTTTGATCAAACCATTAGGCACCCAGTTGGAATTGCTGATAACCTACCCGTTCAAGTGGGTAATTTAACCTTTTTAGTCGAATTTGTTGTTATTGACATAGAAGAGGACTCAAACATTCCTCTAATTTTAGGTCGACCATTCTTAGCGTCCATCGAGGCGTTCATTGATATAAGAAAGGGTAGAATGACACTTAGTGATGGTGAAAAATCGGACACCTTTGTGACTCGAAAGTCTAAATCTCCACCAACCAAATCCGTTGAACCAATAAAAACGATTGGTAAGAACCATATTGTTTTACCAACTCCAACGGTAGTGCTTAACAATAATAAAACGCCTATGTGTGGGGAAGATGAAGTAACACTTAATGATGACCTGATAACAAAGAACCCCGTTGTTGATACAAAATTAAATGACCCCGTTATTAATAGTTCAATGAAGAAACTTATTAAACGGATTCGCGATGCTAGAACCAAGGGGAACTTTAAGTTATGTAACCGGTTAGTATCCAATCTATCGCCTAAAGAAAAGGCGAAACTAGTTGAATTTGTGAATATTACACAGGAATCCGACCAATGGCTTAAAGAAAAAGTCACAGATATGCAAGTTGATTATGGTCCAAGAGAAATTGACGATGAAGTTAATCACAATTTCGACACCACAGCTACCTAAGTGTGGGGAGATTCAAATGTACTAAAAAGAAAATGCTGGCTAGAGTTAGTTGTTCTGTTCTCGTGTAGTTTCGAGAATGGAATCCGATTGGTCTTTTCCACTAGCAGACACTAAAGAACTAGTTTTCTCCCCCCATTCTGAATGTTTGTTTTGTAGGTTTTGTATAAAATTAATACGCTTTTTAAATTTAAGTTTTGTGTGAATTTAAAAACAAAATTTACTTTATTTCATTAAGTTTAAAAAAATGATTTCTAAAATTCGTCGTAAGTTAAAGACTAGAATCGAAATTGCTTTACCCGAGGGCGGGGCGAAAAATTTTGTTATCATTATTTTTAATTTTATTGATCTAAAGTATACAAAAAAAAAAAAACTTTGCTTTTAAAACAATCGCTTTAAAAACGACAAATTTTAAATTTTGTTGAGGGACGGACTAGGTAAACATACCGAAACTACCTAAAGTAAAAGGAAATAAAATTTTAAAAAATTATTCATTTAAATTATTTTAATAAATAACGGTTTTAAGTTCAGCAAAAGCTACTAATTTTGATGACAAGACGCAAAATATCAAATGTGATATAAAATAATATGTTTGCAAACTCGGTATTTTTAATCACTTTTCTACACTAATCATCCTCATGAATTTATAATTATAGTCTGATTTCATGCAAATGAGGGCATTGCATGATCTCAAGTGTGGGGAAGGGTTATAATTTCTCTCGGGTTTACACTTAGTGTAATTGCCAAATTTTGTGAAAATTTGAAAAATTTTCAATTAAATGAATTCAAAATCGTGTTTATACATATTTATGAACGATAAAACTAGGTTATAATACCGAAATTATTGTTACCTAGGAGAGAACATAAATGGAGAAACAACTCAAAACGCTTGAATTCATTTAAAATGGAATAAAGGAGAATAAAAAGGCAAAAAAAGAATAAATAAAAGCTAAGTGTGAGAAGAATTTACCAAGTTCTTCAAAACATATATCACATATTTGTACAAGATTATTGCAGGTACTTTTGCTTTGGACTAAACTAATCAGTTTTACCCGAATTACTGTAATATATTTGAAAGAAAGATGGATCTACATGATGAATCAATTCTATCATTAAAAGGAAGTAAAGTCTTCCAAAAAAGACACGTGCTTCTTGATTTAAGTCAAGAAGTTGTCATCCAGACCAGCTGTAGGTTGACGAAAAATCTAGAAAAGTCATCTCTAAAATCAGCAGGAAATCCACGGACCTCAGCATCAAACAGGGTCGCCATGTGGTCAGACTTATCCTAACCATGAGAGGATCTGTCTCGTAAAATGGGGAGGGCGCCGTGCAAATTAGCTTGATAAGACTAATGAATCAGACCCCCAATAAGGATAATCTCCTTCAAGATTAAAAATCAGCTTTTAAGCCTGATATTACTCAATCCTTGAGATTGATCTTAAAGATTGGGAATTACAAACTCATGGAATTCGATGATATCTAAACTCGAGCTTGAACGAGAAAATATTTTGATCAAATTAAATCCGATTTGTTTTCTGAAACCCATTTTCAATGCGTTCATTACCATTGAACGTAAAATCCTAAGAATTCACCGGAATTCATTCGGTCACCTGAACCAAATCGGGTGTCAACCGTAAGAACGATGGTTGCATAGCATGGTCGAAGACAGGACCTTGTGCCAGACCGAAAAATTATAGGGTGATCTTTACTATTTCTCCTACATGTAGCGACCCGACAAAATCGTCATTGACGGCGCCGTCTACTTAGGTCCCGTTACGTGGTCATAAGTCTTTAAAACAACGTTTGACCAAAAGTATGTCGCATTCATTTCAAAAGTAAAGATGTTTCAAGGTTTACAAGGTAGTTCGACAACTAGTTACATAACAAAGTTTAAAGTACAATTTAAACATATGCGACACAAATGAAAGTAGCCAAAAGACGCTCCACATATGCATGTTTACTCGACATCCAAGCAAGTATCAAAAGTAATGAGCGGAAGCATGTATCACACAAATGTTCAAGGACCTGAGAAAAACATAGAAATCTGTCAACGAAAACGTTGGTGAAATCATAGGTTTGAGTAAGTAAGTACAAGTGAACCACAATATTTGCAACAATGATATAATAGTAATACATTCCAAAAGTTTGTTTCACGAGCACCCAATTATCAATGCTTAACATTCCTTCCATAGAACCCCATCACAATAGTGTTAGAACATACACTATTTCTCGAAAATATATTTCATTCGTAAACGGTAGCGAACCGTTTGAATGAGGGTTTTTCAAACCCATATGGCCATATAACATAAGTTCTCGCTTACACCCGGCAAGTGTAACTAATGATAATCGAATTGAGGATTTTTGTTCAAACTCGTATGTAGAATGTTTGTTTTCCTGTACTTGTGTTCACTTAGTAAAAAGAAACGTTTATGTTTTCTCATCCCAAATGTAAGTGCAAAAGAGTAAAAGTGGGACTATGATCTCACCTTGAGCGCAAGAGCAAATAAGTACTTCGACGAGTAACGTGTGCAAAGAACAATGCTAGTCTTAACCTAAACAAATAGGTTGTATCAATAACGATAGTCACGATTGGTCAAAGATGTTCAATTAGTCCTATGGCTAAATACGACTCGATTATGTAGCATGTGAATCAAATTGTCAAGTTTCATGCAAGATGCAAGTATAGAATCATGTTAGAAAGATTGCAAAATCATTTGGTTAAGTTTGGCAAAAAGTCAACTTTGGTCGGTCAAAGTCAACGAAAAAGTCAACACGTTCGCGTCAGGTCCCGAACTATTTTTCTGAGGTTTTTAATCATATATGAGCATGTTAGAACAAGTTTCATGTGAATCGGAGGTCCATAGCATAGCAAACATTTTTCGTAAATTGACCAAGCAAAACAGAATCTGATAGTGCAATTGGACGGCGTCCCAGAGTCTGGACGGCGTCCAAGTATGAAGGTCTGGACGGCGTCCCAGAGTCTGGATGGCGTCCAAGTCTGAAGGGCTGGACGGTGTCCCAGAGTCTGGACGACGTCCAGATCAGTATACAGACCCTGTTTTGCTGAAACACAAGTGCACGAACCAAAAACCAAACAAACTCAAATCATGATCCGTAAACAACCAAAACATGTATCATACACTGTTGGAAAGGTATTTTGACGAAGAAAATGACTAGACGTATTTCAACAAGTAATTCAACACTTACAACAACCCAAAACTGCATTAAACGTTCATAATCAAAGGTTCAAGTTCTAAAAGCACATTTCATGATTCGGGCAACCAATTTACATGTATGATACATCTAAAAGCGCATTTCATAATCAAACACACATTGCAACAAAACACTTATCAACAATATTTCATAGCATTTGATACATCAAAAGTTCATATAAAGCTTATCAAACCCTAACCAAAATCTCAAAACCAATAATCATATTAATGTAAGGTTTTCATGTCAATCAACACACCAAAATGAAGCTAATGAAGTAACTAACACTTTGAACACACAACCATTAACATCTAAACACATTTCATCATCCAAAATCAAAGATTTAACAAGCTCTTTTTCAAGTTCATGCTAGTTATGTCAATTCACAAGATCGAGCATACAAATTACATATACGACATCACAATGAGCCATAGACACTAATTAACACACCTTTAAGTCAAGAACACTAAGATTATGAAATTTAGAGTTTTTAGAAAGTTACCCAATCGAGATGAAATTAGTATCAAAACGTAGAGAATGAAGAGAGGATTCCAAATATGTAATTTATTTTGATGTTAGCCTCCAAAATCGGATTTAGATGATGAATTAAGGATTGAATGTTGAGAGGATTTGGAAGTAGTAAAAGATGAGGATGAAAATGAATGGATGAAAAGGGTTTAACCCTTTGACCTAGTCAAGGGTTTGATCCCTTGTCAAGTTTAGTCCCTCAACTTTCGTTCGGGTGCGTGAATTACCTAAACGAGATAATTTAAAACGCGTATTAACGGGAGATGTTATAGTCATATAACGGACTTTAAATAATTAAACGGAAAAGTAAACGGAAAAAGGCGGGTTGTTACATTACCTACTCCTTAAAAGAAATTTCGTCCCGAAATTTAAGTAGGCGTAGTAGTCGTTGTTTCTTCCTCGAAATCTTGCGTTTCCGGAGCCGGGAATAAGTGAGGGTATTTCCTTTGCATTTGATCTTGCCTTTCCCAAGTACACTCGGGTCCCCTTTTGGCGTTCCAACGGACTTTAACAATCGGAATTCGGCTTTGTTTTAATGTCTTGACGGAGGTGTCCACAATTTCAACCGGTTCCTCCACAAAATGAAGTTTGTCATCAATAGTAAGTTCCTCAAGAGGGATGACGATATCGGGTTCGGCAAGACACTTTTTCAAGTTAGATACATGGAAGGTAGGATGAACGGAGCTCAATTGAGGTGGAAGATCTAAACGATAAGCAACGGTTCCAATACGCTCCAAGATTTCGAAAGGACCAATATACCTTGGATTTAGCTTCTCGCGTTTCCCAAAATGGATTACACCTTTCCAAGGCGTGACTTTTAACATTACTCGGTCACCGACTTGAAATTCGAGGTCGTTGCGTCGTTTGTCGGTATAGCTCTTTTGACGACTTCGGGCCGTCCTAAGCCTATCTCGGATTTGAACGATTTTCTTGGTGGTTTCGTGAATGAGTTCGGGTCCGGTGATTTATGTGTCACCTAATTCGGCCTAACAAAGAGGTGAACGACATTTTCGGCCATATAAAGCTTCAAATGGTGCGGCGTTAATACTCGCGTGATAACTATTGTTGTAAGAGAACTCGGCGAGAGGTAAGTGCTTGTCCCAAGCTTTTCCAAAATCAACCACGCAAGCTAGTAACATGTCCTCCAAGGTTTGAATTGTGCGTTCGCTTTGTCCATCGGTTTGAGGATGATATGCGGTGCTCATGTCTAAACGCGTTACCAACGCTTCTTGCAAGGTACGCCAAAATCTAGAAACAAAGCGGCCATCTCGGTCGAAGATAATCGATAAAGGTACACCGTGTCGGGCTACGATCTCCTTGATGTAAAGTTGTGCAAGTTTCTCCATTTTGTCTGTTTCTTTCATGGCAAGAAAATGTGCGAATTTGGTAAGACGGTCAACAATAACCCAAATGGTATCATAACCGCCCGTCGTTTTTGGTAGTTTGGTGATAAAATCCATCGTTATCCTTTCCCACTTCCATTGCGGGATCTCGGGTTGTTGAAGTAGTCCGAACGGTCTTTGGTGTTTGGCTTTGACCTTGGAACATGTCAAACACTTGGAAACATAAGTAGCTACGTCCCTTTTGATGTTCGGCCACCAATATTGTTGTTTAAGGTCGTGGTACATCTTATTGGCACCGGGGTGAATCGAGTATCGTGACTTATGAGCTTCATCTAAAATAAGGCTTCATAGGTCCCCATAACTAGGCACCAAAATCCTTCCGGCGAAATATCGGAGTCCGGTTTCCTTGGTTTCGAATCGAGAGACGAGAATATTCAAGAGCTCGTGTGAAATGTTTTCATCCTTGAGAGCCTCATCTTGGGCTACCCGAATTTGGCTATTAAGGTTGGTGTGAATGGTGATGTTTAAAGCTCAGACACGAAGAGGCACCGCTCTTTCCTTTCGACTTAAGGCATCGGCTACTACATTTGCCTTTCCCGGATGGTAACGAAGCTCACAATCGTAATCGTTCAAAGTTTCAATCCACCGTCGTTGTCTCATGTTTAGTTGCTTTTAATCGAAGATGTGTTGGAGGCTTTTGTGATCGGTAAAGATAGTACTCTTGGTTCCATAAAGATAGTGCCTCCACATTTTAAGTGCAAAGACAATGGCTCCGAGTTCGAGATCATGTGTCGTGTAGTTTCGTTCATGAATTTTGAGTTGTCGAGAAGTATAAGAAATGACTTTCGTTCATTGCATCAACACACACCCAAAACCATGTTTTGAGGCGTCGCAATACACAACAAAATCATCGTTGCCTTCCGGAAGTGACAAGATAGGAGCGGTGGTTAGCTTCGTTTTCAAGATTTGAAATGCGGATTCTTGTTCGGTCGCCCAAATGAATTTCTTTCCCTTGTGAGTTAATGCGGTTAGAGGACGAGCAACCAAAGAGAAATCCTTGATGAATCTACGGTAGTATCCGGCGAGACCCAAGAATTGACGAATGTGAGTAGGTGTAGTAGGAGTCTCCCATTTACTAATGGCTTCGATTTTCGATGGATCGACTTTAATACCTTGGTCACTTACAACATGACCAAAAAATTGAACTTCCTTCAACCAAAATTCACACTTAGAGAATTTGGCATAGAGTCGTTCTTGTCTTAAAAGTTCGAGCACAAGTCCGAGATGTTGTTCGTGCTCTTCTTCGCTTTTAGAATAGACCAAGATGTCATCGATGAATACAATAACGAATTTATCAAGATATGGTTTGCACACGCGGTTCATAAGATCCATGAACACCGCCGGTGCGTTAGTGAGACCAAATGGCATAACAAGAAATTCATAACTACCATAACGAGTTCGGAAAGCAGTTTTGAAGACATCTTCCCCCTTAACCCTTAATTGATGATAACCCGAGCGGAGATCGATTTTCGAATATACACAAGATCCTTGTAGTTGATCATAGAGGTCATCGATGCGAGGAAGAGGATACCGGTTCTTAACCATCAATTTATTTAGTTCACGATAATCAATACACATTCATAGGGATCCGTCTTTCTTTTTAACAAACAAAATCGGAGCGCCCCAAGGTGAATGGCTAGGTTGGATAAAACCACGGTCAAGTAGTTCTTGGATTTGACTTTGCAATTCTTGCATTTTGAATGGAGCAAGTCTATATGGTGCACGTGCTAGGGGTGCGGCTCCTGGAATTAGATCGATTTGGAATTCAACAGGTCGATGAGGTGGAAGACCCGGCAATTCGTCGGGAAATACATCGAAATAGTCACTAACAATTGGAACGTCATCGATATGCTTCTCATCAGACTCGAATTTCTTAACGTGAGCAAGGATCTCAAAACAACCCTTACGGAGTAGTTTTCTAACTTTTAGGCACGAAACGAGGTTGAGTCCGGTGCAACTCTTATCGCCATAAACAATCAAAGGTTCACCATTCTCGATAGGAATTTAGATTGCGTTAAGATCACAAAGGATGTGAGATTTCATTTTGGCTAGCCAATTCATACCGATTATTACATCGAAGCTTCCTAGTTCCATGGGTATCAAGTCAATTTCAAATTCATTACCCAAAATGTTTAATGTGCACCCCCGGTAATATGTGTCGGCACTAAATAGTTTCCCGTTGGCCACTTCAATTGTATAAGTGGTATCTAGTGGGAGTGGTGGAGTGCTAAAAGAATGAATCAAAGTCTCGGATACAAAGCATTTATCGGTACCCGAATCGAATAAACAAGTAACATAAGTGTTGTTTGAAGGTTTTTCGTATGCCCGAGAGACATATCAAATTAACGTGGCTAATATGTTTTGATCCAAGTTGGGTCATACCCAATAACAAGCTTACCGACACCTTATACGTATTTGATCTTAATGATTGGATCATTAAACAAATACGCGACACTTGGATTTTAGAAAATCGGGTTTCTAAAATATTATCACTTGAGATAAATTATTTGGATAATTTATATATAATTGTTTATGGATTTAAATGATTATATTGTGTTATATTTTATAAAAGATTTTATAAAATATATAAGTAACAAAATAATACATAAGTTTATAACAAGTTTATAAACTTTTATAAACTTATAAGTATTATTATTAAACATTATAAGTGTGCAGATTTTGGGACTCCAAGGAGACACCCCATGCTTATTTTGGTTACTTTAAAGTTGACACAACTCCTAAGGAACATGCCTAACTAGTTTACCAAGGCTTGACTCAAGTGATACATAAAATACACAAAAAATAGCAAGTGAAATTCAGCTCCTTTTGCTGAATTCTGGCTGATTTTTCTGTTGTCCAAGAGGGAGTTCTTGAGCTTATTTGGAAGCTTATTTTCAAGTGTCAATAAATCCTAACCATTGTACAAGGTGTTGGTGTCAAGTTTGGGGTATAATCTCTTGAGGTTTCATCACTTTGAGGCTTGCATTCATCATCATCTTCATCATCATCTTGCAACTTTGAAAACAACCCTCAACTAGCTTGAGGAGGTATAATCTCTAAACCCACTCTTAGTTTGTAAGTATGTTTCATAACTTGATCCTATTTGGGATTTAACTTTAAATGGTTAAAGATTTACAAGTTTTAAAATGGTAATTTATACGCTTCCGCAAATCTTATTTCTTGAATGATTATAAGTATTATGAAACTTGTTAAATCCCAACAATGGTATCTAGAGCCGAAGTTGTTGAAATATGCTTCGAGATGGTTATTAAACACACTATAATTTTGCATTCTATGAACATGCATGAAGTAGAATGTAAAATTTTCGGTTTTGAGTGGTTTGTCATTTTGGCCAAAATCACTTGTGATTCTGCATTCTGTGTTGCCGATCACTTGTGATTCTGTGTTGCCAATCACTTGTGATTCTGTGTTGCCGATCACTTGTGATTCTGTGTTGCCAATCACTTGTGATTCTGTGTTACCGATCACTTGTGATTCTGTATTGCCAATCACTTGTGATTTTGTGTTGCAGATCACTTGTGATTATGTGTTTCCAATCACTTGTGATTCTGTATTGCCTATCACTTATGTTGATGATGTTCACAATCTAAGCCTTGACCTTGTGTTTGGTTGCATGTTTGGTTGATTTAATATTTATTCATTTGGTATGTAATAATATTATTTTGGTTATGTAATTTATTTTATATTTGGTATGTAAAATAGATTAGGTTGTAATTTCACTTTTTTAGACAAAATGTATTAGGATATATTTTGTAAAACGATGAAGATGATGAAGACTTGAAGAACACAAGAAGAAGCATTTGGATGCAAGATTAAGTGGGAGATTTAAAATCTCCTACTTTATGTTTTAACCCCTTATCCGGTGGCATTTGTTTTCGGCTAAACAAATGTCTACCAAAATGGCTTGATTGTGAACATATTTGTTTTGCATGCATGATTGTTTATTGTATGATTATGGATTGTATGTTTGTATGCTACAAGTTAACAACAAGCAAAATGGAAATTTAATTGGTTAAATTATACATTAATTAACGACATGCAAAACGACAATTTAATTGGTTAAATTAAAAATGGCTAAAAGGACATTAATAAACGGTTATTAAGAACATGATTAGGATCATATATATAAAATGGTTTATAGACATGAAAATGGATTTCAAATGAACCATACACTAAATGCATGTTGGTGTATGGCATAAAAGTTTTCTCAAACTAGAATTAATGAAAACTTAAAATCCCTTATTAACAAGGCAAACAAGTTAAACGCCATCCTTTTGTGCAACACTTAAAAATATTAGGGAACTCACAATGGGATAAAGGTCACCTAACCGTTATGAGCAAACTAATATGATTAAGGTGAATTTAGCATGCTTGTGGGATAAAGGTCACCTAACCACTTGTATGTTAAGTTTACACGTTTACACAAGTAGGACGACTTGATTTGAAAATCATGAACTTAGGGTCACCGAAGCATGAGGAACAAATAGGTGTTGATGGGATAAATATGCCATGCAAAAGGATTGCATGATCCCATAACTTAGAAGTTGCAAAAGGATTGCAATTGTCATATAATGACTACCTAGCTAAATCAAATGACGGGATAAAGGTCACCTAACCGAAATTTGGTTTACCGTTGGATTTTAAAATTTAATAAATATCAATTGGATTTAAAGGGTATTGATCGTTAAATTAAAATTGATACTTAAACAACTTTGTTAAATTTTGTAGATGGTCGCCAATAACAACAACATTCCGAACGCACCAATAAACTTTAACAACCTATCGTTGAGGTCAATCCTCGAAAAGGAAAAACTTAACCATACGAACTTCATGGATTGGTTCCGCAATCTAAGAATTGTCCTCAAACTAGAGGACAGGGCGTATGTGTTGGAAGACCCCATTCCCGATCAACCGGACGAGGATGATACGGAAGGCATGGCTTATTGGAAGAAATATTGCACCGATTCGTTGCAAGTTTCTTGCCTCATGCTTGGGACTATGATACCCGAACTCCAAAAGGATTTTGAGCATCATAGTGCATATGACATGATCACACAGTTGAAGGAGATGTTCCTTCAACAAGCTCGTGTCGAGCGCTTCGAAACGGTTCGAGCGCTTCATGCATGTCGGATGGACGACTCCCAATCCGTTTCATCTTATGTCCTTAAGATGAAAAGCCTTATTGATCGAGCGAACCGTCTAAATTGCAACGTGTCTAATGAATTAGCCACGGACCTCATTCTCAACTCATTGTCAAATAGGTTTGACACATTTGTAATGAATTACAATATGAATGGTTGGGATAAAAGCATTGGCGAATTACATGCCATGCTTAAGACGGCAGAAGCAAGCATGGGTAAAAGGGCTTCACCCGTGTTTACGATCAATGAAGGCGGGTCCAAAAACAATAACACTTCTAAGCCAAAGGCGGCTAAGAGGAAGGGACCCGCCTACCAAGGCAAAGGCAAGGGAAAAGGGAAGATGGTTACCCCAACCAACAACAACAACAAGCAAAAGGTTGCTGGTAAAGCTAACCTTAAGGAAGATCCGTGCTTTGGTTGCGGTGAGATGGGTCACTGGAAATGCAACTGCCCGGTCTACCTAAAGGAGTTGAAGGAAAAGAGGGATGCAGGGCAAACCTCAGGTAATGTATATATGGTATATATTGAGCTTAGTATTACTTCTTCTAATACATGGGTATTAGACACAGGATGTGGAACTCATATTTGCAATTCTTTGCAGGGGTTCAAAAGAAGTAATCAAGATGCGGGAACAACAAGTCTCTTCATGGGAAATGGAGCAAGGGTGCAAGTGAAAGCTCATGGAGACTTTATTTTAAAGCTTCCAAGTGGTTTGGAGCTTATTTCGAAAAATGTTTTGTATGCACCCGATTTATCTCAAAACATTATTTCTGTATCCCGTTTGAAAAAATATGGTTTTAATCTTAATTTTATTAATGATGATATCCATGTTTCTTTAGATAATGTGTTCTATTTTAAGGCTTCGCCTTCGAATGGTATTTATGAATTGGTTCATGATGACACATCATACAATAGCTCAATTTACCATGCAAACACCAAGAAACTCAAAAGGGATTTGAGTGATTCCTACTTATGGCATTGTCGCCTTGGTCACATAAACAAGAATCGAATGCATACACTTCAAAAGAATGGCCTTTTGAAATCAAATGAACTAGACTCATTTGATGTATGTGAATCTTGTTTACAAGGCAAAATGACTAAAGCACCTTTCAAAGGGACCTATGAAAGGGCTAAGGACTTATTGGGATTAATACACTCGGATGTATGTGGACCCTTTAAGCCCATAACTAGGAATGGTGAAAGATACTTCGTTACTTTCATTGATGACTTTAGTCGTTTCGGATATGTCTACTTATTAAGACACAAGGACAAAACTTTTGAAGCATTCAAGGAATATCAAAATGAAGTACAAAATCAACTCAATAAGACAATCTAGGTACTTCGTACCGATAGAGGAGGTGAATACCTAAGCGATGCTTTCCAAGATCATCTTAAAAGTTGTGGGATTATCTCGCAACTCACTCCTCCTGGAACACCCCAACTTAATGGAGTTTTTGAAAGGAGGAACTGAACCCTAATGGATATGGTTCGATTTATGATGGCTAGAAGCTCGTTGCCTCTATCATTTTGGGGTTATTGTCTATGATCCGCGGCTCGTATTTTAAATATGGCCCCAACCAAGAAAGTGGAATGAACTCCTCATGAGATGTAGTTTGGAAAACCTCCATCTCTATCATACTTAAAGGTATGGGGATGTGAAGCTTACCCTAAGCGTTACGTCCCTAATAAGTTGAATGCTCGATCCACGAAGTGTATCTTCATAGGATATCCCAAGGATGATATGGGATATTATTTCTATGATCCATCCGAGCAGAATGTATTTGTTGCTCGAAAGGCTGAATTCCTTGAAACTAAGTTCCTAATGGAAGGAAATAGTGAAAGGAAGATAGATCTTGAAGAGGTTCAAGATCAAGTAGATGATACACAATTGGTTGACACTAGCACTCAACATGAAAATGTTGAGAGTGATCAAATGGATGATCAAAATACACAAGACGTTCGCAGATCTGGTAGGATTAGTAATCCTCCTGAGAGATATGGGTTTCTCATGGATGGTTGCTATGTGGTTGATTTGGATGAACCAATAAACTACCAAGATGCTTTATCAAGGATTGATAAAGATAAATGGCAGGAAGCCATGAACGCTGAGATGCAATCCATGTATGACAACCAAGTTTGGGAACTTGTTACACAACCTGCTGGCTCAAGGCTAGTTGATTGTAAATGGCTTTTCAAAATGAAAACCGACATACATGGAAACTTGGATACATATAAAGCTAGACTTGTAGCAAAAGGTTTCACTCAAACTCAAGGGGTTGACTATGATGAAACTTTTTCGCCTGTGGCAATGCTAAAGTCTATTAGGATATTACTTGCCATTGCTGCTCATTATGATTATGAAATATGGCAAATGGATGTCAAGACCGCTTTCCTAAATGGACATCTTGAGGACGGTGTCTATATGGTTCATCCTGAAGGTTTTGTTGATCTGAAATATCCTAAAAAGGTATGCAAGTTAAAGAAGTCAATCTACGGATTGAAACAAGCATCTAGAATGTGGAATCATCGATTTAATGAGGAGGCTAAGAAATTTGGCCTCATTAAAAATGGTGATGAAGCTTGTGTATACAAGAAAGCTAGTGGGAGCACTATCATGTTCCTTGTACTATATGTAGATGATATATTATTATTTGGAAACGATATTCCGGCAATGCAAGGTGTTAAAACTTGGCTAAGTAAATGCTTCTCCATTAAGGATCTTGGAGAAGCACAATACGTTTTGAGGATTGGGATCTACAGGGATAGATCCAAGAAACTGATAGGTTTGAATCAAAGTGCATACATTGAAAAGGTCTTAAAAAGGTTCAAGATGGAGAACTCTAAGAAAGGTTTGGTACCTATTCAAAGAGGAACGCTCCATAGTTCATCTCAGTGCCCCACCACGAAAGATGAACAGGAAAGAATGAAGAATGTCCCATATGCGTCTGCTATTGGGTCAATCATGTATGCAATGATATGCACTAGACCGGATGTGTCATGCGCTCTAAGCTTGACAAGTAGATACCAGAATAACCTAGGAAACAGTCATTGGATTGCTGTTAAAAGTATATTGAAATACCTTAGGAGGACTAAGGATATGTTTCTAATATATGGGTCTGGTGAGGAGGAACTCGCTGTAAAAGGTTACGTGGACGCGAGTTTCCAAACTGATCGAGATGATTCTCGATCACAATCCGGTTATGTCTTCACGTTAAATGGAGGTGCGGTCTCTTGGAAGAGTTCAAAACAGGATGTTGTTGCATTATCCACTACAGAGTCGGAGTACATTGCCACCTCATTGGCAGCGCAGGAAGCTGCATGGATGAAGAAATTCATCGACGACTTAGGAGTAGTCCCTTCCATTCAGGACCCTCTTGAGATCTTTTGTGACAATGAGGGTGCGATTGCTTAAATCAAGGAACCTCGTGCTCACTAAAAGACCCGTCACATTGAGCGGAGATTCAACTACATAAGGGATGAAGTTGAAAAGGGAAAGATATGTATTCGCAAAGTTCACCCAGATCTTAATATAGCGGATCCACTCACGAAACTCTTACATGGTGCAAAACATCAAGGGCATGTTAGTGCATTAGGCCTTCGATATTCTAGTGATTGGTCATGATCTGTTTTAAGTATTGTAATGGAAAGAAATTGTTCAAACTCATTGATATAATTATGGTATTAATTTATTTTGAGTTATGTTCCTATTTTGTATATTTTATCCATGAATAAGTAATTATTCTAAATTCCGTAGTCGATCACATTTGTGGGAACAAGTGTGAGGTTTAGACTATTGTGAACTTGGATTGGTATACATTCACAGAATGAATGTGGGGCAAGGTTGCAACCAAGGTTCATAGATATTTGTGGGATACAAATATTGGAAGACCCGCCCTCAAGATTCACTAAATGGAGCCTTTGTGGTTGATCACATGTAATCTTGAGTAAAGGCGAATATCATCGTATCCTCTGACCTGAGATACATATTGGGTTCGGATATTCACTAAGTATTGTGCCTTGATTCTTTCCTTCGCTATTCTGAAATATGGTAGTTCATAAGGAAGAGCTCAGGTATAATGCATAGTGTATATCTAGGACATATGTAGTCAAGATGGAATTTGTCCCTCTTATTCGTTGAGAGTCAGATGTCTAAGGCCTGATAAAGTTAAATCTAGAAGAGAGTGATCACTCTATGTCTCTTGGATTTAACATGACATCTAGGATGAAAGGATATAATGAAAAGATTCACCTATTCATATTCGAGATGGGAACTCGAAAGGGATGATGTTATTGAATGGCACTAAGTCATAACATATTGGGGGTGATGGACGGTCGTTAGGTGGTATCCGTCACTTGCATTAATTTCTTATGTTTCTCGTGCAAGTGGGAGATTGAAGGTTTTTCGTATGCCCGAGAGACATATCAAATTAACGTGGCTAATATGTTTTGATCCAAGTCCGGTCATACCCAATAACAAGCTTACCGACACCTTATACGTATTTGATCTTAATGATTGGATCATTAAACAAATACGCGACACTTGGATTTTAGAAAATCGGGTTTCTAAAATATTATCACTTGAGATAAATTATTTGGATAATTTATATATAATTGTTTATGGGTTTAAATGATTATATTGTGTTATATTTTATAAAAGATTTTATAAAATATATAAGTAACAAAATAATACATAAGTTTATAACAAGTTTATAAACTTTTATAAACTTACAAGTATTATTATTAAACATTATAAGTGTGCAGATTTTGGGACTCCAAGGAGACACCCCATGCTTATTTTGGTTACTTTAAAGTTGACACAACTCCTAAGGAACATGCCTAACTAGTTTACCAAGGCTTGACTCAAGTGATACATAAAATACATAAAAAACAGCAAGTGAAATTCAGCTCCTTTTGCTGAATTCTGGCTGATTTTTCTGCTGTCCAAGAGGGAGTTCTTGAGCTTATTTGGAAGCTTATTTTCAAGTGTCAATAAATCCTAACCATTGTACAAGGTGTTGGTGTCAAGTTTGGGGTATAATCTCTTGAGGTTTCATCACTTTGAGGCTTGCATTCATCATCATCTTCATCATCATCTTGCAACTTTGAAAACAACCCTCAACTAGCTTGAGGAGGTAAAATCTCTAAACCCACTCTTAGTTTGTAAGTATGTTTCACAACTTGATCCTATTTGGGATTTAACTTTAAATGGTTAAAGATTTACAAGTTTTAAAATGGTAATTTATACGCTTCCGCAAATCTTATTTCTTGAATGATTATAAGTATTATGAAACTTGTTAAATCCCAACATTGTTGAGAAGAAATGTACCCGTGACTAATTCATTGTCATCTCGGGCTTCCTCGGTGTTGATGTTGAAAGCTCGACCGCGCGTATTGGGGTTATCTTTCCTCTTCGGGCATGCATTTCTATAATGGCCCGTTTGGCCACATTCATAACAAGTGCCCGTTTTTGGTGCATTGGGCCCCTTTCGAGCGATGGGGGCAACACTTTTACACTCATTGGCCTTATGACCAACTCCTTGGCACCGGTGGCAAATTAACTTGCCACATTCACCAAAGTGATGTTTGTTGCATTTGTTGCAAAGAGGTAGGTTCCCGGCATAACCCTTCTTACCGTCGGAGGTGTAAGGCTTCTTAGCAAAGTTGTTGTTGCTTGATTGGGGGGCTTCCCACTTTCTTTTATTGTTACCCGACTTATCCTCAGCTTTAGGTGCCGGCACTACAATTTCGTCCACCGTTTCTATCAATTTGCAGGCCATGTTCAAAGCTTCTTGATGATTAGTGGGTTTGGATGACATTACTCTGTGTTTGATGCTCTTTAGAAGACCATCCATGTAAAGTTCAACCCTTAAAGCTTCGGGGTTCACAAGATTTGGGCACATCAAGGCTAGTTCGGAAAATCGTTGATTATAAGCCTTGAGATCATTTCCGACCGCCTTTAAAGTTCTTAGCTCTTGTTCGAGCCTTCGGGTTTCTTCACGAGGGAAATATTCGACAATCATCTTTTCCCTCAAGTTGGCCCAAGAGAGGGCGTGAGCTTCATCGGTACCCACCGATTGTACATAGGTGTTCCACCACGTGAGGGCGATACCGGTAAAGGTGTGGGTGGAATATTTGACTTTATCTTGGTCTTGACAACCGCTTATGCTAAAAACGGCTTCCGTTTGTTTGAACCATCGAGTGAGTACAACCGGTCCCCTGGTTCCATCAAAAGTGTGAGGTTTGCACCCCATGAAGGCTTTGTAGGAGCACCCTTCACTTGAGTTACCGGCCCCTTGATTGTTGTTGTTGTGGTTGTTGTTATTGTTGGAGGAGTGATCGGCCATGGCCGCTTCCACGGCGGTGGCTATCATTCGTTGTAGAGCTTGTTCGGGAGTCGCATGGCGTGGCACACGACGAGGAGGCATTATTCCTTCAAAACACAAGAATACTGTTGATTAGTATTTTCAATAATACTAATCATGATATGGAATAAGGATAGAGAGAAAAATTTTCCTTGACTCGCCTTAAATTCTTTATGCCACAATATCGGAACGTTCATATGAGTCACCGTAATATAATCCCGGAAATTATATTACCCTGATTCATATGTGCATTCGACATCATTTCATATAGTCAAGGTGGCGCGTCAATCAAATTAAACAACGTGAGGTTAAGATGAAACAAGAGTAGATATAAGTAGAAACGTTCGAGTATAATGCACAAGTAGTCAAGTAATTCCTACTTCAAGTCTATATACCGGTTGTAGTCTAGACTCACTAATGTACCCTATGACTCGGGGTTGACACCAATGAACTCTAAATCCCTACAACCAATGCTCTGATACCATCTGTAGCGACCCGACAAAATCATCATTGATGGCTCCGTCTACTTAGGTCCCGTAACGTGGTCATAAGTCTTTAAAACAACATTTGACCAAAAGTATGTCGCATTCATTTCAAAAGTAAAGATGTTTCAAGGTTTACAAGGTAGTTCGACAACTAGTTACATAACAAAGTTTAAAGTACAATTTAAACATATGCGACACAAATGAAAGTAGCCAAAAGACGCTCCACGTATGCATGTTTACTCGACATCTAAGCAAGTATCAAAAGTAATGAGCGGAAGCATGTATCACACAAATGTTCACGGACCTGAGAAAAACATAGAAATCTGTCAACGAAAACGTTGGTGAATTCATAGGTTTGAGTAAGTAAGTACAAGTGAACCACAAGATTTGCAACAATGATATAATAGTAATACATTCCAAAAGTTTGTTTCACGAGCACCCAATTATCAATGCTTAACATTCCTTCCATAGAACCCCATCACAATAGTGTTAGAACATACACTGTTTCTCGAAAATATATTTCATTCGTAAACGGTAGCGAACCGTTTGAATGAGGGTTTGTCAAACCCATATGGCCATATAACATAAGTTCTCGTTTACACCCGGCAAGTGTAACTAATGATAATCGAATTGAGGATTTTTGTTCAAACTCGTATGTAGAATGTTTGTTTTCCTGTACTTGTGTTCACTTAGTAAAAAGAAACGTTTATGTTTTCTCATCCCAAATGTAAGTGCAAAAGAGTAAAAGTGGGACTATGATCTCACCTTGAGCGCAAGAGCAAATAAGTACTTCGACGAGTAACGTGTGCAAAGAACAATGCTAGTCTTGACCTAAACAAATAGGTTGTATCAATAACGATAGTCACGATTGGTCAAAGATGTTCAATTAGTCCTATGGCTCAATACGACTCGATTATATAGCATGTGAATCAAATTGTCAAGTTTCATGCAAGATGCAAGTATAGAATCATGTTAGAAAGATTGCAAAATCATTTGGTTAAGTTTGGCAAAAAGTCAACTTTGGTCGGTCAAAGTCAACGAAAAAGTCAACACGTTCGGGTCGGGTCCTGAACTATTTTTCTGAGGTTTTTAATCATATATGAGCATGTTAGAACAAGTTTCATGTGAATCGGAGGTCCATAGCATAGCAAACATTTTTCGTAAATTGACCAAGCAAAACAGAATCTGATAGTGCAATTGGACGGCGTCCCAGAGTCTGGACGGCGTCCAAGTATGAAGGTCTGGATGGCGTCCCAGAGTCTGGATGGTGTCCAAGTCTGAAGGGCTAGACGGCGTCCCAGAGTCTGGACGGCGTCCAGATCAGTATACAGACCCTGTTTTGCTGAAACATAAGTGCACGAACCAAAAACCAAACAAACTCAAATCATGATCCGCAAACAACCAAAACATGTATCATACACCGTTGGAAAGGTATTTTGACGAAGAAAATTACTAGACACATTTCAACAAGTAATTTAACACTTACAACAACCCAAAACCGCATTAAACGTTCATAATCAAAGGTTCAAGTTCTAAAAACGCATTTCATGATTCGGGCAACCAATTTACATGTATGATATGTCGTTTCGAAGGTAATCAAACACACATTGCAACAAAATACTTATCAACAATATTTCATAGCATTTGATACATCAAAAGTTCATATAAAGCTTATCAAACCCTAACCAAAATCTCAAAACCAATAATCATATTAATGTAAGGTTTTCATGTCAATCAACACACCAAAACGAAGCTAATGAAGTAACTAACACTTTGAACACACAACCATTAACATCTAAACACATTTCATCATCCAAAATCAAAGATTTAACAAGCTCTTTTTCAAGTTCAGGCTAGTTATGTCAATTCACAAGATCGAGCATACAAATTACATATACGACATCACAATGAGCCATAGACACTAATTAACACACCTTTAAGTCAATGATAATGCTAAAAACGAACATATATTTCATAGCATTATTCCTCAACAAAGACAAGCTTTTAGTTGCAATTGTTCTATTTACAAGTGATATTCGTTTAAATAATAAAAGGTGAAGACAAAAGACAGATTCGACGAATTGAAGACGCAAACGACCAAAAAGCTCAAAAGTACAAAAGACAATCAAAAAGGTTCCAATTATTGATAAGAAACGTCTCGAAATTACAAGAGTACAAGATTCAAAACGCAAAGTACAAAATATAAAATTGTACGCAAGGACGTTCGAAAATCCGGAACCGGGACCAGAGTCAACTCTTAACGCTCGACGCAACGGACTAAAAATTACAAGTTAACTATGTATATAAATATAATATAATATATAATTAATTATATTAATTATATATATATATTATATTTATATATATAAAACCGTCGGCAGAGAAAACTCCAAGGACTGAGCTGTAAATACTATCTCCGCGACTCGCGGAGTTTGAAGGGGATTTTGCCGCGAGTCGCGGAGCCCCAAAATTCAACTCTGGCTATAAAGCAAACCGAATTCTGATCAAATTTCATATTCTATTTTCTCTCTTCTCTATCTATACGATATATATATATATATAATTTATATTTATATTTTAATTTTAATTATAATTCTAATAATAAGGGTATGTTAGCGAATGTTGTAAGGGTGTAAGTCAAAATTCTGTCCGTGTAACGCTACGCTATTTTTAATCATTGTAAGTTATGTTCAACCTTTTTACATTAATGTCTCGTAGCTAAGTTATTATTATGCTTATTTAAAACGAAGTAATCATGATGTTGGGCTAATTACTAAAATTGGGTAATTGGGCTTTGTACCATAATTGGGGTTTGGACAAAAGAACGACACTTGTGGAAATTAGACTATGGGCTATTAATGGGCTTTATATTTGTTTAACTAAATGAAAGTTTGTTAATGTTAATATAAAGATTTACAATTGGGCGTCCCTATAAATTACCATATACACTCGATCGGACACGATGGGCGGGGTATTTATATGTACGAATAATCGTTCATTTAACCGGACACGGGAATGGATTAATAGCCACTAGAATAATTAAAACAGGGGTGAAATTACATTCAAGGGTAATTGGTGTAATTGTTAACAAAGTAGTAAAACCTTGGTTTACACGCAGTCGATAACCTGGTGTATTCATTAAACAAAGTATTAAAACCTTGTTACAATTCGAATCCCCAATTAGTTGGAATATTTATCTTCGGGTATAATAATAATTTGACAAGGACACTTGCAATTTATATTTATGACTGATGGACTGTTATGGACAAAAACCAGACGGACATATTAAATAATCCAGGACAAAGGACAATTAACACATGGGCATAAAACTAAAATCAACACGTCAAACACCATGATTACGGAAGTTTAAATAAGCATAATTCTTTTATTTCATATTTAATTTCCTTTATTTTATATTTAATTGCACTTCTAATTATCGTATTTTTTAATTATCGCAAATTTTATTTTATCGCATTTTTATTATTCGCAATTTCATTATCGTTATTTACTTTACGCTTTAATTTAAAGTCTTGTATTTATTTTATATTTTACATTAGGTTTTAACTGCGACTAAAGTCTTAAAATCGACAAACCGGTCATTAAACGGTAAAAACCCCCCTTTATAATAATAATATTACTTATATATATATTTGTATTTTTATAAAAATAAACTAATATAGCGTTGAGCTTTGTTTAAAGATTTCCCTGTGGAACGAACCGGACTTACTAAAAACTACACTACTGTACGATTAGGTACACTGCCTATAAGTGTTGTAGCAAGGTTTAAGTATATCCATTCTATAAATAAATAAATATCTTGTGTAAAATTGTATCGTATTTAATAGTTTTTCCTAGTAAAATATAAACTATTTTATATACTACCCCGCTGCACATCAAGTATTTTTGGCGCCGCTGCCGGGGAAACTCTTAAACGCCGGAAGCGCAACGCTAATATATAAAAAAAAAAAGATTTTTAGTTACTTTTATTAAAAGTCGTTTTTGTAAAAATACGTTTTAAATATTCGAAAAATATAAAAAGAAAAACAAAAATATATGTATTTTTAAGATTTTGTTAAATATTTAAGTTTTATAAGTTTCTTTATTTTTATTTTAGTTTATAAAAATATAAGTTTTATTTTAAAATCTTTTATTTATTAAAAAACAGAAAACAGAAAATAAAAAATAAAAAAAATAAAGAAAAACGCGTAAAAATTGAAAGCTGTCAACTGAATTTCTGAACCCCGCGACTCGCGGGGTTTTCTTCTTTAATTGCCGCAACTCGCGGAGCCACTCTGACACGCGAACAGAAGCCCTAAAACTGCATTAATTACGGGTTATTAATTATTATTATTATTATTTAAACCTAATTATGTATTATTATTATTAGTTTTATTTTTATTTTTACTTTTTATTTAATTTGTTTTATTTAGTATTAATTAGTTTTATTAATTTGTAAAATTAGTAGTTTTATTAAAAAATTAATATAAAAATAATATTTTTATAAAAATTGTACTTTTTACAACTTTTTGTATATTTTTATATTTTGTACCTTTTTAATCGTTGTAGCGTAATATTTGTATTTTTTAGCTCATAATTAATTTTAAACTTAGTTTTTGCTTTAGTTATTTTTACTCCTAGATTTTTAGGCTTTGCCGTAGAATTCCTTAAGTGCTTTAGACTAAGATTTAGGTGCTTTAGAATTTTGCGACGCCTTTTTAAGTTTTAGTTTCTTTTTAAGTTATTTCCATTTGGGATTTAGTTTTTCCTGTAAGCTTTAATATTTTTAGACCTTTTACTATGTACCAATTATCATTCCAATTAGTAATTTCAATTTGCGATTATAATTTTAAGTTAGTTGTAGTAATAAGGTTAGGTTAGTAAAGTATTTTTAAGTTTTGATAAGTTTCTTTTATTTTTTTCCGTCACCTTTTATTTTTCAACCATTTTTTTTTCTTTTTCGACCTTTTGCGACGAACTCTTTTTCTCTCTTATTTCTCGCTATTCTAGTTTTTAGGACTTAGAATTTTTTCTACTTCTTATCTAAATTTCTTAAAATTACGAAAATTTATTTTAAGTGGTTAAATTGATAGACATCAAAATTTTCTGGTTCGTAGTAATAGTTGGATTTGTACGTAGACCGGGTTATTGGAGCCAAACAGTCCTCAATTATATTGAGACCAAACGAATCCTGCCCCTCTGCTGCATCTTTTGGCTATTCGAAACGTGGGCAAAATCAGAAAAGTCTATTGATTGGATAACTTATTATAATTTTTCTTTCCTTTTAAAAACTAATAAGATATTCAGTGAATGCACCGAGCAAGACGTTCATCACCTTTTGTACGTTCACCACCTGTAACTAGATCAAGACATTTAGCAAATATAACCGCCGTTGATTTTTCTTTAGAATCGTCATCCAGTAGACCAAGTACTTCAGTTCAAATTTCCGATAATCCATTTTTTGAACCCAACCTCACAATTGAGAATCCAGAGAATATTCAGGAACGGTTCGTAGATCCTGAACCATTAAACTTTCCTCCGGAACCACCAATTAATCAAACAAGTATTGTTGAGGAACGAACTATTAAATCAGAATCATCTAGTGATACCGATTCAACAAATTCAATTATGGAGAATCTGGAACCTTTAAGTATGGAAGACCGAATGAGAGCTAAACGCACTGGCCAAGGTCACGCAATTACTCATCCAGACATTAATGCGCCAGATTATGAAATCAAAGGACAAATTCTACACATGGTGACTAATCAATGCCAATTTAGTGGTGCGCCGAAGGAAGATCCAAATGAACATCTACGTACCTTTAATAGGATCTGCACACTATTTAAAATCCAAGAAGTGGAGGATGAACAGATATATCTCATGTTATTTCCCTGGACTTTAAAGGGAGAAGCCAAAGATTGGTTGGAATCGTTACCTGAAGGGGCGATTGATACATGGGACGTTTTAATTGACAAATTTCTTAAACAATTCTTTCCTGCATCTAAAGCCGTAAGACTTCAAGCAGAAATTGTTACGTTCACACAGAAACCAAATGAAACTCTATATGAGGCGTGGACAAGATATGGAAAGTTGTTAAGAGGATGTCCGCAACATGGTTTAGACACCTGTCAAATAGTACAAATATTCTACCGAGGATGCGACATCACTACAAGAAAAGACATAGATATAGCAGCTGGTGGTTCTATTATGAAGAAAACCGAAACTGATGCTTACAAAATTATTGATAACACTGCTTCCCACTCACATGAGTGGCACCAAGAAAAAGACATCGTTAGATCATCTAAAGCAGCTAGAGCCGATTCTAGCCATGACTTAGATTCCATTGCCGCAAAGATAGATGCTTTCGAGAGACGAATGGAAAAGATGACTAAAGATATTCACTCAATACGAATTAGTTGTGAGCAGTGTGGAGGACCACATTTGACAAAAGATTGTCTCAGTATTGAATTAACAATGGAACAAAGAGAGAATATTTCATACATAAACCAAAGGCCTGGAAATAATTATCAGAATAATTATCAACCGCCAAGACCGATTTACAATCAAAACCAGAATTATAACCGAAAAATTCCATACAACAACCAACAAGGTCCTAGCAATCAACAAGTATCCAATAATACTTATAATCAGCAAAGACCAAATTTTCAAAACAAACCACCACAACAAACCGATGATAAAAAGCCGAATTTAGAAGATATGATGACGAAGCTAGTTGAAACTCAAACGCAGTTTTTCACATCTCAGAAACAAACCAATGAACAAAATGCTCAAGCATTTAGAAATCAACAAGCTTCTATTCAAAATCTGGAACAAGAAGTAAGTAACCTAGCAAGGTTAATAGGTGAAAGAAAACCGGGAAGTCTACCTAGTGATACAAATGCTAACCCCCGGAATGAAACAGCTAAAGCCATTACCACAAGAAGTGGTACAACACTTAAACCACCTGAAATACCTGTAACTTCTGATGAAACTATTCCTACTCCACAAGAACCACAACCTGATCAAGATAAGGAAAAAGAACCGGTAGTTGAAAAGATTAATGAAAATAACACAGTTAAGGATAAACCTTATGTTAAACCATACCAACCACCACTTCCTTACCCAAGTAAAATGAAGAAAGAAAAACTTGAAGCCGAGCAATCCAAATTCTTGGATATGTTTAAACAGATAAATGTAAATCTTCCTTTCATTGATGTGATTTCAGGAATGCCAAGATATGCTAAATTCTTGAAAGATCTAATCACGAATAGAAAGAAAATGGAAGAACTCTCGGCTGTTACTATGAATGCTAATTGTTCAGCAGTGCTGTTGAATAAGATACCAGAAAAATTATCTGATCCAGGAAGTTTCACAATTCCATGTTTTCTGGGTAGTCTTAGTTCAATAGAAGCATTGGCAGACTTAGGTGCTAGTATAAATCTAATGCCGTATTCACTATACGCTAAACTAGACCTTGGAGAATTGAAACCAAGAAGAATAAGTATACAACTAGCCGACCGATCAGTAAAATATCCTAGAGGGATAATGGAGAACATGCTAGTTAAAGTTGGTACTTTAGTATTTCCAGTAGATTTTGTTGTTTTGGACATGGAAGAAGATTCTCAAGTTCCTCTCATATTAGGAAGACCATTCTTAAACACGGCTAAAGCAATGATAGACGTGTTCGGTAAGAAACTGACCCTAAGTATAGAGGATGAGAGTGTTACCTTTTCAGTTGATAGAGCAATGCAACAACCACAATCTGCAGATGATACATGTTATTATATTCAAACTATAGATGCACATGCAGAATTATTAGAAGAATTTCCAGAATTACAAGGAACAGGAGAATGTTCTTTAGGAGAAGGTAATGAACCAATTGATGAAGCTGAAATGTTAGCTACACTTATAGCTAATGGATATGAACCAACAACAGAAGAAATTCAAATGCTAAAAGAAGAAGACAGATATCGATATAAATCATCGATAGAAGAACCTCCGAAATTAGAGTTAAAGCCACTTCCAAACCATTTGGAATACGCTTATTTACATGGTGAATCTGAATTACCTGTAATAATATCGTCTTCTCTTACTGAAAATGAGAAATCACAACTCATTTCTGTGTTGAAAGCTCATAAACCAGCCATTGCATGGAAGATTCATGATATTAAAGGAATAAGCCCTTCGTATTGCACACATAAAATCCTTATGGAAGAAGGTCATAAAACGTATGTGCAACGCCAACGAAGACTAAATCCTAATATGCAAGATGTAGTTAAGAAAGAGATTATTAAACTACTAGATGCAGGTTTAATATATCCAATCTCTGATAGTCCATGGGTAAGCCCAGTTCAATGCGTACCTAAGAAGGGTGGCATGACTGTCATTACAAATGAGAAAAATGAGCTTATTCCTACTAGGACTGTAACAGGATGGCGTGTATGTATTGATTATAGAAAATTAAATGACGCCACCAGAAAATATCACTTTCCCTTACCTTTCATAGATCAAATGTTGGAAAGATTAGCCGGAAATAGTTACTATTGTTTTCTAGATGGATTTTCCGGATATTTTCAAATTCCAATAGCACCCGAAGATCAAGAGAAAACCACATTCACGTGCCCTTATGGTACTTTTGCTTACAAAAGAATGCCATTTGGACTTTGCAACGCCCCTGCAACCTTTCAAAGGTGTATGATGGCGATTTTTCATGACATGATAGAAGAATGCATGGAAGTATTCATGGATGACTTTTCAGTCTTCGGTGATACATTTAAATCATGTCTAGTTAATCTGGAACGAATGCTAATTAGATGCGAAAAATCAAATCTAGTACTTAATTGGGAGAAATGCCATTTCATGGTTAAAGAAGGCATCGTTCTTGGACATAAAATTTCAAAAGAAGGGATTGAAGTGGATAGAGCTAAAGTAGATGTAATTGCTAAACTTCCACATCCCACCAATGTTAGAGGAGTTAGGAGTTTTCTAGGGCATGCCGGTTTTTACCGACGTTTCATAAAAGATTTTTCTAAAATTGCCACTCCTATGAATAAACTCCTAGAAAAGGATGCGCCATTCATCTTTTCAGATGAATGTATCAAATCTTTTAATATTCTTAAAGAAAAACTCACTAATGCACCAATCATGATAACACCAAATTGGAATCTACCATTTGAACTAATGTGCGATGCAAGTGATTTTGCAATGGGAGCCGTTTTAGGACAAAGGATTGAAAAACGATTTCAACCTATATATTATGCTAGTAAGACGTTACAAGGAGCACAAACAAACTATACAACTACTGAAAAAGAACTCCTTGCTATTGTCTTTGCTTTTGACAAATTTCGATCATATCTCGTTCTAGCAAAAACGGTGGTCTATACCGACCATTCTGCTCTTAGATACCTATTTTCAAAACAAGATGCTAAACCAAGATTAATCCGTTGGATCTTACTCTTACAAGAGTTTGATATTGAAATCCGAGATAAAAGAGGAGCAGAAAATCTCGCCGCTGATCATCTTTCTCGTCTTGAAAATCCCGAATTAGAAGTTCTAAATGAATCGGCCATACAAGACAACTTTCCTGATGAATATCTATTGAAGATAGATTATAAAGAAATCCCATGGTTTGCAGACTATGCAAACTACTTAGTTTGTGGATTCCTTGAAAAAGGATTATCGTACCAAAGACGAAAGAAATTCTTCAGTGATATAAAACACTATTTCTGGGAAGATCCACATCTGTTTAAAAGTTGTCCCGATGGAATAATACGCAGATGTGTATTCGGAGATGAAGCTAGTAAAATTTTAAACCATTGTCACACAGGACCAACAGGAGGGCATTATGGGCCTCAACTAACAGCAAGAAAAGTTTATGAAGCTGGATTCTATTGGCCTACAATTTACAAAGACGCACACCTTCTTTGCAAATCCTGTGATGCATGTCAAAGGGCCGGAAAAATAAGTCAACGTGATGAAATGCCACAAAATGTCATCCAAGTATGTGAAGTATTTGACATTTGGGGTATTGACTTTATGGGTCCATTTCCAAAATCTCATAATAATCTATATATACTCGTAGCCATTGACTATGTATCTAAATGGGCGGAAGCACAAGCTCTCCCAACTAACGATGCACGAGTTGTAGTCAACTTTTTAAAACGTCTTTTTGCAAGGTTTGGAACACCGAAAGCTTTAATAAGTGATCGGGGTACTCATTTCTGTAATAATCAACTTGAGAAAGTTCTTAAAAGATATGGAGTAACTCATAAAATCTCCACCGCATATCATCCACAAACAAGTGGACAAGTTGAAAATACCAACCGAGCTTTAAAACGTATTCTAGAGAAAACCGTAGGATCAAATTCGAAGGAATGGTCCATTAAATTGGAGGATGCACTCTGGGCTTTTAGAACAGCCTACAAAACTCCAATTGGAACCACACCTTTTAGACTTGTTTATGGAAAAGCATGTCATCTTCCAGTAGAAATTGAACACAAAGCATTTTGGGCTTTGAAGACATGTAATCTTGATTTACATGAAGCCGGACGTCTACGATTAAGTCAACTAAACGAATTAGAAGAATTAAGACATGAAGCATACGAAAATTCGTTAATCTATAAAGAAAGAACGAAGAAATGGCATGATAAAAGAATCAGAAGTTCAAAAGAATTTAAAGAAGGAGACGGAGTTCTTCTTTTCAATTCACGATTCAAGCTATTTCCTGGAAAATTGAAATCAAGATGGTCTGGACCATTCATAGTCAAAAGAGTTTTCCCATACGGAACGATAGAATTAATAAATTCAAATGGGATGGAATTTAAAGTTAATGGTCACAGAGTTAAACATTACATACATGGTCCGATGGAAGTCGACAACGAAGTTAATCACAATTTCGACACCACAGCTAACTAAGTGTGGGGAGAATCAAGTCTTTAAAGGATAATATGTATTTCTGTTAGAGTTAGATTGTCTGTTTTCGTGTAGTTCTCGAAAATGGAACACGTATGGTCTTTCCCTAGCAGACCCTAAAGAACTAGTCTTCTCCCCCCATTCTGAATTTTTATTTTTTTAGGTTTTTACGAAATGAAGACTGCCTGTGAACTAAACCATGGTCTAATGCTACACGCTTTGATCACTAAACGTAATAATGACATACTACCGAGTGAATTAGTATCAGTAATCAGAGAAAGAATGGACGGAGTTAGAAAAGAATCCAGATGCGAAGATAATAAGTTACAATTTAGTAAAGGAAAATCAAAATCCGCAGCGAAAAGAAGAGCACGACACCTAGAACGATGTCACAAATGCGGAAAATGGTCACATGGAGGTAAATGTTCAAATAATCAAACCTATTCAAATACCGAATTTGTTACTTTATGCAGAGACGGACCGTTCATATGTTTAGAAGAAAAGACACTGAATGCTCGAGGTTACGCCTTTGGAGCCATGGAAAACCAATTAAACCGACTATCTTATGAATGGAATAGATCATATAACTAAGATCTATTTCACAGGTATGTCTGTACAGTTTTTATTTTTTTTTATTTTTAACCTTTTGATAATAAACGCTAATTTGTTAGCTAAAAAGTATTAAATTGGTATTGAATAAAATTAGGTTTGGCGACCGAAATTATTGATATCATTCAAAAATTTATTACATCACTGCGAAATTTAACGTTTATTCTTAAGGTATAAATATCTTTAATCAATCAACCCAAAATATTTCAAAAATTCGTCATGAGTTAAATTAGGTCTTGGAACCGAAATTACTTTACCGAAAAGAGGGGCGCATATTTTTGATAATATTTGATTGATTAAAGTGGGATAAAAAGACAAAAAGATTTTTAATTTTATTTTTACTATGTTTTTAATCTTAATATTTAAATCTTAAATTAATATTGTAAACTTTATAAAAACAATATATTTAAAATTGTAAATATTTGAAAAAAATAATATAAGTTTGATATGAATTTATAAATTTTTAAATTAAGTTTGGTATGAATTTTTAATTTTTAAAATATTAATTTTTAATTTTATGCATTTCAAATTTTAAGTTTGGTGTGAATTTTTAAATATTAATTTTGAATTTTATATTTAAGTTGTGTGAATTTAAAAACAAAAATTTACTTTATCTCATTAAGTTAAGAATATGATTTTTAAAATTCGTCGTAAGTTGAAGACTAGGTCTTTGAACCGAAATTGCTTTACCCAAGGGAGGGACGAGAACTTTTATTATCATTATTTTTAATTTTATTAATTTAAAGTATGCCAAAAACATTAAAAAAACCCAAAAATCTTAGCTTTTAAAACAATCGCTACAAAAAGACTGGCATTAAGTTCAGCAAAAGCAACTAATTTTGACGACAAGATGCAAAATATATGTGAAATAACAACAAGACGGAATGAACAAATGATGTGCACCATTTATCATTCAGCAAACAAACGCCAATATATTTGGAAACTTTGGTAAAATTTAATCATTTTCACACTAATCACCCTCAATAATTTAAATTGTTACTGATTTCTTGCAAATGAGGGCATTGCAAGATCTTAAGTGTGGGAAGGGGTTAAATTCTTTCGAATTTTAAATTTTTTACTTTATACACTTGGTTACCATTAAAAATACTAGTAAAGCAGTAGTTGTATTAGAATCTAGTGCTCTCTGATAAAAAAAAAGAACAGCCCTAGTCTTATATACTGACTACCCAATTCTAGTAAACTTTTTCAATTAAATGAATTCAAATCATGTTTATACATATTTATGAACGATAAAACTAGGTTTTAACACCGAAATTATTGTTATCTCAGAAAGAACATAAATTAAGAAACAAACTAAAATGTCAAAATTCATTTAAAATGGAATAGAGGACGATAAAAAGAAAAATAAAAAGCCAAGTGTGGGAAAATTTACCAAGTTATTTTAAACATATGTCACATATATCTGTAACAAATAACTGAAAATACTTTTGCTTTGAACTAAACTAAACTGTTTTACCCGATGAAAGAAAAGAAGAGATGGATCTACACGATGAATCAATTCCATCATTAAAAGGAAGTAAAGTCTTTCGAAAAAGACACGCGCTTCTTGATTTAGGTCATGAAGTTGTCGTCCAGACCAGCTGTAGGTTGACGAAAAATCTAGAAAAGTCATCACTAAAATCAGCAGGAAATCCACGGACCTCAGCATTAAACAGGGTCGCCAAGTGGTCAGATTTATCCTAACCATGAGAAGGATTTATCTCGTACAATGGGGGGCACCATGCAAATTAGCTGGATAAGACTAATGAATCAGATCCCCAGAAAGGATAATCTCCTTAAAGATTAAAAATCAGCTTTTAAGACTGATATTACTCAATCCTAGAGATTGACCTTAAAAATTAAGAATTACAAACTCATGGAATTCGATGATATCTAAACTCGAGCTTAAACGAGAAAATATTTTGATCAAAATTACAAACCGATTTGTTTTCTGAAAACCCTATTTTCAATGCGTTCATTACCATTGAACGTAAAATCCTAGGAATTCACCTGGAATTCATTAGGTCACCTGAACTAAATCGGGTGTCAACCGTAAGAACGGTGGTTGCATAGTGGTCAAAGACAGGACCTTGTGCCAAACCGACAAATTATAAGGGTGAGCTTTACTATTGCTCCTACCAAGGATAGTAATTGCGTCCGACACGTTATAGACCATAATCAAAAGCATGTCACGGGACATTGCCTTAACAGTTGCTTGTTCAACGCTTTCCTTTCAACCGGACGGTAGTTTGCCGAAAGGTAATATACGGAACAAGTAAACTGGACGTGTTGCTTTCCTAATACAAGGTTAGCAAGTGGGTGACACAAAACCGCAAGTTTTGAGCTAAAATTTTCAAATCTGAAACCCACCAACCCCACAAAAATATTTTGCAAACACCGGTAAAGGGTTATTCCGGAAAACTTATCTAGGGTAAAAACTAGATTTCAAAAGATCAAATGTTTTCATAAAGATCCAATTTCCTTAATGGATCTAAATTTTTATAGTCATGTGGGACTGTAAACCATATCGTTACTACCATTGTTTATACCGCCGTATAGAAATCACTGATGTACAAAGTGTGAAGAATAAAGAAGTGATTCTAGTATTTCAAGACAATATTGCTTGAGGACAAGCAACGCTCAAGTGTGGGAATATTTGATAATGCTAAAAACGAACATATATTGCATAGCATTATTCCTCAACAAAGACAAGCTTTTAGTTGCAATTGTTCTATTTACAAGTGATATTCGTTTAAATAATAAAAGGTGAAGACAAAAGACAGATTCGACGAATTGAAGACGCAAACGACCAAAAAGCTCAAAAGTACAAAAGACAATCAAAAAGGTTCCAATTATTGATAAGAAACGTCTCGAAATTACAAGAGTACAAGATTCAAAACGCAAAGTACAAAATATAAAATTGTACGCAAGGACGTTCGAAAATCCGGAACCGGGACCAGAGTCAACTCTTAACGCTCGACGCAACGGACTAAAAATTACAAGTTAACTATGTATATAAATATAATATAATATATAATTAATTATATTAATTATATATATATTATATTTATATATATAAAACCGTCGGCAGAGAAAACTCCAAGGACTGAGCTGTAAATACTATCTCCGCGACTCGCGGAGTTTGAAGGGGATTTTGCCGCGAGTCGCGGAGCCCCAAAATTCAACTCTGGCTATAAAGCAAACCGAATTCTGATCAAATTTCATATTCTATTTTCTCTCTTCTCTATCTATACGATATATATATATATATATATATATATATATATATATATATATATATATATATATATATATATATATATATATATATATATATATATATATATATATATAATTTATATTTTAATTTTAATTTTAATTATAATTCTAATAATAAGGGTATGTTAGCGAATGTTGTACGGGTGTAAGTTGAAATTCTGTCCGTGTAACGCTACGCTATTTTTAATCATTGTAAGTTATGTTCAACCTTTTTACATTAATGTCTCGTAGCTAAGTTATTATTATGCTTATTTAAAACGAAGTAATCATGATGTTGGGCTAATTACTAAAATTGGGTAATTGGGCTTTGTACCATAATTGGGGTTTGGACAAAAGAACGACACTTGTGGAAATTAGACTATGGGCTATTAATGGGCTTTATATTTGTTTAACTAAATGAAAGTTTGTTAATGTTAATATAAAGATTTACAATTGGGCGTCCCTATAAATTACCATATACACTCGATCGGACACGATGGGCGGGGTATTTATATGTACGAATAATCGTTCATTTAACCGGACACGAGAATGGATTAATAGCCACTAGAATAATTAAAACAGGGGTGAAATTACATTCAAGGGTAATTGGTGTAATTGTTAACAAAGTAGTAAAACCTTGGTTTACACGCAGTCGATAACCTGGTGTATTCATTAAACAAAGTATTAAAACCTTGTTACAATTCGAATCCCCAATTAGTTGGAATATTTATCTTCGGGTATAATAATAATTTGACAAGGACACTTGCAATTTATATTTATGACTGATGGACTGTTATGGACAAAAACCAGACGGACATATTAAATAATCCAGGACAAAGGACAATTAACCCATGGGCATAAAACTAAAATCAACACGTCAAACACCATGATTACGGAAGTTTAAATAAGCATAATTCTTTTATTTCATATTTAATTTCCTTTATTTTATATTTAATTGCACTTCTTTTTTTTTTTTTTTTTTTTTTTTTTTTTTTTTTTTTTTTTTTTGAAAGGCAAGCCCCCCAAAGTGTTGTATTTATTTTATATTTTACATTAGGTTTTAACTGTGACTAAAGTCTTAAAATCGACAAACCGGTCATTAAACGGTAAAAACCCCCCTTTATAATAATAATATTACTTATATATATATTTGTATTTTTATAAAAGTAAACTAATATAGCGTTGAGCTTTGTTTAAAGATTTCTCTGTGGAACGAACCGGACTTACTAAAAACTACACTACTGTACGATTAGGTACACTGCCTATAAGTGTTGTAGCAAGGTTTAAGTATATCCATTCTATAAATAAATAAATATCTTGTGTAAAATTGTATCGTATTTAATAGTTTTTCCTAGTAAAATATAAACTATTTTATATACTACCCCGCTGCACATCAGTCAAGAACACTAAGATTATGAAATTTAGAGTTTTTAGAAAGTTACCCAATCGAGATGAAATTAGTATCAAAACGTAGAGAATGAAGAGAGGATTCCAAATATGTAATTTATTTTGATGTTAGCCTCCAAAATCGGATTTAGATGATGAATTAAGGATTGAATGTTGAGAGGATTTGGAAGTAGTAAAAGATGAGGATGAAAATGAATGGATGAAAGGGGTTTGACCCTTTGACCTAGTCAAGGGTTTGATCCCTTGTCAAGTTTAGTCCCTCAACTTTCGTTCGGGTGCGTGAATTACCTAAACGAGATAATTTAAAATGCGTATTAACGGGAGATGTTGTAGTCATATAACGGACTTTAAATAATTAAACGGAAAAGTAAATGGAAAAAGGTGGGTTGTTACACTACAAAGGATAGTAATTGCATCCGACACGATATAGACCATAATCAAAAGCATGTCATTAGACATTGCCTTAACAGTTGCTTGTTCAACGCTTTCCTTTACAACCGGACGGTAGTTTACCGAAAGGTAATATACGGAGCAAGTAAACTGGACGTGTGCTTTCCTAATACAAGGTTAGCAAGTGGGTGATACAAAACCGCAAGTTTTGAGCTAAAATTTTAAAATCTGAAACCCACACAACCCACAAAAATATTTTAAAAACACCGGTGAAGGGTTATTCTGGAAAACTTATCTAGGGTAAAAGCTAGAATGAATTTTCAAAAGATCAAATGTTTTCATAAAGATCCAATTTCCTTAAAGGATCTAAATTTTTAATAGTTATGTGGGACTGTAAACCACATCGTTACTATCATTGTTTATACTGCCATATTAAAATCACTGATGTATAAAGTGTGAGAATAAAAAAGTGATTCGAGTGAAGTGTGATTTAATTTCAAGTTCTGTATTGCTTGAGGACAAGCAACGTTCAAGTGTGGGGATATTTGATAATGCTAAAAAGAAACATATATTTAGTATCAATATCATTCCAATATGTAAAGCTTTTAGTTACTATTGTTCTATTTTTATTCAACTACCGGTTCTGTTTCCTTATCTTGCTCAGGTTGTGGTTCTTGTGGAGTAGGAATAGCGTTATCAGAAATTACATGTATTTCAGATGGTTTAAGTGTAATACCACTTCTTGTGGTAATGGCTTTAGCTGTTTCATTCCGGGGGTTAGCATTTGTATCGCTAGGTAGACTTCCCGGTTTTCTTTCACCTATCAACCTTGCTAGGTTACTTACTTCTTGTTCTAAATTTTGAATAGAAGCTTGTTGATTTCTAAATGCTTGAGCATTTTGTTCATTGGTTTGTTTCTGAGATGTGAAAAATTGAGTTTGAGATTCAACTAGCTTCGACATCATATCATCTAAATTTGGCTTTTTATCATCGGTTTGTGGTGGTTTGTTTTGAAAAATAGGTCTTTGCTGATTGTAAGTATTGTTAGATACTTGTTGATTGCTAGGACCTTGTTGGTTGTTGTATGGAACATTTCGGTTATAATTCTGGTTTTGATTGTAGATTGGTCTTGGCGGTTGATAATTATTCTTATAATTATTTCCAGGCCTTTGGTTCATGTATGAAACATTCTCTCTTTGTTCCATTGTTTGTTCAATACTGAGACAATCTTTTGTAAAATGTGGTCCTCCACACTGCTCACAACTAATTCGTATTGAGTGAATATCCTTAGTCATCTTTTCCATTCGTCTCTCGACAGCATCTATCTTTGCAGAAATGGAATCAAAGTCATGGCTAGAATCGGCTCTAGCCGCTTTAGATGATCTAACGATATCTTTTTCTTGGTGCCACTCATCTGAGTGGGAAGCAGTGTTATCAATAATTTTGTAAGCTTCAGTTGCGGTTTTCTTCATAATGGAACCACCGGCTGCTATATCGATGTCTTTTCTTGTAGTGATGTCGCATCCTTGGTAGAATATTTGTACTATTTGATAAGTGTCTAAACCATGTTGCGGACATCCTCTCAACAACTTTCCAAATCTTGTCCATGCTTCATATAGAGTTTCATTTGGCTTTTGCGTGAACATAACAATTTCTCCTTGAAGTCTTACGGCTTTAGATGCCAGAAAGAATTGTTTAAGAAAATTTTCAACTAAAACATCCCATGTATCAATCGCCCCTTCAGGTAACGATTCTAACCAATCTTTGGCTTCTCCCTTTAAAGTCCAGGGAAATAACATGAGATAGATCTGTTCATCATCCACTTCTTGGATTTCAAATAGAGTACAGATTCTATTAAAGGTACAAAGATGTTCGTTTGGATCTTCCTTCGGCGCACCACTAAATTGGCATTGATTAGTTACCATGTGTAGGATTTGTAGGGATGGCAACGGGCGAGAAAAAACCCGTGACCCGCGGGTATCCGATCCGCGATGGGCGGGTAACATCATAAATTCTTACCCGCGGGCATGTGTACGGGTAAAAAATTATACCCGCTGGTGGGTCGCACGCGGGTCGTGGGTATATACTACCCGTCATGGGTAAAACCCGATCCGCAAATCCTTGCACTTTTTCTAATTTACCCGTGAATTTATACATATAATTATTAAATTTAAAAGTGGTTTTAGTTATAATATGATAATTATTACATATATAATATTACATATAAGTAAAAAAATTAATTTTTAAGTCGTTTTACATGTAGCTTGTACTTATATGGTTTATAATTAAATCTATAGCTTTTTAATTTTTTTACCAAGTTGTATATTTTTATTGCCCGCGGGTTACCCGTGGGTCACGGGAATGGGCGAAATATTTTTACCCGCGGGCGGGTAACGGGTCTCAACGAGAAAAAAAACAACCCGATGGGCGGGTCGCGGGTATATAAGATCCGCGCCCATTACCCGCGGGCGCCATCTTTCATAATCTGGCGCATTAATGTCTGGTTGAGTAATTGCATGACCATGACCAGTGCGTTTAGCTCTCATTCGGTCTTCCATACTTAGAGGTTCCAGATTTTCCATGATTGAATTTGTTGAATCTGAATCACTAAGGGATTCTGACTTAATGGTTTCTTCCTCGACAATTTCTGGATGAGTGAATTGTGGTTCAGGAGGAATGATTAATGGTTCAGGATCTCTGAATTGTCCCTAAATATCCTCCGGATTCTCAATTGTGAGGTCGGGTTCAAAAAATGGATTATCGGAAATTTGAATTGGAGTACTCGGTTGACTGAATGATGATTCTAAAGAAAAATCAACGACGACAATATTGGCTAGATGTCTTGATCGAGTTACAGGTGGTGAACGTATGAAAGGTGGTGAACGTTTTGCTCGGTACATTCACTGAATATCCTATTAGGTATAAAAGATAAAAATTATATAAGTTATCAAATTAATAGACTTTTCTGATTTTGCCCACGTTTTGAATAGCCAATAGATGCAGCAGGTAGCCAGGACCCTTTAAATCGGAAGCCCACAACTCGCCACTAACAAATCCAACTATTACTACGAACCAGAAAATTTTGGATGTCTATCAATTTAACCACTTAAAATAATTTTTTGTCGAAGTTTAAAGAAATTTTAGAGAAGAAATAGAAAATTCTATATCCTAAAAACTAGAGCGTCGAGAAATAAGAAAGAAAAAGAGCGCGTCGAAAAATGTCGAAAAATAAAAGGTCGAAAAAAATAATAAAAAGAACGTAGCGCATCGAAACTTAAAAGTCTAAAAACTAAGAATTAAAAGTTGCGTCTAAAAATATTAAAGCTTAAAAGAAATACTATATTCAAAACGGCGATAACTTAAAAAGTACTAAAATTTATAAACTTAAAAAGGCGTCGCAAAATTCTAAAACACCTAAATCTTAGTCTAAAGAAAAAGTACTTAAGGGATTTTACGGCAAAGCCTAAAATTTAGAAATATAAAATAGCTACGGCAAAATACTATATTTAAAACTAAGTACGAATGATAAATATACAAATGTTACGAATAAACGATTAAAATATACAATTTATAAAAAGATATAAAAAGTGATAAAATTACAATTTTATAAAAATATTATTTTTATATTATTATTTTATAAAAGTATTAAGTTTATATTATTAAAACTAATTATAACTTAAAAATATAAAATAAATAAAACTAAAATTAATTAATATAAAACTAAACCCTAATTAGGGTTGATTAATAATAATTATTAATAATACCCCGTAATTAATGCTGTCGGCAGAGGTATCCGGCGTGTCAGATCGTGTCATGCGGTCACATGAGTTTTAGCCTTCGGGTTCATGCGGTCGCATGGCCCATATATTCAGATCACAAATTGGGCTGCTACAGTACCAGGATCGATTATTTTTACTTTTTTTTTCTGTTTTATATTTTTGTAAAATATTTATATAAAACTTATAAATAAGAAAGATTTACTTATTAGTTTTTATAACTTTTCACAATAAATAGAAATATAAACTTTTTAAATTTAACTAAACTTAAAAATATAGATATATATTTTTCTTTTTCTTTTATATTTTTGATATTTAAAAAGTATTTTTACAAAAGTAAATTAAAAATCTTTTTTTATATATAGCATTTCGCTTTCGGCGTTTAAGAGTCCCCGGCAGCGGCGCCAAAAATACTTGATGTGCGTAGAGGTGTATACGAAATAGTTATATTTTTATTCCAAAATACTATTAAATACGATACAATTTTACACAAGTTATTTATTTATTTATAGAGTGGATATACCTAAACCTTGCTACAACACTTATAAGCAGTGTACCTAATCGTACAGTAGTGTAGTTTTTAGTAAGTCCGGTTCGTCCACAGGGAACTAGCCAAGTTTAACGCTATATTTTTAAAACTATATTTGTATATATATATATATATATATATATATATATATATATATATATATATATATATAAGTAATATTATTATTATAAAAGGGGGTTTTTACCGTTTAATGACCTGTTTGTCGATTTTATGTCTTAAGTCGCAGTTAAAACCTAATGTAAAATATTAAAAATAAATATAACTTAATTTAAAGCATAAAGTAAATGACGATAATTAAAGTGAGATAAATAAAATGGAAATAATTAAAAAGTACGATAAATAAAATGACAGTAAATAAAAGTACGATAAAATATAAAATAAAAGAATTATGCTTATTTAAACTTCCGTAATCATGATGTTTGACGTGTTGATTTTAATTTATTACCATGGGTTAATTGTCCTTTGTCCTGGATTATTCGATATGTCCATACGGTTTTATCCATAATAGTCCATCAGTCATAAATATAAAGTGCGAGAGTCTTCGTCAAATTATCCTTATACCCGAAGTTAAATCTTCCAACTAATTGGGGATTGGAACTGTAACAAGGTCTTAATACTTTGTTTAATGAATACACCAGGTTATCGACAGCGTGTAATCCAAGGTTTTATTACTTTGTTAACAATTACGCCAATTACCCTTGTATGTAATTCACCCCTGTTTCAACAAGTCTATTGACTATTAATCCATCCCCGTGTCCGCTAAAATGAACAATTATTGGTATTTATAGATATCCCGCCCACCGTACCCGATTAAGCGTATGTGGTTATTTATAGATACATCAAATTAGAAGTCTATATATTATATTAACGAGGTATGATTTAGTTAATATAAAGCCCATTAATAGCCCATAGTCTAATTTCCACAAGTGTCGTTCTTTTATCCAAACCCCAATTATGGTCCAAAGCCCAATTACCCCGTCTTTAATATTTTAGCCCAACATCACGATTACTTCAATTTAAATAAGCATAATAATAACTTAGCTACGAGACATTAATTTAAAAAGGTTGAACATAACTTACAATGATTAATAATAGCGTAGCGTTACACGGACAGAATTTTGACTTACACACTTACAACATTCGCTAACATACCCTTATTATTATTAATCTTAAATTAAAATTAAAATTATAAATTATATATATATATATATATATATATATATATATATATATATATATATATATATATATATATATATATATATATATCGTGAGAGATAGAGAGGATAGAAAAAGATGTGTTATTTTTGGCCAAAATACGCGAACTTTATAGGACCTGAGCTGATACAGTGCACCATGCGATCGCATGGTTTTTGGTCTTGCTGGCCATGCGATCGCATGGCCTTCTTTTACAGCTCACATACTTTTGTTTTTTATTTGCCGATGGTTTTAATAAATAAATATAATATATATATATATATATATATATATATATATATATATATATATATATATATATATATATATATATATATATAATTTTAAGAATTATTTATATATTATATTATACTTATGTACATAGTTGACTTGTAATTTTTAGTCTTTTGCGTCGCGCATTGAGAGTTGACTCTGGTCCCGGTTCCGGATTTTCGAACGTCCTTTCGTACTATTTAATATCTTGTACTTTGCGTTTTGCGGCTCGTACTCTTGTAACTTTTAGACGTTTCTCATCAATAATTTGAACCACTTTGATTATATTTTGTATTTTTGAGCTTTTTGGTCGTTTGCGTCTTCAATTCATCGAATCTGTCTTTTATCTTCACCTTTTATTATTTAAACGAATATCACTTGTAAATAGAACAATTGCACCTAAAAGCTTGTCTTTCTTGAGGGATAATGCTATGAAATATATGTTCGTTTTTAGCATTATCATTATCCAAAGGCGTCAATGGGCAACTAAATTTAGCACAAAAATCTCTACTCATATAGCTTCTATCCGCACCCGAATCAAATAAAACATAAGCAGATTTATCGTCAATAAGAAACGTACCCATAACAAGCTCCGGGTCTTCATGTGCTTATGCCGCATTAATATTGAAAACTCTTCTGCGGCCCTGCCCATTAGTATTCCCCTGATTCGGGCAATTTCTAATAATGTGGCCTGGTTTTCCACATTTATAACAAACAGCGTTGATATAACTTGCTCTGACACTATTAGTTCCGGCATTACTTATTTCGACACTATTTGTTCCTTTAGTTCTGTTAAACTTTGGTCCGTATACCTCACACTTTGTCACGCTATGACCATTTCTTTTACACCTGTTGCAAAATATCGTGCAAAACCCCGGGTGATTTTCTTCACACCTATGACATGGCTGTTTTTGGTTTTTGTTGCCGTTGTTGTTATTGAGGTTGTTGTTGGGATTGTTATTGTTGTTGAAATGGTTGTTGTAGTTGTTGTTGTTGGGACGTTTGTTGTAGTTGTTGTTAGGATTGCGGTTATTGTTGCAATTGTTGTTGCGGTTGTTGGGATAGTTGTTGCGATTGTGGTTGTAATTGTTATTGTTGTTGTACTGGTGACTCTTGTCACCGTTTTCCTCCCACTTCCTCTTGAGTTGTTTCGTGTTTGCTTCTTCGGCCGCCTGCTCTTTAATTCTTCCCTCAATCTGATTTATGAGTTTATGAGCCATTCGACTTGCCTTTTGTATGGAAGCGGGCTCGTGTGAACTCACATCTTCTTGAATCCTTACTGGTAACCCTTTTACAAACGCGTCGATCTTCTCTTCTTCATCTTCGAACGCTCACGGACACAATAGGCACAACTCTGTGAATCGTCGTTCATATGTGGTAATGTCGAACCCTTGTGTTCGTAACTCTCTAAGTTCTACCTTGAGCTTATTAACTTCGTTTCTAGGACGGTACTGCTCGTTCATCAATTGCTTGAATGCCGACCACGGTAGTGCGTAAGTAGCATTTTGTCCTACGTCAAGATAGGTGTTCCACCACGTTAACGCAGTACCTGTGAAGGTATGCGTAGCGTACTTAACTTTGTCCTCTTCAGTACACTTACTTATGGCAAACACCGATTCGACTTTCTCGGTCTACCATTTCAATCCAATAGGTCCTTCGGTTCCATCAAATTCCAAAGGTTTGCACGCAGTGAATTCTTTGTAGGAGCATCCTACACGATTTCTTGTGGAATTAGTTCCACTGCTAGATCCAGAGTTATTGTTATTTTGCATCGCAGCCTGTACTGCGGCTATGTTTGCTGCAAGGAAAACACAAAAGTCTTCCTCGCTCATGTTCAAATTCTGACGAGTCGTCGGTGCCATTTCCTTCAAAAATAGCCCAAAAGAATTAAGTTAATCATATAGAATTTTAAGAGTAGTCAATAGTATTTCGTAGCATAGTATGAACTCATTTATAAAAGCTTTTTCTTCATATTAGCGTTTTATAGTTTTAATTTGGGTAGTCCCTACTCGTTAAGTTCATACTTAGTAGCTAATATACAATTCAACTACTACAATTCTATATGAAAAAATGATTATAATAATATTTCGCGTTCAAATTTTATACAATATTTTACAAACTTACAATACCGCTATTATACATATAGGATGAAATATAGAACATAATAATTTTGCTACTCGGCAGCTATAAAGGCAATTCTAGTTAATACGTAAGTCGTTCAGCAAAAGAAATAAAGACACGTAATTCATAAGTCCAGAAACAAGTCATGCATTCTGGTTTTACTAAGACGACTTCCCATCCTTGGTCTTGTGGAAAGTAACCGTTATGACCATTGGCTAGGCAGCATGTTGTAATGTCGTCAAAAGGACGAGGGTTTCGTAATGTCCAACAGCCCCGTAATAATCTAAAAACCTTGTTTCTCACCCCAACAACTGAATCCGTCACTTGTGGGAAGGTTTTATTTAAAAGTTGTAATCCGATGTTCTTTTTATCATTTTGGTAAGAAGCGAACATCACTAACCCGTAAGCATAACATGCTTCTTTATGTTGCATGTTAGAAGCTCTTTCTAACTCACGAAATCCTATGTTGGGATATGTTGAGTCTTAACCCGTAGCGTAAAATTGCATTTGGGTTCCCCGCATTTAATGCTTTAAAGAAAACACGGCGTAACTTACGGTCTCCCCAATGTGATATACCCCACCTATCAAAGAAAAGCCTTTTATAAACTAAGGCATTTCTGAAAAGTCTTTCAAATGTTTGACAAGTTAATTTCACCATAACAAATTGTGCTGATGAATTCTGACCGACTATAGACAAGATTTCATCAATCATATCCTCTGGTAGGTCTTCTAAAATATTCGGTTGTCTACCCTTAACGTCCAATTTGTGTTTTTATACTGTAAAATAGACAAGGATTAGATTCGTAAAAGATAATTAACAAAAAATACAAGCAATTTTTACATAGAACATAAAAGTACCAGCACACTACAATACATATAATACACAACATGATTACAACCCTCTAATCTGAATCACTGGTTTCTTCTTCTTCGGACTTGGTTCATTTTCCTAATTTTCTAGGGATATATGGTGTTCCTCTAATACGAGCCGTCGTTTTCCACAATGGTTTAGAAAAATCTAGTGGTTTAGAGGTTCCCGGGTTATTGTTACATTTTAGGAAATATGGATGTTGCCGATACATATAAAGTTCATCGGGGTTGGAATCAGGTTTCTCTATTTTTATACCTTTTCCCTTATTATTTTCTTTTGCTTTATTAAATTGGGTCGAGGTAATTTCTATAATATCATCGGAATCCTCATTGGGATCCGATTCATTGGAAAATTGGTAATCTTTTCAATATTTTGCTTCCTTGGCGGAAACACCATTGACCATTATTGACTTTGGTCCGTTGGTTGAGGATTTTTTTTATTTAATCGATTTACTGTAGGTATCAATATTTCTTCCTCCGGAACCTCTTCTTCTTTCGGTTCTTCCTCTTCCTGTTCCTCTTCTTCCGGTTCCTCCTCTTCCGGTTCCTCCTCTTCCGGTTCTTCTTCGGGAATTTGTGAATCTTCCCAAAATATATTCGACTCTTCATTATTATTAGGTGAGTCAATGGGATTTGTACTAGTGGTAGACATCTATCACACAATATCAAACACATTAAGAGGTTAATATATCACATAATATTTACATGTTAATAATATATAGTTTCCAACAAAAGTGTTACGCAATTGTTTTTAAAGAAAACACGGTCGAAGTCCAGACTCACTAATGTATCCTAACAAACTCAATAAGACACACTAATGCAAATTTCTGGTTCTCTAAGACCAACGCTCGGATACCAACTGAAATGTCCCATTCATATTGATTATAAACGTTCCATATTAATTCATTTCGTTGCGAGGTTTTGACCTCTATATGAGATGTTTTTCAAAGACTGCATTCGTTTTTAAAACAAACCATAACCTTTATTTTAGTGACAAGGTTAAAAGGACACCACCTAGATTATCAGAAATGATAATCTAAAAATATCACACTTACACACTACCAATACATATTGGTTTACAATATTAATATGTTACAACAAAGTAAATCTTGAATGCAGTTTTAAACAATATTATACAAGCATGCTGACACCATATCTTGTCCATATTTTAGCATGCAATAGCGGAAGCTCTTAATAATCACTTGAGAATAAACATGCTTTAAACGTCAACAAAAATGTTGGTGAGTTATAGGTTTAACCTATATATTTATCAAATCGTAATAATAGACCACAAGATTTCATATTTCAATATACATCCCATACATAGAGATAAAAATCATTCATATGGTGAACATCTGGTAACCGACATTAACAAGATGCATATAAGAATATCCCCTATCATTCCGGGAAATCCTTCGGACATGATAAAAATGAATTCGAAGTACTAAAGCATCCGGTACTTTGGATGAGGTTCGTTAGGCCCAATAGATCTATCTTTAGGATTCGCGTCAATTAGTAGATCGGTTTACTAATTCTTAGGCTACCAAGCAAAAAGGGGCATATTTGGCTTCGATTATTCACTCATATAATGTAGTTTCATTTACTTGTGTCTATTTTGTAAAACATTTATAAAACTGCATGTATTCTCATCCCAAAATATTAGATTTTAAAAGTGGGACTATAACTCACTTTCACAGATTTTTACTTCATTGGGAAGTAAGACTTGGCCACTGGTCGATTCACGAACCTATAACAAATATGTACATATATATCAAAGTATGATCAAAATATAATTACAACATTTTTAATACGTTTTACTGTTTTAAGTTTATTAAGTCAGATGTCCTCGTTAGTAACCTACAACTAGTTGTTCACAGTTAGATGTACAGAAATAAATCGATATATATTATCTTGAATCAATCCACGACCTAATGTATACACGTCTCAGGCTAGATCACAACTCAAAGTATATATATTTTTGGAATCAACCTCAACCCTGTATAGCTAACTCAAAAATTACTGCATATAGAGTGTCTATGGTTGTTCCAAATAATATTTATACATGGGTCGATATGATATGTCAAAATATTTGTATACGTATCTATGGTATCCCAATATTACATAATATATTAGAATACATGTATAATACAATATAAGTTAGCTAGGATATGATTAATATAGATTTGTTACCAATTTTCACGTAGCTACAACAAGCAAAATTATCCAATCTTGTTTTACCCATAACTTCTTCGTTTTAAATTCGTTTTGAGTGATTCAAGTTGCTATGGTTTCGTATTGAACTTAAGTTTATGAATCTAAACAGAAAAAGTATAAGTTTGTAGTCGTAAATACAGGTTACAAGTCAATATTATAAGAGGTAGTCATTTCAGTCGAAAGAATGACGTCATGATGACCATTTTGAAAAACATACTTTCACTTTGAGTTTAACCATGATTTTTGGATATAGTTTCATGTTCATAAGAAAAATCATTTTCCCAGAAGAACAACTTTTAAATCAAATTTTATCATAGTTTTTAATTAACTAACCCAAAACAGCCCGCGGTGTTACTACGACGGCGTATATCCGGTTTTACGGTGTTTTTCGTGTTTTCAGGTTTTAAATCATTAAGTTAGCATATCATATAGATATAGAACATGTGTTTAGTTGATTTTAAAAGTCAAGTTAGTAGGATTAACTTTTGTTTGCGAACAAGTTTAGAATTAACTAAACTATGTTCTAGTGATTACAAGTTTAAACCTTCGAATAAGGTAGTTTTATATATATGAATCGAATGATGTTATGAACATCATTACTACCTCAGGTTTTGTGGATAAACCTACTGAAAATGAGAAAAATAGATCTAGCTTCAAAGGATCCTTGGATGGCTTGAAAGTTCATGAAGCAAAATCATGACACGAAAACAAGTTCAAGTAAGATTTCCACTCGAAATAAGATTGTTATAGTTATGGAAATTGAATAAAAGTTTGAATATGAGTATTACCTTGTATTAGAAAGATATATTACTGTAAATAAGAAAGATTTCTTGAGGTTGAATGATCTCTTGAAATGGATTTGCAAGATTGAAAGTAAGCTAGCAAACTTGGAAGTGTTGTTGGTGTGTTCTTGAGTAGTTGTTTTGTAACTTGGTTTATGTATAGATTTTTGAACTAGATTGAGCTAGATTTTGATGAAGATGATGAAGAACACTTAGAACAATGGTAGAACACTCAAGAGAGAGTAGTTTGATGCATGTAAGTTGCAAAATGAAAGTGTGTATCTGTGTGTTCATTCACGTGAATATGGTGTCACCATATAGGCTCCATTAGTTTGTAATTTTGTGTAATCATTAATGCTAGTTGCTAAATGATGGTTCCCACATGGTTAGGTGACTCACATGGGCTGCTAAGAGCTAATCATTGGAGTGTATATACTAATAGTACATACATCTAGGAACTGTGTATTGTACGAGTATGAATACGGGTGTATACGAGTAAAATTGTTGATGAAAATGAATGAGGATGTAATTGTAAGCATTTTTGCTAAGTAGAAGTACTTTGATATGTGTCTTGAAGTCTTTCAAAAGTGTTTAAATACATTTAAATAAACTACATGTATATACATTTTAACGGAGTCGTTAAGTCATCGTTAGTCGTTACATGTAAGTGTTGTTTTGAAACATTTAAGTTAACGATCTTGTTAGATGTAACTAATCCATTGTTATTATACCTAAATGAGATGTTAAATTGTTATGTTAACATAACAACATGTTGTAAAAATATATCTTAACATCATTTATATGTTAAAATACTATTACAACGATAATCGTTACATATATGTCTCGTTTCAAAATTCTTAAGTTAGTAGTCTTGTCTTACATATGTAGTTCATTGTTATCATACTTAATGATATATAAAATTATCATTTAATCATGTTAATGTAGTGCAACCATATCTTAATATGATACATATGTATTTAGTAAGACGTTGTTATAACGATAATCGTTATATATATCGTTCCGAGTTTCTTAACTTAGTAATCTCATTTTTATGTATATAACTCGTTGTTAATATACCTAGTGAGATATTTACTTATCATAATTTCATGTTAACTATAAATATATATATATATATATATATATATATATATATATATATATATATTTATATATATATATATACACATATACATATACCAACATGTCGTTTTTACAAGTTTTATCGATCGTGAATCGCCGGTCAACTTGGGTGGTCAATTGTCTATATGAAACCTATTTTATTTAATCAAGTCTTAACAAGTTTGGTTGCTTAACATGTTGGAAACACTTAATCATGTAAATATCAATTTCATTTAATATATATAAACATGGAAAAGTTCGGGTCACTACAAGTAAGACGTTGTTATAACAATAATCGTAATATATATCGTTTCGAGTTTCTTAACTTAGTAGTCTCATTATTATGTATATAACTCATGGTTAATATACCTAATGAGATACTTACTTCACATAATATCATGTTAACTATATATATATATATATATATATATATATATATATATATATATATATATATATATCATATAGTTTTTACAAGTTTTAACGTTCGTGAATCGCCGGTCAATTTGGGTGATCAATTGTCTACATGAAACCTATTTCAAATAATCAAGTCTTAACAAGTTTGATTGCTTAACATGTTTGAAACATTTAATCGTGTAAATATAGTTTTCATTTAATATATAATCATGGGATAATCATGGAAAAGTTCGGGTCACTACAAATTAAAAGGCGAATCTGAAAACTAAAATATCATATGCGTAGAACATTATCCTTTTTGATAAAAAAAAATTTACCCTATAACTATAAAAATTTCACTTTGAGCAAGATTATACCATTACCGTTTACCTCATCATTTTTTACATACCAAAAATAAAAATAAAAAAATACTCGTAAAACATTTATGACTTTGATTGTGATTGGCTTTTAATGAAATGATTCAACGTTGAATTCTGAATCGGTCAACATTCAACGTGTTTATTTCTAATCTTTGAATGGCTAGTGGTGCTGAATGTAACAAAAATCTATACTAACTCATTCAAGAGTTTAAATTATTTTTTAATCATTAAGTACATTCATATTTTTTAATTTTTTTTTTTTTAAATATAGTCCTAGTGAAAATATTTAATATGTTAAGACATGCTTAAAGGAGTTGTGACTTGCTAAGAATTATTATACGAACTTCTTAATAACCAACTTTCTAATTTTTTACACAACAAATTATGCATAAATGTAACAGCCTCGCTTTGGGCTTAGTAGAAATGACACATTTACCCTTGTGGGTTGGTATAGTGATTTTAATAATTATGTGTTTTATAATTATTGTGTATGTGTATGGGATAATGTGTGTTTTGTGGCAAGGGTCACAGAACATATTTCCTTTTGTAATTTGAACTTAAAATGAATAAGTTATTAAAGATTTTGGGTTTCAGATAACTGGTAAATACCCCGTGTGTTAGACCAAAGAGTTACCTATGAGTGAAGAAACCTAAAATAAGCCTTATATGTCTGTATTGTTCATTTCTTTCCTCTTTTAACAATAACATAAACCCTAAAACACACATTTTGCTCTCTAAATCCTAAAATCAAGAAGTGTAAATCAAAGCTAGTGATTTTGTGCATCAAATTCTCTGTGATTTCAAAATCAAAACAAGGTAAATATCTTCAATTTTGATGAATTGAAATGGGATTTAAGTGGGTTTGAAAGAGTAAGCTTTTTGATGCTTGATTCTTGATTTGAATGTGTTTATTATGCTTGTTTATGGTTAGAAATAGATTATATATGTGTTATATAGTGTTCTTGGGTCATTGGATTGATCAAAAAAGCAGAAATCGAGTTTTTTGGTGTAAAAAACTCAAAAACAGCGAGCTGGTGGTGTTCTTCAGCACCCACACATTTGAGCACACTTTTGAGGGCTCAACCATGCGGTTGAGGGCTCAACCGTACGGTTGAGGGCTCAACCACGCAGTCGAGCAGTGGTCAGCTTTTGGTAAAATTGAAAAGGCTGTAACTTTCAAACCGTAACTCCGTTTTTTACAAATAAACTATCGTTGGAATTGTCTTGAGGTCTAGTTTCCAATAATAATGTTTTTAAACACTAAATCGAACTTTGAGTTAGGTGTAAAAAGCTCGAATTGCAGGTGTGTTGCTATACTTGCTCAACCGTGCGTCTGAGGCACTCACTCGTGCGAGTGAAGTGTCCATTCGCACGAGTGAGACACTAAACTATGTGAGTATGTTTGATAATCACTAGTATAAGTGATAGGTCAGTCGTGCGAGTGAGGATACTCACCCATGCGAGTGAACATAGTCAGTGGCACGAGTGAGACCTCATCCGTGCGAGTGACATTGTTTGTATATTTGGGTCAAGTGCAATTCTGACCCATTTACTGTATTGCTGTGATATTTATTCTAATGTGTAATTTGATTGAAAAGTGTACTAACTAGAGAATTGATATTCTCAGGTGATAAATGGAAAGGTGAAGTGATGCGTGCGTGACAATACATCTTTTACCCTCTAAATTTATACAAGATTCAAACACTAACAAATAAGCACACACAACTAACGAGCACTTAGAACCCAGTCATTATAGCACTTTAATGTAAGTATTCATTTCAAGTTCGTCCTAAGAGAGTGGTATGAGTTGGATAATTGAAACTACTAGTTGTCCTTGGGTTTGCTTGATTGGGGGGGGGGGGTTTAGATTGATATTAACTAACAACTAAGACTTGCACAATTAAACAACCTTAAATTAACAAACTAATAAGATGCGAGAAACAAGTGGCAAAGTATTAAAGACTTAAATCAATTAACTAAAACGTGTTCACTTATCTAATCCTCTCTATGCTTGGCTTGCCCCGTTTTGACTATTTTGTTATCTCATAAGTTGTTGAACTATTAAATGTTAGAATCACTTCTAAACCTCAAATCAAATGATACTCCACGAATTCACATAAACTTTGTATCCTAAGATCGAGTTAAGCATGATTTGGTCATTGAGATTGAGCTTGGGTTAAAATCACTTAAAACCCCCAACTATCGAAATCACTTAAGATAATTGGCACTACTATGTTGACTAAAGGCCAATTGAAAACCAACCTAGATCAAGAACACAATCACTTGCAATTCCTAAGCTAGTTGTTTAGATCACCTAAGGTGTTGAAGCACACATTGATTCACTTCTCAAATCACTAAGAGAACTACTCAACATATGTAATCAAAGTCAAGCCTAAAACAAACTCATAGTAATGGATCTTTAGCCAACTCAACAACACATGATCATGTAATTCATTCAAACAACAATAATCAATTTATTAAGGGCATATCTTATGCATTAGAGATTCATAGATAAGCAAACACAAGTGATTTAGCCAAACATAGCAAAGATTACTCTAGCAATAAGCATAAAAACATCAATAAACATCATCTTGAGTGATTACAAGTAATTAATTCAAAGCTAGATGAAGAAAAACAAAGATTACAACTAATAAGTGCAAAATGAGTAAAATAGAATGGAGATTACAACCCAAAATGGAGAAGAAACACTAAAATGGAGAATGGATGACGTGAATCTATCACTAATCTTCATGGAATTGGAGTTGGGAGCATGAAATTGGACTTCATCTTGATGGAATCATGATTGGAACCCTTTTAGGGTTCCAAAACGGCCTAAGGAACCAGCTCTCCAACTCAAAAACCCCAAATTTGCTTTTATAGGTCGCTGAATTTTCTGGCTGAATCAGCACCAGGAGCGGCACTTTTAGCATAGGGGTGACGCTTTTGATCCTGTAGGAGCGGCGCTTTTGGCATAGGAGTGACGCTTTTGGCTACTGATCTTTTTAACACACGTTTTAGCACATAAGAGCGCCGCTTTTAACCTTAGGAGCGGCGCTTTTGATCCTGGAACTTCATTTTCACTCCAAAACTTCACTAGGTTCATTCCTTTGGCCCAAGGGTTGATTCCTTAGCATAAATATGAACTTTTAGACCGCTTTTGTCCTGAAACAACTAAATACCACAAACCGCTCACTAATCATCACAACCCGTATCGAAATGCCACAAAAGTAGGAAGATATTGTGAAGATAAATATGTATATTTTGAGAAATATCAAATCCCCCACTCTTGAACATTGCTTGTCATTACGCAATATAAGATAAAGCACTCTAACTCAACCATCAATACCCAAACTAGTAGCCTCAAGCTCAAATGCAATAAAGATCAAACCAAACTTGCATTTCAAATAAATATGGCCAAAATGCAAAGTATTACCTCAAAGCACTTGCCATTCTTCAAATCATCACTTGAACTTGAGACTTGGGCAAACTCTTCAATCAACAATCAAAAACGATCTTCAATCTTCTCAAACTCAAATCTTCAAGCAATAACATCATCAACTTCAAACAATCTCTTCAACTAGAACATCTTCAAGTCTTCAATCCTCAAATACTAACACAATCACATTTCAAGCCTAAGTCTACCCGAATCAATCATTCCCTCGGCCAAAGTCAACTTCATCTACGAGAAGGTCATCAAACACCAATCAATAAGTATCAAATCTTAACAAACTCGACCTTGACTTCCTTGACCTTGACCAAATATGTAGGATTCACGGGATAGCCATAAACTAATCAAATAATTCAATCTCGATCTAGTATCAACCTACTCAAACAAGCTCAAAGTGTATTCAAAATATGTAAAATGCACCCCGAAATGAACAAGGGCCATGAAATTCGTACACATCACCACTAATCATGAAATAATGCATTGTGTAAAGAAAATGCTTCCAAAAAGAATGCTCACCTCATCAACCCACGATTGCTATCCCTCTTCCACCTCCATGCCCCATAAACTCCTATTTTCGTCAATTCCAATAATGGTCGTCAATTCCAAATATATGCCGTCAGTTCCAAAGGATAATCATCAATTTCAAATATAGGGTTAAGGTGGGTGTGCCAAAGGTAAGGGACTGGGTACCCCACCTTTATTGGTTACCCGGGCACGGGGTAATCGACACTCATCAAGCTTTCTGTCACAACTCTATGGTTTCTCTTATAGTAGGGCGAAAGCATTGACGGAGGTTCGTGGAATTAGGGCCCCACGTGGCTAAATAAGAGAGTCCGCCAATTCCAAATTTTTGAAGCACTAGGAAGACTTTAACTTTCTTTCAAATAATCGAGCTTGACTTGGGAGACTTTACTCCTAAGCTTGGAACAACATAACTTGGAAGACTTTACCTCCAAGTTTGGAAGACTTTACTTCTAAAACGAGATGATGCTTATCTACTTCCCACATAACAAGCTTTTATGCTTATTTTTAGAAAAGGTAGGAAGTAGTTACTACCTTTCCGTTAATTGCAAGCGCAAGGGTGCCATAGCTTTTGGCTATGGGTTGTGTTGTCTAGCAACACTAGCACGAAGCCATTGTTCCTAAAAAGGATAGCACTTTGTGAAGCTCAAGGCTCCTCTTCCCACGGCACTTAGCATAGCTAAATGTAAAATGGTGTAGATTAGGAAGTCTCCTACACCAAGTGAATTAACCATTCAAGTTTATTTTTGAGACATAAGAGGGTGGACTTTAACCACCGAAACCTGGAAGACTTTACTTCCCCCACACTTGAATGGAACTTTAACCATTCAAGTTGAAACTTGGAACCAAAAATGAATGGAACTTTAACCATTCAAAACAAGGTAAGTTATGGCTTAATTTGACCAAAATTTTCCATTTAATTCAACAAGTTACTTGAGAAAATTTTAAAATTTTGTGAAAATTTTATGAAAATAAGTCCACGATAATTTATCTCTCCCCCCACACTTGAGATCATGTAATGCCCTCCTTACATGGAATCGAAATAAAATAATAAATTTGAGAGGACAAAATAAAGAGAAGGAGAATCAAAGGTACCCGAGAACAAAAGCCATTTCCACAAGTATTCGTCAAATTGCATGAAATTCTCTTGACATATTCGCATTGCCAAACTTCCTTCATGATTTTGATTAACGAGTCTTTATCTTGACTCGTCCCCGTCTTCTCAACATTCCTTACCGGGGTGGTTCTCCCCCACACTTTATCGGACGGCATGTGAAATCGGTAGAAAAAGTTCCACGAATCAAGAGAGTGAGCCAATCATTAACCCCTTGGGTGGTGTATAAGAAGAGAACAATCTTCTTCATTTGCATGAAGAAGATTGAACCAACCCAAGAGTCAACAATTGACTCTCTTCCAAACATGGTTTTGAACACGAGGTTCGCTTTCTTAATCGGCTCATACAAACATGAATCATCAACCACGGGTTGCAAAACCTCCTTAAAATCATCAATATCATACCCGAGAGGATTGTTGTAAACTTTAAGGACCTCGGGTATGATATCTTCTCCATCCTCATTACTATCATCATCACTAACATCTTCACCAACCTCGAGTGGATTATCATAGACTTTAAAAACATTGGGCGTTGGTAAAGCTTCAATCAATTCGTCATCTTCTTCATCACTTTTATCACCTTCATTAAATTCATCATCCTCATAATCTTCATCTTCTTCACCGTCTTCACTCTCATCTTCATCATTGGTTATCAAAGATTCGGGTACTTGTGCAATCTTTACTACTTCGGTCTTGGCATAAAAGCTATCATCATCATCATTATCATCATCATAAAAGACCGAATTTCTTTACCAAGAAGTAGAGACTACGGGTGAGGTGGGTGGTGAAATGGTAGTGGGTACAAAATCTTCAAGTAAAGGGAGCAGGGAACACACGGTTTTCTCTAAGCTTTGAAATGAAGTGTGTTGAATTTCTAACATTTCTCTCAAATCTCTTCTTTCTTGAACTAGAGCCTCCATACGGTTAAGGTGGGTTCTCACAACGTTTGAGAATAACTCTAGTAAATTCGGATCAATCTCCTCTTGTTGTTGATTTTGAAATTAAAATTGAGAAGAATCCCATGTTGAATCATCCCCCTCATAACAATAGTCCATTGGTTGACTCATAAAGTCAAAATTAGAAATAGGACCATAATTATAAGGTTGATCAATGGGGGCGAAATCATTCATGTAACTATCATCATAACCCCCGTCTCGATAACAACCATCATAAACACCACAATAACTGTCTGGCTCAACATTAGCTTGCGAAGAATCCATATAACCATTGTCATTCATACCTATGTAACCATCATTCATATACCCATAACCATCATTCATACCCAAATAATCTTCATTGTTTATGCCCAAATAATCACCATTGTTGCCCAAATAACCATTGTCATCATTCATGCCCAAATAACCATTATTCATATCCATGTGACTTGAGTATTCCATCAATTGTTGATCATAATTCGCGATTCTCGACATCAAGTAGTCACACAAAGCATCATACTCCGCCATCTAGCTTAATCTCACCACAAACAAACAAGCGTTTTCCGAATACAAGCAAATATAAACAAAAAGTAACTTTTGCAAGAATGAAATTCTCACAACAGGATCGAACAACTAAAAGTTTAAACCAACTACCCAACTTAGCTAACCGCTCCCCAGCAGCGGCGCCAAGAAAGTGTTGATGCGTGCGTGACAATACATCTTTTACCCTCTAAATTTATACAAGATTCAAACACTAACAAATAAGCACACACAACTAACGAGCACTTAGAACCCGGTCATTATAGCACTTTAATGTAAGTATTCATTTCAAGTTCGTCCCAAGAGAGTGGTATGAGTTGGATAATTGAAACTACTAGTTGTCCTTGGGTTTGTTTGATTGGGGGGGGGGGGTTAGATTGATATTAACTAACAACTAAGACTTGCACAATTCAACAAACTTAAATTAACAAACTAATAAGATGCGATAAATAAGTAGCAAAGTATTAAAGACTTAAATCAATTAACTAAAACGTGTTCACTTATCTAATCCTCTCTATGCTTGGCTTGCCCCGTTTTGCATATTTTGTTGTCTCATAAGTTGTTGAACTATTAAATGTTAGAATCACTTCTAAACCTCAAATCAAATGATACTCCACGAATTCACATAAGCTTTGTATCCTAAGATCGAGTTAAGCATGATTTGGTCATTGAGATTGAGCTTGGGTTAAAATCACTTAAAACCCCCAACTATCGAAATCACTTAAGATAATCGGCACTACTATGTTGACTAAAGGCCAATTGAAAACCAACCTAGATCAAGAACACAATCACTTGCAATTCCTAAGCTAGTTGTCTAGATCACCTAAGGTGTTGAAGCACACATTGATTCACTTCTCAAATCACTAAGAGAGCTACTCAACATATGTAATCAAAGTCAAGCCTAAAACAAACTCATAGTAATGGATCTTTAGCCAACTCAACAACACATGATCATGTAATTCATTCAAACAACAATAATCAATTGATTAAGGGCATATCTTATGCATTAGAGATTCATAGATAAGCAAACACAAGTGATTTAGACAAACATAGCAAAGATTACTCTGGCAATAAGCATAAAAACATCAATAAACATCATCTTGAGTGATTACAAGTAATTAATTCAAAGCTAGATGAAGAAAAACAAAGATTACAACTAATAAGTGCAAAATGAGTAAAATAGAATGGAGATTACAACCTAAAATGGAGAAGAAACACTAAAATGGAGAATGGATGACGTGAATCTATCACTAATCTTCATGGAATAGATCGGCTGAATTTTCTGGCTGAATCAGCACCAGGAGCGATGCTTTTGAAACAGGAGCGGTGTGAAGACCCGTCCTAATCCATCCGGACGAAGTCCATATCGATTATAAACGATTCACAACGGTTGATTACATCGCGAGGTACTTGACCTCTATATGATACATTTTACAAACATTGCATTCGTTTTTGAAAAGACAATCTTTCATTTACTTCGAAAGTTGACGGCATGCATACCATTTTATAATATATCTAACTATGATTGACATAATAATAATCTTGATGAACTCAACGACTCGAATGCAACGTCTTTTGAAATATGTCATGAATGACTCCAAGTAATATCTTTAAGATGAGCAATTGCACAGCGGAAGACTTCTTTCATACCTGAGAATAAACATGCTTTAAAGTGTCAACCAAAAGGTTGGTGAGTTCATTAGTTTAACATAAATAATCATTTCATAATTTTAATAGACCACAAGATTTCATACTTCCATTTCTCATAAACATACGTCCCATGCATAGAGACAAAAATATCATTCATATAGATTGAACACCTGGTAACCGACATTCACAAGATGCATATAAGAGTATTCCCATCATTCCGTGATCCTCCTTCGGACATGACATAAATTTCGAAGTACTAAAGCATCCGGTACTTTGGATGGGGCTTGTTGGGCCCGATAGATCTATCTTTAGGATTCGCGTCAATTAGGGTGTCTGTTCCCTAATTCTTAGATTACCAGACTAAAAGGGGGCATATTCGGTTTAATAATCCAACCATAGAATGTAGTTTCATTTACTCGTGTCTATTTCGTAAAAAAGTTATAAAAGCAGCGCATGTATTCTCAGCCCAAAAATATAAAGGGTAAAAAAGGCAAATGAAACTCACCATACTGTATTTTGTAGTAAAAATACATATAACATCATTGAATAAGTGTAAGGTTGGCCCCAGATTCACGAACCTATATCATTTGTATATTTATTAGCACACGTATTTGTAATCGAACAAATAATATATTTTACGATTAGTGATATAATTTTTATATTAATAATTTATATGTTTATTTACTAAATTGATAAAATGTATTTATTTATATGTTTTAAAATGGAAAACTTATTATTTATCAAGATAATGATATAATTATGTTATGTATTAAATATATAATATTTACTTGTTATAATATTAATAATAGAAATATTATTAACAATATTGATACTTAATAATAATAACAATAAAAATAATAATGATGATAATAATAATAATCCTAATCATGTTAATAATAATAATAGTTATTTTACTAGTAATAACCATAATAATAATACTTTTAATTATTCAAATAAACATATTAATGATATTAGTAAGAATAACAATTAACAACAACAATAATTAATAATAATAATAATAATAATAATAATAATAATACTAATAATACTAATAATAATAATAATAACAATAATAATATTTTGATAATGAATTATACCTTCCAAAGCTTTTCTAAAAAAAATTGCCCCGAACCGGACTCGAACCCTTGATTTCTCGTTTAATCCCAACACCCCAAACCATTCATCTACTACTTACATTTATGTTTTGTAACCCGGAATAAACTTTATATCTTACTTATATCTGTTTTTCTCTTTTAATCTTCTTCATTATTAATTCCATAACACCCATGATCATCATCTTTTCACATACCATTATCTAAAAATCGTTTTATTAATATCTAATAATCATCATCATAATCTTTATCATTTTCATCGAATAGAACAGGGTCAACAAACACGGTTGCAACCTGAATCAATTTTAGTAGCAACAACGATAGCTCGTCCTTACAAGAAGTAGGAGCATTTTTTTTTGTTGTGGTTTTCACGAAAGAAGAACACATAAACCAAAAACAGAAGGAACCAATACAACAGTTTAATCATCATCTTCAACTCCCATTATCGACCTCGTTCATCATCATCAGGACAAGAAGGGATTTCATTGTTTCAAGGTCCAAAAGCTCCCCAAAAGCCCAAGCAAATCATAGCCCAACAAATTGAGTTAGTTGGCCCAAATTGTAAATAAAAACTCGACTGTTTAAACGATGGATGTAGTTTATGCAAGTGGGTTATGAGGTGGATATTTAGGTTTGGTTTAAGTAGAAACAGACAGAAACAGAAGCCGTATAATCATGAGTGGTTATTAGGGTTTGGTCCTACAAACAACATAAAAAAAAAATAAAGCCACCTCAAATCACGTTCAATTGGTTACCCTTTAACATCTTTCGATCAGAAGACAAGCAAAGAGAGCATGCAGTTTTAAAAATAACAACTAATTAGAAACAGATACCACGTACAATGATCATGGGGACCAGACGGACATAATGGATGACGATTGATTCAACTCAAAGTGAATAAATCTCTGTATAGTATAACTCCAATATCTTATTTAATATTCAATGTGGGGTTTACCGATTAGGAGTTGTTGGCAAAAATAGAGAATAAAGAATTACGTTGTAGTAGTATTTTATTTGATAAAGTTATTCGATGGTGCACCTTCAATTATATAATGACATAGTTGTAGCGATTTTTCTTTTGGTGGTTTTCGAATATCAACGGATCATAGTGAAAGAGTGGAAGAAACAGAAAGAACTTTGAAGTGGGATTGGGTTGGTTTTTCGATATAACCGTTTGCAACAGAAATCTTAGAGAGAGAAGGAGAGAGAAGATAGAAGAAGGTGGCGGTGTTTGCTCGTTCAAGAAAGAAAACAGAATTCGTAATTGGTGATCATCAAGGGTGGGTTTTTTTCCAATAGAAATAGTGAAGACAAGGTAGCTATAGCTGCAACAGCAACTCGACATTAAAGGGGTTGTAGTGGCAGTTTTTTGTGATAGAAAAATATATAGCGAGGTGATGGATTCATGGAGTGGTTTTGGTGGTTTACGTTTAAATAGATGAAGAGAGAGAGAGAGAGAGGGGTGGCGACGGGTTGAAGATGGTAAGGTGGAGTGGTGGTTAATGGTTGCTCAGAAAACAGGAATAAGAAGGCGATGAATTGGGTTACCTTTGAATAGAAAACAAAACGGATGATCTAGGTAGTAGTAAGTAAATAAAGGTGTTGTACTTGGTTTGTGATTTAATTCGAAACATAAATAGGTAGAATAGCAGTAAACAAAGGGTGGTTGTTCTAATGGGTTCACGTTGGTACTTAGACGGGTGGTGGTAGGATGATGATCGATTGTACATATGAGAGAAGGAAACATTAAGAAGAAAGATGAAAAAGAAGAATAATGGATGGTGGTGTTGGTGATATGCTTCTGTAAATGTGTATGTATATGTATATCTAATACAATATAAGATAGATATAATCACTTTGTCATCGCCAGATTAATTTACAAGGACAGAAACTAGAATAAAAAAATAAAAGTTTGATTTTTGCTGTAACTGATTTGTAGCATAAACATTGATGTATAACCGATTTTGTTTGGTAACTATTGGAATTTGTATCATAGTCAAAAGAATAAAATTTGATGGAGATAGAGGATATAATTGCACATCGAATTGATTTCATATATCATATTTAATATTAATATTAATAACTAATAAATATTAATAATAATAATAATAATACTTTTAATATTATTTATAATATTGAGAATAATATTAATCATATTAATATTAAGTATAATAGTAGTTATTATTAATGATATGATATAACTAATAATAATAGTATTATTGCTAATAATAATAAGTTGTTTTATAATAACTATATTTATTTTTGTTATATATATATTAACATATTTATTTTCACACAATTGTTCGTGAATCGTCGAAAATGGTCACAGGTTAAATGAATGTATGTACATAGTTCAAAAATTTGAGACTCAGTTTAACAGACATTGCTCATCGTGTCGGAAACACATAAAGATTAAGTTTAAATTTGGTCGGAAATTCCCGGGTCATCACAGTACCTACCCGTTAAAGAAATTTCGTCCCGAAATTTGAGTGAGGTCGTCATGGTTAACCATAAAAATGTTTTCATGACGAATATGAGATTATAAATAGAGTTTTGTCATCATTGAGTAATATGGATAAAATGATTCGTTTAATCGAAGTGTATGAATGAAGCTATCACAAAAGATCGAGATGAAGAAATGGAGATTTTCTATAACTTTTGTCGTAGTCGTAATTGAATTCCGGAATTCAAGGGATTTAAAGAAAATCTTTGATATCTATAAGATCTGATTCTTCGGGATTTAAGGAAATTAAGATCTCTATAATTAAATGCGATCATCTGTCTCGATTGTTCTGTCGGATGTTTCCATTATAAATTAAGCTCTTCCGTTCCATTATTCTCACCATTCCTATACTTTCTTTCTTAGTTCATACATCCAAAAGATTTGTGAAAATGCTTAATCCAGTTCTACTCCTTGTCCTCACCCTTACTATCGTAACAATCATTCTCCTTTTCCAACTTCCACCAGAATAATCCGCTTACTTCTACTTTTACCTTGGGGGATACTATTTTTAATTCTGCCGTGTCTTTATATTGCTATTCGTATTAATATCCACGATTTGAAACCTCCGTGTTGTCATTGGGCTTTATATTTTCTCTTATATTTTGGAGTACTGATGTGCGAAATCAGGTATATAAATTATTGTATGGAAAAATACCGGTTAAAAAGACTGTTACACACTAACGGGCAGTGTACCCGATCGTGTAGTAGTATAAATAATGGTTTAGTTCCGTGTATCGTTCCAAGGACAGTTATATTAGCCAAACTAGAATTAGAAACTATATTATGATTAACTAAGTAAATGACACTTAAAAGTACAAGATATTATGTTTTTGTGGCTATTTAACGATTTAGCCAAATCAGAGAAGGTTAAAAAGTAAAAACAATATTTTTGGTCTTTTAAGTTTATAATGAAAACAAATGCAAAGAAAACAAGTAAGATAGTTTGATTTGGATCAAAGAAATGAAATTTTCGTCTAGATATTTTACCCTCGGTATTGGATGTAAGTTTTGCTATTAAGGCCTGATTGAATGATTATGTGTGTAAGTTATCTAATAAGTTCACTAAGAGTTCTCTTAAATAAACACGCAAACACAATTACAAAATCAAGGGTTCCCTTTTCTCTATAGTTCTTGTGTTTGTAATCAAATAACTATGAAATATGCTAATCACCTAAATCGACCCGCCAAGAGTTCTCTTTAGTGAGTACTCAAACTAGAAGTACTAAGTGAGGGTTCCCTATTACCTAGACCTTTTCGTTTGTGACTATTTGATTAGCAAAATCAAAGACTTAAATAACAATTGTCTTTGCTTTCGCTCTACACAATTCATTCCTATATCGTTTAATCGTATTGATCTAATTTACCCCCTTGGTTCGGTTTAGTAAACAATCAATATAAGACAAGTTGATTGTAAATCAATATGATACATCAACAAGAGTTTTCTTTATCAACAACATATCAATTAACTAGATACAAATGATTAAACATCCATAAGCATGGTTCTTTAATTCAAGCTTCAATCTTTCACACATAATACATACAATCAATAAGATTACATCCAATACCTCAGTTATTAATCTAGACAAACATTATAGAAACTAGCCAACAATCATTGTGACAGACAACATAACAATCGGATTATCAATGGAAATCATTGCTTTAGAACAAGAAATAACCTACAAGAACAATGAGTTCTTGGATGAATAAGGTTTTGATCTTTGATGCCTTGATGTTGAGCCTCTTCCAAGAGCTTGGAGTTCTCCAATATTGCTCCCAAAATTTGTCTCTGTATTCTCTAGTTCGTACTGCTAAAACTGGTCTTCAATCATGAGATTATAAAGTGGAGAAAGTAGGTCGGAAAGTCAAAAGTAGCTGAAACCTACTTCTGGACGGCGTCCTAGATTCTGGACGGCGTCCCATATTTAAGGCTTGGACGGCGTCCCACAATCTTGGACGGCGTCCAAGTGTGAAAAGCTGGACGGCGTCCAGTAATCTTGGACGGCGTCCAGATGTACTGTTGGTTACTGTCTTGTTTTCTTTGTAATCTCCTTTCATTTGGACGAAACCCCAATCATTTTGGACGAAGTCCAACATATCTGAAGCGTTGATTTATCATTTTAGAGTGCTAACTTGACCTTATCTTGCATCGGGATCAACCATTATGATATTGCAACTCATAAAACGGTCATAAATCATCAAAACTCTTTACAAATTACTCTCCGATACAAATTTGCATATCTTGGCCTATCACTTGTAGAAACGCTTTCAGTATCCTTGATTCGAGAGTATTTTAAACGATATTGCGATAGATATATATAATGTTATTGAGCAATATCAAAACACCCCACACTTAAACCTTGCTTGTCCTCAAGCAATTCTTTCTTTACAAAGTAGAACAATTTCAAACATACTTACACAATATAGATTACAAACATTACACAAATCACTCGAAGCACACGAAACACACACATTTATATGAAATGCAAACTCATGCTATATTAACACACGCTTTAAGTATAACACACACATATATTGTAATCACACTCACGCTATATATACAATGAAAACACACACACACATTTTTGGGAGATTAGAGTCAAGTATCCGAAAAATTTGATCCTAGGGAAATCAGGACCTTGATGAAAACGTTTTATGGTTTTGAAAATATCATGCTAGTTTTAATACTAGGCACGTTTCCGATTTTGTCGGATTTTCTGAGTTTTTTAAAAAATGAGTGCGGGTTTCCCGCTACTGGTCAAGCCAATCTCTCCCACGGTACCTAACATCATGAGATGTCGGTAAGAAAATAATGTGCTTAGGAGGATACACATTACGTCCGGATATCATTGACAATTATGAGGTAATCATCTAATCCGTTAAATCAACCATAAAGATTGAGGTTCATCAGGCTTAAAAGCTGATATCTTACCTTTCCGGAGGTTATCCACTGGGAATATGATCAATTCACTGACATTTTGTGTATCATGGTGCGCTTCCCATTTGGCCAGCAATTCTCCCTCACTGAGAAAAGCTTTGACTACTAGTTTCCCTGTTTGATGTTGAGGCCTGGTAGATTTCCAGTCGATTTTAGCAATGACAAAGATTTTTCGTCACCCTACAACTGGTCTGGACTACATCTTCTGAATTGAATCAGTAAGTGTGTCATTCGGAAGACTTTACTTCCTTGAGGATGGAATAGATACATCCTATTGGTCATAAGAAGTGGTCGGACGCAACATTGTCCTTGTTAGGAGAAACAATGAGGATCGTCCTTAGGGTTTTCGATCTGGGGCGAGATCCGGTTTCCGACCACGCTATACAATCACCGCTCTCTCACGGTTTACACTCGTTTTGGTACAAGTGACCTACAAGTTAGCTCTACTAAACTAGTAGGATTTTTATTCAAATAATTGAATGATAGTACAACTTCAAAGACTATTAATAATTTAAAACACAAATCAACACTTATTTTCTAGTTTTTATAACACAATATATGTAAAATGGTTTTGGACAATTTTCGTTTCTAAGGCTACCTGAAAAATTTAAATTTTTTTTATCATAAACGCCTTAATTTTTTTTTAAAACGAATTCCCGATAAATTTCTATCTCCCACCCCACACTTAAGATCATGCAAGGCCCTCATTGCATGTAATCAAAAAAAAAAAAATGATTAAATTTAGAGGGCAAAGTGATAGGGTGTTTTAGAAATTTTCAAAATTTTGACCTGTAAATCGTGGAACATGTAGACGAATGCCGCTGAACTTACTGCCAGCATAAGAGCATCGTCCATTCCTCGATTATCAACATACATACATCATAATATCAAATGTTGCTGAACTTAATGCCAGTCTTTGAAGTTCAACCACGCTGCACAAAATAACAAACTACACACATAATAATAAAAATAATGGTGTTTTTACAACCACAACCGTTGATCAAACCACACGATTAGTTAATATTACAAACCAAACATTGTTTAAAAACACACCATAACAAATAAATTGTTCGAAAATGTTTCAACAAAATGATCATGGGCTCGCAGGCCTTCAGTTGTTGTAAGGCCAAAAGTAGTTTTCTGAGCCATCTCTGCTTCGGCATCCTCGGGGGTATTCCTGCTCAAATTGGCTCCTGGCATCCTGCATTGAAGCGTTAGTATCATAAATTGGGTAAGGTGGAGGTGGGTTTTCCGGATCAGTGTAGTATTGGGGCGTCAGACGTGTTGTGCCATAGTACTGATCGGGGTTGGAATAATATAACTCGGTGTTATGGTTATTCCAGTCAATACCATAACTGTTCCAACCCTGGTTATGCACTTGAGCAATCTGGCATTACTCCATATCTTGCTGACCTAACCTAATACTGTTCATACTGTTGACCAAATCATCCCAACCAGATTGAGACGGATACCAAGGACCTTGACCTTGAACATTTGTCTGGGCTTCTATTTCTGCTTCTTCCTCTACCTGCTGTTCCTGCTGCACGTTTGCTCCACTACTACTCGCGCCACATGCGCCACCTGCCACAAAAGGCACCAAATGTCCATTTCCATCCTTCATAAGAATTTCAGCTTTGATATAAGAAATTTTCTTTAATGGTTTCATGACGTTAGTACACTCCATCAATCGGCTGAAATCTATGTCGAAGCGACGAGCAATCCTCGTGATATAGTGGCCTCCAAGAAGCGGCTTTTCTCTCTGTGTCTCGGTAGCGATGGCTAGAAAATAGTTTCCTATCAATCCAGGAATATTAGTATAGCAACCTCGTTTTATTTGATCCATTATCCATAGATCCAACGTTTTAACCTTTTCGTTGCCTTCGACTCTTGCATTGAAAGTGCATGCAATAAGTCGATGAAGAAGTCTATCATCCCGGGATGCAATCTCATTATACATGTGTCTGCTCGATTTGAATGGTGTAGATGCATTCGGCCCACAAATTCTTCGCCAATAAGCAATCTCATTAAAGGGCTCTCGACCAACGTAATCGGAACCCCGCAAGTAATCACCCAATTGATTGTCGGTAAGTTCCTCAAAAATCCCCAACACTCTGCACAACTCAAATCTGCTCATCCCTCTATTTTCGCCCCCTAACCGAAACCGAAGAAAATCATTCGACAAATAATCCCGAACATTATTAAACCGTACAGTTGAGTAAAATTCTTTTAACAACACCGGAAAAATTGGTTCGTGGATGCTAAAAAAGTGCTCCCATGCGTAGGTAACGATCCTATCGTAGGGGATAGCTAGCAAACGGGAAACATGTTGGTGCATATTTGCCTCATCCAATGGGCCCCAAATAAAGTACCATGTTGCATTTATAGGCCTACTATTTATCCTATCAAATGTTTCTGCGTAATAGTTGTCGTTTTGAACCTGTGTCAACCAAACTTGAGGATCATTTAGATCCTCCTCTTCATCTTCTCCAGATGATGATGATGAATGTTGTTGTAGTGGTGGTGGTGGAACCAAACCTGAGGTCCTCCCTCTCTTTGGTTGTCCTCTCCTGCTAGATTGTCCCTGCAAAACATAATAACACCAAACCAAAAGAACATAGAAACCGTTGTGTTAATGTTAGCTAAAAACATAACCGGATAGCAAGAGCACTTAGTCATTCCATTCATAGTTCATAAGCATTATGATTCATTTAAGTAAAAGCGTATGGTCAAAATTTTTAACGAAAGTCAACCAAAGTCAACACAAACTTGCTAATACACTTTCAAAAATGAAAATCACAAATTCACAATTTAGCATCAACTTAGGACTCAAGCATGTTGCGTTCATAGGTCATAGCATTTAAACATGCATTCTAATGATATTCATCACAAATCATAACACAAATTTTCATAATTTTAGCTCAAAAGGACCATTATAACGCCACTACATTATAGCATTCCATACCATCAATCCACTTTAAAAGGCTTAAACATGTGAGAAACTAGCATACATCTTTCATAAGAACATAACAATTCAAAGCATGCTAGAAATTCACCACAATTCAATTTATGACCCTGCCAAATTAACATCTTCATCATCAACAACAATTACACCTTTCACAAGCTTCATAAACATCACAAACAAACTCAATAATCTTGACTTAATTACCCTAAATTCAGATTCAATTACTACAAACCCTAGAATCATGAGCATACCCCTAAAAACATGTAATTTTTGCAAAATCAAGACAATATGGGTAATTAAACAACTAAGGTATGTTAATCTAAACATGAATCATGAAAATCAAACACCCCACACTTATCTTTCACCAATTTATACATATAAACATACAATTCAAGTAAATGAGAAAGAAAAATGTGAAAATGAAGTAACCATACCCTAGAAAACATGATTGGAGCTTGGAATTGATAGAAGAAATCACGAATTTGAAGTGAGAAATTAGGGTTTTTAGGAGTGGGATAGTGTTTGGCAGAGAAAATTTGATAGAAGTGTGTTTTGTGGTTGAAAAATGGGGTGGATAGGGTTTAAAACGCGTAATTTTTTTCGAGTCAGACCGTTTGGACGGCGTCCAAGACTTGGGACGGCGTCCAAGTTTAAAGAATGGGACAGCGTCTGTGATTTTTGGACGGTGTCCAGATTTTAAAAGTGGGATGGCGTCCAGATGGTCTGGAACACGTCCAAATGAACTAAAAAGTTCTGACCAAATTTTTCGACACTCGCCAGTTTATAATCCAAACGTAAATCATTTTGCACAAAACTAAAAACAATCGTACACACAATTCAAAATATTTACACCTGTGAACCATTTTTTAACGAGTCGTTCACCCAACTCGTCCCCATTTCGATTTAAGCTTTGTTCTCGAAGTTGAGGCTAACCTCATCTTCGATTTCCAGGGGACCATCAACATAGTGCTTGACCCGGTCGCCATTCACTTTAAAAGTATCGCCCTTCCAGTTCACTATTTCAATTGTACCATAAGGGTACACCCTTCTAACAACAAATGGTCCCGACCATCGGGACTTAAGCTTTTCTGGTGATAACTTGAAACGAGAATTGTAAACAAGGACACGATCCCCTTCCATGAATTCCTTTGGATTTTTCAATCTCTTGTCGTGCAATTGTTTGGTTTTTTCTTTGTAAATTAGAGAGTTGTCATAGGCTTCAAGCCTCAACTCGTCTAATTCATTTAACTGGGTCAAACGTAACCGACCCGCCTCTTGGTAATCCAAATTACATGCCTTTAGCGCCCAATGCGCTTTGTGTTCAATCTCCAAAGGGAGATGGCATGCTTTTCCGTATACCATTCGGAAAGGAGTGGTTCCAATGGGTATTTTGTAAGCCGTGCGAAAGGCCCATAATGCATCGTTTAACTTAACAGACCACTCTTTTGGATTTGCACCAACGGTCTTTTCAAGTATGCGTTTTAAAGATCGATTGGTATTCTCCACCTGCCCACTTGTTTGGGGATGATAAGATGTTGAAATTTTATGGGTCACCCCATATCTTTTCAACACTTTCTCTAACTGCTTATTACAAAAGTGGGTGCCGCGGTCACTGATAAGGGCTTTTGGCGTGCCGAATCTTGAGAAAAGTTCCATCAAAAATGTAACTACAACTCTGCCATCATTTGTTGGTAGAGGTTTTGCCTCCGCCCATTTGGACACATAGTCTATGGCAACGAGTATATAGAGGTAAGAATGAGACTTTGGAAAGGGCCCCATAAAGTCAATTCCCCACACGTCGAACACCTCGCATACTTGGATGCTTTGTTGAGGCATTTCATCCCGTTTAGTGATTTGACCGGCCCGTTGGCACGCGTCACAAGCCTTACAAACGGCATAGGCATCTTTGAATATTGTAGGCCAATAAAAACTGGCCTCGTAGACTTTTCTCCCCGTAATTTGGGGACCAAAGTGCCCACCCGTTCGACCACGGTGACAATCAAGAAGAATTTGAGTGCATTGCTTTCCCGAAACGCACCTCCGAATCATATCATCTGCGCAACACCTAAAAAGATACGGGTCTTCCCAGAAGTAGTATTTCAGGTCACTAAAGAATTTTTTTCTTTTCTGATGTGACCAACCGGTTTCTAAGTACCCTCCTACAAGATAGTTGGCTATGTCAACAAACCAAGGATCATCGATTTTCTCAATTTTCATGAGATTTTCGTTCGGAAAGTTATCTTGGATAACAGTCTCATGGAGAACCTCAAGATTCGGGTTCTCAAGGCGAGAAAGGTGACCGGCAGCTAAGTTTTCAGCCCCCTTTTTATCTTTAATATCAATGTCAAATTCTTGCAAAAGCAAGACCCAACATATTAACTGGGGTTTAGCATCTTGCTTAGCAAGCAAGTACTTTAATGCTGAATGGTCTGTATAGACAACCGTCTTTGCTAGTACCAAATAAGATCGGAATTTATCAAACGAAAAGACAATTGCCAGGAGTTCCTTCTCGGTGGTAGTGTAATTAAGTTAGGCTCCTTGCAATGTCTTACTAGCATAATAAATGGGCTGAAAATGTTTTTCAATTCTTTGCCCCAAGACGGCACCGATAGCAAAGTTACTAGCGTCACACATAAGTTTGAATGGAATTGACCAATTCGGCGATATGAGAATGGGTGATTGCGTGAGTTTTGCTTTAAGGAGGTTAAAGGCGTTAAGACATTCGTCCGTAAAGACAAATGGAGCGTCTTTTTCAAGAAGTTTGTTCATTGGGGTTGCAATTTTAGAAAAATCTTTAATGAACCGACGGTAGAAACCGGCATGCCCCAGAAAACTTCTTACACCTTTCACGTTCGATGATGGTGGTAATTTAGTTATGACTTCCACTTTAGCTCTGTCCACCTCCAGTCCCGCAGAGGAAATTTTATGACCTAAAACAATGCCCTCTTTTACCATAAAATGGCATTTTTCCCAGTTAAGTACAAGATTAGATTCTTCACACCTAATCAACATACGCTCAAGATTATGAAGACATGAATCAAAAGAATTACCGAAGACTGAAAAGTCATCCATGAATACTTCCATAAAGTCTTCAATCATATCATGAAAAATAGCTACCATACACCTTTGGAAGGTGGCAGGAGCATTGCATAAGCCAAAGGGCATACATCGATAGGAGAAAGTACCATAAGGGCATGTAAAGGTGGTTTTCTCTTGGTCCTCGGGTGCTATAGGGATTTGGAAATATCCTGAGAAACCGTCAAGAAAACAATAAAAATTCTTTCCTGCCAACCTTTCCAACATTTGATCAATGTAAGGAAGGGGAAAATGGTCTTTTCGGGTAGCATCATTTAATTTTCTGTAATCAATACATACCCTCCAACCCGTGATAGTCCTGGTGGAAATTAATTGATCATTTTCATTGGTGATAACGGTCATGCCACCCTTTTTGGGTACACATTGGACCGGACCCACCCAAGGACTATCCGAAATTGGGTAAATAAGACCTGCATCAAGGAGTTTGACAATCTCCTTTTTAACGACTTCTTGCATATTAGGGTTCAGTCGCCTTTGTCTTTGTACACATGGCTTATAGTTATCTTCCATTAAAATCTTATGCATACAATAAGAAGGACTTATACCCTTAATGTCATGAATTTTCCACGCTAGAGCCGTTTTATGGGCTTTTAACATGGAAACAAGTTTAGACTTCTCACTTACAGAGAGTTCAGATGAAATGATAACCGGGAGAGTAGAATCCTCTTGAAGGTAAGCATATTCCAAGTGACTTGGAAGTGGCTTCAGTTCCAAAACGGGAGGTTCTTCAATCGATGTTTTACATCGGTACTCATTTTTTAAATCCAACTTTCTGTATTCTTCATCATTTGGCTCATAACCGTTAGCCATCAAAGCGGTCAACATCTCCACTTCTTCCACCATGTTCTCTTCATCACCTTCCGCAAAAATGCATTCTCCCAAACCTTGCAATTCTGGAAATTCCTGCAACAACTCTGAATATGTGTCTACGGTTTGCAAATAATAACATTGATCATCAGTAGACTCAGGGTATTGCAGGGCATGGTCAACGAAAAAGGTGACCTTAATATCCTCAATGCTAAGGGTCAATTTCTGCCCATGAACATCTATCATAGCCCTAGCGGTATTGAGAAAAGGTCGACCCAATATAAGAGGCACACGTGTCCTCCTCCATGTCCAAAATTACAAAATCGGCCGGAAATACTAGGGTACCCACTTTTACTAACATATTCTATAAAATTCCACGAGGGAATTTAACAGAGCGGTTCACTAGTTGAATTGCCATTCGGGTTGGTTTTAGTACCCCGGGGTCTAGTTTAACATATAATGAATAAGGCATCAAATTAATGCTAGCCCCTAAATCCGCTAATGCTTTAATGCATTCCAAATCTCCTAGAAGACATGGTATGGTAAAACTTCCAGGATCTGCTAGCTTTTTTGGTATTTTGTTCATCAAAATTGCGGAACAATTAGCATTCATGGTGACTGATGAAAGTTCTTCCATTTTCTTCCGATTAGTAAGTAAGTCTTTTAAGAACTTAGTATACTTGGGCATACCTGAGATTACATCAATGAAAGGCATATTTATGTTAATTTGTTTAAACATATCTAGGAATTTTGACCTTTCGGCCTCTAGCCTTTCTTGTTGTTGCTTTGGGTATGGGAGCGGTGGTTGATATGGTTTCACTACGGGTTTCTCCCGTTCTTCCTTTTCAACCACTTGTTCTGGCTCCTTAACCGATTCATCATTTAGGTTCAACGGAACACTGAAATCAGAATTTTCGGGCATTCTTGGAGCATCGTATGCTAAACCACTCCGTGTGGTAATAACATTGGCGTGCTCATTTCGGGGGTTTTTATTGGTATCGCCCGGTAAACTGTAGCGACCCCGACAAATCGTCAAGTGACGGCGTCTTCTACGTGGGTCCCATTACCTGGTCATAAGTCTTTATGACAACGTTTGACCAAAATATGTCGCCTTCATTTCAAAATAAAGATTGTTTCCAAAGTTTACAAGAATTGTTCAACCAATAGTTAAGTTACAACGTTATAATACGAATGAAATCTAGGCGACACGGTTTAAAGTAAAGTCAAAAGACGCTCCATGAAATGCACGTATACTCAACATCCAATGCAAGTATCAAATAATGAGCGGAAGCATGTTTCACATATCGTGTAAGACCTGAGAAAAACATAGAAATCTGTCAACGAAAACGTTGGTGAAATCATAGGTTTAAGTAAGTAAGTGAGTAAAAGTAAGTAAGTCGAACCACAAGGTTTGCAAAGTTGAAATAATAGTAACACATTCTAAAAGTTAATATTCACGAGCACCCAATTATCAAAGCTTAACATTCCGTCCGTTGAATACCCCAGTAATTAGTGCTAGAACAAACACTGTTTCCCGAAAATATATTTCACCCGTAGACGGTAGCGAACCGTCAAAGATGAGGGTTGTCAAACCCATATGGCCATATAACATAAGTTCTCGCTTACACCATCTGATGTAACTAATGATAATCGGATTGAGGATTTTCGTTCTAAACTCGTATGTAGAATGTTTGTTTTCCCGTTCTTGTGTTCACTTAGTTCAAAAGAATCGTTTATGTTTTCTCATCCCAAAAGTAAGTTCAAAAGAGTAAAAAGTGGGACTATGATCTCACCTTGTATGCACGAACCACAAAGTACTTCGACAAGTAAACGTGCAAGAAACAATGCTAGTCTTGACCTAAACAAATAGGTTGTATCAATAACGATAGTCACGAAGGGTCAAAGATGTTCAATTAGTCCTATGGCTCGTTACGACTCGATTAATATAGCACGTGGATCAATTTGTCAAGTTTCATGCACGACACAAGTAGTTAAGCATGTTAGAACGATTGTATAATTGTTTGGTTAAGTTTGACTAAAAGTCAAACTTGGTCAAAGTCAAAGTCAACGGGGTCGGGTCGGGTATCCGACAATTTTCCCAAGACGAGAAGTCATATAAGAGCCTAATAGTCAAGTTTCATGTTAAACGGAGTTTTAGTTAAGCGGAAACATTTTTGTGACATTTAAAAACAAAAGAGAGTGGCCTGGGGCTTTTGCGCGGCGCGCACTGGGTTGCGCGGCGCGCACCCAAGTGCAATTTCTGGTCAGAACTCAACCAAGAAGGCAAACATCTGGGATCTCTGATTCTGCGCGGCGCGCGGGTAAATGCGCGGTGCGCAATACCTGGGAATCATGCAGTTTGCAGAAAAATGGTCCAAGTCACGAACCAAAATACAATATAACACATTTCATGCACCGAAAACACTTAAAACGCATAACCTATATCATTAGAAAGGTAATTTGACAAGGAAAACAACTAAGCACATTTCATCAAGCAATTCATCACTAACAACAACCAAAAACCGCATTAAACGTTCATAATCAAAGTTTCAAGTTCATCAATTGCATTTTGAGTTTCGGGAAACCAATTCACACATATGATATGCCGTTTTGAAGGTAATGAAGCACACATTACTACTAAACACTAACAATTAATATTCCATGACATTCAGCATCCAAAAATTCATGTCAAGAACTATCAAACCCTAGTCAAACATCTCAAAATCAATAATCATGTTTTTGAAGTTTTCTTAATCAACCTACACATCAATTTGAAGCTAATGATGCTAGTAACACATTTAATACATGAACTTTAACAATTAAACAACTTTTAATCATCCAAAATCAAAGATTAAGCAAGCAATTTTCATATTCAAGCTAGTTACACCAAAAACAACAAATCGAGCATACAATTTACATACACAACATCACAATGAGCCATAGACACTAATTAACACACTTTTAAGTCAAGAGCATGAATTTAAAGAAATCTAGTGATTTAGAAATGTTACCCAAATGTGATGAAATTGGTACCAAATCGAAGAGGATGAAGAGAGGATCACGAATATATAATTTGTTTTGATGTTTGATTGCTTGAATGGAAATAGATGATGAATTTAGTGAATGGGTGTTTTGAGTTCAAAAATGGTGGAGAGAAAAGAAAGAAGAAAGTGGGAGGTGAAATGAGTGGATAAGAGGAGGTGTTGACCATTTGACCTAGTTAAATGTTTGGCACCTTGGCGAAACTAGTCCCTCAAGTTTGTTGTCGGGTGCGGGAATTAACCAAACGAAATATTTTAAAACGTTAGAGTAAACGAGTGATGTTTTAATTAAATAACGAGAATATTATGAACGTTCGTCAACGGAGTCGACGAATTTAAATACGAAAGATATTATTATATAAAAAAAAACGGTGTTAAAATAAATTTAACGGAAAAACGCGGGATGTTACATTATCCACACCTCAAAAGAAATTTCGTCCCGAAATTTAGTTGGAAGTAATAGTCGATGTCTCTTGCTCGAGACCTTTCGTTGTCAATGCTATAAGTAAGTGAGGATACGTCCTTGGACATTTTCACGATTTCGGATAGTCGGAATTTTACGTTGTATTAAGGTTTGGTTTTTACGATCCCCGGTTTCAACTGGTTTTCCTATGACGAGTAGTTTGTCATCGATAGTTGATGTACCTAGCAGGATTGCACGTTCCTGTTCTGCAGGACACGTTTCTAAGTTTGTTACACGAAATGTAGGGTAAACGGAAACTTAATTGAGTCGGAAGTTCTAAACGGTAGGAAGCGGTTCTAATACGCCCCAAGGTTTCAAAAGGTTCAATAATGCGGGTATAGCCTTTCTCGATTTCCCAAAATGGATCACACCCTTCCAAGGTGCGGTTTCTCAAAATTACGCGGTTACATACTGGGTTTGGTGAGGTTTTCATCTAAGTTTGGTATAACTCTTCTGGCGACAATGGGTTGTCTCGAGCCCTTCTCGGACTTGGATTATCTCAATTGTTGTTTCTTGGATGAGTTAAGATTCGGTGTTTTGTTTGCCACATGCTTTGGTCCAACGAATAGGGGTATGACATTAGCGGTCATATAGGGTTTCGGAAAGTGCGTGTGAACACACGAGTGGTAACTACTGTTGTAAGAGTGATCTACTAAAGGTGACAATACGAGTTTGTGACATGTCTTTCTAAGACGTAAATCGTTCGTTTGCTCGGTTCGTCGGTTTGTGGGTGGTATGCGGTACTCATGTCTAAGCGGGTCTCCAAGGCTTCTTGTAAAACTAGAAGTGAAACGAGTATTTCGATACGGGATAATTGACAAGGATACACCGTGTTGGAATAGAATCTCTTAAGATATGTTTGAACAAGTCAGTTAGGGTTCGAAAAATGTTCGTTAGGACTATTCACCCTCGTGGCGAATACTTATGTAATATGAGGAGTTTCTCTATCCATGGAGAAATGTTACAAGGAGTTTCTTTAAACGGAAATGCGAACGGTAAAGATAGTAGTGAAATGAGGACTTAGAATAGGATGAGTTTACATCTCGAGGTTGCCATATCGTGCCTCTAGTTGTCAAAAGTTGAAGTCTGAAAGAGAAACGAGGTAGTACACGTAGTTGTATAGTTCGGGGTTGAATAATAGTTGACCGATTATCAGAAACACAAGGGCGTTAAGTCAAAGAAGAGTGAAGTATCGTTGGATTGTGTGCTATCTTAAATTCCAGTAATATCAGACGGTGACGGTGAAATAACAGAGGTATGTAGTGTGGTACGTGATGACGAGAAGATTGATCGGATCCACAATTTAGTATTCGAATTCTTCGTGTAAAATAACGAATTTTAGTTATGTTGATTTTTGAGTCGAGAGAGTATGCCCTTCGGCGTTCAAATAGAAATATTTCCATGTTCGAGTTCCATCTGTTGCTATACGATTTTAACTAGAAATGTTGGTGTGAAGAATCACGCTCAAGGTTCGAACACGGAGAGGTTTAGAGTTTTCCTGAGTGAGTTAACGAGTTTAAAAGTCGTGTGACACCGTGTGATACCATTCTGTAACACCCCAGCTTAACATGACCACAATATTGTCCGCTTTGCCCGCAGGCGCACGGCTTTTTCTTGGCGATAACACACGAGAAAAGTCAGAAATGAATCTTCGGTAACAACCGGTGAGATCTAATATTTTTACGAATATAAGTCTGAGTTGGGAGAGTTTCCTGATTACATGTGGCTTGATTTCGAGATTGATTGTAATGCCTTGACCATTAACATCATGGTCTAGAAAATTGGACTTCGTTCAACAGAAATTCTCACTCGGAGAATTTGGTATAGAGTTGCTCTTTTCTCAAAAGTTCGAGCTTAAGATGGTGATGTTGTTCGTTTTCCTTCTTTACTTGAATAAGTTAAGATGTCATCTATAAATACGATAACAGATTAGTCTATATGAATTTGCATACGCGGTTCAAGAGGTTTATGGATACGGGCGAGCCCTAAATAAATCAAACGGCACTAAGAGAGATTTACAACTAACGTTGCGAGTTCGGAAAGTGGCTTAGGAGACATCGTCTCACTTAACCCCCAATTGATGATAACCGGAACGGAGGTTGATTTGGAACATACGGGATTCATGCAAATAATCATGAGGTCATGGATGCGAGGGAGAGGGTATCGGTTTCAACCGAAAATTTCTTAGTTCACATTAATCTACACAAAATTGTAGGGAAGCAATTTCTCCTTAATGAATAGGTTTTGAGTTCCTTAGTTCTATAGGTGCCGAGTCCAATTTCTTAACGCATATCCTCCGATAAAATTTATAGGCACACAATATTTTTCTGTTAGTCACTTAAATCGTCTAAGTAGTATCTAGGGAAAAAGGTGGAATGTAAAGAGTACAGGTCAAAGTCTCGGTTGTAAAACGTCTAGCGGTAATCGAATCGAATAAGTATGAAATATGTGGTTCGTTGTGAAGAAACGTACCCGTGACTAGTCCATTGTCGTCTCGGGCATCCTAAGTGTTGATGTCGAAAGTTCAACGGCGTGCGTTGGGGTTGATTTTCTTATTTGGGCATTCATTCCTAAAATGACCCGGTTGGCCACATTCGAAGCAAGCACCCGTTCTGTGTGCGTTGGGCATCTTTCGAGCGACGGGTCCTTGGCGCCGGTGGCGAAACCTGCCACATCCTTCAAAGTGATGCTTGTGGCATTCGTTACAAAAAGGTAGTTTTCCGGTATAGCCTTTCTTGTCGTTGGAGGCGAAAGGCTTCTTGGAGAGGTTGTTGTGGTTATGGTTGCTTGATTGAGAGGCTTCCCATGTTCTTTTATTGCCGCTCGATTGGTTCTCGACCATTGGTGCCGGCGTTTCCATTTCATTCGCCGTGTCTAAAGTATGGCGGGCCATTGTTAAAGCCTCTTGTAGGTTAGTGGGTCGAGGTGTCATTACCCTGTGTTGAATGCTCTTAGGGAGGCCATCCATGTAACGTTCGACTCTTAGGGATTCGGGAGTCATGATATTTGGACACATTGTGACTAGTTCGGTAAACCGTTGATTATAAGCTTCGAGGTCGTTCCCGACCGTTTTTAAATTCCTTAGACCCTGTTCGAGCCTTCGAGTCTCGTCGCGCAGAAAATATTCGGTGATCATTCTTTCTCTTAATTCGGTCCATGAGAGTGTGTGGGCTCCATCGATACCCACCGATTGTACGTACTTGTTCCACCACGAGAGAGCAATGCCGGTGAAAGTGAGGGTGGAAAACTTGACCTTATCTTGGTCCTGACAACCGCTTATGCTAAAAACGGATTCTGTTTGTTCAAACCATCGGGTGAGAACAACCGGTCCTCCGGTTCCATCGAAAGTGGGAGGGTTGTACTTCATGAAGTTCTTGTAGGAGCAACCTTCGCTTGAATTACCGGCTCCACGATTGGTGTTGTTAGAAAAGTGATCGGCCACGGCCGTACCCACGGCGGTGGTTATCATGCGTTGAAGAGCTTGTTCTAGAGTTTCGAGAGGAGTATTGTGTTGACCTTGGTGAGCCATTGTTCCTTCATGACACAAGGATATCATTGGTTAGTATTTTCAACAATACTAACCGGAGTATGGAATAAGGATAGAGAGAAAATTTTCCTTGACTCGCCTTAAATTCTTTATGTCATAATGTCGGAACGTCCATGTGAATCACCGTAATATAATCCCGGAAATTATATTACCCTGATTTACATGTGCATTTAACATTACTTTATAAAGTCAAGGTGGCGCGTCAACAAAATTTATCAACGTAGGATCAAGATCGAATACGAGTTAGATATGATAGAAGAGTTCGAGTATAAATGCACAAATAGTCAAGTAATTCCTACTTCAGTCTATATGCCGATTGTAGTCTAGATTCACCTATGTACCCTATGACTCGGGGTGGACACAAATGAACTCTAAATCCCTACAACCAAGGCTCTGATACCACTTGTAGCGACCCCGACAAATCGTCAAGTGACGGCGTCATCTACGTGGGTCCCATTACCTGGTCATAAGTCTTTATGATAACGTTTGACCAAAATATGTCGCCTTCATTTCAAAATAAAGATTGTTTCCAAAGTTTACAAGAATTGTTCAACCAATAGTTAAGTTACAACGTTATAATACGAATGAAATCTAGGCGACACGGTTTAAAGTAAAGTCAAAAGACGCTCCATGAAATGCACGTATACTCGACATCCAATGCAAGTATCAAATAATGAGCAAAAACATGTTTCACATATCGTGTAAGACCTGAGAAAAACATAGAAATCTGTCAACGAAAACGTTGGTGAAATCATAGGTTTAAGTAAGTAAGTGAGTAAAAGTAAGTAAGTCGAACCACAAGGTTTGCAAAGTTGAAATAATAGTAACACATTCTAAAAGTTAATATTCACGAGCACCCAATTATCAAAGCTTAACATTCCGTCCGTTGAATACCCCAGTAATTAGTGCTAGAACAAACACTGTTTCCCGAAAATATATTTCACCCGTGGACGGTAGCGAACCGTCAAAGATGAGGGTTGTCAAACCCATATGGCCATATAACATAAGTTCTCGCTTACACCATCTGATGTAACTAATGATAATCGGATTGAGGATTTTCGTTCTAAACTCGTATGTAGAATGTTTGTTTTCCCGTTCTTGTGTTCACTTAGTTCAAAAGAATCGTTTATGTTTTCTCATCCCAAAAGTAAGTTCAAAAGAGTAAAAAGTGGGACTATGATCTCACCTTGTATGCACGAACCACAAAGTACTTCGACAAGTAAACGTGCAAGAAACAATGCTAGTCTTGACCTAAACAAATAGGTTGTATCAATAACGATAGTCACGAAGGGTCAAAGATGTTCAATTAGTCCTATGGCTCATTACGACTCGATTAATATAGCACGTGGATCAATTTGTCAAGTTTCATGCACGACACAAGTAGTTAAGCATGTTAGAACGATTGTATAATTGTTTGGTTAAGTTTGACTAAAAGTCAAACTTGGTCAAAGTCAAAGTCAACGGGGTCGGGTCGGGTATCCGACAATTTTCCCAAGACGAGAAGTCATATAAGAGCCTAATAGTCAAGTTTCATGTTAAACGGAGTTTTAGTTAAGCGGAAACATTTTTGTGACATTTAAAAACAAAAGAGAGTGGCCTGGGGCTTTTGCGCGGCGCGCACTGGGTTGCGCGGCGCGCACCCAAGTGCAATTTCTGGTCAGAACTCAACCAAGAAGGCAAACATCTGGGATCTCTGATTCTGCGCGGCGCGCGGGTAAATGCGTGGCGCGCAATACCTGGGAATCATGCAGTTTGCAGAAAAATGGTCCAAGTCACGAACCAAAATACAATATAACACATTTCATGCACCGAAAACACTTAAAACGCATAACCTATATCATTAGAAAGGTAATTTGACAAGGAAAACAACTAAGCACATTTCATCAAGCAATTCATCACTAACAACAACCAAAAACCGCATTAAACGTTCATAATCAAAGTTTCAAGTTCATCAATTGCATTTTGAGTTTCAGGAAACCAATTCACACATATGATATGCCGTTTTGAAGGTAATGAATCACACATTACTACTAAACACTAACAATTAATATTCCATGACATTCAGCATCCAAAAATTCATGTCAAGAACTATCAAACCCTAGTCAAACATCTCAAAATCAATAATCATGTTTTTGAAGTTTTCTTAATCAACCTACACATCAATTTGAAGCTAATGATGCTAGTAACACATTTAATACATGAACTTTAACAATTAAACAACTTTTAATCATCCAAAATCAAAGATTAAGCAAGCAATTTTCATATTCAAGCTAGTTACACCAAAAACAACAAATCGAGCATACAATTTACATACACAACATCACAATGAGCCATAGACACTAATTAACACACTTTTAAGTCAAGAGCATGAATTTAAAGAAATCTAGTGATTTAGAAATGTTACCCAAATGTGATGAAATTGGTACCAAATCGAAGAGGATGAAGAGAGGATCACGAATATATAATTTGTTTTGATGTTTGATTGCTTGAATGGAAATAGATGATGAATTTAGTGAATGGGTGTTTTGAGTTCAAAAATGGTGGAGAGAAAAGAAAGAAGAAAGTGGGAGGTGAAATGAGTGGATAAGAGGAGGTGTTGACCATTTGACCTAGTCAAATGTTTGGCACCTTGGCGAAACTAGTCCCTCAAGTTTGTTGTCGGGTGCGGGAATTAACCAAACGAAATATTTTAAAACGTTAGAGTAAACGAGTGATGTTTTAATTAAATAACGAGAATATTATGAACGTTCGTCAACGGAGTCGACGAATTTAAATACGAAAGATATTATTATATAAAAAAAAACGGTGTTAAAAATAAATTTAACGGAAAAACGCGGGATGTTACATAAACTTCCTGGTTTTCTCTCACTAAGTAAACTAGCTAATCCACTCATTTGCTTCTCTAAGTTCTGAATTGAGGCTTGTTGGTTCCTAAATTGGTGTTCGTTTTTCTCGTTCATTTGATTTATGTTTGTAACAAGCTGGGTTTGTGATGCAATCAACTTTTCCAACATACTCTCCAAATTTGACTTTTTTTCTTCCTGTTGGGGTTTTTGATAAAAACCCGGAGTTTGTTGTTGGTACCCACTACTTGACCCTTGTTGGTAATTGGAATTTTGACCTTAAGGGTTGTAGGGGTTGTTGAAGTTTCGGTTAAACTGGGCTCTTCCTTGAAATTGATTATTATTTCTTTGGCTTATGAAAGCCACTTCTTCTTTTTGAGCCATTGTTAGACCGGCATCACAATCTTTCCCTAAATGGAGTCCACCACAGTATTCACAACCTACTTTCATACTATGAATTTCCTTGGTGATTTTGTCCATGTTTCGAGCAACACCGTCTATTTTCACACTTAGGGAACTAAGGTCATCATAAGCACCGGCACTTTGGACTTGAGCATTACGAGTAATTGGTCATTCTTGATGCCACTCATGAGAATAATCGGCTAGCTTCTCGATTATCTCATAAGCCTCTTGCTCGGTTTTGTCTATGAGTGAACCTCCGGACGCTTGATCAATGGAAATTCGGGTTGCAACATCACAACCCTTGTAAAAGATTTGGACTTTTTGGAAAGTATCCAAACCATGGTTTGGACAACCTCTCAGCATTTTGGAAAATCGATTCCATGCTTCGTACAAGGTTTCCATCGGCTTTTGACAGAATTGGGTAATTTCGTGTTGGAGTCTCGCGGACTTAGAAGCTGGAAAATATTTCTTAAGAAATTTTTCCAACATGCCATCCCAAGTTTCTATCGTAGCCTCGGCCAATGAATCCAACCAACTTCGTGCTTCCCCGTGGAGTGTCCATGGGAAAAGTCTTAAAAATATGGCCTGGTCAATTTCTGGTTTAAGTTTGAAAAGAAGACATATCTCTTGAAAAAGACGAATATGTTCGTTTGCATCTTCATTCGGACCACCACCAAATTGACACCTGTTATTAATCATTTGAAGAATAGGTCCTTTTATTTCAAAATTTACCTCACCAGTGGGTGGAGTAATGACACTACCTTGTCCGGTTCGGGTTGCCTTCATCTTGGCCGCCATTGATTGTCTTGGTACCACCGGTCTTGCTTCTCCTTCCATTTCAAATTTTAGAGGAGGAACTGGCTCACCAAATTCAGAATATCTCGGCTTGGTTGTACTTGATTCTGTATCAAAAGTTTCCTGTTTTGATAAAGATTCAAAAAGTTCAAGTACTTCTTTCGGGATCCTACCAAGCTTTCTATCAGGTTCCGTAAGCGGTGTAAGTAATGGAGAATCTGAACTTCGGGTATGTGGCATATGCAACCTAAAATCTATCAATCACATAACTAACAAAACTATTAAATGCATCGATTCTATAAGTCTAAAATTCAAAGACTATTAATAAATTAAAAATAATTAAGAAACTACTTAATCACAAATTAGTCAATAATTCTATTTTGACACAAAACTGTCCCCGGCAGCGGCGCCAAAAACTTGATGTGCAAAATCAGGTATATAAATTATTGTATGGAAAAATACCGGTTAAAAAGACTGTTACACACTAACGGGCAGTGTACCCGATCGTGTAGTAGTATAAATAATGGTTTAGTTCCGTGTATCGTTCCAAGGACAGTTATATTAGCCAAACTAGAATTAGAAATTATATTATGATTAACTAAGTAAATGAAACTTAAAAGTACAAGATATTATGTTTTTGTGGCTATTTAACGATTTAGCCAAATCAAAGAAGGTTAAAAAGTAAAAACAATATTTTTGGTCTTTTAAGTTTATAATGAAAACAAATGCAAAGAAAACAAGTAAGATAGTTTGATTTGGATCAAAGAAATGAAATGTTCGTCTAGATATTTTACCCTCGATATTGGATGTAAGTTTTGCTATTAAGGACTGATTAAATGATTATGTGTGTAAGTTATCTAATAGGTTCACTAAGAGTTCTCTTAAATAAACACGCAAACACAATTACAAAATCAAGGGTTCCCTTTTCTCTATAGTTCTTGTGTTTGTAATCAAATAACTATGAAATATGCTAATCACCTAAATCGACCCGCCAAGAGTTCTCTTTAGTGAGTACTCAAACTAGAAGTACTAAGTGAGGGTTCCCTATTACCTAGACCTTTTTGTTTGTGACTAGTTGATTAGCAAAATCAAAGACTTAAATAACAATTGTCTGTGCGTTCGCTCTACACAATTCATTCCTATATCGTTTAATCGTATTGATCTAATTTACCCCCTTGGTCCGGTTTAGTAAACAATCAATCTAAGACAAGTTGATTGTAAATCAATATGATACATCAACAAGAGTTTTCTTTATCAACAACATATCAATTAACTAGATACAAATGATTAAACATCCATAAGCATGGTTCTTTAATTCAAGCTTCAATCTTTCACACATAATACATACAATCAATAAGATTACATCCAATACCTCGGTTATTAATCTAGATAAACATTATAGAAACTAGCCAACAATCATTGTGACAGACAACATAACAATCAGATTATCAATGGAAATCATTGCTTTAGAACAAGAAATAACCTACAAGAACAATGAGTTCTTGGATGAATAAGGTTTTGATCTTTGATGCCTTGATGTTGAGCCTCTTCCAAGAGCTTGGAGTTCTCCAATATTGCTCCCAAAATTTGTCTCTGTATTCTCTGGTTCGTACTGCTAAAACTGGTCTTCAATCATGAGATTATAAAGTGGAGAAAGTAGGTCAGAAAGTCAAAAGTACCTGAAACCTACTTCTGGATGGCGTCCTAGATTCTAGACGGCGTCCCATATTTAAGGCTTGGACAGCGTCCCACAATCTTGCACGGCGTCCAAGTGTGAAAAGCTGGACGTCGTCCAGTAATCTTGGACGGCGTCTAGATGTACTGTTGGTTACTGTCTTGTTTTCTTTGTAATATCCTTTCATTTGGACGAAACCCCAATCATTTTGGACGAAGTCCCACATAGCTGAAGCGTTGTTTTATCATTTTAAAGTGCTAACTTGACCTTATCTTGCATCGGGATCAACCATTATGATATTGCAACTCATAAAACGGTCATAAATCATCAAAACTCTTTACAAATTACTCTCCGATACAAATTTGCATATCTTGGCCTATCACTTGTAGAAACGCTTTCAGTATCCTTGATTCGAGAGTATTTTATACGATATTGCGATAGATATATATAATGTTATTGAGCAATATCATGTACCTGTTTCCGTCTTCTATAATCATTGTCATTCACAGTTAACGCTCTCTCTTATTTGCTGCGATTTATACCCCCTTTCTATTTCGGAGCTTCATGTTATTGTTTTCTTTTTGCAAGTAACGGTCCAGAATTCATAGGTGTGGAGTTTCAAATGAGCTTAATGTTCTAAACAAGAAAGAACGTAATAGCATGATTTGATTTGTCAAATTACCAGAATCACTGAGAATAGAACTATCAAGAATATATTTTCTTGATGTGTTCAGAAGTCAATCAGAATGAAAGAGTTATGTAACATGACACATGATGACGTTATAATCTGTAAATCGTCACGTTTCATTAGAAACTCAGCATGACTTACTGTAATATAATCACGTTGATCAAGTGTCATTATATTATACTAACTCATGCATCAGTTCCCAACATTACTTCAATAACATTCATATTTTAAGCTCGAAAGTTTACAGAATATAGAAACTAACAGTTTCTATATGATGTAACACTGATAGCACGAAGAGATTAATGATTTCAGATAAGAATAGTTATGAAAATATCTTCAGAAATATGGAGGATATTTATAATGAAAGATACGATAATATCTTTGAATATCTAAGATCAGAGGATGATGGAGACTATTGTCCGCAAGGGTTTAGAGTAAGGAGTAAGATATTCGCTAAAGACTTCAGCAGGCATTGAATCATTTGGATTCTTTGAAGTTAAACTTATTCTTTGTGATTTGTCCACGGTTTCCTTCATAGTTTCGCATAATCCGTTTTCCAGTTCTAACTTTTCTGAGCTTTTCCAACATACTATTCTTTATCATCAAACTTCCAGCGATTAAGGTCGTTTATGGTTGCCTACAGTTTCTGCTGCTTCATTCAGCTTTTTCAAAGTTCAATGTATTAATTCGTAGGCTGGGTGCATTTCAAAATTTCAGAATTGGAATTCGTAAATCCAGGAGATAGAAGTTATATATATATATATATATATATATATATATATATATATATATATATATATATATATATATATATATATATATATATATATATATATATATATATATATATAAATTGTTGTCATAGAATCGCTGAGAATTTCGAGATTATCGATTGATGCATTCCGGTACTTGGTATGGTAATTATTGTTACAAGATATCGATGAGTTCATGATAAGACTTCAATAGATAAATATATGGAGTTCATGATAAGACTTCAATAGATAAATATATTGATTTGTCGTAGAGATTTGAGCCAAGGAGCAACGAGGTTGCTGGTACGTCTGCTGGTAATATAGTGGAATAAAAGAATTCTCCGGTATCAAAAGGGTAATCGCATATATCAGGATTATAGTAAGGCTACTTCGAATGAAAAGTCGAAGTTGACTTGCTGGGGCTGTGACAAAATTGGCTACTTTGAAAAGGGATTGCAAAGTTATTTTGGGTAATAATAACACTAAGGAATTAGCACAGCTACGTGTTAAACATTTACTCAGTTTCTGAGAGTTTTTCAGGTGCATAACTATATGCATAAATCTTTCCTTCCGTAGACGAAGTGCGGTTGGCTCATCCTTTCGATTGAGGTGTTTTCAAGAATCATGAAAGGTTTGAACGAAGATTATAATTGTCAAGATTTAAACGAGGTTTAAGATGAAATCAAGTGGCAAACTTGAAGAATTGTTTAGTTTCATATGTTATAAACAATATTTTAATTCATTTTAATTGTCCAATGTTATTAGTCCTCTGTCGATAGTCCACAGTTGACAGTCTAATAATTCATATATAGTTTAATATATAATATTCGAATTAATTAATACATATCGTGACCCGTGTACATGTCTCAGACTTGATCACAACTCAAAGTATATATATTATTATAGAATCAACCTCAACCCTGTATAGAGAACTCGATCATTACTGCATATAGAGTGTCTATGGTTATTCTAAATAATATATATATATATATATATATATATATATATATATATATATATATATATATATATATATATATATATATATATATATATATATATATATATATGCGTCGATATGATATGTCAAAACTTTGTAAACGTGTCCCGATATTTAAAGTGCGTAAAATAAATAACAGAAATTAAATGACGATAAATAAAGTGCGTAAAGTAAATAACAGAAATTAAATGACGATAAATAAAATTGCGAGAATGTAAATTGAGATAATTAAATTGCGATAATTAAATTGCGATAAATAAATTGCGATACGGAATTAAGAGTTAGCTAGAAACAGTTAGCTAGGAACAGTTAGCTAGGATTTTGTTAGCGTGGATTCTTAACAATATTTCTCATAGTTAACTTGTTTGTTTCTAACAACTTTTATTTTGTCCAATGTTTTCTTCATTATGCCACTTGTTGGATTCTGATAGGTCAGAATTCAAATATGAAATTGAATGAAACTGGTTATTTTGTGGTGAACGGATTTGTATATCGGTGGTTATTAATAGGATAGTAAATGATTGTTGAATCAGATTTGAAGAATGTACAGTGTAACTTATTAATGTGAAATCTAAATATTCTTTGGGTATTACCTACCCGTTAAAATATTTTCACCATTAACAGTTTGTACAAAAGAATTTTTAATTACAATCTTTATGAAAACATATATACATATATATTTTCTTCAGATGTAATCATGGATTTAATGAGTTAATATGATATTAAACTCATTTGGTTTACCGTTAGAACAAGAATATATAATCTCTAAAACATTAGAGATTACATGATCGCCATGTAGAACGAAAATAAATGATGTAGAACGATACGTAGAACGATGATTATACTCGAGGTACAGATTGAGATGTTGAGGCGTGTGATGTTGAAACTTGGGTTGTTAGTGGTACTGGTGTTGCCGGTGTTGTTGCTGAAGCTGGTAGGTTTTGCAACACCCCAAACCATTCATCTACTACTTACATTTCTGGTAGGTTTTGCTGAAGCTGGTAGCTTTTCTAAAAAAAATTGCCCCGAACCGAACTCGAACCCTTGATTTCTCGTTTAATCCCAACACCCCCAAACCATTCATCTACTACTTACATTTATGTTTTGTAACCCGGAATAAACTTTATATCTTACTTATATCTGTTTTTCTCTTTTAATCTTCTTCATCATTAATTCCATAACACCCATGATCATCATCTTTTCACATACCATTATCTAAAAATCGTTTAATTAATATCTAATAATCATCATCATAATCTTTATCATTTTCATCGAATAGAACAGGGTCAACAAACACGGTTGCAACCTGAATCAATCTTAGTAGCAACAACGATAGCTCGTCCTTACAAGAAGTAGGAGCATTTTTTGTTGTTGTGGTTTTCACGAAAGAAGAACACATAAACCAAAAACAGAAGGAACCAATACAACAGTTTAATCATCATCTTCAACTCCCATTATCGACCTCGTTCATCATCATCAGGACAAGAAGGGATTTCATTGTTTCAAGGCCCAAAAGCTCCCCAAAAGCCCAAGCAAATCATAGCCCAACAAATTGAGTTAGTTAGCCTAAATTGTAAATAAAAACTCGGCTGTTTAAACGATGGATGTAGTTTATGCAAGTGGGTTATGAGGTGGATATTTAGGTTTGGTTTAAGTAGAAACAGACAGAAACAGAAGCCGTATAATCATGAGTGGTTATTAGGGTTTGGTCCTACAAACAACATAAAAAAAAAATAAAGCCACCTCAAATCACGTTCAATTGGTTACCCTTTAACATCTTTCGATCAGAAGACAAGCAAAGAGAGCGTGCAGTTTTAAAAATAACAACTAATTAGAAACAGATACCACGTACAATGATCATGGGGACCAGACGGACATAATGGATGACGATTGATTCAACTCAAAGTCAGTAAATCTCTGTATAGTATAACTCCAATATCTTATTTAATATTCAATGTGGGGTTTACCGATTAGGAGTTGTTGGCAAAAAGAGAGAATAAAGAATTACGTTGTAGTAGTATTTTATTTGATAAAGTTATTCGATGGTGCACCTTCAATTATATAATGACATAGTTGTAGCGATTTTTCTTTTGGTGGTTTTCGAATATCAACGGATCATAGTGAAAGAGTGGAAGAAACAGAAAGAACTTTGAAGTGGGATTGGGTTGGTTTTTCGATATAACCGTTTGCAACAGAAATCTTAGAGAGAGAAGGAGAGAGAAGACAGAAGAAGGTGGCGGTGTTTGCTCGTTCAAGAAAGAAAACGGAATTCGTAAATGGTGATCATCAAGGGTGGTTTTTTTTCTGATAGAAATAGTGAAGACAAGGTAGCTGTAGCTGCAACAGCAACTCGACATTAAAGGGGTTGTAGTGGCAGTTTTTTTGTGACAGAAAAATATATACCGAGGTGATGGATTCATGGAGTGGTTTTGGTGGTTTGCGTTTAAATAGATGAAGAGAGAGAGAGGGGTGGCGACGGGTTGAAGATGGTAAGGTGGAGTGGTGGTTAATGGTTGCTCAGAAAACAGGAATAAGAAGGCGATGAATTGGGTTACCTTTGAATAGAAAACAAAACGGATGATCTAGGTAGTAGTAAGTAAATAAAGGTGTTGTACTTGGTTTATGATTTAATTCGAAACATAAATAGGTAGAATAGCAGTAAACAAAGGGTGGTTGTTCTAATGGGTTCACGTTGGTGCTTAGACGGGTGGTGGTAGGATGATGATCGATTGTACATATGAGAGAAGGAAACATTAAGAAGAAAGATGAACAAGAAGAATAATGGATGGTGGTGTTGGTGATATGCTTCTGTAAATGTGTATGTATATGTATATCTAATACAATATAAGATAGATATAATCACTTTGTCATCGCCAGATTAATTTACAAGGACAGAAACTAGAATAAAAAAAATAAAAGTTTGATTTTTGCTGTAACTGATTTGTACCATAAACATTGATGTATAGCCGATTTTGTTTGGTAACTATTGGAATTTGTATCATAGTCAAAAGAATAAAATTTAATGGAGATAGAGGTTATAATTGCACATCGAGTTGATTTCATATATCATATTTAATATTAATATTAATAACTAATAAATATTAATAATAATAATAATAATATTACTTTTAATATTATTTATAATATTGAGAATAATATTAATCATATTAATATTAAGTATAATAGTAGTTATTATTAATGATATGATATAACTAATAATAATAGTATTATTGCTAATAATAATAAGTTGTTTTATAATAACTATATTTATTTTTGTTATATATATATTAACATATTTATTTACACACAATTGTTCGTGAATCGTCGGAAATGGTCACAGGTTAAATGAATGTATGTACATAGTTCAAAAATTTGAGACTCAGTTTAACAGACATTGCTCATCGTGTCGGAAACACATAAAGATTAAGTTTAAATTTGGTCGGAAATTCCCGGGTCATCACAAGCGGCGCTTTTGATCCTGTAGGAGCGGCGCTTTTGGCATAGGAGCGGCGCTTTTGGCTACTGATATTTTTAACACACGTTTTAGCACATAGGAGCGCCGCTTTTGACCTTAGGAGCGGCGCATTTGATCCTGGAACTTCATTTTCACTACAAAACTTCACTAGGTTCATTCATTTGGCCCAAGGGTTGATTCCTTAGCATAAATATGAACTTTTAGACCGCTTTTTGAAATGTCCCGTTCTTATTGATTAAAAACGTTCCATATTAATTGATTTGGTTGCGAGGTTTTGACCTCTATATGAGACGTTTTTCAAAGACTGCATTCATTTTTAAACAAACCATAACCTTTATTTCATCAATAAAGGTTTAAAAAGCTTTACGTAGATTATCAAATAATGATAATCTAAAATATCCTGTTTACACACGACCATTACATAATGGTTTACAATACAAATATGTTACAACAAAATAAGTTTCTTGAATGCAGTTTTTACACAATATCATACAAGCATGGACTCCAAATCTTGTCCTTATTTAAGTATGCGACAGCGGAAGCTCTTAATAATCACCTGAGAATAAACATGCTTAAAACGTCAACAAAAATGTTGGTGAGTTATAGGTTTAACCTATATATATATCAAATCGTAACCATAGACCACAAGATTTCATATTTCAATACACATCCCATACATAGAGATAAAAATCATTCATATGGTGAACACCTGGTAACCGACAATAACAAGATGCATATATAAGAATATCCCCATCATTCCGGGACACCCTTCGGATATGATATAAATTTCGAAGTACTAAAGCATCCGGTACTTTGGATGGGGTTTGTTAGGCCCAATAGATCTATCTTTAGGATTCGCGTCAATTAGGGTGTCTGTTTTCTAATTCTTAGATTACCAGACTTAATAAAAAGGGGCATATTCGATTTCGATAATTCAACCATAGAATGTAGTTTCACGTACTTGTGTCTATTTTGTAAATCATTTATAAAACCTGCATGTATTCTCATCCCAAAAATATTAGATTTTAAAAGTGGGACTATAACTCACTTTCACAGATTTTTACTTCGTCGGGAAGTAAGACTTGGCCACTGGTTGATTCACGAACCTATAATAATATATACATATATATCAAAGTATGTTCAAAATATATTTACAACACTTTTAATATATTTTGATGTTTTAAGTTTATTAAGTCAGCTGTCCTCGTTAGTAACCTACAACTAGTTGTCCACAGTTAGATGTACAGAAATAAATCGATAAATATTATCTTGAATCAATCCACGACCCAGTGTATACGTATCTCAGTATTGATCACAACTCAAACTATATATATTTTGGAATCAATCCTCAACCCTGTATAGCTAACTCCAACATTCACATATAGAGTGTCTATGGTTGTTCCGAAATATATATAGATGTGTCGACATGATAGGTCGAAACATTGTATACGTGTCTATGGTATCTCAAGATTACATAATATATAATACAAGTTGATTAAGTTATGGTTGGAATAGATTTGTTACCAATTTTCACGTAGCTAAAATGAGAAAAATTATCCAATCTTGTTTTACCCATAACTTCTTCATTTTAAATCCGTTTTGAGTGAATCAAATTGCTATGGTTTCATATTGAACTCTATTTTATGAATCTAAACAAAAAAAGTATAGGTTTCTGGTCGGAAAAATAAGTTACAAGTCGTTTTTGTAAAGGTAGTCATTTCAGTCGAAAGAACGACGTCTAGATGACCATTTTAGAAAACATACTTCCACTTTGAGTTTAACCATAATTTTTGGATATAGTTTCATGTTCATAATAAAAATCATTTTCTCAGAATAACAACTTTTAAATCAAAGTTTATCATAGTTTTTAATTAACTAACCCAAAACAGCCCGCGGTGTTACTACGACGGCGTAAATCCGGTTTTACGGTGTTTTTCGTGTTTCCAGGTTTTAAATCATTAAGTTAGCATATCATATAGATATAGAACATGTGTTTAGTTGATTTTAAAAGTCAAGTTAGAAGGATTAACTTTTGTTTGCGAACAAGTTTAGAATTAACTAAACTATGTTCTAGTGATTACAAGTTTAAACCTTCGAATAAGATAGCTTTATATGTATGAATCGAATGATGTTATGAACATCATTACTACCTTAAGTTCCTTGGATGAACCTACTGGAAAAGAGAAAAATGGATCTAGCTTCAATGGATCCTTGGATGGCTCAAAGTTCTTGAAGCAAAATCATGACACGAAAACAAGTTCAAGTAAGATCATCACTTGAAATAAGATTGTTATAGTTATAGAAATTGAACCAAAGTTTGAATATGATTATTACCTTGTATTAGAATGATAACCTACTGTAATAAACAAAGATTTCTTGAGGTTGGATGATCACCTTACAAGATTGGAAGTGAGCTAGCAAACTTGAAAGTATTCTTGATTTTATGAAACTAGAACTTTTGGAATTTATGAAGAACACTTAGAACTTGAAGATAGAACTTGAGAGAGTTCAATTAGATGAAGAAAATTGAAGAATGAAAGTGTTTGTAGGTGTTTTTGGTCGTTGGTGTATGGATTAGATATAAAGGATATGTAATTTTGTTTTCATGTAAATAAGTCATGAATGATTACTTATATTTTTGTAATCTTATGAGATATTTCATGCTAGTTGCCAAATGATGGTTCCCACATGTGTTAGGTGACTCACATGGGCTGCTAAGAGCTGATCATTGGAGTGTATATACCAATAGTACATACATCTAAAAGCTGTGTATTGTACGAGTACGAATACGGGTGCATACGAGTAGAATTGTTGATGAAACTGAACGAGAATGTAATTGTAAGCATTTTTGTTAAGTAGAAGTATTTTGATAAGTGTATTGAAGTCTTTCAAAAGTGTATAAATACATATTAAAACACTACATGTATATACATTTTAACTGAGTCGTTAAGTCATCGTTAGTCGTTACATGTAAGTGTTGTTTTGAAACCTTTAGGTTAACGATCTTGTTAAATGTTGTTAACCCAATGTTTATACTATCAAAAGAGATTTTAAATTATTATATTATCATGATATTATCATGTATGAATATCTCTTAATATGATATATATACATTAAATGTCTTTACAACGATAATCGTTACATATATGTCTCGTTTAAAAATCATTAAGTTAGTAGTCTTGTTTTTACATATGTAGTTCATTGTTAATATACTTAATGATATTTTTACTTATCATAGTATCATGTTAACTATATATATATCCATATATATGTCATCATATAGTTTTTACAAGTTTTAACGTTCGTGAATCACCGGTCAACTTGGGTGGTCAATTGTCTATATGAAACCTATTTCAATTAATCAAGTCTTAACAAGTTTGATTGCTTAACATGTTGGAAACATTTAATCATGTAAATATAAATCTCAATTAATATATATAAACATGGAAAAGTTCGGGTCACTACAGTACCTACCCGTTAAATAAATTTCGTCCCGAAATTTTAAGCTGTTGAAGGTGTTGACGAATCTTCTGGAAATAGATGCGGGTATTTCTTTTTCATCTGATCTTCACGCTCCCAGGTGAACTCGGGTCCTCTACGAGCATTCCATCGAACCTTAACAATTGGTATCTTGTTTTGCTTAAGTCTTTTAACCTCACGATCCATTATTTCGACGGGTTCTTCGATGAATTGGAGTTTTTCGTTGATTTGGATTTCATCTAACGGAATAGTGAGATCTTCTTTAGCAAAACATTTCTTCAAATTCGAGACGTGGAAAGTGTTATGTACAGCCGCGAGTTGTTGAGGTAACTCAAGTCGGTAAGCTACTGGTCCGACACGATCAATAATCTTGAATGGTCCAATATACCTTGGATTTAATTTCCCTCGTTTACCAAATCGAACAACGCCTTTCCAAGGTGAAACTTTAAGCATGACCATCTCTCCAATTTCAAATTCTATATCTTTTCTTTTAATGTCAGCGTAGCTCTTTTGTCGACTTTGGGCGGTTTTCAACCGTTGTTGAATTTGGATGATCTTCTCGGTAGTTTCTTGTATAATCTCCGGACCCGTAATCTGTCTATCCCCCACTTCACTCCAACAAATCGGAGACCTGCACTTTCTACCATAAAGTGCTTCAAACGGCGCCATCTCAATGCTTGAATGGTAGCTGTTGTTGTAGGAAAATTCTGCTAACGGTAGATGTCGATCCCAACTGTTTCCGAAATCAATAACACATGCTCGTAGCATGTCTTTAAGCGTTTGTATCGTCCTTTCACTCTGCCCATCAGTTTGTGGATGATAGGCAGTACTCATGTCTAGACGAGTTCCTAATGCTTGCTGTAATGTCTGCCAGAATCTTGAAATAAATCTGCCATCCCTATCAGAGATAATAGAGATTGGTATTCCATGTCTGGAGACGACTTCCTTCAAATACAGTCGTGCTAACTTCTCCATCTTGTCATCTTCTCTTATTGGTAGGAAGTGTGCTGATTTGGTGAGACGATCAACTATTACCCAAATAGTATCAAAACCACTTGCAGTCCTTGGCAATTTAGTGATGAAATCCATGGTAATGTTTTCCCATTTCCATTCCGGGATTTCGGGTTGTTGAAGTAGACCTGATGGTTTCTGATGCTCAGCTTTGACCTTAGAACACGTCAAACATTCTCCTACGTATTTAGCAACATCGGCTTTCATACCCGGCCACCAAAAATGTTTCTTGAGATCCTTGTACATCTTCCCCGTTCCAGGATGTATTGAGTATCTGGTTTTATGAGCTTCTCTAAGTACCATTTCTCTCATATCTCCAAATTTTGGTACCCAAATCCTTTCAGCCCTATACCGGGTTCCGTCTTCCCGAATATTAAGATGCTTCTCCGATCCTTTGGGTATTTCATCCTTTAAATTTCCCTCTTTTAAAACTCCTTGTTGCGCCTCCTTTATTTGAGTAGTAATGTTATTATGAATCATTATATTCATAGATTTTACTCGAATGGGTTCTCTATCCTTCCTGCTCAAGGCATCGGCTACCACATTTGCCTTCCCCGGGTGGTAACGAATCTCAAAATCGTAATCATTCAATAATTCAATCCACCTACGCTGCCTCATATTCAGTTGTTTCTGATTAAATATGTGTTGAAGACTTTTGTGGTCGGTATATATAATACTTTTGACCCCATATAAGTAGTGCCTCCAAGTCTTTAATGCAAAAACAACCGCGCCTAATTCCAAATCATGCGTCGTATAATTTTGTTCGTGAATCTTCAATTGTCTAGACGCATAAGCAATCACCTTCGTTCGTTGCATTAATACACAACCGAGACCTTGCTTTGATGCGTCACGATAAATCACAAAATCATCATTCCCTTCAGGCAATGACAATATAGGTGCTGTAGTTAGCTTTTTCTTCAATAACTGAAACGCTTTCTCTTGTTCATCATTCCATTCAAATTTCTTCCCTTTATGCGTTAATGCAGTCAAGGGTTTTGCTATTCTGGAAAAGTCTTGGATGAACCTTCTGTAGTAACCAGCTAGTCCTAAAAACTGGCGTATGTGTTTCGGAGTTTTCGGGGTTTCCCACTTTTCAACAGTTTCTATCTTTGCCGGATCCACCTTAATACCTTCTTTGTTCACTATGTGACCGAGGAATTGAACTTCTTCCAACCAAAATGCACACTTTGAAAACTTAGTGTACAATTCTTCCTTCCTCAATACTTCTAACACCTTTCTCAAATGTTCACCGTGTTCTTGGTCATTCTTTGAGTAAATAAGTATGTCATCAATGAAAACAATGACAAACTTGTCAAGGTATGGTCCACACACTCGGTTCATAAGGTCCATGAACACAGCTGGTGCATTAGTTAAACCAAACGGCATGACCATAAACTCGTAATGACCGTAACGTGTTCTGAAAGCAGTCTTTGGAATATCATCTTCTTTCACCCGCATTTGATGATACCCGGAACGTAAGTCAATCTTTGAATAAACAGACGAGCCTTGTAGTTGATCAAATAAGTCGTCGATTCTGGGTAGTGGGTAGCGGTTCTTGATGGTAAGTTTGTTCAACTCTCGGTAGTCGATACACAACCTGAATGTACCATCTTTCTTCTTGACAAACAAAACAGGAGCTCCCCACGGTGATGTGCTTGGTCGAATGAAACCACGCTCTAAAAGTTCTTGTAATTGGCTTTGCAGTTCTTTCATCTCGCTGGGTGCGAGTCTGTAAGGAGCACGAGCTATTGGTGCAGCTCCTGGTACAAGATCTATTTGAAATTCAACGGATCGATGTGGGGGTAATCCCGGCAATTCTTTCGGAAATACATCGGAAAATTCTTTTGCAATGGGAACATCATTGATGCTCTTTTCTTCAGTTTGTACTTTCTCGACGTGTGCTAGAACAGCATAGCAACCTTTTCTTATTAGTTTTTGTGCCTTCAAATTACTAATAAGATGTAGCTTCGTGTTGCCCTTTTCTCCGTACACCATTAAGGGTTTTCCTTTTTCTCGTATAATGCGAATTGCATTTTTGTAACAAACGATCTCCGCTTTCACTTCTTTCAACCAGTCCATACCGATTATCACATCAAAACTCCCTAACTCTACTGGTATCAAATCAATCTTAAATGTTTCGCTAACCAGTTTAATTTCTCGATTCCGACATATATTATCTGCTGAAATTAATTTACCATTTGCTAATTCGAGTAAAAATTTACTATCCAAAGGCGTCAATGGACAACTTAATTTAGCACAAAAATCTCTACTCATATAGCTTCTATCCGCACCCGAATCAAATAAAACGTAAGCAGATTTATTGTCAATAAGAAACGTACCCGTAACAAGCTCCGGGTCTTCCTGTGCCTCTATCGCATTAATATTGAAAACTCTTCCACGGCCTTGTCCATTCGTGTTCTCCTGGTTCGGGCAATTTCTAATAATGTGGCCCGGTTTTCCACATTTATAACAAACTACATTGGCATAACTTGCTCCGACACTACTTGCTCCGCCATTACTCGTTCCGACACCATTTGTTCCTTTCATTCTATTAGCCCCTGGTCCGTAGACCTCACACTTCGCCGCGCTATGACCATTTCTTTTACACTTGTTGCAAAATTTGGTGCAGAACCCCGAGTGATTCTTTTCACACCTTTGGCATAGCTGCTTCTGATTGTTGTTGTTGTTGTTGCGGTTATTATTGTTGTTGGGATGATTGTTGTAGTTGCTGTTGTTGTTGTTGTTGTTGTTGTTGTTATTGTTGAGCCGTTTGTTGTAGTTGCGATTGATGTTGCGATTGTTGTTGTTGTTGTTGTATTGGTGATTCTTATCACCATTTTCCTCCCACTTTCTTTTGACTTGCTTCACATTGGCCTCTTCAGCAGTCTGTTCTTTAATTCTTTCTTCAATTTGGTTCACTAGTTTGTGAGCCATTCTACATGCCTGTTGTATGGAGGCGGGCTCGTGTGAACTTATATCTTCTTGGATTCTTTCCGGTAATCCTTTCACAAACGCGTCGATCTTCTCTTCCTCATCTTCGAATGCTCCCGGACACAATAGGCACAATTCTGTGAATCGTCTTTCGTACGTGGTAATATCAAATCCTTGGGTTCGTAACCCTCTAAGTTCTGTCTTGAGCTTATTGACCTCGGTTCTGGGACGGTACTTCTCGTTCATCAAGTGCTTGAATGCTGACCACGGTAGTGCGTACGCATCGTCTTGTCCCACTTGCTCTAGATAGGTATTCCACCATGTTAACGCAGAACCTGTGAAGGTATGCGTAGCGTACTTCACTTTGTCCTCTTCAGTACACTTACTTATGGCAAACACCGATTCAACCTTCTCGGTCCACCGTTTCAATCCGGTCGGTCCTTCGGTTCCATCAAATTCCAAAGGTTTGCAGGCAGTGAATTCTTTGTAGGTGCATCCTACACGATTTCCTGTACTGCTAGATCCAAGGTTATTGTTGGTATGTAGCGCAGCCTGTACTGCGGCTATGTTTGAAGCTAGAAAAGTACGGAATTCCTCTTCATTCATATTCACGGTGTGTCGAGTAGTCGGTGCCATTTCCTTCAAAATAGTTAAATGGAACAAGTTAATCATACAGAATATTAAGAGTAGTTAATAGTATTTCGTAGCATAATATGAACTCATTTATAAAAGCTTTTTCTTCATATTAGCGTTTTATAAGTTTAAATTCGGGTAGTACCTACCCGTTAAGTTCATACTTAGTAGCTAATATACAATTCAACTACTACAATTCTATATGAAAAACTGATTATAATAATATTTCGCGTTCAAACTTTTATACAATATTTTACAAACTTACAATACCGCTTATTTTACATAAAGCATGAAATATAGCACACAATAACTTTGATACAAGATAGTTGTGAAGACAATTCTAGCTAGTACACAAGTCGTTCAGCAAAGGCAATAAAGACACGTAATTCATACGTCCAGAAACAAGTCATGCATTCTGGTTTTACTAAGACTACTTCCCATCCTTGGTCTTGTGCAACATAACCGTTATGGCCGTTGATAAGACAGCGTGTTGTAACGTCATCAAAGGGACGAGGGTTACGTAATGTCCAACAATCCCGTAATAATCTAAAAACCTCATTTCTTACCCCAATTACCGACTCCGTCACTTGTGGAAACGTTTTGTTTAATAGTTGTAGCCCGATGTTCTTGTTCTCACTTTTGTGAGAAGCGAACATTACTAATCCGTAAGCATAACATGCTTCTTTATGTTGCATGTTAGCCGCTTTTTCTAAATCACGAAGTCCAATATTCGGATATATTGAGTCAAAATAATTTCTTAACCCGTTGCGTAAAATAGCATTTGGGTTCCCCGCAATATATGCGTCAAAGTAAACACATCGTAACTTATGGGTTTCCCAATGTGATATCCCCCATCTTTCAAACGAAAGTCTCTTATAAACCAAGACATTCTTGGAACGTTCTTCGAATGTCTTACAAACTGATCTCGCCTTAAATAGTTGTGCCGAAGAATTCTGGCCGACTCTAGACAAGATTTCATCAATCATGTCTCCGGGTAGGTCTCTTAAAATATTGGGTTGTCTATCCATTTTGTGTTTTTAAACTGTAAAATAGACAAGAGTTAGTTTCATAAAAAAAATTACTTATTAATACAAGCAATTTTTACATATATCATAAAGCATAAGAACACTATATTACATATATTACACCACACGAATACAACTATCTTATTCCGACTCGCTCGTTTCTTCTTCTTCGGTTTTGGTTCGTTTTGCCAAGTTTCTAGGGATATATGATGTTCCCCTAATACGAGCCGTCGTTGTCCACATTGGTTTAGAAAAACCTGGTGGTTTAGAGGTTCCCGGGTCATTGTTACAACTTAAGGACTTCGGGGGTTGACGATACATATAAAGTTCATCGGGGTTGGAATTAGATTTCTCTATTTTTATGCCCTTTCCCTTATTATTTTCTTTTGCCTTTTTAAATTCAGTTGGGGTAATTTCTATAACATCATCGGAATTCTCGTCGGAATCCGATTCATCGGAGAATTGGTAATCCTCCCAATATTTTGCTTCCTTGGCGGAAACACCATTGACCATAATTAACTTTGGTCGGTTGGTTGAGGATTTTCTTTTACTTAACCGTTTTATTATTTCCCCCACCGGTTCTATTTCTTCATCCGGTTCCGATTCTTCTTCCGGTTCCGATTCTTCTTCCGGTTCCGACTCTTCTTCCGGTTCCTCTTCGGGAACTTGTGAATCAGTCTACAAATCATTCCAATTTACATTTGACTCTTCATTATTATTAGGTGAGTCAATGGGACTTGTTCTAGAGGTAGACATCTATCACATAATATCAAACACGTTAAGAGATTAATATATCACATAATATTCATATGTTAAAAATATATAGTTTCCAACAAAAATGTTAAGCAATCATTTTTAAAGAAAACACGGTCGAAGTCCAGACTTACTAATGCATCCTAACAAACTCGATAAGACACACTAATGCAAATTTTCTGGTTCTCTAAGACCAACGCTCGGATACCAACTGAAATGTCCCGTTCTTATTGATTAAAAACGTTCCATATTAATTGATTTCGTTGCGAGGTTTTGACCTCTATATGAGACGTTTTTCAAAGACTGCATTCATTTTTAAACAAACCATAACCTTTATTTCATCAATAAAGGTTTAAAAAGCTTTACGTAGATTATCAAATAATGATAATCTAAAATATCCTGTTTACACACGACCATTACATAATGGTTTACAATACAAATATGTTACAACAAAATAAGTTTCTTGAATGCAGTTTTTACACAATATCATACAAGCATGGACTCCAAATCTTGTCCTTATTTAAGTATGCGACAGCGGAAGCTCTTAATAATCACCTGAGAATAAACATGCTTAAAACGTCAACAAAAATGTTGGTGAGTTATAGGTTTAACCTATATATATCAAATCGTAACCATAGACCACAAGATTTCATATTTCAATACACATCCCATACATAGAGATAAAAATCATTCATATGGTGAACACCTGGTAACCGACAATAACAAGATGCATATATAAGAATATCCCCATCATTCCGGGACACCCTTCGGATATGATATAAATTTCGAAGTACTAAAGCATCCGGTACTTTGGATGGGGTTTGTTAGGCCCAATAGATCTATCTTTAGGATTCGCGTCAATTAGGGTGTCTGTTCCCTAATTCTTAGATTACCAGACTTAATAAAAAGGGGCATATTCGATTTCGATAATTCAACCATAGAATGTAGTTTCACGTACTTGTGTCTATTTTGTAAATCATTTATAAAACCTGCATGTATTCTCATCCCAAAAATATTAGATTTTAAAAGTGGGACTATAACTCACTTTCACAGATTTTTACTTCGTCGGGAAGTAAGACTTGGCCACTGGTTGATTCACGAACCTATAATAATATATACATATATATCAAAGTATGTTCAAAATATATTTACAACACTTTTAATATATTTTGATGTTTTAAGTTTATTAAGTCAGCTGTCCTCGTTAGTAACCTACAACTAGTTGTCCACAGTTAGATGTACAGAAATAAATCGATAAATATTATCTTGAATCAATCCACGACCCAGTGTATACGTATCTCAGTATTGATCACAACTCAAACTATATATATTTTGGAATCAATCCTCAACCCTGTATAGCTAACTCCAACATTCACATATAGAGTGTCTATGGTTGTTCCGAAATATATATAGATGTGTCGACATGATAGGTCGAAACATTGTATACGTGTCTATGGTATCTCAAGATTACATAATATATAATACAAGTTGATTAAGTTATGGTTGGAATAGATTTGTTACCAATTTTCACGTAGCTAAAATGAGAAAAATTATCCAATCTTGTTTTACCCATAACTTCTTCATTTTAAATCCGTTTTGAGTGAATCAAATTGCTATGGTTTCATATTGAACTCTATTTTATGAATCTAAACAAAAAAAGTATAGGTTTCTGGTCGGAAAAATAAGTTACAAGTCGTTTTTGTAAAGGTAGTCATTTCAGTCGAAAGAACGACGTCTAGATGACCATTTTAGAAAACATACTTCCACTTTGAGTTTAACCATAATTTTTGGATATAGTTTCATGTTCATAATAAAAATCATTTTCTCAGAATAACAACTTTTAAATCAAAGTTTATCATAGTTTTTAATTAACTAACCCAAAACAGCCCGCGGTGTTACTACGACGGCGTAAATCCGGTTTTACGGTGTTTTTCGTGTTTCCAGGTTTTAAATCATTAAGTTAGCATATCATATAGATATAGAACATGTGTTTAGTTGATTTTAAAAGTCAAGTTAGAAGGATTAACTTTTGTTTGCGAACAAGTTTAGAATTAACTAAACTATGTTCTAGTGATTACAAGTTTAAACCTTCGAATAAGATAGCTTTATATGTATGAATCGAATGATGTTATGAACATCATTACTACCTTAAGTTCCTTGGATGAACCTACTGGAAAAGAGAAAAATGGATCTAGCTTCAATGGATCCTTGGATGGCTCAAAGTTCTTGAAGCAAAATCATGACACGAAAACAAGTTCAAGTAAGATCATCACTTGAAATAAGATTGTTATAGTTATAGAAATTGAACCAAAGTTTGAATATGATTATTACCTTGTATTAGAATGATAACCTACTGTAAGAAACAAAGATTTCTTAAGGTTGGATGATCACCTTACAAGATTGGAAGTGAGCTAGCAAACTTGAAAGTATTCTTGATTTTATGAAACTAGAACTTTTGGAATTTATGAAGAACACTTAGAACTTGAAGATAGAACTTGAGAGAGTTCAATTAGATGAAGAAAATTGAAGAATGAAAGTGTTTGTAGGTGTTTTTGGTCGTTGGTGTATGGATTAGATATAAAGGATATGTAATTCTGTTTTCATGTAAATAAGTCATGAATGATTACTTATATTTTTGTAATCTTATGAGATATTTCATGCTAGTTGCCAAATGATGGTTCCCACATGTGTTAGGTGACTCACATGGGCTGCTAAGAGCTGATCATTGGAGTGTATATACCAATAGTACATACATCTAAAAGCTGTGTATTGTACGAGTACGAATACGGGTGCATACGAGTAGAATTGTTGATGAAACTGAACGAGAATGTAATTGTAAGCATTTTTGTTAAGTAGAAGTATTTTGATAAGTGTATTGAAGTCTTTCAAAAGTGTATAAATACATATTAAAACACTACATGTATATACATTTTAACTGAGTCGTTAAGTCATCGTTAGTCGTTACATGTAAGTGTTGTTTTGAAACCTTTAGGTTAACGATCTTGTTAAATGTTGTTAACCCAATGTTTATACTATCAAAAGAGATTTTAAATTATTATATTATCATGATATTATCATGTATGAATATCTCTTAATATGATATATATACATTAAATGTCTTTACAACGATAATCGTTACATATATGTCTCGTTTAAAAATCATTAAGTTAGTAGTCTTGTTTTTACATATGTAGTTCATTGTTAATATACTTAATGATATTTTTACTTATCATAGTATCATGTTAACTATATATATATCCATATATATGTCATCATATAGTTTTTACAAGTTTTAACGTTCGTGAATCACCGGTCAACTTGGGTGGTCAATTGTCTATATGAAACCTATTTCAATTAATCAAGTCTTAACAAGTTTGATTGCTTAACATGTTGGAAACATTTAATCATGTAAATATCAATCTCAATTAATATATATAAACATGGAAAAGTTCGGGTCACTACACTTTTGTCCCGAAACAACTAAATACCACAAACCGCTCACTAATCATCACAACCCGTATCGAAATGCCACGAAAGTAGGAAGATATTGCGAAGATAAATATGTATATTTTGAGCAATATCATGAAGGCTCAGTGATATAAGACAACTGAGTACTTGTGCTTCCAGGTGAGTAGGACTATCTTTATGGGCACGATTATACAGTGACAAGTGTAGTGACTAGTGTTATGCTTATGACTAGACTGTTTAGGAGTCTGTGACCAGTGTAGTGACTATATGTGATTATGTGCGCACCAGTGAACGTCGATGGGTGTAATTCTGACGTAAGAGGTCAATGATGTTTACCTTGTGTATTTAAGGTGATAGTATTGGGTCCAAGTATTACTGATTAGTGGTATAGTATGAATGACGAGTGCGTCACGTCTGGAAGACTATACCAGTGACTCAGTAGTGTGGGCTATCGGTATATTCTAGTTTGATCAGCTATGGGTTGTCGGTCCTCTTGTGTATGACTTTAAGTGATTAGTGACCAGTGCCTTTAAGCTGTGCTTGATGCTTGTAGTGATGTCCATCTAGATATTGTCATTCACTTAGCGTTATGCTAATTCCCCCACAGTGTTTTGCCCTACATGTGTGTATTAGCAGCTTTTGGTGGGTTTTGCGGGACAACTGAAGATGTTTGACACAGTGCATAACTCTGATGTTTTATAATAAACAATATGTTTAAATGAGTCATAGTAATAACGTAACACTTGTGATTTGTGTAATCATATATTTCAGTAATTAATATATGATGTGTAATTAATAATTCTTCCGCTGTGAGTATCTTTAAAAAAAATGTATATGTAAAAAGTACGGTGTTACAATAAATATTTTTGCTAACAAAAGTCGTTAGAGCTTTGATTAGAGAAACTCTATTCTTTATTACAATACTTATTTTTTTTTTTTACATTAATGATTATTAAAAACAATTATATATATATTAATTCTATTTTTTATGTAAAAGATTAATACCCACAATATTATTTTGTCCTATTTAAAATTAGTGAAGCTAACTTATGCTTAAAGGCACATGTGAAGAATCATTATTAATGTTGTCAAAGTTTTCATGCTTCTCACACACACTTTTTTGATCCTCACACACCTATTTTAACCTTTTACTCTTCTAATAATACTCAATTGGTGTGTGAGGATCAAAAAAGTGTGTGTGAGAATCATCCCCCATATTATAAAATTGTAATTAATACATATTTAAATTTAAAAATTTGTGAGTTTAGTAAATAATTTTTGTAATATATTTAAAAAGTTCTGAATGTAATCAATGAGGCTTAACTTGTTCCCTTACAGCATATTTTAGCTAATCTCTTAAAATTAAAAGGGAAATGATATTTCCAATTCTACTTTTGATAGATCCACATATATTTACTAACACACCCTTAAAATATCTCTTACACAATTATCTTGATATGATTTAATTGAGAGTGTTTTTTGAAGATCACATAAAAAAAGAGTGGATCTATCACATATTAGTTTGGATATATCAGCTCAAATTAAAATGTTCATACTCAATGATGATTAGGAAAGACCTAATTTTATGGCAACCTTTGACTTTGACAGCGATTATACGTTATACCATTCTTGTAAACCCACCCAACTTAGCGATTATACCATTCTTGTAAAACCCCACCCAACTCATTTCAACAACACCACCAACAAAAAAAAAAAAAAAAAAAAAAAAAAAAAAAAAACACATCAGTATCAGTCAATACTCGCTTTCTTGGCTTGTATCCAACGCCCTTTTCTTAGAATCATCGATTTCCTTCAAATGGGTTTACTGTAAATTTCATGTTTGAGTTCAAAGTTCTTACCTTTCAATAATGTCACTCAAAATTGCTTCTACATTATCTTGTGTTTCTACATCTTTCTCTTCTTCATTGCAGTCAACAAGAATTAGAACCCCTAAGGTACAATTCTTTAATAACCCGGTAATTCCCAATATTAAATCTGTGCTGATAAATCATTTAATTTCAGTTGTAAGAATTTGTTCTAATAGCAGCATATTTAGGGTTTTAATCTTAATAGTTTTGTGCAACTAAAATGAAACAAATTTGTGTTATTTTTAAAAAAAATGATAGGTTTGTATCTCTAAATGCATGTTATCATTTCTCAAAAGAGAGAATCAATGCGTTGTATAGTCTATTTTGCTATTTGTTTTAGGGTTCATAAAATTCTTGAAGTTATATTTATAGTCTTAGATGTTGGTAGATGATGCCACTTTTAGTTCGGTTCAGTTAGATGCTTACTAGATGCTTTATCACTTTTTGTCTGCAATTTTTGGTGTTTTCACAATGATAATAGTTGGTTTGCACATATGTTACTGAGGAATGTTGATTTATGTTATAATTTCATTTACCCTTTTTTGTAAAGTCTAGTGTTCGTTATCTGTTATGTCTGTAAGCGAGCGTACATACGTGTATGTAGCCTGTTTGCCATGTACTGTCTCTATCTAAAAAGAAAGCCGGTTTTCTAATTTGCGGTGTTAATATTACTAGCGACGGCTTGATGATTAAATGCGCAACACATTTTCACATTTTTATGTTGTTAATTTCCCATAATTGGTGTTCTTTTTTCCATTTGTAGTTCATCAACTTATCTTGTCAGGTCAGCTTACCCTCAAGATTACATGACTGTAAGCGGCTGAAACTTGGAGGTGCGTTTCTAACTTGTATCTTGATAGCCGGTGCAGTTTTTAATTAGCTAAAAGACCCACATGTTTCGAACTTATCCAAAATAATCTTGAATAAAATCCTTCACTTTCAGAGGACGTTTGCTAGTTTAGGTTCTACCAGTTGTTTGCAACTAGAGGTGGCGAAATAGACGGGTCGGGTAAAGATTGGAAAAAAAGAATAAAAAACTCTGTAATTTTTTGTATATTTCAATACCTGGAACACTTTTTGTCCATTTTTTGTGATGATATTTTAATTTTATGTAGTTATCTTGATGATGCAATTTAGCTTATGCATCATGTTACCAATACATCTTGCGCGACTTGTGACCGGTCAACTAATTTGGCATGTTATCCTTTATAAGTTATTATATCTAAGAAATTTGATCTGTTATATAAATCCAATATAACTAGATGAGTTAAAGTCACCTCTTTTGGTAACCAATTTTGACTTTCTGTACGCGTAATCTAATTTTACACCTTTAATTTATTGGTTCACAGTTAATACAAGATATTTCCTACATGGAAGATTGAACACGAACCAACGGTTCGTAAAGAGAAAACATAGATTATTTGCATCTATCGATGATTTAATCTCAGACAGTGAGATCGAATCAGATGACAGTACAGACCAAGAAGACAATGATATTCTAATTGAAGATGAGGCATCTGAAAAATATGAAACTGTCGAAAAAAGTGGAGGAAGGCCTGGTCTTATATCGTTTTATAACCAACCTTACAATAAAGAAACCGAGATTATTGAGTCCAAAATCGCCACTAAAAAGCAAAGCAATGTTTTTTGGTTTGTGGGCCCTGCTGTTCTCGTAGTTTCGTTCGTTTTTCCGTCACTTTATATGCGAAAAATCCTTTCTACGGTTTTCGAGGATTCACTATTGACAGGTATCACTTATGAACGCCCATCAATGTTTTTAGTTCTACAATAATAATTTAATTATGTTGATAAAGTAACTTACACGGTTGCAAGCAATAAATACACTTTAGAAGGCTTCCGAACGCTGTTCCTTTTTATAGTAACTGATAAAATTTATATCAGTTTGCACGTTAGATACGAAATCTTACCTAAATCAACTATATAATAAACGGTACCTGCAATTTAAGGTCATTCGATCACTTTAAATACATTACAGTTTTATTGTTATTTGCAGATTTCCTTATATTGTTCTTCACAGAAGCTCTTTTCTATTGTGGGGTGGCGGTCTTCCTATTTATAGTAGACCATTTGCACAGGCCTAATGAACCGGTTAACACAATAAACAGCACAATTTCTTCCCCAAAACTGGTTTATCGAATCACATCTGTAGCCGCATTGGTACTTAGTTTGGTGATCCCGATGGTCACAATGGGGTTGGTTTGGCCGTGGACTGGTCCAGCAGCTTCCGCTACACTTGCACCGTATCTTGTTGGCATTGTTGTGCAGTTTGCATTCGAGCAATATGCAAAATACATCAAGTCACCTTCTTGGCCTCTGATTCCCGTTATCTTCCAAGTAAACACATCAAATATCTGACTGGTTCCGTTTTATAGAGGTGGGGAATGGGTGGGTCAGTGGGCTAATGGTTTAAATGGATTATTTATGGGTCAAGTTACATAGTTTTTGTTTTGGGTCAAAACGCAAAATGGATATATTAAGGTCAAAACGGGTAGGGGCAGGCTGATCTGAACACTTGTCCCACAGTTTTAACTTTCGTACAGATAAGTTTTTTGTCATATATGATCACAAAAATATTAATTTAATTTCAATAAAATGGGTGAGTTGGGCAGAGCTAGGCAATGGGCCAAAACCATGTTCAAAATAGGTAATTTCAGGCAGAAAAGTTTATTTTAATAAATAAATGCTGCGTCAAATATGATTACGAAGCATATACTATTGTATTAATAATAATAAATTATAGTTCTTGTGGATAAATTGATTTAGGTGGTTTTATGCTTCAAAAACACACTTTGGGTGACTTCCGACCCATTTCCTTTTAAGCAAAATTTCGCCATCCATTAGTACCATATTAACCCATTCACACGTAAATGGGTTGAAATTACCACCTTTATCGGTTTCATTCGATAATCCTACTGAGATTTTTCATATTTGCAGGTGTATAGATTGCACCAACTGAACCGGGCAGCACAACTTGTGACTGCACTCTCATTTACAGTTAGAGGGGCCGAAACGACACCGCACAATTTGGCTATAAATAGCTCATTGGGAATGCTTTTGAATGTTCTTCAATGTCTAGGCGTTATTTGCATTTGGTCTCTTTCGAGTTTTCTTATGCGCTTTTTACCATCTAGTACTATTACGGAACAATGAGCCTCTTGTGTGTTTAAAGTTTGAAGTGATTGTGTAATGGAGCGTTCAAGCATATGATATCTCCACAGGGTCTAGATATTGCAGTTACAGTCTAGATGGAAGTAAAGGTTTTTACTCGATGTAATTAAACCGAATGGTATAACAAATTATTTCACGGTACGTTGGAAATAATTACTATTCAGATTTAGATGAACGAAATGACCAATATTAAGAATGAAATAAAAACAAGATAAGAATGACAAAATCTCTATATGATACAGTAAGTGAACAATGTACTTCCTCAGTTTCAAGTTCATTGTCTCCGATAAAAACCAGTGATTATTACAAGTACTTTTAGGGAACTAGTAAAAATCAGTGATTTTTTACATGTACTTTTAGGGTGGCACCCGCAGATGACATGCACGGATCCTTCAAACCCGTGACCAGCCCGTCAAGGTTTATTTTTACCTGTCGGGCCTCATTTTTCCGTCAACGAGTTAACTTTTTCGCATGTGCCCGCGACCTGCGGATACCCACGAATACCCACGACAAGCTGGCAAACCCACAGGTTTAAATATATATATATATTTTTTTTTGAAAAGCAAAAAAGTATTATTATTATTATTACTCGGAATATAACAGTACAAGTCCCTATACGCATCTATACAATGATATAAACAATATCGTGCATCGGAGAAGATTGGAGTATAAACTATATTCTAGTAATCGGGAGCGACGTAGACTAACCAACACTATGAGGGAACGAACTTGAGAGGAGACAAGCAGGGAAAGATGCGACAACCGTGCCGATCAAGCGGCGACAAAGTTGCCAATCAACCAACCCTTTTAATCTAACCCCCATAAGCTAATTAGAAACAACGAACACTGCCCGATTTATGTAATGCCAAATTAGCCGATACCCATTCGGTTTGGGGGTGATGCCGCATAAAAGGAAGGGTTGAGAAGCCATTGATGCCATTTGATTGGTGCTTTTTTTTGCGAACGGTTTGAGATCCAGCTAAAACTTTGTGCTTGAATCTCGGAGATAACCATTGCAGGATTCCACACTTTACATGAAAAAACTTTTAGGTTCATTTGTTTCCTTATAATGTAGCATGCAATCCATTTAGTAGCTTGCCATAAGGAATAACCAAAGGAGTTATGTGAGAAACCTTGGTCGGAAATGATGGCTTCATTTATGTTGGAGATTGTTATGTTATTTTGGTTCCACCAGTCGAGCAGTTGTGTCCAAATTGAAGACACTTTGTGACAATCAACCAACGCATGTTCAATTGTTTCAATATGGTGATCGCATAGAGGACATAAAATGGTATGTAAGTCAATTCCTTTTTTATCAAGTTCACTTCTAACCGGGATTTTTAGTTGAATGACTCTCCATGAGAATATGAAAACCTTTTGTGGGACGTATTTGTTGCGAGGTAATGATAGGTTTCGAGAGTGGACGCCGTATTTTAGTGTGTTAATCAAGTTTGACATGGTTGATGTAGTGAAAGTGCCGGATGTGTCAAGGGAGAATTTCCATGAATCGGGGCAATTCGAAATACTTACGGATGAAATAAGATTATTGAGTTCCGTAAGTTCATCCATTGCACGACCACTAGGTGTCCGGGACCAATCCCAATTCCCGATCGATGTGGAGTTAATGTTCGAAATTCTTTCGGCAACTGTTGCTTCTTTGTGGGATTCTAACATGAATAATCTATGGAATAATGATTTGAGACTTTCGGAGCCGATCCATATGTCATGCCAAAATCTAATCGATGTGCCGTTGCCTATACGCTTTGAGATCGAAGATGTGAAGAAGGAGCCTAAGTTGTCTGCGACTTTTCCGGCTTTAATGATCTCTTTCCAAATAGTACGACCTGAAATGTTCCTGCATAAAACGTTAGTATCCACCCCCGACCCATAAATACTTTTGATGATTTTTACCCATAAAGCGTTGTTTTCATCTTTAAAGCGCCATCACCATTTACATAGTAGTGATATGTTTTTAGCAAAAAGGGACCCCACGTTTAAACCCCCATTTTCGTATGGTAAAATTATTTGGTCCCATTTAATCCAATTAATTTTATTATCATTTGAAGAACCTCCCTAGAAAAATTTCCGTCTTTTAGATTCAAGTACCTTAAGGATAGCGGCTGGTGCATGGAATAAGGAGAAGTAGTATAGTGGGATACTACTTAAGATGGATTTGATGATCGTGAGTCTACCCCTGAAGGAGATTGATTTGGCAGCCCAATCCGATAGTCTTTTGTTGAACTTTTCAACGATTGGCTGCCAAGAAGAGGCGTGTGATGTGGGTATACCAATAGGGAGACCAAGATAAGAAAACGGGGTAGAACCCGCAGAACAGTTGATATAATTAGCCATTTGCTCGGTTTCAGTAACGGATGTTCCAATACCATAAAGCTTACTTTTGCGAAAATTGACTTTGAGACCTGATATATTTTCGAAACACTTTAAGAGCTTGGAGATATATTTGGCGTTTCTTTTGTTCCACTCTCCGAAAAAAATAGTATATCATCCGCGGATTGGAGATGTGTGATAACGAGGTTGTCGTGTCCAATTTTTAATCCTTGCAAATGACCATTGGATAATGCTCTTTTGACAAGTATATTAAGACCTTCGGCAACGATGATGAATAGAAACGGCGATATGGGATCACCTTGTCGGATACCCCTTTCGGGAGTAAATTCTCTAGTGGGTGAGCCATTGATTAATATGGAGATGGATGAGGAGGAAAGACATGCTCGAATGAAGCTAATCCATTTTGAACCAAAGCCCATGAATTGCATGGTTTTAAATAGAAAGTCCCATTCAATGCAGTCAAAAGCCTTTTCGAAGTCAACTTTGAAGATTAGGCCTTTTTGTTTTTTACGTTTTAATTCGTCAATTATTTCGTTTGCAATTAATACGCTGTTTAGGATGTTACGGCCTTTGAGGAAAGCGGTTTGTTCAGAACCTATGACTTTATGGATGACTTTGGCAAGGCGATTGGAGAGTATTTTGGTGAGAATTTTGTAGTAGCTACCTATTAGGCAGATTGGACGGTATTCATTTAGGCCGATTGGGTTAGGTTTTTTCGGGATTAAGGTGAAGAAAGAAGCGTTACACCCTTTGGAGATTTCCGAGTTGACCCAGAATAAATCGAGAGATTTAATGAGATCGTTTTTGATCAACTCCCAGTGTTTTTAAATAATTTCATATTGAAATCGTCCGGGCCAGGTGCTTTGGAGCTGTCGCAATTACATATGGCTTCCCATATTTTGTTTTCGTTAAATTCAGATTCTAAGAGTTGATTGTCCAGAGAGGTGATGTAATCGAGATGTGAAACGTTATCGAAGGGGCATTCGTCACGGAGATGTTTGGATTGGAAGATGTTGTTAAAGTAGGTGTATGCTTCTTGTTTTCGTTAAATTACATATGGCTTCCCATATTTCGTTTTCGTTAAATTCAGATTCTAAGAGTTGATTGTCCAGAGAGGTGATGTAATCGAGATGTGAAACGTTATCGAAGGGGCATTCGTCACGGAGATGTTTGGATTGGAAGATGTTGTTAAAGTAGGTGTATGCTTCTTGTTTTATTAAGTTAGGATCTTCAGACCATGTGCCGTTTATGGACATACCGTGGATGTTATTTTTACTTGTTCTTCTTTTGATGTAATTGTGGAAATATTTTGAGTTTTCGTCTCCCTCGAGTGCCCATTTAATTCTTGCTTTTTGTTTAAGCATATTTAGTTTCTTTTTTTCTTTAACAATATGTTGCATTTTTTCTTCGATCCATTTTTGTTTTTCCGATTCAGATAATGGTCTGGTTTCTGCTGTTTGTTCCCAATTATTACATTCGGTTAGATGGTCGCGGATTTGTGAGTCTATGTTATCGAGTTGGTTACTGTGTTTTTTAAGTTCCATTTTAACATTTTTTAGTTTATTACGGAAGATGCAATCGGGTCTATTACCAGGGATTGGGATTAACCAAGCCCGTTCTATGACAATGTCGGCATCTTTAAGGTCGAGCCATGTGTCAAACACGCGTATAGGTTTAGGACCAGAGTCGAAGGGGTTGTTCCTAAGGATGATGGGGAAATGGTTAGATAGGTCACGATCAAGAGTTTTGGAGGATGTGTTGGGCCAGATTGTAAATATGCCATCGGAGACAAGAAATCGATCTAGTTTACTAAATTTCATTGTTTTTTCGCATATCCTTGTAAATCTTTTACCACCGAGTGGAAGATCAATTAATCCCGAGTTGTTAATGAAGTTATTAAAGTTATTTGCCCAGTTTTGATTATATTCTGAGTTCATACGTTCCGTTTTGTTTCTAACTTCGTTGAAATCTCCAAAAATAATGTGTGGGATGTTAAGGGAATTAATGAGGGATGAAAGTCCGGTCCAGAGTCTTTGCTTTTTCGAGTTGGAATGAGGGCCATATACATTAACGAAAGCAATTTCAGAATCATATCCCGCCCATGATCCACAAATTGCTAAGAAGAATTCACCCTCAATGGCATAATTAAATGAGAAGATATTGGTATCCCAAATAGTTAAGATACCGCCTGAAGCACCAACCGAGTCCTTTTGGACGAATTTAAAATCAGAATTTCCCCAGAAAGATTCAATGGTGTTGTCACGTGTTTGTCCGCATTTGGTTTCTTGAAGGCCTAAAATTGTTGGTTTTTCTTTATTGCATAAACGTTTAAGCCAACTTATTTTACCCGTTTGCCCAATACCCCGAATATTTAAAGAAATCGTACACATGAGAAAACTTACAGATAACGATGCAACGGAGGATGGATTCATTGGATGTTGCGTCGGATCCCGATACACTTCCCGAATTCATTCGTGTCCAAGCTGTCACTAGTAGTAGAACCCAATTTATTTTTGTTTTTGGTACGCTCCGTGTCATTAGTGGATCCTCTAGAATAACATGGTGCGTTACCACCAACAAGAGAAGAAGATTTGCAACGTTTAGCCAATTGTGAAATTCTGAGTTTTTGGCCACTTCTCGCAAGATGTTTCATGTAAAGCATGTTAGACCTTGGTCTTTTTTTTAGCAGAGATGTGGGCGGTGCCATGAGAAGTTTTGGGAGTGTCGTCTCTGCTAACGCGTTTGAAGGTATGTGACGTGTTTTTAGGATTAGGGATAGGGTTGGTGACGGTGATGGTATTTTTTTTTCTTTTTAGCTATAACGTTTCCGGTAAAAAGTAAGGTGTCAAGGTCAAAAGGATCGGAATTGGCTTGTTGTGTGTCGTTTGGGGCGGGCATAAAGTTTATCGGGGAGTTTGAGTGTGGGGATAAAGGTGGTTTAGGGGAATCATCAGCAATATTTTGAGGGTTATTTGGATCGTGGCCTGAGTCGTTATCCACATAGGTGTCGTGATTTAGAGAAATATTATCACAGGTATCATGTAAAAAAGAATCATACACATGTTGTGCCTCGTTATTACTGGACCTGGTGACTGATTTGGGCTTAGGTGAATCGGTATCACTTAAAACCTGAGTTATTGGACTGGAGGCTGCGGTGGTTGGTTGTGGAGTAACAAAGGGCCTCGGTGTGGCAGTATCTACATCAATTGGGCTTGGGGTGGCGGTATATGGTTCGTGGTCCGTGAAGTTAGGTATGGGAGGTGGCTCATTAAGCTCGGTTTCAACTAGTGGGCGAGGTTTTTGTGTTGGGCTTATGATTTTGGGGGCTGTAACGGGATCAAAAAGGTTCTCAGAATGTAATTTGGTGGTGTCATTACAGTTGATGGAGTTCGAGATGCTTGGTGATTGAAGAGGCTGGTTACTGACATTGTTGTGAAGATGTATGGTATTCATGCGTTTAGAGGAATTATTAGAGGAGTGTTTATCGGTTGAGGTGGCTATGTGTGGATGATCAGGGCTATGATTAGATATGTAAGTGTTTTTTAACCATTCCCTTCAACAAGGTTTTCACAATCTAAGTGGGATTCTTCGTCAGAGATTTGGTCATCCGAGAGGCTTTCGTCGTCCCAATTTGAAGAGTTATCAATATCACCATATAGGTTAAACATAGAAAAGTTTTGAACTTCGGTGATATAAACCATAGATTGATTGATGTCACATGGGTTGACAATTGCTTGGCCATTTGTCGGGGATAAGTTATTTGTTTTGATGATAACCGAACCATGTGATAGGTCTTGATTATTTTCGTTGGTGATCGAACAGTTAAACGTTTCAATTACGTCTCCGCAATTTTTAGTGATATCAATGAAAGTGGTTTCTAACCAACAAGTAATAGGAACCCCATAGATGTTAACATAAGCGAGTCTACCAGAGGTTTTATAAACTTCTGGATCCCAAGGGTTAATATCCTCAAGCCATTTCCAGAGTGGGTGTGACGAGTTGTTTATCAAGTCAAGGGCCGGATTGGATTCCTCAAAAATAAGCATTATATCATGGCCACCTAGGTATTTGATTGTAAAGCCACTAAGGTTTTCGCTTTCACATATTTCACTGAAATACTCAAGATGTTCAAGGTCTTTGACTTTAGCAATAACGGCTTGTCCAAGGATTTGAATAAGATTGGCATTAGATTTTACCTTAATCGATGGGATTTTACTGCTTGTTGCCTGCCTATTGAGGATCACGTCCTTATATTTCCTGTCATCAATCGGTGAAAAAAAGGCTGTGTTAGTAGTGTAACCTGGGTCAGATTTCGTGGTCTTCTGTTGCCCATCCTGTTTCTTAACATCAATATCACGTGCTTTGTAAACCTTAAGCAGATGGTCGCCGGCTACGATGAGATTAAGCCTCCTTGCAAGCGATTCCTTATGATATTTAGGGACATCAAGATATCTAACAAAACCAAATTTCCTTCCAATTTTTAGTGTCTTCTTCGGAATATATACCTCATGAATATTACCATATTTTTTGAATATATCCCATAAGTCAATAGAACGCCAGTTATCGGGGAAATTGTGGAAGAGATAGGTGAAAGGACCCGTTCATATCGATTATAAACGATTCACAATAGTTGATTACATCGCGAGGTATTTGACCTCTATATGATACATTTTACAAACATTGCATTCGTTTTTAAAAAAAACAACCTTTCATTTCATCGAAAGTTGACAGACATGCATACCATTTCATAATATCCAAACTATAAATGACCTAATCTGTCATTTAGTTAATAATATTCTTTATTGAACTCAACGACTTGAATGCAACGTCTTTTGAAATATGCCAAGAATGACTCCAAGTAATATCTTTAAAATGAGCAAATGCACAGCGGAAGATTTCTTTCATACCTGAGAATAAACATGCTTTCAAGTGTCAACCAAAAGGTTGGTGAGTTCATTAGTTTATCATAATCATTCATTTCCATCATTTTAATAGACCACAAGATTTCATATAATGACACGCGTAACTCGCGAATTAAAATTCATTCATATGGTGAACACCTGGTAACCGACCTTAACAAGATGCATATAGAATATCCCCATCATTTCGGGACTCACATCGGACATGATAAATCGAAGTACTAAAGCATCCATAACCCGGATGGGGCTCGTTGGGCCCGATAGATCTATCTCTAGGATTCGCGTCAATTGGTGGCAATTATCATAAACACCAATTCTTAGGCTAGCAAGCTAAAAAGGGGCATATTCAGTTTGATAATCCAACCATAGAATGTAGTTTCGATCACTTGTGTCTATTTCGTAAAGCATTTATAAAAGCAGCGCATGTATTCTCAGTCCCAAAAATATATATTGCAAAAGCATTTAAAAAGGAGTAATGAAACTCACTCTACGATATTTTGTAGTAAAAATATGCATACGACGGAACTGAACAATGCAAGGTTGGCCTCGGATTCACGAACCTCAAAGGAGTAGCTCTTAAAAAACCCAAGTCCGGGTTTGAACCCGCGACGTCCCGCTAACCCGATAACACCTTTAACCATTACGCTATGTGTTTCAATTCTGAAATAACACACAACTTGAATTGTTTTTAACCTTTACTTCTGCATCCTTCTTCTTCTCTTTAAAAAAAAAAAAATACCCGAGGCTAGGCTCGAACCCACGACCTCTCGCTTAGACACAAACACCCTTAACCATAACACCATCTATTTCTTTCTGTTATATTTCTATGTTTAATCTTTTTAACCCGTCAATTAACTTCTTCCTCAAACATCATCATTTTATCATTTCATGTATTACTTTCTTTATCACAATCATCATCATTAATCATCATCGCCATCATATCCTAAACGTCATCGTCATCATCATATTCATGATCACATGATCATCTTCTTCTTTTATTTGTTCGAATTGAAAAAAAAACGAGTAGCCCTTTTTAATAAGTAAAGAAGCCCATTAATATCTAAAAGGAACTCAAGTTACAAGTCCATGGCCCAACAACTTAAATGTTCAAGATTATGATTAACACATGGCCCAAGTAACTGATGGCCCGATTCGGTTTTTTTTTTTGCAATGGTTAAATTAAGATAAGGAGATGTCGGTTGATTTAGAATCCAAAGCATACGTCTCTATCTTGACCCCTCCACCTTCTTTTTATCCTCATCATCATTCATTATTACTTCTACTTTTCGCTAACCAAAACAGGAGGACACAGCAGTAGCCTGTTCGAGAGAAAAAAGAAAAAAGAAATAATAATAGAAGTAGCTGTTATGCAGTAACGGTTGTGGTGATTTTTAAGTAGCGAACAAGAACAGTAATAAATTGTAGGTTTTGAATGGTGGTGGTTTGCATAAACATGGACGGTTGATGGTGAATAGATTCGTGAGTCCAACAGAAGGAAAAAAATATGTAGTGTGTTTTGGTGTCGGCTGAAACAGAAAACGAACCAACAAAAATACGGCAGTAGGGTTTGATCTTTAATGATTGTTTGGGTCGTTTAAGACAGGAACAGAATCGAACGGATACAGATTAGTTCAAACAGAAATAGCGAAGGAACAAAAATATATGGTTTATAGCAGCTACAGGAAGAAGAAAGCAATAAAAAGATTTGGTTTATAGGCTGTCATACTCGAGTAATAAAAGATAAACGGGAGCAGAAATAGATGGGAGTTGCAGGTTGTTATATCGAAACAGCAACAATGAATCGGTTTGATCACGTGGTCTGCAGCATATCACAAGCCTTGGATCGTTTCTTGATTAAGATGATTGGTATTGAGTGTTGATCGAACAAAGAAATATGAAATAATAAAAGAAAGATTGTAATCACAAAGAAAGATAGTAGTTACCGATCAAGTGGTGTACTTGTGGGATGTTGTCAAGTAACAATTGTATGAGGTGGTGATCGAAAACAAGAAGTAAGTTAGTAACTCGTTGGTGGTTCGTGGTTGTTGCAATTGGAACAAAGTACAGTAGCACACCATAGCTATAGCAGCAGTTTACAAGAGTGGTGGCGGATGGTGGTGATTCAATCAACACCGAAACAGCTGCAGTTCATGGGTGTTTGGGTTTGATCTAAACTAGAAAGACAAGTACAATAGTAGCATGGAATTCGAATAAGGTGGTGTTGTAGGGTTGCAACGATGATGGTGAGCTAAGGTGGTTAAAAGGTTGGTTTCCCATGTATGTATGTATATACAGAATGGTGGTGACGGACATGGTGGATTGTAGGAGGTGGTCACGGTTGTGATTGTAGTGTGGTATTCAAATAGAAAGTGATGTCAGCGGGTGTGATGGTGGTTCCAGTGATTATGTTCAGAGATGGTGATGAGCCCCGATGGTGTTGGGTTGACGATTGAGTTGTGGAGCTCGATGGTGGTGTGTAAGTTGTGGTGGTTCTTCGGTTACAAGAATTAAGAGAGGGAGAGATAGAGAGAGGAAGGTGGTAGATAGTGGAAGCATATAATATTTAGATTCTAAGAAAACAAATACAGTAAAGTTACTTTAATAATCAAGTTCACGGATGTGCAGTATCATAAATGGATTTTTGTGTTTAAGTGGATTAGAAAGAATCAATAGAATAGAGGTGGTGGTGGGTTTTTTTTTTTGTTTTTGTTTTTTTTGTTTTCAATATGCATGTACTTTTGACCAATGTGGCTACATCTTGAAATTCTCTACAAATTACAAAATGAAATAAACTCCTACTTATACTGCTAACATATGTGAGTATGCGACTACCCATAATCTAATAACTATCGGCTATAATGTATGTACCACAAATCAATTTAAACACGTACTACACCACTAATTATTTGTAGACAAACAACTTACTCCGCTAACCAATTAATCAAAATTACTCAACAGTAGTAATAGAAGTTAACACTAATGGAGTGGTGATGTTTTATGAAAGCAAAATATAATATGTATATGTCAACTAGTTGGTGGAACAAGGACTAGTGGTAGTTAATTTACATGAGTTGTCTATACATAATCTATAATATTAAAAATAATAATTTATTTCAAGAATATAAAAAAAAAACATGTAATATGGCTTCTCAATGTGGCCGACACTTTTATTTCAATTTCTTATTTTTTTTACGGACTGGTACCTCGTGCTCTGTTGTTAAAATCTTACGCGTAAAAATCTCAATTAAGATATACGGAATAGTAAATCTTAGAAGAAAGTAAATGTAATTTTAACAAATCTATTATTTACATAATCTATCTACGAACCTACGTTTATTTTAAAGTCCTTATAAATTTGTATTTAAACTAACTTAATAATAATCGAGTGACCAACGCATTACAATCCTTTAACAATTATATTCGAAACCATTTACCTTCAATACGTTTTAATATTATGTTTTATTATGTAAGAAAATATATTAAATATATTGAAACAAATAATTTAGAATATAACATTATATGTTTAATACTTTGTTAACGTTTTAAAGTTACTATATTCATATATATTTATATAGATATAAATACATATCTATTTACAAACAGTTGTTCGTGAATCGTCGGAAATAGTCGAAGGGTAATTGCATATTTGAAAACAGTTCAAAATTTTTGAGATTCAATTTAACAGACTTTTCTTATCGTGTAAAAAATATTAAATCGTATCGAGAGTTTGGTTTAAAATTAATCGAAATTTTCTGGGTCGTCACAGTACCTACCGGTTAAAGAAATTTCGTCCCGAAATTTGATCGAGGTTGTCATGACTAACAACAAGAATGTTTTCATGGCGAATATGAGTTGATAAATAGAGTTTTATTACCATAGAGTAATATCGATAAGATAGTTCGATTACTCGAAGAGTACGAGTGAAGCTATCACAAATTAATGAAATGAAGAAATAAAGATTCGTCTTAATTTTTGTCGTAGTCACTGTTGAATTTCCGGAATTCAAGGAATTTAATGAAAATCTTCGAAATCTATATAAGATTTGATTCTTCGGTAATTAAGGAAATTATGATCCTCTTTGATTAAATGTGGTCATCTGCCTTGATTTCTCTGTCTGATATTTTGCTATAAATTCATCTCTTCCGTTCCATTATTTTCACCACTCTCATCTTACTTCCCTTAATTCCAACTTTCAAAAGATTGTGGAAATACTCAATCCAGTTCTAGTCCTTGACCTTATATTGACTATCGTGACAATCATCTTTCTTTTTCAACTCCCACCGGAGGAATCTGTTTACTTCTATTTCGCTGTTAGGGTTATAGTGTTTTTCATTATCCCGTGTCTTTATATTGCTATACGCATCGATATACACGGTTTGTAATTTCTGTGCTGTTATTGGGCTTTATATGTTCCCTTATATGTCAGAGCTCCATGCTTTTATTTTCTTCCCGACTTGAAGTCAAGCAAATAATGGTCCATAATTTGTAGGTATAGAGTTTTGAAAGATCATAATATACAAAGCAGAAAGGAAAGGTAATAGCACGATCTGACTTGTTAAATTACCAGAATCACGGAAAATAGAACTATCAAGAATATATTTTCTTGATATGTTTAGGGGTTAATTAGAATGAAAGAGTTATGTAACATGGCACATGATGAGGCATGATCTGTGAACCATCATCACGTTCCATTAGAAATTCCAGCATGACTTACTGTAATATAATCACATTGGCTGGGCGTTATTATATTATGCTAATCCATGCTTCAATTCCCAACACTTCACCACAATTCATTCATAATTTATACTTAGATTTTACAGAAGTTTCCAACATAATGGAATACAGAAAACACGAAGAGGTAGATAATTTCGGACAAGAATATTTATGAAAATATCCTCAGAAATACCGAAGATCTTTATGATGATATTTTGAAATTTCTAAGTTTGAAGGTTGATGAAGAAAAGTTTTCCGCAAGATTTTATCATGACTTCGGAGCAAAATATTCTCTAAAGATTTTATCGGATCCAGAATTACCTGGTTTCTTTGAATACATAATTTGGTCCTTGTATTTGTCCTCGGTCTCCTTCATGGTTTGCTCAATCCGTTTTTAGTACCAAATTTCCTATTGAGCGTTACCAACACTCCATTATTTATCGTCAAACTTTTGGCCATTAAGAACATCTAGAGTTTTGTTGCTTCATCAGTATTCAAAGTTATCATAACTGAATCATTGGTTATCAATTCGAGGTGTTTTCAATAGTATTGTGTTTTTAGATGATTAAACGCTGATTGTAATCGTCAAGATACAAAGGATGTTAAGATGAAATCAAGTGGCAAACTTGAAGAAATGTTTACCTGTAGCAGATGTAATTTATTTACGATCTTTTAAGTCAAAAAATGTGATGACCCGTCCTAATCCACCTGGACGAAGCCTTCAACATTTGGTCCCATTACGATGATCTGTCCTAATATACCATGAACGACTCTAAGTACTATCTTTAAAATGAGCAAATGCACAGCGGAAGATTTATTTCATACCTGAGAATGAACATGCTTTAAAGTGTCAACCAAAAGGTTGGTGAGTTCATAGGTTTATCGTAACAATCATTTCAATATATTAATAGTCCACAAGGTTTCCGTTTATAAATATATGTACACTCGCAAGTGTATAAAACTGTTCTGCTTATGTTGAGGCCTCAGTAACCAACCTTAACAATAATATAATAAGTCATCTTCGCAAAGATGGATATGTATACTCGCAAGTGTATAAATAATCCTCGAAGTACTAAACATCCGCTCACTAGCTCTTATGTCTAGTGCAGCCTACAGGATGGGGGTGTTAAGCCCGATAGATCTATCTTTAGGATTCGCGCTTACATGCTCTTATAACATGTAACTAAATTACCTAGCACATCAATCTGCATAATATCATTTTTAATCACTTGTCTCTATTTCGTAAAGCATTTACAAAATATTGCATGTATTCTCAGCCCAAAATATATATTGCAAAAGCAATTAAAAATGGAGCAAATAAAACTCACCATACTGTATTTTGTAGTAAAAATACATATGACGATATTGAACAATGCAGGGTTGGCCTCGGATTCACGAACCTATATCATTTGTATATATATTAACGCACGTATTCATAATCGAATAAATATATATGATATAATTTTTATGTTATTAACTTGTATATTTTTCATTATTTCATTAAATATATTCATTTTGTATATGAAAGTGTTAATATAGTTAAGTTATGTAAGTTAAATATATTTTTATATATGTCATTTGTTTGTTTAAACTAGAAATTGTAATAATACTAAAATAATATTTGTGACGGTAAAAATGATAATATTTATAATAGTTAATATTACTAATAAAAATAATATTGTTAATAATCTTAGTGATAATGGTATAATAATAGCTATAAAAATATTAATCTTTACTGTTAATGATAGTTTTAATTATAAATCTTATGATAACTATAATTATAGTAGTTTTTAATAAAATGAGAAATTTAGTAGTGATGGTAATAATCAATTTTAATAATAATACTTATGTTTATAATAATAATCCTAATATTTATAAATGATACTAGTATTGATATTAATGATAATAATAATAAATTTTATTATGTTTCTAATAATAATCGTAATCTTAATAATGATATTAATACTAAGTTTATAAAAATAATAATAATAACATTAGTAATTAGTAATACTTATAATAATAATAATAATAGTAATAATAATAATAATAATAATAATAATAATAATAATAATAATAATAATAATAATTAATAATCATAATAATATTAATAATAATCAAAACTACCTTTAAAAGAATCAAAAAGGCATTTCCCCAAAAAAATGCTCATGGTACAGCTCGAACCTGAGACCTCAGGTTAACCCGACAGCTCCTTAAACCAAAGCTCCATTTCAGTTTTTCTGATTAAATCTATATTCTAATTGTATTTACCCCGTTTTATTTTCTGTCTCCTATCCTTCTTCTTCACCATTAAATCGAGCAGGAAAACTTTACAAGATCTTTATTACGAATTTAAAGGATTGAGTTTTTATGTGAAATCAAAACAGAACAACTTGTATAAATTGATTTATTTATCAGACATGAATAAGCAATAATTAAATAAAAAAAATTTCAAACCTGAGTTCGATAAATAACTCAAATATTGATTTCCAAATTAGGACGTTTTGAGACCTTGATCTCTACATAAAATGTCTTTTAAATCAACCTTATAATGCATTAGGATCATCAATTGATCCTGAAACATTGACTGGAACTCGAATTGAATCGATAAGCAATCGTTTGACTTTTATCATTGAATCTTTGACTTTAAAAATTAGACTTCGATATTAGGATTTGGGAGGTGAAACTTTGCAGATTGTTTCATTAGAGGATTACTAAACAAATGACGTTATTACATTTTGAATATTGTTTCAAATTCGAAGATTTGATCAAAATGTACAATAACGGGGGAAATCGACTGGGTGTTCTTAAATTTTCTGTTTGTTCCGACTAATTTGTAATAGATATTTGGAATGTATAACTTATCTCTGATAATGGAAGGTCGAATGGATTTTATAACACTGGAATTGGTGGATGTCGACATATGATACTCTAATCGATCAGACAAAAGAAAGAAACATAAATTTAAATAAAAATAAGATAAAGTCGGATCTGATAATTATATGATTTGTACTACATGATGTAAATGTGTAACTACTTAGAGAATTCAGACAAAAATCAACTACAGAATCGATTGAGAGATGTAACTGAATTCGTTTCCAAACATATACACCCAATTTTATATACTTTTTATTAATAATTATTAATTATAATTATAAATAATAATCTAAATCTAAAACATAAATAATAATAATATCTATAATAATAATAAGAGTAATAATAATAATAATATAAAAAATAATTTTAATGCTATTAATAAGAGTAATATTAATAATAAGTCATAAAAATGTTAATTTTAGTGAAATTTATAATGATAATATTGTTAATACTAATTATAACCATAATACTATTTATATTGATATTAATAATAATATTCATAATAATAACCAAAATTGTAGTTTTGTCATTCTTCTAATAACATTTATATTTGGCACTTTTATTTTGATAATCTTAATCCTTTTAATTTTAGATAAAACAATAACACTAGTAATAATATTAGTAATACTAATATTGATATTACTAGTTGTAGTAATATTGAAAGTAATAATACTATTACTAATACATCTATATTTACAACTCATAAGTATATTTAATTTATAATATATAATTATTTACATGTATAGTTATTTATATATACATCTCTATTTATTATTTAATGATTCGTGAATCGTTGGAATTGGTCACGGGTTGAATGAATCCATGTAAACAATTTAAAATTTATGAGACTCAACATTACAGATTTTGCTTATCGTGTCGAAATCATATAAGAATAAAGTTTAAATTTGGTCGGAAATTCCCGGGTCGTCACAGTACCTACCCGTTAAAGAAATTTCGTCCTGAAATTTGAGTGAGGTGGTCATGGCTAACAATAAAAATATTTTCAAGACGAATATGAGTTGCAGAATAGAGTTTTATCACTATTGAATAAGTTGAATAAAATGATTCAACTACTCGAAGCGTACGAATGAAGCTATCACTAAATAGTGAAATGAGAAAGACAAGTTTCATCATAACTTTTGACTAGTCATGGTTGAGTTTAGGAAATAAGGTGCGTCTTGACTTTTGACGTTGTCTCGGTTGAATTCCGAAATTCAAGGGATTTAAAGAAATTCTTCGTGATCTGATTAAGATTTGATTCTTCGGTGATTAAAGAAATTAGAATCTCTTTAATTATATGCGATCATATGCCTCGATTGCTCTGTCAGATATTTCCATTATAAATTTACCTCTTCCGTTTTATTATTCTCACCATCTCTATACTTTATTCCCTAATTCATACTTCTAAAGCTTGTAAAAAAAATGCTTAATCCAGTTCTGATCATTGTTCTTATTCTGACTATCGTAACCATCATTCTCCTCTTCCAACTTCCACCGGAGGAATCTGTTTACTTCTACTATTACCTTGGGGTGATACTATTCTTAATTATTCCGTGTCTTTATATTGCTATTCGTATTAATATCCACGGTTTGTAACCTCCGTGTTGTTATCGGGCTTTATATTTTCTCTTATATTTTGGAGCTCTTTGCCTTTTTATTATCTTCTCGACATCTAGTAAAGCGAGTAACGGTCCAGAATTCTTAGGTATGGAGTTTCAAATTATCATAATATACAAGGTAGAAAGGAAAGGTAGTAGCACGATTTGATTTGTCAAATTACCAGAATCACTGAGAATAGAACTATCAAAAATATACTTTCTTGATATGTTCAGAAGTTAAGCAGAATGAAAGAGTTATGTAACATGGTACATGATGATGTTATGATCTGTGAATCATCATGTTCCATTAGAAACTCAACATGACTTACTGTAATATAATCACGTTGATCAAGTGTCATTATATTATACTAAATAATGCATCAGTTCCCAACACTACTTCAAAAACATTCATAGTTTAACTCGAAAGTTTATAGAATATAGAAACTAACAGTTTCTTATATGATGTAACACTGATAGCGCGAAGAGATAAATGATTTCGGATAAGATTAGTTATGAAAATATCTTCAGAAATATCGAGGATATTTATAATGAAAGATATGATAATATCTTAGAATACCTAAGATCAGAGGATGAAGAAGAATATTGTCCGCGAGGGTTTAGAGTAAGGAGCAAGATATTCGCTAAAGACTTTGGAAGGCATTGAATCATTTGGATTCTTTGAAGGCAGGTTTCGTATTTGTGATTTGTCGGAAAGATTTAAGCCAAGGAGCAACGAGGTTACTGATACGTCTGTGGTTATAAAGGTGGAATATAAAAGTTTTTACCTGATAACAATAAAAAGGGCAATCGTGTTTATCAAGGTTATAATAAGGCCAATCCGGATGGAAAGTCGAAGTTGGCTTGCTGAAGCTGTGACAAAATTTGCTATTTTGAAAAGGAATTGCATTGTTATTTTCGTAAATAACAATGCTAAAGGAGCTAGCACAGATACGCGTTAAACGTTTACTTAGGTTCCGAGAATTTTTCAGGTGCATAACTATATGCATCAATCTTTTCTTCCGTAGATGAAGTGCTGTTGGTTCATCCTCTCGGTTGAGATGTTTTCAAGAATCATGAAAGGTTTGAACGCAGATTGTAATCGTCAAGATACAAATGAGGTTTAAGATGAAATCAAGTGGCAAACTTGAAGAGATGTTTAGTTTCATATGTTATAATCAATATTTTAATTTATTTAATTGTCCAATGTTATTAGTCCACAGTCGACAGTCCACAGTTAACAGTCCAATAATTCATATATAGTTTAATATATAAAATTCGAATTAATTAATACGTATCGTGACCCGTTATATACATGTCTCAGACTCGATCACAACTCAAAGTATATATATTATTTGAGAATCAACCTCAACCCTGTATAGCTAACTCAAGCATTACTGCATATAGAGTGTCTATGGTTATTCTAAATAATATATATAGATGCGTCGATATGATATGTCAAAACCTTGTACACGTGTCCCGATATTTAAAGTGCATAAAATAAATAACAGAAATTAAATGACGATAAATAAAATTGCGATAAATAAACTGTGATAAATAAACTGCGATAAATAAAATGTAATCAGTTAGCTAGGAACAATTAGCTGGAAACAGTTAGCGTGGATTCTTAACAAAATTTCTCATAGTTAATTTGTTTGTTTCTAACAAATTTTATTTTCGTCCAATGTTTTCTTCATTATGCCACTTGTTGGATTCTGAGAAGTCAAAATCCAAATATGAAATTGAATGAAAATGGTTATTTTGTGGTGAACAGATTCGTATATCAGTGAATGTAAGTAGGATATTGAATGACTGTTGAATCAGATTCGAAGAATGTACAGTGTAACTTATTAATGTGAAATCTAAATATTCCTCGGGTATTACCTACCCGTTAAAACATTTTCACCATTAACAGTTTGTACAAAAGAATTTTTAATCACAATCTTTATGAAAACATATATACATATATATTTTCTTCATATGTTATCATGGATTTAATGAGTTAATATGATATTAAACTCATTTGATTTACCGTTAGAACAAGAATATATAATCTCTAAATCATTAGAGATTACATAATTGCCATGTCGAACGAAGATAAATGATGTAGAACGTCGTGTAAAACGATGATTATACTCGAGGTACAGAATGAGATGTTTAGGTGTGGGATGCGGATGTTGCTGAAGCTGGTAAATTTTGCATCATATTCTCCAAAGTCACTACTCGAGCGCGAAATTTGTTGACTTCTTCTATTATTCCGGGATGATTGTCGGTTCGGACGAGCGGATGAATAAGGTTTAAAATTTTAGATAGAATATAATCGTGGCGAGATATTCGGAAAATGAGTGTGAAAATGGTGTTTCGAATGGATTCGCCGGTAAGTGCTTCAGGTTCATAGCCAAGAGGTGAAGTTGGTTGGTGGAAAGGATCGCTTTCTTCTCGTCTCTATTGATTAAGTAGCCTATGAACCCATCTCTAATTCATCCAGAATAAATGATGGCTAATTGGTTGATCCATTCCGGTCACACTGCTTCCGGAGCTTATGTGAACATCCATATCGGAATAACTGTCGGAGTAACTATCGAAATCTAAGGGACTCGAACTGGTTGAGGGATTCATCTGGTACGATCAGATGAAGGATTTTCGATAAGAAATATATTATAGGATGTAGATTAGTACCCTGCAATACATAATTTATATATGCATATATAATACTAAAATCCCATAAGTTACGGAGGAATCTACGGAAGTTATCAGGCAAAGGTAACAATAACAGATACGCTAAAATATGAATTTATCTATACATTGTCTATGCAATAGAGGCAGTAAGATGTGTCTAGACTTTAAGGATGATAAGCAAATAATTTTCGACACTAAATGATAAGCAAAACTTTTGACATGCATACACGGTCGAACTCCAGACCCAATAATGCATCTAAACAACTATCAGTTAGACACACTAATGCAAGACCTGGTTCGCTAAGACCACCGCTCTGATACCAACCGTGACACAGTTGGGTACGCATCCCACTCAGTGCCTTCCCAGCTAATCGCTTGGTGACCACTGACTGTACCTCAGACACTGATTTTAAGGCCCGCCTCTTGGCAACGTACAGCCAACCTTAATAGGACCGCGAGGGGCAAGAGCCAATGCTTCGTCACAGGTAACACTGTGAGAACCCCCTCTACGATTAACCCGCTAATAAACGACATTAAACCAGCTCTGATACCAACTGTGATGACCCGTCCTAATTCACCTGGACGAAGCCTTCAACATTTGGTCCCATTACAATGATCTGTCCTAATATACCATGAATGACTCCAAGTACTATCTTTAAAATGAGCAAATGCACACCGAAAGATTTCTTTCATACCTGAGAATAAATATGCTTTAAAGTGTCAACCAAAAGGTTGGTGAGTTCATAGGTTTATCGTAACAATCATTTCAATATATTAATAGACCATAAGGTTTCCGTTTATAAATATATGTACACTCGCAAGTGTATAAAACCGTTCTGCTTATGTTGAGGCCTCAGTAACCAACCTTAACAATAATATAATAAGTCATCTTCGCAAAGATGGATATGTACACTCGCAAGTGTATAAATAATCCTCGAAGTACTAAACATCCGCCCACTAGCTCTTATGTCTAGTGCAGCCTACAGGATGGGGGTGTTAAGCCCGATAGATCTATCTTTAGGATTCACGCTTACATGCTCTTATAACATGTAACTAAATTACCTAGCACATCAATCCGCAGAATATCATTTTTAATCACTTGTCTCTATTTCGTAAAGCATTTATAAAATATTACATGTATTCTCAGCCCAAAATATATATTGCAAAAGCAATTAAAAAGGGAGCAAATGAAACTCACCATACTGTATTTTGTAGTAAAAATACATATGACGATATTGAACAATGCAGGGTTGGCCTCGGATTCACGAACCTATATCATTTGTATATATATTAACGCACGTATTCGTAATCGAATAAATATATATGATATAATTTTTATGTTATTAACTTGTATATTTTTCATTGTTTCATTAAATATATTCATTTTGTATATGAAAGTGTTAATATAGTTAAGTTATGTAAGTTAAATATATTTTTATATATGTCATTTGTTTGTTTAAACTAGAAATTGTAATAATACTAAAATAATATTTGTGACGGTAAAAATGATAATATTTATAATACTTAATATTACTAATAAAAATAATATTGTTAATAATCTTAGTGATAATGGTATAATAATAGCTATAAAAATATTAATCTTTACTGTTAATGATAGTTTTAATTATAAATCTTATGATAACTATAATTATAGTAGTTTTTAATAAAATGAGAAATTTAGTAGTGATGGTAATAATCATTTTTAATAATAATACTTATGTTTATAATAATAATCCTAATATTTATAAATGATACTAGTATTGATATTAATGATAATAATAATAAATTTTATTATGTTTCTAATAATAATCGTAATCTTAATAATGATATTAATACTAAGTTTATAAAAATAACAATAATAACATTAGTAATTAGTAATACTTATAATAATAATAATAATAATAATAATAATAATAATAATAATAATAATAATAATAATAATAATTAATAATCATAATAATATTAATAATAATCAAAACTACCTTTAAAAGAATCAAAAAGGCTTTTCCACAAAAAAATGCTCATGGTACAGCTCGAACCTGAGACCTCAGGTTAACCCGACAGCTCCTTAAACCAAAGCTCCATTTCAGTTTTTCTGATTAAATCTATATTCTAATTGTATTTACCCCGTTTTATTTTCTGTCTCCTATCCTTCTTCTTCACTATTAAATCGAGCAGGAAAACTTTACAAGATCTTTAATATGAATTTAAAGGATTGAGTTTGTATGTGAAATCAAAACAGAACAACTTGTATAAATTGATTTATTTATCAGACAGGAATAAGCAATAATTAAATAAAAAATTTTTCAAACCTGAGTTCGATAAATAACTCAAATATTGATTTCCAAATTAGGACGTTTTGAGACCTTGATCTCTACATAAAATGTCTTTTAAATTAACCTTATAATGCATTAGGATCATCAATTGATCCTGAAACAATGACTGGAACTCGAATTGAATCGATAAGCAATCGTTTGATTTTATCATTGAATCTTTGACTTTAAAAATTAGACTTCGATATTAGGATTTGGGAGGTGAAACTTTGTAGATTGTTTCATTTGAGGATTACTAAACAAATGACGTTATTACATTTTGAATATTGTTTTGAATTCGAAGATTTGATCAAAATGAACAATAACGGGGGAAACCGACTGGGTGTTCTTAAATTTTCTGTTTGTTCCGACTAATTTGTAATAGATATTTGGAATGTATAATTTATCTCTGATAATGGAAGGTCGAATGGATTTTATAACACTGGAATTGGTGGATGTCGACATATGATACTCTAATCGATCAGACAAAAGAAAGAAACATAAATTTAAATAAAAATAAGATAAAGTCGGATCTGATAATTATCTGATTTGTACTACATGATGTAAATGTGTAACATCTTAGAGAATTCAGACAAAAATCAACTACAGAATTGATTGAGAGGTGTAACTGAATTCGTTTCCAAACATATACACCCAATTTTATATACTTTTTATTAATAATTATTAATTATAATTATATATAATAATCTAAATCTAAAATACAAATAATAATAATATCTATAATAATAATAAGAGTAATAATAATAATAATATTAAAAATAATTATAATGATATTAATAAGAGTAATATTAATAATAAGTCATAAAAATGTTAATTTTAGTGAAATTTATAATGATAATATTGTTAATACTAATTATAACCATAATACTATTTATATTGATATTAATAATAATATTCATAATAATAACCAAAATTGTAGTTTTGTCATTCTTCTAATAACATTTATATTTGGCACTTTTATTTTGATAATCTTAACCCTTTTAATTTTGGATATAACAATAACACTAGTAATAATATTAGTAATACTAATATTGATATTACTAGTTGTAGTAATATTGAAAGTAATAATACTATTACTAATGCATCTATATTTACAACTCATAAGTATATTTAATTTATAATATATAATTATTTACATGTATAGTTATTTATATATACATCTCTATTTATTATTTAATGATTTGTGAATCGTTGGAATTGGTCACGGGTTGAATGAATCCATGTAAACAATTTAAAATTTATGAGACTCAACATTACAGATTTTGCTTATCGTGTCGAAATCATATAAGAATAAAGTTTAAATTTGGTCAGAAATGAAATGTCCCGTTCATATTGATTATAAACGTTCCATATTAATTGATTTTGTCGCGAGGTTTTGACCTCTATATGAGACGTTTTTCAAAGACTGCATTCATTTTTAAAACAACCATAACCTTTATTTTATCTATAAAGATTTAAAAAGCATTACGTAGATTATCAAATAATGATAATCTAAAATATACCGTTTACACACGACCATTACATAATGGTTTACAATAAGAATATACTACATCAAAAATAAGTTTCTTGAATGCAGTTTTTACATAATATCATACAAGCATGGACTCCAAATCTTGTCCTTATTTTAGAATGCAACAGCGGAAGCTCTTAATAATCACCTGAGAATAAACATGCTTAAAATGTCAACAAAAATGTTGGTGAATTATAGGTTTAACCTACATATTTTCAAATCATAATAATAGACCACAAGATTTCATATTTCAATATACATCCCATACATAGAATAAAATTCATTCATACGGTGAACACCTGGTAACCAACATTAACAATATGCATATAAGAATATCCCCTATCATTCCGGGAAATCCTTCAGACATGATAAAAACGAATTCGAAGTACTAAAGCATCCGGTACTTTGGATGGGGTTCGTTAGGCCCAATAGATCTATCTTTAGGATTCGCGTCAATTAGTAGATCGGTTTACTAATTCTTAGGTTACCAAGCAAAAAGGGGCATATTCGGCTTCGATCATTCACCCATATAATGTAGTTTCATTTACTTGTGTCTATTTCGTAAAACATTTATAAAACTGCATGTATTCTCATCTCAAAATATTAGATTTTTAAAAGTGGGACTATAACTCACTTTCACAGATTTTTACTTCGTCGGGAAGTAAGACTTGGCCACTGGTCGATTCACGAACCTATAAAAAATATATACATATATATATGAAAGTATGTTCAAAATATATTTACAACATTTTTAACACATTTTGATGTTTTAAGTTTATTAAGTCAGCTGTCCTCGTTAGTAACCTACAACTAGTTGTCCATAGTTAGATGTACAGAAAATAAATTGATATATATTATCTAGACCCAATCCACGACCCAGTGTATACACGTCTCAGGCTAGATCACAACTCAAAGTATATATATTTTTGGAATCAACCTCAACCCTGTATAGCTAACTCCAACATTACTGTATATAGAGTGTCTATGGTTGTTCCAAATAATATATAGATGGGTCGATATGATATGTCAAAACATTTGCATACATGTCTATGGTATCCCAAGATTACATAATATATTAGAATACATGTATAATACAATACAAGTTAGCTAGGATATGATTTGTATAGAATTGTTACAATATTTCCCGTAGCTACAACAATTAAAAAATATCCAATCTTGTTTTAGCCATAACTTCTTCGTTTTAAATCCCTTTTGAGTGAATCAAATTGCTATGGTTTCATATTGAACTCTATTTTATGAATCTATACAGAAAAAGTATAGGTTTATAGTCGGAAATATAAGTTACAAGTCATTTTTGTAAGAGGTAGTCATTTCAGTCGAAAGAACGACGTCTTGATGACCATTTTGAAAAACATACTTCCACTTTGAGTTTAACCGTGATTTTTGGATATAGTTTCATGTTCATAAGAAAAATCATTTTCCCAGAAGAACAATTTTTAAATCAAAGTTTATCATAGTTTTTAATTAACTAACCCAAAACAGCCCGCGGTGTTACTACGACGGCGTATATCCGGTCTTACGATGTTTTTCGTGTTTTTCGGTTTTAAATCATTAAGTTAGCATATCATATAGATATAGAACATGTGTTTAGTTGATTTTAAAATTCAAGTTAGAAGGATTAACTTTTGTTTGCGAACAAGTATAGAATTAACTAAACTATGTTCTAGTGATTTCAAGTTTAATCCTTCGAATAAGGTAGTTTTATATATATGAATCGAATGATGTTATGAACATCATTACTACCTCAGGTTTTGTGGATAAACCTACTGAAAATGAGAAAAGTAGATCTAGCTTCAAAGGATCCTTGGATGGCTTGAAATTTCTTAAAGCAAAATCATGACACGAAAACAAGTTCAAGTAAGATTTCCACTCGAAATAAGATTGTTAAAGTTATAGAAATTGAATCAAAGTTTGAATATGAGTATTACCTTGTATTAGAAAGATATCTTACTGTAAATAAGAGAGATTTCTTGAGGTTGTATGATCACTTTACAAGATTGGAAGTAAGCTAGCAAACTTGGAAGTATTCTTGATTTTATGAAACTAGAACTTATAGAATTTATGAAGAACACTTAGAACCTGAAGATAGAACTTGAGAGAGATCAATTAGATGAAGAATTGAATAATGAAAGTGTTTGTAGGTGTTTTTGGTCATTGGTATATGGATTAGATATAAAGGATGTGTAATTTTGTTTACATGTAAATAAGTCATGAATGATTACTAATATTTTTGTAAGTTTATGAGATATTTCATGCTAGTTGCCAAATGATGGTTTCCACATGTGTTAGGTGACTCACATGGGCTGCTAAGAGCTGATCATTGGAGTATATATACCAATAGTACATACATCTAAAAGCTGTGTATTGTACGAGTGCGAATACGGGTGCATACGAGTAGAATTGTTGATGAAACTGAACGGGGATGTAATTGTAAGCATTTTTGTTAAGTAGAAGTATTTTGATAAGTGTCTTGAAGTCTTTCAAAAGTGTATGAATATATATTAAAACACTACGTGTATATACATTTTAACTGAGTCGTTAAGTCATCGTTAGTCGTTACATGTAAATGTTGTTTTGAAACCTTTAGGTTAACGATCTTGTTTAATGTTGTTAACCCATTGTTTATTATACCTATATCTAAAAGACATAGGGAAAATGAATAGTGCCCAGGGGTACTTTCGACTTTTCGCGGGGGTTTTTTTTTTCAAATTGAACAACAAAACCCCCACACTTTATCCAAAAAATCAAACCCACCCCCCAAACAGAGATATAAAGTGTCAAATACCCATTCTCATAAAAAATCTTAAACAACTTCACCCAAATATTCAACGAGCCATATCTTCGCGCTCGCAACGAGTCTCCGCCACCATCGTTAAACTCGAAATAATTTTATGAACACAATGTCACTAGCTATACGCAAAACGGATGCGTTTTAAAAAAACGCTAAATATTTGAGTTACTTTTCATACACGTTAATTCTCCGTTAAATTTTTAAAAGTCGACAATTCCATAGCGAAACGCGGAGATACACATATATTGTTAATTTAAAATAACATTTAAATCTTTCACGGGTTATACCTTTTAGTTCGACTCGAGTTGCGCTTCAACGACATCATCGTTAACCACAAAATGATTTTACAAACTAAACGCAATAAAATACATTGAAAACCGAACCCCCACCGCGAAGCGAGGGCTCGAACACTAGTTATATCTAAAGAGATGTTAAATTATTATATTATCATGATATTATGATATATTAATATATATTAGTATGATATATATATACAGTTAAATGTTGTTACAACGATAATCGTTACATATATGTCTCGTTTCGAAATCATTAAGTTAGTAGTCTTGTTTTTTTTACATATGTAGTTCATTATTAATATACTTAATGATATTTTTACTTATCATAATATCATGTTAACTATATATATATATATATATATATATATATATATATATATATATATATATATATCCATATATATGACATCATATAGTTTTTACAAGTTTTAACGTTCGTGAATCACCGGTCAACTTGGGTGGTCAATTGTCTATATGAAACCTATTTCAATTAATCACGTCTTAACAAGTTTGATTCCTTAACATGTTGGAAAAACTTAATCATGTAAATAAAAATTTCATTTAATATATATAAACATGGAAAAGTTCGGGTCACTATAGTACCTACCCGTTAAATAAATTTCGTCCCGAAATTTTAAGAAGTTGGAGGTGTTGACGTATCTTCTGGAAATAAGTGCGGGTATTTCTTCTTCATCTGATCTTCTCATTCCCAGGTGAACTCGGGTCCTCTACGAGCATTCCATCGAACTTTAACAATTGGTATCTTGTTTTGCTTAAGTCTTTTAACCTCACGATCCATTATTTCGACGGGTTCTTCGACGAATTGAAGTTTTTTGTTGATTTGGATTTCGTCTAACGGAATAGTGAGATCTTCTTTAGCAAACCATTCTTCAAATTTGAGACGTCAAAAGTGTTATGTACAGCCACGAGTTATTGAGGTAACTTAAGTCGGTAAGCTACTGGTCCGACACGATCAATAACCTTGAATGGTCCAGTATACATTGGATTTAATTTCCCTCGTTTACCAAATCGAACAACGCCTTTCCAAGGTGCAACTTTAAGCATGACCATTTCTCCATTTTCAAATTCTATATCTTTTCTTTTAATGTCAGCGTAGCTCTTTTGTCGACTTTGGGCGGTTTTCAACCGTTGTTGAATTTGGATGATCTTCTCCGTAGTTTCTTGTATTATCTCCGGACCCGTAATCTGTCTATCCCCCACTTCACTCCAACAAATTGGAGACCTGCACTTTCTACCATAAAGTGCTTCAAACGGCGCCATCTCAATGCTTGAATGGTAGCTGTTGTTGTAGGAAAATTTTGCTAATGGTAGATGTCGATCCCAACTATTTTCGAAATCAATAACACATGCTCGTAGCATGTCTTCAAGCGTTTGTATCGTCCTTTTGCTCTGCCCATCAGTTTGTGGATGATAGGCAGTACTTATGTCTAGACGAGTTCCTAATGCTTGCTGTAATGTCTACCAGAATCTTGAAATAAATCTGCCATCCCTATCAGAGATAATAGAGATTGGTATTCCATGTCTGGAGACGACTTCCTTCAAATACAGTCGTGCTAACTTCTCCATCTTGTCATCTTCTCTTATTGGCAGAAAGTGTGCTAATTTGGTCATACGATCAACTATTACCCAAATAGTATCAAAACCACTTGCAGTCCTTGGCAATTTAGTGATGAAATCCATGGTAATGTTTTCGCATTTCCATTTCGGGATTTCGGGTTGTTGAAGTAGACCTGATGGTTTCTGATGCTCAGCTTTGACCTTAGAACACATCAAACATTCTCCTACGTATTTAGCAACATCAGCTTTCATACCTGGCCACTAAAAATATTTCTTAAGATCCTTGTACATCTCTCCTGTTCCAGGATGTATTGAGTATCTGGTTTTATGAGCTTATCTAAGTACCATTTCTCTCATATCTCCAAATTTTGGTACCCAAATTATTTCAGCCCTATACCGGGTTCCGTCTTCCTGAATATTAAGATGCTTCTCCGATCCTTTGGGTATTTCATCCTTTAAATTTCCCTCTTTTAAAACTCCTTGTTGCGCCTCCTTTATTTGAGTAGTAAGGTTAGTGTGAATCATTATATTCATAGCTTTTACTCGAATGGGTTCTCTGTCCTTTCTGCTCAAGGCGTCGGCTACCACATTTGCCTTCCCCGGGTGCTAACGAATCTCAAAGTCGTAATCATTCAACAATTCAATCCATCTGCGCTGCCTCATGTTCAGTTGTTTCTGATTAAATATGTGTTGAAGACTTTTGTGGTCGGTATATATAATACTTTTGACCCCATATAAATAGTGCCTCCAAGTCTTTAATGCAAAAACAACCGCGCTTAATTCCAAATCATGTGTCGTATAATTCTGCTCGTGAATCTTCAATTGTCTAGACGCATAAGCAATTACTTTCGTTCGTTGCATTAATACACAACCGAGACCTTGCTTTGAGGTGTCACAATATATCACAAAATCATCATTCCCTTCAGGTAATGACAATATAGGTGCCGTTGTTAACTTTTTCTTCAACAATTGAAACGCTTTTTCTTGTTCATCCTTCCATTCAAATTTCCTCCCTTTATGCGTTAATGCAGTCAAGGGTTTTGCTATTTTGGAAAAATCTTGGATGAATCTCCTGTAATAACCAGCTAGCCCTAAAAATTGACGTATGTGTTTTGGATTTTCCGGGGTTTCCCACTTTTCAACGGTTTCAATCTTTGCTGGATCCACCTGAATACCTTCTTTGTTCACTATATGACCGAGGAATTGAACTTCTTCCAACCAAAATGCACACTTTGAAAAGTTAGCGTATAGTTTTTCTTTTCTCAGCAACTCTAGCACTTTTCTCAAATGTTCTTCGTGCTCTTGATCATTCTTCGAGTAAATAAGTATGTCATCGATGAAAACAATGACAAACTTGTCAAGATATGGCCCACACATTCGGTTCATGAGGTCCATGAACATAGCTGGTGCGTTAGTAAATCCAAACGGCATAACCATAAACTCGTAATGACCGTAACGCGTCCTAAAAGCAGTCTTCAGAATGTCATCCTCTTTCACCCGCATTTGGTGATATCCAGAACGTAAATTGATCTTCGAATAAACCGACGAGCCTTGTAGGTGATCAAATAAGTCGTCGATTCTCGGTAATGGGTAACGGTTCTTGATGGTAAGTTTGTTCAACTCTCGCTAGTCGATACACAACCTGAATGTACCATCTTTCTTCTTGAAAAACAGAACAGGAGCTCCCCATGGTGATGTACTTGGTCGAATGAAACCACGCTCTAAAAGTTCCTGTAACTGACTTCGTAATTCTTTCATTTCGCTGGGTGCGAGTCTGTATGGAGCACGAGCTAATGGTGCAGCTCCTGGTACAAGGTCTATTTGAAATTCAACGGATCGATTTGGGGGTAATCCCGGTAATTCTTTCAGAAATACATCGGGAAATTCTTTTGCGACGGGAACATCACTGATGTTCTTTTCTTCAGGTTTAACTTCCTCGATGTGTGCTAGAATGACGTAACAACCTTTTCTTATTAGTTTTTGAGCCTTCAAACTACTAATAAGATTTAATTTCGCGTTGTTCTTTTCTCCGTACACCATTAAAGGTTTTCCCTTTTCATGCATAATGCGAATCGTATTTTTGTAACAAACGACCTCTGTTCTCACCTTTTTCAACCAGTCCATGCCAATTATTACATCAAAACTCCTTAACTCGACTGGTATTAAATCAATTTTAAACGTTTCATCCCCCAGTTTAATTTCTCTATCCCGACATATATTATCTGCAGAAATTAATTTACCGTTTGCTAATTCGAGTAAAAATTTACTATCCAAAGGCATCAATGGGCAACTTAACTTAGCACAAAAATCTCTACTCATATAGCTTCTATCCGCACCCGAATCAAATAAAACATAAGCAGATTTATTATCAATAAGAAACGTACCCGTAACAAGCTCCGGGTCTTCCTGTACTTCTGCCGTATTAATATTGAAAACTCTTCTGCGGCCCTGCCCATTAGTATTCCCCTGATTCGGGCAATTACTTCTAATGTGGCCCGTTTTTCCACATCCATAACAAACAAAGGCGGCATTACTTGTTTCGCCACTATTTGTTCCTTTAGTTCTGTTAAACTTTGGTCCGTAGACCTCACACTTTTTCGTACCATGGCCAGTTCTTTTACACTTGGTGCAAAATATCGTGCAGAACCCATTCTGGTGGTACTCTTCACACCTTTGGCATTTTTGGTTTTTGTTGCCGTTGTTGTTATTGAGGTTGTTGTTGAGATTGTTATCGTTGTTGAAACGGTTGTTGTAGTTGTTGTTGTTGTTGGGATGTTTGTTGTAGTTATTATTAGGATTACGGTTATTGTTGCGATTGTTGTTGCGGTTGTTGGGATAGTTGTTGCGATTGTGGTTGTAATTGTTATTGTTGTTGTTCTGGTGACTCTTGTCACCGTTTTCATCCCACTTCCTCTTGAGTTGTTTCGTGTTGGCTTCTTTGGCTACCTGCTCTTTAATTCTTCCCTCAATCTGATTTATGAGTTTATGAGCCATTCGACTTGCCTTCTGTATAGAAGCGGGCTCGTGTGAACTCACATCTTCTTGAATCCTTACTGGTAACCCTTTTACAAACGCGTCGATCTTCTCTTCTTCATCTTCGAACGCTCCCGGACACAATACGCACAACTCTGTGAATCGTCGTTCATATGTGGTAATGTCGAACCCTTGTGTTCATAACTCTCTAAGTTCTGCCTTGAGCTTATTGACTTCGTTTCTAAGACGGTACTGCTCGTTCATCAATTGCTTGAATACCGACCACGGTAGTGCGTAAGCAGTATTTTGTCCTACCTGTTCAAGATAGGTGTTCCACCATGTTAACGCAGTACCTGTGAAGGTATGCGTAGCATACTTAACTTTGTCCTCTTCAGTATACTTACTTATTGCAAACACCGATTCGACTTTCTCGGTCCACCATTTCAATCCAATTGTCCTTCGGTTCCATCAAATTCCAAAGGTTTGTAGGCAGTGAATTCTTTGTAGGAGCATCCGACATGATTTCTTGTGGAAGTAGTTCCACTGCTAGATCCAGAGTTATTGTTATTTTGCATCGCAGCCTGTACTGCGGCTATGTTTGCTGCAAGGAAAACACGGAAGTCTTCCTCGCTCATGTTCAAATTCTGACGAGTTACCGGTGCCATTTCCTTAAAAATAGCCAACTGAATCGAGTTAATCATACAGAATATTAAGAGTAGTCAATAGTATTTCGTAGCATAATATGAACTCATTTATAAAAGCTTTTTCTTCATATTAGCGTTTTATAAGTTTAAATTCGGGTACTACCTACCCGTTAAGTTCATACTTAGTAGCCAATATACAATTCAACTACTACAGTTCCATATGAAAAACTGATTATAATAATATATCACATACAAATATTCTTCAAACTTACAACTTCGCTATACTACATATAACATGAAATATAGTACACTTTGATACATGACAGTTTTGAAGAAAATCTAGTTAATACGCAAGTTGTTCAGCAAAGGAAATAAAGACACGTAATTCATAAGTCCAGAAATAAGTCATGCATTCTGGTTTTACTAAGACGACTTCCCATCCTTGGTCTTGTGGAAAATAACCATTATGACCATTGGCTAGGCAGCATGTTGTAATGTCGTCAAAAGAACGAGAGTTTCGTAATGTCCAACAGCCCCGTAATAATATAAAAACCTTGTTTCTCACCCCAACTACTGAATCTGTCACTTGTGGGAAGGTTTTATTTAAAAGTTACAATCCGATGTTCTTTTTCTCACTTTGGTAAGAAGCGAACATCTCTAACCCATAAGCATAACATGCTTCTTTATGTTGCATGTTAGAAGCTCTTTCTAATTCACGATATTCTATGTTGGGATATGTTGAGTCAAAATAGGTTCGTAACCCGTAGCGTTAAATTGCATCTGAGTTTCCCGCACTAAATGCCTTAAAGAAAACTTGGTGTAACTTAAAGTCTCCCCAATGTGATATACCCCATCTTTCAAAGGAAAGCCTTTTATATACTAAGGCATGCCTGGAATGTCTTTCAAACGTTTCACAAACTAATTTTGCCGTAACTAATTGTGCTGATGAATTCTGCCAGACTCTAGACAAGATTTCATCAATCATATCTTCTGGTAGGTCTTCTAAAATTTTTGGTTGTGTATCCTTAACGTCCATTTTGTGTTTTTATAATGTAAAATAGACAAGGATTAGATTCGTAAAAGATAATTAACAAACAATACAAGCAATTTTTTACATAGAACATAAAAGTACAAGCACACTACAATACATATAATACACAACATGATTACAACCCTCTAATCTGAATCACTGGTTTCTTCTTCTTCGGACTTGGTTCGTTTTCCTAATTTTCTAGGGATATATGGTGTTCCTAGAATACGAGCAGTCGTTTTCCACAATGGTTTAGAAAAACCTGGTGGTTTAGAGGTTCCCAGGTTATTGTTACGATTTAAGAAGTACGGATGTTGCCGATACATATAAAGTTCATCGGGGTTGGAATCAGGTTTCTCTATTTTTATACCTTTTCCCTTATTATTTTCTTTTGCCATATTAAATTGGGTCGAGGTAATTTCTATAACATCATCGGAATCCTCATCGGGATCCGATTCATCAAAAAATTGGTAATCTTCCCAATATTTTGCTTCCTCGGCGGAAACACCATTGACCATTTTTAACTTTGGTCCATTGGTTGATGATTTTCTTTTATTTAATCGATTTACTGTAGGTATCAAAATTTCATCCTCCGGAACCTCTTCTTCTTCTGGTTTCTCCGCTTCCGGTTCCCCCTCTTCTGATTCCTCTTCTTCCGGTTCCTCTTCTTCCGGTTCCTCTTCGGGAATTTGTGAATCTTCCCAAATTATATTCGACTCTTCATTATTATTAGGTGAGTCGATGAGATTTGTACTAGTGGTAGACATCTATCACACAATATCAAACACATTAAGAGGTTTATATATCACATAATATTTACATGTTAATAATATATAGTTTCCAACAAAAGTGTTAAGCAATCGTTTTTAAAGAAAACACGGTCGAAGTCCAGACTCACTAATGTATCCTAACAAACTCGATAAGACACACTAATGCAAATTTCTGGTTCTCTAAGACCAATGCTCTGATACCAACTGAAATGTCCCGTTCATATTGATTATAAACGTTCCATATTAATTGATTTCGTCACGAGGTTTTGACCTCTATATGAGATGTTTTTCAAAGACTGCATTCATTTTTAAAACAACCATAACCTTTATTTTATCTATAAAGGTTTAAAAAGCATTACGTAGATTATCAAATAATGATAATCTAAAATATACCGTTTACACACGACCATTACATAATGGTTTACAATAAGAATATATTACATCAAAAATAAGTTTCTTGAATGCAGTTTTTACATAATATCATACAAGCATGAACTCCAAATCTTATCCTTATTTTAGTATGCAACAGCGGAAGCTCTTAATTATCACCTGAGAATAAACATGCTTAAAATGTCAACAAAAATGTTGGTGAATTATAGGTTTAACTTATATATTATCAAATCATAATAATAGACCACAAGATTTCATATTTCAACATACATCCCATACATAGAGATAAAATTCATTCATATGGTGAACACCTGATAACCGACATTAACAAGATGCATATAAGAATATCCCCTATCATTCCGAGAAATCCTTCGGACATGATAAAAACGAATTCGAAGTACTAAAGCATTCGGTACTTTGGATGAGGTTCGTTAGGCCCAATAGATCTATCTTTAGGATTCGCGTCAATTAGTAGATCGGTTTACTAATTCTTAGGTTACCAAGCAAAAATGGGCATATTCGGCTTCGATCATTCACCCATATAATGTAGTTTCATTTACTTGTGTCTATTTCGTAAAACATTTATAAAACTGCATGTATTCTCATCCCAAAATATTAGATTTTAAAAGTGGGACTATAACTCACTTTCACAGATTTTTACTTCGTCGGGAAGTAAGACTTGGCCACTGGTCGATTCACGAACCTATAACAAATATATACATATATATATATATATATATATATATATATATATATATATATATATATATATATATATATATATATATATATATCAAAGTATGTTCAAAATATATTTACAACATTTTTAATACATTTTGATGTTTTAAGTTTATTAAGTTAGCTGTCCTCGTTAGTAACCTACAACTAGTTGTCCATAGTTAGATGTACAGAAAATAAATTGATATATATTATCTTGACCCAATCCACGACCCAGTGTATACACGTCTCAGGCTAGATCACAACTCAAAGTATATGTATTTTTGGAATCAACCTCAACCCTGTATAGCTAACTCCAACATTACTGTATATAGAGTGTCTATGGTTGTTCCAAATAATATATAGATGGGTCGATATGATATGTCAAAATATTTGCATACGTGTCTATGGTATCCCAAGATTACATAATATATTAGAATACATGTATAATACAATACAAGTTAGTTAGGATATGATTTGTATAGAATTGTTACAATATTTTCCGTAGCTACAACAATCAAAAAATATCCAATCGTGTTTTACCCATAACTTCTTCATTTTAAATCCGTTTTGAGAGAATCAAATTGATATGGTTTCATATTGAACTCTATTTTATGAATCTAAACAGAAAAAGTATAGGTTTATAGTCAGAAATATAAGTTACAAGTCGTTTTTGTAAGAGGTAGTCATTTCAGTCGAAAGAAAGACGTCTTGATGACCATTTTGAAAAACATACTTCCACTTTGAGTTTAACCGTGATTTTTGGATATAGTTTCATGTTCATAAGAAAAATCATTTTCCCAGAAGAAAAACTTTTAAATCAAAGTTTATCATAGTTTTTAATTAACTAACCCAAAATAGCCCGCGGTGTTACTACGACGGCGTATATCCGATTTTACGGTGTTTTTCGTGTTTTCCGATTTTAAATCATTAAGTTAGCATATCATATAGATATAGAACATGTGTTTAGTTGATTTTAAAAGTCAATTTAAAAGGATTAACTTTTGTTTGCGAGCAAGTTTAGAATTAACTAAACTACGTTCTAGTGATTTCAAGTTTAAACCTTCGAATAAGGTAGTTTTATATATATGAATCGAATGATGATATGAACATCATTAATACCTCAGGTTTTGTGGATAAGCCTACTGGAAATGAAAAAAGTAGATCTAGCTTCAAAGGATCCTTGGATGGCTTGAAAGTTCTTGAAGCAAAATCATGACACGAAAACAAGTTCAAGTGAGATTTCCACTCGAAATAAGATTGTTAAAGTTATAGAAATTGAATCAAAGTTTGAATATGAGTATTACCTTGTATTAAAAAGATATCTTACTGTAAATAAGAAAGATTTCTTGAGGTTGGATGATTACTTTACAAGATTGGAAGTAAGCTAGCAAACTTGGAAGTATTCTTGATTTTATGAAACTAGAACTTATAGAATTTATGAAGAACACTTAGAACCTGAAGATAGAACTTGAGAGAGATCAATTAGATGAAGATAATTGAATAATTAAAGTGTTTGTAGGTGTTTTTGGTCGTTGGTATATGGATTAGATATAAAGGATGTGTAATTTTGTTTACATGTAAATAAGTCATGAATGATTACTAATATTTTTGTAATTATATGAGATATTTCATGCTAGTTGCCAAATGATGGTTCCCACATGTGTTAGGTGACTCACATAGGATTCTAAGAGCTGATCATTGGAGTATATATACCAATAGTACATACATCTAAAAGCTATGTATTGTACGAGTATGAATACGGGTGCATACGAGTAGAATCGTTGATGAAACTGAACGAGGATGTAATTGTAAGCATTTTTGTTAAGTAGAAGTATTTGGATAAGTGTCTTGAAGTCTTTCAAATGTTTATGAGTATATATTAAAACACTACATGTATATACATTTTAACTGAGTCGTTAAGTCATCGTTAGTCGTTACATGTAAATGTTGTTTTGAAACCTTTAGGTTAACGATCTTGTTAAATGTTGTTAACCCATTGTTTATTATATCTAAAGAGATATTAAATTATTATATTATCATGATATTATGATATATTAATATATCTTAGTATGATATATATACAGTTAAATGTTGTTACAACGATAATCGTTACATATATGTCTCGTTTCGAAATCATTAAGTTAGTAGTCTTGTTTTTTTTACATATGTAGTTCATTGTTAATATACTTAATGATATTTTTACTTATCATAATATCATGTTAACTATATATATATATATATATATATATATATATATATATATATATATATATATATATATATATCCATATATATGACATCATATAGTTTTTACAAGTTTTAACGTTCGTGAATCACCGGTCAACTTGGGTGGTCAATTGTCTATATGAAACCTATTTCAATTAATCACGTCTTAACAAGTTTGATTGCTTAACATGTTGGAAACACTTAATCATGTAAATAACAATTTCATTTAATATATATAAACATGGAAAAGTTCAGGTCACTATAGGAAATTCCCGGGTCGTCACAAAAAAAATTGTTGTAATTAATATTTTCTACTCTTTTAATACTTTTTAATTGTCCAATGATAGTAGTCCAATAGTTCAACCAAAACTAGTGTATTATAAGGAAATAGTCATATAGGAACAGTTAGCTAGGAACAGTGAGCTGGGATTTGGTTAGTATAGGTTTAAAGTTTTACGTAGTTAATTAATTGGTTACTAATCAATTTTATTTTGTTCATTATTTTCTTCATTATGCCACTTGTCAAATCTTGACTTGGATTCTGATCGGTCAAAATCCGAATATGAAATTGAATTGGAATAAATATGGTTATTCTTTGGTGAACGAATACTTATATCTGTGGTTGTATGTAGAATAGTAAATGACTGTTGAATCGAATTTGAAGAATGTACAGTATAACATGTTAAGGTGAGATCTAAATATTTCTAGGGTATTACCTACCCGTTAAAATATTCTCATCATCAATAGTTTGTACAAGAGAACTTTTAACTACCATTTTTATGAAAATATATGTACATATATATTTTCTTCAAATGTAATCATGGATTTAATGAGTTGATATGATATTACACTCATATGATTTACGGTTAGAACTAAAGTACATAATCTCTAAAACATTAGAGATTACATAATCGCCATGAAGAACGAAAATAAAGTAGATATGACGATATATAGAATGATGATTATGCTCGAGGTATAGATTGTGATGTCGAGATTTGTGATGTTGAAACTTGGGTTGTTGGTGGTACTGTTGTTGATGTTGGTGGTACTATTGGTGCCGATCATGTTGCTGAAGCTGGTAAGTTTTTCACCATATTCTCCAAAGCTACTACTCGAGCACGAAGTTCGTTGACTTCTTCTACTAACCCTGGCTGGTTATCAGTGTGAGGTGGAGGTTGGATATCTTCTCTAGTTCCATTAATGGTAGCCTCAAAGATGAAAAAAGCCTCAAGATTACTGGTTCACCGGTGAGCGGATCGAGTACTCCGACGTTAGGCGGTAGATTCGGCTCATGATATAGAGTACCTTCTTCCCTTCTCCATAAGGTGAGTATGTCGCGAACCAACCCCCATTTTCTCCAGTAATCACGGTAGTTGGTGCGCTCCCATCACGCTGTCTTCGGAGTCAGATGAACTTGGTCGATTCGTAGAGGCCATCTTACGCGATCACAGAAAAGATTTTTGGTATGAAACGTTTAGTGACAGCAAATGATAGTTGGATGGTATTCTCAATGCATAATATGCATAGATATATATAGTACTAGGATCCCTTAAATTACAGAGAAATTTACGGAAGATATCAGGCAAAGTTTACCGTAATAGATATGCTAAGATATGATTTAGCAGATACGCTAAGATATGAATTTTGTCTATACACTATTCATGCAATCAATGCAATAAGATGTGTCTAGATTAAGAATGATAAGCAGGAAATTTCTGACAAAAATGATAAGCAAAACTTTTGACATGCAGACACGGTCGAAGTCCAGACTCACTAATGCATCCTAACGACTTATCAGTTAGACACACTAATGCAGACCTGGTTCGCTAAGACCACCTCTCTGATACCAACTGAAAGGACCCGTTCATATCGATTATAAATGATTCACAATAGTTGATTACATCGCGAGGTATTTGACCTATATATGATACATTTTACAAACATTGCATTCGTTTTTAAAAAAACAACCTTTCATTTCATCGAAAGTTGATAGACATGCATACCATTTCATAATATCCAAACTATAAATAACCTAATCTGTCATTTACTTAATAATAATCTTTATTGAACTCAACGACTTGAATGCAACGTCTTTTGAAATATGCCAAGAATGACTCCAAGTAATATCTTTAAAATGAACAAATGCACAACGAAAAATTTCTTTCATACCTGAGAATAAACATGCTTTCAAGTGTCAACCAAAAGGTTGGTAAGTTCATTAGTTTATCATAATCATTCATTTCCATCATTTTAATAGACCACAAGATTTCATATAATGACACGCGTAACTCGCGAAATTAAATTCATTCATATGGTGAACACATGGTAACCGACCTTAACAAGATGCATATAGAATATTCCCATCATTCCGGGACTCACATCGGACATGATAAATCGAAGTACTAAAGCATCCGTAACCCGGATGGGGCTCGTTGGGCCCGATAGATCTATCTTTAGGATTCGCGTCAATTGGTGGCAATTATCATAAACACCAATTCTTAGGCTACCAAGCTAAAAAGGGGCATATTCAGTTTGATAATCCAACCATAGAATGTAGTTTCGATCACTTGTGTCTATTTCGTGAAGAATTTATAAAAGCAGCGCATGTATTCTCAGTCCCAAAAATATATATTGCAAAAGCATTTAAAAAGGGAGTAATGAAACTCACTCTACGATATTTTGTAGTAAAAATATGCATACGACGGAACTGAACAATGCAAGGTTGGCCTCGGATTCACGAACCTCAAAAGAGTAGCTCTTAAAAAAAACCCAAGTCCGGGTATGAACCCGCGACGTCCCGCTAACCCGATAACACCTTTAACCATTACGCTATGTGTTTCAATTCTGAAATAACACACAACTTGAATTGTTTTTAACCTTTACTTCTGCATCCTTCTTCTTCTCTTTAAAAAAAATTCCCGAGGCCAGGCTCGAACCCACGACCTCTCGCTTAGACACAAACACCCTTAACCATAACACCATCTATTTCTTTCTGTTATATTTCGTATGTTTAATCTTTTTAACCCGTCAATTAACTTCTTCCACAAACATCATCATTTTATCATTTCATGTATTACTTTCTTTATCACAATCATCATCATTAATCATCATCGCCATCATATCCTAAACGTCATCGTCATCATCATATTCATGATCACATGATCATCTTCTTCTTTTATTTGTTCGAATAGAAAAAAAAACGAGTAGCCCTTTTTAATAAGTAAAGAAGCCCATTAATATCTAAAAGGAACTCAAGTTACAAGTCCATGGCCCAACAACTTAAATGATCAAGATTATGATTAACACGTGGCCCAAGTAACTGATGGCCCGATTCAGTTTTTTTTGCAATGGTTAAATTAAGATAAGGAGATGTTGGTTGATTTAGAATCCAAAGCATACATCTCTATCTTGACCCCTCCACCTTCTTTTTATCCTCATCATCATTCGTTATTACTTCTACTTTTCACTAACCAAAACAGGAGGACACAGCAGTAGCCTGTTCGAGAGAAAAAAGAAAAATAATAATAATAATAATAGAAGTAGTTGTTATGTAGTAACGGCTGTGGTGATTTTTAAGTAGCGAACAAGAACAGTAATAAATTGCAGGTTTTGAATGGTGGTGGCTTGCATAAACATGGACGGTTGATGGTGAATAGATTCGTGAGTCCAACAGAAGGGAAAAAAATATGTGGTGTGTTTTGGTGTCGGCTAAAACAGAAAATGAACCAACAAAAATACGGCAGTAGGGTTTGATCTTTAATGATTGTTTGGGTCATTTAAGACAGGAGCAGAATCGAACGGATACAGATTAGTTCAAATTGAAATAGCGAAGGAACAAAAATATATGGTTTATAGCAGCAAAAGGAAGAAGAAAGCAATAAAAAGATTTGGTTTATAGGTTGTCATACTCGAGTAATAAAAGATAAACGGGAGCAGAAATAGAAGGGAGTTGCAGGTTGTTATATCGAAACAACAACAATGAATCAGTTTGATCACTTGGTCTGCAGCATATTGTAGTGACCTGAACTTTTCCATTTTTATATATATTAAATGAAATTGTTATTTATATGATTAAGTGTTTCCAATATATTAAGCAATCAAACTTGTTAAGACTTGATTAATTTAAATAGGTTTTATATAGACAATTAACCACCCAAGTTGACCGGTGATTCACGAACGTTAAAACTTGTAAAAACTATATGATGACATATATATGGATATATATATATATATATATATATATATATATATATATATATATATATATATATATATATATATAGTTAACATGATATTATGATAAGTAAGTATCTCATTAGGTATTTTAACAATGAGTTATATAAATAAAATTGAGTTTATTGAATTAAGAAACTCGAAACGATATATATAACGATTATCGTTATAACAACGTTTTACTAAATACATATGAATCATATTAAGATATTGATACACTATGTTTAATCATGATAAATTATAAGTAAACATGTCATTAAGTGTATTAACAATGAACTACATATGTAAAAACAAGACTACTAACTTAATGATTTCGAAACGAGACATATATGTAACGATTATCGTTGTAACAACATTTAACTGTATATATATCATACTAAGATATATTAATATATCATAATATCATGATAATATAATAATTTAACATCTCTTTAGATATAATAAACAATGGGTTAACAATATTTAACAAGATCGTTAACCTAAAGGTTTCAAAACAACATTTACATGTAACGACTAACGATGACTTAACGACTCAGTTAAAATGTATATACATGTAGTGTTTTAGTATGTATTCATACACTTTTGAAAGACTTCAAGACACTTATCAAAATACTTCTATTTAACAAAAATGCTTACAATTACATCCTCGTTTAGTTTCATCTACAATTCTACTCGTATGCACCCGTATTCGTACTCGTACAATACACAGCTTTTAGATGTATGTACTATTGGTATATACACTCCAATAGCTCTTAGCAGCCCATGTGAGTCACCTAACACATGTGGGAACCATCATTTGGCAACTAGAATGAATATCTCATAAAATTACAAAAATATTAGTAATCATTCATGACTTATTTACATGTAAACAAAATTACACATCCTTTATATCTAATCCATATACTAAAGACCAAAAACACCTACAAACACTTTCATTCTTCAATTTTCTTCATCTAATTGATCTCTCTCAAGTTCTATCTTCAAGTTCTAAATGTTCTTCATAAATTCTATAAGTTCTAGTTTCATAAAATCAAGAATACTTCCAAGTTTGCTAGCTTACTTCCAATCTTGTAAAGTGATCATCCAACCTTAAGAAATCTTTCTTATTTACAGTAAGATATCTTTCTAATATAAGATAATACTCATATTCAAACTTTGGTTCAATTTCTATAACTATAACAATCTTATTTCGAGTGATGATCTTACTTGAACTTGTTTTCGTGTCATGATTCTGCTTCAAGAACTTTCAAGCCATCCAAGGATCTTTTGAAGCTAGATCCATTTGTCTCTTTTCCAGTAGGTTTATCCACAAAACTTGAGGTAGTAATGATGTTCATAACATCATTCGATTCATACATATAAAGCTATCTTATTCGAAGGTTTAAACTTGAAATCACCAGAACATAGTTTAGTTAATTTTAAACTTGTTCGCAAACAAAGGTTAATCCTTCTAACTTGACTTTTAAAATCAACTAAACACATTTCCTATATCTATATGATATGCTAACTTAATGATTTAAAACCAGGAAATACGAAAAACACCGTAAAACTGGACATACGCCGTCATAGTAACACCGCGGGCTGTTTTGGGTTTGATAATTAAAAACTATGATAAACTTTGATTTAAAAGTTTTTCTTCTGGAAAAATGATTTTTCTTATGAACATGAAACTATATCCAAAAGTCATGGTTAAACTCAAAGTGGAAGTATGTTTTTCAAAATGGTCATCAAGACGTCTTTCTTTCGACTGAAATGAATACCTCTTACAAAAACGACTTGTAACTTATATTTCCGACTACAAACCTATACTTTTTCTGTTTAGATTCATAAAATAGAGTTCAATATTAAACCATATCAATTTGATTCACTCAAAACGGATTTAAAACGAAGAAGTTATGGGTAAAACAAGATTGGATATTTTTTGATTGTTGTAGCTACGGGAAATATTGTAACAATTCTATACAAATCATATCCTAGCTAACTTATATTGTATTATACATGTATTCTAATATATTATGTAATCTTAGGATACCATAGATACGTATGCAAATGTTTTGACATATCATATCGACCCATGTATATATATTATTTGGAACAACCATAGACACTCTATATGCAGTAATGTTGGAGTTAGCTATACAGGGTTGAGGTTGATTCCAAAAATATATATACTTTGAGTTGTGATCTAGCCTGAGACGTATATACACTGGGTCGTGGATTGATTCAAGATAATATATATCGATTTATTTCTGTACATCTAATTGTGGACAACTAGTTGTAGGTTACTAACGAGGACAGCTGACTTAATAAACTTAAAACATTAAAACGTATTAAAAATGTTGTAAATATATTTTGAACATACTTTGATATATATGTACATATTTGTTATAGGTTCGTGAATCGACCAGTGGCCAAGTCTTACTTCCCGACGAAGTAAAAATCTGTGAAAGTGAGTTATAGTCCCACTTTTAAAAACTAATATTTTGGGATGAGAATACATGCAGTTTTATAAATGTTTTACGAAATAGACACAAGTAAATGAAACTACATTATATGGGTGAATGATCGAAGTCGAATATGCCCCTTTTTCTTGGTTACCTAAGAATTAGTAAACCGATCTACTAATTGACGCGAATCCTAAAGATAGATCTATTGGGCCTAACGAACCCCATCCAAAGTACCGGATGCTTTAGTACTTCGATATTGTTTTTATCATGTCCGAAGGATTTCCCGGAATGATAGGGGATATTCTTATATGCATCTTGTTAATGTCGATTACCAGGTGTTCACCATATGAATGATTTTTATCTCTATGTATGGGATGTATATTGAAATATGAAATCTTGTGGTCTATTATTATGATTTGATAATATATAGGTTAAACCTATAACTCACCAACATTTTTGTTGACGTTTTAAGCATGTTTATTCTCAGGTGATTATTAAGAGCTTTCGCTGTTGCATACTAAAATAAGGACAAGATTTGGAGTCCATGCTTGTATGATATTATGTAAAAACTTCATTCAAGAAACTTATTTTTGATGTAATATATTCTTATTGTAAACCATTATGTAATGGTCGTGTGTAAAAGGTATATTTTAGATTATCATTACTTGATAATCTACGTAATGCTTTTTAAACCTTTATCGATAAAATAAAGGTTATGGTTGTTTTAAAAATGAATGCAGTCTTTGAAAAACGTCTCATATAGAGGTCAAAACCTCGCGACGAAATCAATTAATATGGAACGTTTATAATCAATATGAACGGGACATTTCAGTTGGTATCAGAGCGTTGGTCTTAGAGAACCAGAAAATTGCATTAGTGTGTCTTACCGAGTTTGTTAGGATGCATTAGTGAGTCTGGACTTCGACCGTGTTTTTCTTCAAAAACGATTGCTTAACTTTTTTTGTTGTTAGAAACTATATATTATTAACATGTAAATATTATGTGATATATTAATCTCTTAACGTGTTTGATATTGTGTGATAGATGTCTACCTCTAGTACAAATCCCATTGATTCACCTAATAATAATGAAGAGTCGAATATATTTTGGGAAGATTCACAAATTCCCGAAGAGGAACCAGAAGAGGAGGAACCGGAAGAGGAGAAACCGGAAGAAGAGGAACCAGAAGAGGAGGAATCGGAAGAGGAGGACCCAGAAGAAGAGGTTCCGGAGGAAGAAATATGGATACCTATAGTAAATAGATTAAATAAAAGAAAATCCTCAACCAACGGACCAAAGTTAATAATGGTCAATGGTGTTTTTGCCGAAGAAGCAAAATATTGGGAAGATTACCAATTTTCCGATGAATTGGATCCCGTTGAGGATTCCGATGATGTTATAGAAATTACCTCGACCCAATTTAATAAAGTGAAAGAAAATAATAAGAGAAAAGGTATAAAAATAGAAAAACCCAATTCCAACCCCGATGAACTTTATATGTATCGACAACATCCGTATTTCTTAAAATGTAACAATGACCCGAGAACCTCTAAACCACCAGGTTTCTCTAAACCATTGTGGAAAACGACAGCTCGTATTAGAGGAACACCATATATTCCTAAAAAATTAGGAAAACGAACCAAGTTCGAAGAAGAAGAAACCAGTGATTCAGATTATAGGGTTATAATCATGTTGTATATTATATGTATTGTAGTGTGCTTGTACTTTTATGTTCTATGAAAAAAATTGCTTGTATTATTTGTTAATTATCTTTTACGAATCTAATCCTTGTCTATTTTACAGTATAAAAATAAAATGGACGTTAAGGGTAGACAATCAAATATTTTAGAAGACCTACCAGAGGATATGATTGAGGAAATCTTGTCTAGAGTCGGTCAGAATTCATCAACACATTTAGTTATGGCGAAATTAACTTGTCAAACATTTGAAAGACTTTCCAGAAATGCCTTAGTTTATAAAAGTCTTTCCTTTGATAGGTGGAGTATATCACATTGGGGAGACCGTAAGTTACGCCGTGTTTTCTTTAAAGCGTTAAATGCGGGGAACTCAAATGCAATTTTACGCTACGGGTTAAGAACCTATTTTGACTCAACATATCCCAACATAGGATTTCGTGAATTAGAAAGAGCTTCTAACATGCAACATAAAGAAGCATGTTATGCTTACGGGTTAGTGATGTTCGCTTCTTACCAAAGTGAGAAAAAGAACATCGGACTGCAGCTTTTAAATAAGACCTTCCCACAAGTGACGGATTCAGTAGTTAGGGTGAGAAACAAGGGTTTTAGATTGTTACGGGGCTGTTGGGCATTACGAAACCCTCGTCCTTTTGATGACATTACAACATGCTGCCTAGCCAATGGTCATAACGGTTACTTTTCACAAAACCAAGGATGGGAAGTCATCTTAGTAAAACCAGAATGCATGACTTGTTTCTGGACTTATGAATTACGTGTCTTTATTTCTTTTGCTGAACAACTTGCGTATTAACTAGGTTTATCTTCAAAACTGTCCTGTATCAAAGTGTACCATATTTCATGTTATATGTAATATAGCGAAGTTGTAAGTTTGAAGAATATTTGTATGTGATATATTATTATAATCAGTTTTTCATATGGAATTGTAGTAGTTGAATTGTATATTAGCTACTAAGTATGAACTTAACGGGTAGGTAGTACCCGAATTTAAACTTATAAAACGCTAATATGAAGAAAAAGCTTTTATAAATGAGTTCATATTATGCTACGAAATACTATTGACTACTCTTAATATTCTGTATGATTAACTCGATTCAGTTGGCTATTTTGAAGGAAATGGCACCGATTATTCGACACACCATGAATATGAGCGAAGAGGAATTTCGTACCTTTCTTGCTGCAAACATAGCCGCAGTACAGGCTGCGCTACATACCAACAATAAATTTGAATCTAGCAATGCAGCTAACGGCGCAAGAAATCTTGTAGGATGCTCCTACAAAGAATTCACTGCCTGCAAACTTTGGAATTTGATGGAACCGAAGGACCAATTGGATTGAAACGGTGGACCGAGAAAGTCGAATCGGTGTTTGCCATAAGTAAGTGTACTGAAGAGGAAAAAGTTAAGTATGCTACGCATACCTTCACAGGTACTGCATTAACGTAGTGGAACACCTATCTTGAACAGGTAGGACAAAATGCTGCTTACGCACTACCGTAGTCGGCATTCAAGCAATTGATGAACGAGCAGTACCGTCCTAGAAACGAAGTCAATAAGCTCAAGGCAGAACTTAGAGAGTTACGAACACAAGGGTTCGATGTTACCACATATGAACGACGATTCACAGAGTTGTGCCTATTGTGTCCTGGAGCATTCGAAGATAAAGAAGAGAAGATCGACGCGTTTGTAAAAGGGTTACCAGTAAGGATTCAAGAAGATGTGAGTTCACACGAGCCCGCTTCTATACAGAAGGCAAGTCGAATGGCTCATAAACTCATAAATCAGATTGAGGGAAGAATTAAAGAGCAGGCGGCCGAAGAAGCCTACACGAAACAACTCAAGAGGAAGTGGGAGGAAAACGGTGACAAGAGTCACCAATACAACAATAACAACAATTACAACCACAATCGCAACAACTATCCCAACAACCGCAACAATAATCGCAACAATAACCGCAATCCTAATAATAACTACAACAAACATCCCAACAACAACAACAACTACCACAACTGTTTCAACAACAATAACAATCCCAACAACAACCTCAATAATAACAATGGCAACAAAAACCAAAAACAGCCATGTCATAGGTGTAAAGAAAATCATCTGGGTTTTCCACGACATTTTGCAACAGTGTGTAAAAGAAATGGTCATAGCGCGACAAAGTGTGAGGTCTACGGACTAAAGTTTAACAGAACTAAAGGAACAAATAATGTCAGAACAAGTAATGCCGAAACGAATAGTGTCAGAGCAAGTAATACCAACGCTGTTTGTTATAAATGTGGAAAACTGGGCCACATTATTAGAAATTGCCCGAATCAGGGGAATACTAATGGGCAGGGTCGTGGAAGAGTTTTCAATATTAATGCGGCAGAAGCACAAGAAGACCCGGAGCTTGTTACGGGTACGTTTCTTATTGACGATAAATCTGCTTATGTTTTATTTGATTCGGGTGCGGATAGAAGCTATATGAGTAGAGAATTTTGTGCTAAATTAAGTTGCCCATTGATGCCTTTGGATAGTAAATTTTTACTCGAATTAGCAAATGGTAAATTAATTTGAGCAGATAATGTATGTCGGAATCGAGAAATTAAACTGGTTAGCGAAACATTTAAGATTGACTTGATACCAGTAGAGTTAGGGAGTTTTGATGTGATAATCGGTATGGACTGGTTGAAAGAAGTGAAAGCAGAGATCGTTTGTTACAAAAATGCAATTCGCATTATACGAGAAAAAGGAAAACCCTTAATGGTGTACGGAGAAAAGAGCAACGCGAAGTTAAATCTTATTAGTAACCTGAAGGCACAAAAACTAATAAGAAAAGGTTGCTATGCTGTGCTAGCACACGTGGAAAAAGTTAATTCCGAAGAAAAGAACATCAATGATATTCCCGTCGCAAAAGAATTTCCCGATGTATTTCCGAAAGAATTACCGGGACTACCTCCACACCGATCCGTTGAATTTCAAATAGACCTTGTACCGGGAGCTACACCAATAGCTCGTGCTCCATACAAACTTGCACCTAGCGAAATGAAGGAACTTCAGAGCCAATTACAATAACTTTTAGAGCGTGGTTTCATTCGACCAAGCACATCACCATGGGGAGATCCTATTTTGTTTGTCAAGAAGAAAGATGGTACATTCAGGTTGTGTATCGACTACCGAGAGTTGAACAAACTTACCATCAAGAACCGCTACCCACTACCGAGAATCGACGACTTATTTGATCAACTACAAGGCTCGTCTATTTAATCGAAGATCGATTTACGTTCTGGATATCATCAAATGCGGGTGAAAGAGGATGATATTCCAAAGACTGCTTTTAGGACACGTTACGGTCATTACGAGTTTATGGTTACGTCGTTTGGATTGACTAACGCACCAGCTGTGTTCATGGACCTCATGAACCGAGTGTGTGGGCCATATCTTGACAAGTTTGTCATTGTTTTCATCGATGACATACTTATTTACTCGAAGAATGATCAAGAGCACGAAGAACATTTGAGAAAAGTGCTAGAGTTGCTGAGAAAAGAAAAACTGTACGCTAAGTTTTCAAAGTGTGCATTTTGGTTGGAAGAAGTTCAATTCCTCGGTCATATAGTGAACAAAGAAGGTATTCAGGTGGATCCAGCAAAGATTGAAACCGTTGAAAAGTGGGAAACCCCGAAAACTCCAAAACACATACGCCAATTTTTAGGGCTAGCTGGTTATTACAGGAGATTTATCCAAGATTTTTCTAAAATAGCAAAACCCTTGACTGCGTTAACGCATAAAGGGAAGAAATTTGAATGGAAGGATGAACAAAAGAAAGTCTTTCAGTTATTGAAGAAAAAGTTAACTACAGTACCTATATTGTCATTACCTGAAGGGAATGATGATTTTGTGATATATTGTGACGCCTCAAAGCAAGGTCTCGGTTGTGTATTAATGCAACGAACGAAAGTAATTGCTTATGCGTCTAGACAATTGAAGATTCACGAACAGAATTATACGACGCATGATTTGGAATTAGGCGCGGTTGTTTTTGCATTAAAGACTTGGAGGCACTACTTATATGGGGTCAAAAGTATTATATATACCTACCACAAAAGTCTTCAACATATATTTAATCAGAAACAACTGAATATGAGGCAGCGTAGGTGGATTGAATTGTTGAATGATTATGACTTTGAGATTCGTTACCACCCGGGGAAGGCAAACGTGGTAGCCGACGCCTTGAGCAGAAAGGACAGAGAACCTATTCGTGTAAAATCTATGAATATAATGATTCACACTAACCTTACTACTCAAATAAAGGAGGCGCAACAAGGAGTTTTAAAAGAGGGAAACTTAAAGGATGAAATACCCAAAGGATCGGAGAAACATCTTAATATTCGGGAAGACGGAACCCGGTATAGGGCTGAAAGAATTTGGGTACCAAAATTTGGAGATATGAGAGAAATGGTACTTAGACAAGCTCATAAAACCAGATACTCAATACATCCTGGAACGGGGTAGATGTACAAGGATCTCAAGAAATATTTTTGGTGGCCAAGTATGAAAGCCGATGTTGCTAAATACGTAGGAGAATGTTTGACATGTTCTAAGGTCAAAGCTGAGCATCAGAAACTATCAGGTCTACTTCAACAACCCGAAATCCCAGAATGGAAATGGAAAAACATTACCATGGATTTCATCACTAAATTGCTAAGGACTGCAAGTGGTTTTGATACTATTTGGGTAATAGTTGATCGTCTCACCAAATCTGCACATTTCCTGCCAATAAGAGAAGATGACAAGATGAAGAAGTTAGCACGACTGTATTTGAAGGAAGTCATCTCCAGATATGGAATACCAATCTCTATTATCTCTGATAGGGATGGCAGATTTATTTCAAGATTCTGGCAGACATTACAGCAAGCATTAGGAACTCGTCTAGACATGAGTACTGCCTATCATCCACAAACTGATGGGCAGAGCGAAAGGACGATACAAACGTTTAAAGACATGCTACGAGCATGTGTTATTGATTTCGGAAACAGTTGGGATCGACATCTACCGTTAGCAGAATTTTCCTACAACAACAGCTACCATTCAAGCATTGAGATGACGCCATTTGAAGCACTTTATGGTAGAAAGTGCAGGTCTCCAATTTGTTGGAGTGAAGTAGGGGATAGACAGATTACGGGTCTGGAGATAATACAAGAAACTACCGAGAAGATCATCCAAATTCACCAACGGTTGAAAACCGCCCAAAGTCGACAAAAGAGCTATGCCGACATTAAAAGAAAAGATATAGAATTTGAAATTAGAGAGATGGTCATACTTAAGGTTGCACCTTGGAAAGGCGTTGTTCAATTTGGTAAACGAGAGAAATTAAATCCAAGGTATATTGGACCATTCAAGATTATTGATCGTGTCGGACCAGTAGCTTACCGACTTGAGTTACCTCAATAACTCGCGGCTGTACATAACACTTTCCACGTTTCGAATGTGAAGAAATATTTTGCTAAAGAAGATCTCACTATTCCGTTAGACGAAATCCAAATCAACGAAAAACTTCAATTCATCGAAGAACCCGTCGAAATAATGGATCGTGAGGTTAAAAGACTTAAACAAAACAAGATACCAATTGTTAAGGTTCGATGGAATGCTCGTAGAGGACCCGAGTTCACCTGGGAATGAGAAGATCAGATGAAGAAAAAATACCCGCACTTATTTCCAGAAGATACGTCAACACCTCCAACTGCTTAAAATTTCAGGACGAATTTATTTAACGGGTAGGTACTGTAGTGACCCGAACTTTTCCATGTTTATATATATTAAATGAAATTGTTATTTACATGATTAAGTGTTTCCAACATGTTAAGCAATCAAACTTGTTAAGACTTGATTAATTTAAATAGGTTTTATATAGACAATTGACCACCCAAGTTGACCGGTGATTCACGAACGTTAAAACTTGTAAAAACTATATGATGACATATATATGGATATATATATAGTTAACATGATATTATGATAATTAACTATCTCATTAGGTATTTTAACAATGAGTTATATAAATAAAATTGAGTTTATTGAATTAAGAAACTCGAAACGATATATATAACGATTATCGTTATAACAACGTTTTACTAAATACATATGAATCATATTAAGATATTGATACACTATGTTTAATCATGATAAATGATAAGTAAACATGTCATTAAGTATATTAACAATGAACTACATATGTAAAAACAAGACTACTAACTTAATGATTTCGAAACGAGACATATATGTAACGATTATCGTTGTAACAACATTTAACTGTATATATATCATACTAAGATATATTAATATATCATAATATCATGATAATGTAATAATTTAACATCTCTTTAGATATAATAAACAATGAGTTAACAACATTTAACAAGATCGTTAACCTAAAGATTTCAAAACAACATTTACATGTAACGACTAACGATGACTTAACGACTCAGTTAAAATGTATATACATGTAGTGTTTTAGTATGTATTCATATACTTTTGAAAGACTTCAAGACACTTATCAAAATACTTCTACTTAACAAAAATGCTTACAATTAAATCCTCGTTCAGTTTCATCAACAATTCTACTCGTATGCACCCGTATTCGTACTCGTACAATACTCAGCTTTTAGATGTATGTACTATTGGTATATACACTCCAATGATCAGCTCTTAGCAGCCCATGTGAGTCACCTAAAACATGTGGGAACCATCATTTGGCAACTAGCATGAAATATCTCATAAAATTACAAAAATATTAGTAATCATTCATGACTTATTTACATGTAAACAAAATTACACATTCTTTATATCTAATCCATATACCAACGACCAAAAACACCTATAAACACTTTCATTCTTCAATTTTCTTCATCTAATTGATCTCTCTCAAGTTCTATCTTCAAGTTTTAAGTGTTCTTCATAAATTCTATAAGTTCTAGTTTCATAAAATCAAGAATACTTCCAAGTTTGCTAGCTTACTTCCAATCTTGTAAAGTGATCATCCAACCTCAAGAAATATTTTTTATTTATAGTAAGATATCATTCTAATACAAGGTAATACTCATATTCAAACTTTGGTTCAATTTCTATAACTATAACAATCTTATTTCGAGTGATGATCTTACTTGAACTTGTTTTCGTGTCATGATTCTGCTTCAAGAACTTTCAAGCCATCCAAGGATCCTTTGAAGCTAGATCCATTTGTCTCTTTTCTAGTAGGTTTATCCACAAAACTTGAGGTAGTAATGATGTTCATAACATCATTCGATTCATACATATAAAGCAATCTTATTCGAAGGTTTAAACTTGAAATCACTAGAACATAGTTTAGTTAATTCTAAACTTGTTCGCAAACAAAAGTTAATCCTTCTAACTTGACTTTTAAAATCAAATAAACACATTTTCTATATCTATATGATATGCTAACTTAATGATTTAAAACCTGGAAACATAAAAAACACCGTAAAACCGGACATACGCCGTCATAGTAACACCGCGGGCTGTTTTGGGTTTGATAATTAAAAACTATGATAAACTTTGATTTAAAAGTTGTTCTTCTGGGAAAATGATTTTTCTTATGAACATGAAACTATATCCAAAAGTCATGGTTAAACTCAAAGTGGAAGTATGTTTTTCAAAATGGTCATCAAGACGTCGTTCTTTCGACTGAAATGACTACCTCTTACAAAAACGACTTGTAACTTATATTTTCGACTACAAACCTATACTTTTTCTGTTTAGATTCATAAAATAGAGTTCAATATGAAACCATAGCAATTTGATTCACTCAAAACGGATTTAAAACGAAGAAGTTATGGGTAAAACAAGATTGGATATTTTTTGATTGTTGTAGCTACGGGAAATATTGTAACAATTCTATACAAATCATATCCTAGCTAACTTATATTGTATTATACATGTATTCTAATATATTATGTAATCTTAGGATACCATAGACACGTATGCAAATGTTTTGACATATAATATCGACCCATGTATATATATTATTTGGAACAACCATAGACACTCTATATTCAGTAATGTTGGAGTTAGCTATACAGGGTTGAGGTTGATTCCAAAAATATATATACTTTGAGTTGTGATCTAGCCTGAGATGTGTATACACTGGGTCGTGGATTGATTCAAGATAATATATACCGATTTATTTATGTACATCTAATTGTGGACAACTAGTTGTAGGTTACTAACGAGGACAGCTGACTTAATAAACTTAAAACATTAAAACGTATTAAAAATATTGTAAATATATTTTGAACATACTTTGATATATATGTACATATTTGTTATAGGTTCATGAATCGACCAGTGGCCAAGTCTTACTTCCCGACGAAGTAAAAATCTGTGAAAGTGAGTTATAGTCCCACTTTTAAAAACTAATATTTTGGGATGAGAATACATGCAGTTTTATAAATGTTTTACGAAATAGACACAAGTAAATGAAACTACATTATATGGGTGAATGATCGAAGCCGAATATGCCCCTTTTGCTTGGTAACCTAAGAATTAGTAAACCAATATACTAATTGATGCGAATCCTAAAGATAGATCTATTGGGCCTAACGAACCCCATCCAAAGTACCAGATGCTTTAGTACTTCGATGTTGTTTTTATCATGTCCGAAGGATTTCCCGGAATGATAGGGGATATTCTTATATGCATCTTGTTAATGTCGGTTACCAGGTGTTCACCATATGAATGATTTTTATCTCTATGTATGGGATGTATATTGAAATATGAAATCTTGTGGTCTATTATTATGATTTGATAATATATAGGTTAAACCTATAACTCACCAACATTTTTGTTCACATTTTAAGCATGTTTATTCTCAGGTGATTATTAAGAGCTTCCGCTGTTGAATACTAAAATAAGGACAAGATTCGGAGTCCATGCTTGTATGATATTATGTAAAAACTGCATTCAAGAAACTTATTTTTGATGTAATATATTCTTATTGTAAACCATTACGTAATGGTCGTGTGTAAACGGTATATTTTAGATTATCATTACTTGATAATCTACTTAATGCTTTTTAAACCTTTATCGATAAAATAAAGGTTATGGTTGTTTTAAAAATGAATGCAGTCTTTGAAAAACGTCTCATATAGAGGTCAAAACCTCGCGACGAAATCAATTAATATGGAACGTTTATAATCAATATGAACGGGACATTTCACATATCACAAGCCTTCGATCGTTTCTTGATTAAGATGATTGGTATTGAGTGTTGATCTAACAAAGAAATATGAAATAATAAAAGAAAGATTGTAATCACAAAGAAAGATAGTAGTTACCGATCAAGTGGTGTACTTGTGGGATTTTGTCAAGTAACAATTGTATGAGGTGGTGATCGAAAACAAGAAGTAAGTTAGTAACTCGTTGGTGGTTCGTGGTTGTTGCAATAGGAACAAAGTACAGTAGCACACCATAGCTATAGCAGCAGTTTACAAGAGTGGTGGAGGATGGTGGTGAATCAATCAACACCGAAACAGCTGCAGTTCATGGGTGTTTGGGTTTGATCTGAACTAGAAACACAAGTACAATAGTAGCATGGAATTCGAACAAGGTGGTGTTGTAGGGTTGCAACGATGATGGTGAGATAAGGTGGTTAAAAGGTTGGTTTCCCATGTATGTATGTATATACAGAATGGTGGTGACGGACATGGTGGATTGTAGGAGGTGGTCACGGTGGTGATTGTAGTGTGGTCTTCAAACAGAAAGTGATGTCAGCGGCTGTGATGGTGGCTCCAGTGATTATGTTCAGAGATGGTGATGAGCCCCGATGGTGTTGGGTTGACGATTGAGTTGTGGAGCTCGATGGTGGTGTGTAAGTTGTGGTGGTTCTTCGGTTACAAGAATTAAGAGAGGGAGAGATAGAGAGACGAAGGTGGTAGATAGTGGAAGCATATAATATTTAGATTCTAAGAAAACAAAAACAGTAAAGTTACTTTAATAATCAAGTTCACGGATGTGCAGTATCATAAATGGATTTTTGTGTTTAAGTGGATTAGAAAGAATCAATAGAATAGAGGTGGTGGTGGGTTTTTTTTTTTTTTTTTTTTTTTTTCAATATGCATGTACTTTTGACCAATGTGGCTACATCTTGAAATTCTCTACAAATTACAAAATGAAATAAACTCCTACTTATACTGCTAACATATGTGAGTATGCGACTACCCATAATCTAATAACTATCGGCTATAATGTATGTACCACAAATGCATTTAAACACGTACTACGCCACTAATTATTTGTAGACAAACAACTTACTCCGCTAACCAATTAATCAAAATTACTCAACAGTAGTAATAGAAGTTAACACTAATGGAGTGGTGATGTTTTATGAAAGCAAAATATAATATGTATATGTCAACTAGTTGGTGGAACAAGGACTAGTGGTAGTTAATTTACATGAGTTGTCTATACATAATCTATAATATTAAAAATACTAATTTATTTCAAGAATATAAAAAAAAAACATGTAATATGGCCTCTCAATGTGGCCGACACTTTTATTTCAATTTCTTATTTTTTTTTACGGACTGGTACCTCGTGCTCTGTTGTTAAAATCTTACGCGTAAAACCTCAATTAAGATATACGGAATAGTAAATCTTAGAAGAAAGTAAATGTAATTTTAACAAATCTATTATTTACATAATCTATCTACGAACCTACGTTTATTTTAAAGTCCTTATAAATTTGTATTTAAACTAACTTAATAATAACCGAGTGACCAACGCATTACAATCCTTTAACAATTATATTCGAAACCATTTACCTTCAATACGTTTTAATATTATGTTTTATTATGTAAGAAAATATATTAAATATATTGAAACAAATAATTTAGAATATAACATTATACATTTAATACTTTGTTAACGTTTTAAAGTTACTATATTCATATATATTTATATTTATATAGATATAAAAACATATCTATTTACAAACAGTTGTTCGTGAATCGTCGGAAATAGTCGAAGGGTAATTGCATATTTGAAAACAGTTCAAAATTTTTGAGATTCAATTTAACAGACTTTTTTTATCGTGTCAAAAATATTAAATCGTATCGAGAGTTTGGTTTAAAATTAATCGAAATTTTCCGGGTAGTCACAATAGGAGGTTATTCTTGATTTATCAATCGGTTCAGGAGTTTGTTTCGTGCTAGGTTTTGCCGAGTCAGAATGAGGGTTACCAAATCGTTTGATGAGATTGATGGCAATTTCACGATGCTTGAAAATATTATAAATCTGGTTGAAGGATATGTTTAGTCTTGTACTATTGGGGTTAGGTTTAGTTTTAGGGATGGATCGACTAAGGTGAGGCGGGTTGTGTTGCAGGTTATGAAGATTAGGGTTAGGATTTTTATGGGGTGTTTGCTGTTTTTTTGATCAACCTTCACCCACACACCTTCATTGATTGGTCTGTAAGAGATATTATGGTTATCGGTGAATACAGTGGGTTTCGAATGTACCTGGGATTTCTGTGACGTGGGGGTGAAAGGGGAGATGGGGATGTGAGACATGTTGCACAGTGAGAAGTTTAATTTTAATATATTGGGTTTAAATTTATATACTTATTAACTAATTAGTCGTGCCACATATACTCACGAGTCCCGCGTAAAACTGCAAATAATTATGCGTTTACATTCAAATATATTTACAGTATATATTACAGTTACACACAATATTCAGCATTGTAGCCGAATTTTATATTTACTAACAGTGGATCAAAACATAGATTACAAACTAACGCGAAAATACATGTACATGTGTGTGTGTCTGGTAACCATGGAACATGTAATTACATATACTGAAAAAAGGAAATGTGAGTATAAAAGCACATTGATCGTGTATATGTTCTTATGCGTGTATAAAACTATGAACATACGAAATGATTGAGTATTTATTATCATGCACGGGTTAACGGGTATATATGAAGATCTCTCAAACAGGTATTACATATTCGCGGACCGAATTTTACCCGTCACGAATATTCACCACCCGCTCGCAACCTGTCAACTGGTAGAAAATTTTACCCGTCCCGTACCCTCGGTAATACTTTTGGATATATCTGCCTTTCACGGGTACGGCCGTACGGGTACACGCTGGTAGCGGGTTTTTTTCAGCCCATTGCTATCTCTGTGTACTTTTTGTTAACTTTTTAGTTTTACATTTTACTTTTTATTCATTTTTTTATTTTACATGTATAATGCAAGGGTATAAAAGAATTTTAACTTATTATTATTATCTATATATGAAAGTGGATAATTAATTTGAACAACTCAAGAAAGAAATATTATATACTAAGAGCACGGGGTGTCGTGATGGTCGATTTCAGTGTTCATCTCAAAGACTAAAAATGACTTTTAAATTGATAAATTGGAAGGGAGAAGGGAGTGGTTCGATGTGTATTTTTCAAAGTTTTGGTAAAAGAAAATATTATGTGGACCATTTTGGAAATAGAATTGGTAAAAAAAAAAATTAGAAACAAAAACTTTGAAAACCAATGTCGGTTTCCCCACTTTAAAAAGTAAGACACTGAACTCAGCTTTGAGGCAGTGTCAAAGGATCGTCAATATCGTTGTCTATTAGACTGGTTATAAAGCGGCGTCAATTTCATTTCATCAGATGATGTGGCTAGTTTGACGAAGTGTGACGGCTATTAACTGAGCGTGACTTTTTGACGATCGAAGGCGTTAGTTGATTATTTGATGAAATCATATGAAATCGTGAGATATGAGGCAGTGAATCAGATTTTAGCATTCAATTTTATATATATATATATATATATATATATATATATATATATATATATATATATATATATATATATATATATTAATTATTAATTTATTTTACCAATCAATTTGCAATTAGATTTTAACGCACCATCCTACAAATATATGACATTTAGAGTTAACGAATGTCAAATACACTCACAATCGAAAACCTGCTTTTTTATCAAAAAATGCACAATCTGACTCTAACATCACAGTCAGGGTTAAAAATATTCATAACGTAAAAGCCCAAATAGAGGTAAACGACACCGAAAGCTCTAAGACTGCAAATAACCCAGCGCGATTGGGCCTTTTTAGGGTCATCACGCCCCCACCGCGCCCTAACACGGCGCCATCGGAGAAAAAAGGTTCCGGCGTAATGGTTGGATCACCGGACGAATTGTGCAGGGTGATGGGGGTGGGACGAATTGGAGCATGCCACATGGGGAGGGCAACGTATATATATCCGTTAGAAATGAAAAATATTTATTTATTTTTTCCCTTTTATAAATATCACATTTCTATACAATTTTTACACACACTTCTTTCATTTCAATGCTTCTAAAATATTTAAAATATTCTAAACTTCTCTAAAAAAATGTCACAAATTTTGTTTAATGCTTTTGATATGTGGGATTCCGATGATCTTGAAGATTTGAAATTTTTACGAGCAATGGCCGAAGAAATTGATGCTGAAGAGGCTGAAGAACCTGTTAACAACGAACGAGTTCCACGGTATCGAACATACATTCATAGAGATCGTGAACAAGCAGGTGAAATGTTACACAAACACTATTTTCACGAATCTCCAAAATATCACGATCATCACTTTAAAAGACGTTTTAGAATAAGTAAAGATTTATTCTTACGCATCATAAATGATATACTTGCTTACGATTTTCAACCTTTACCAAGACATTTTGAATTTTTCAAACCAAAAATTAATGCTCTTGGTCGACAAAGTTTTTCAACGATACAAAAGTGTACATCTGCGTTGCGTCAATTGGCGTACTGTACAGCAGCGGACATGTTTGACGAATACCTGCAAATGTCTGAATGTACATCTATAGTATGTCTTGATATGTTTTGTAGATGTATTTTGGAACTTTATGTTGATGAATATTTGAGGAAACCAACGAGTAGCGATATAGCTCGTTTGTATAGCGCTCATGAAGAAAAGAATGGTTTTAAGGAAATGCTTGGAAGCATCGACTGCATGCATTGGCAGTGAAGGAATTATCCAGTTGCTTGGAAAGGGCAATATACGAGTAGTCATCAAAAACACCCAACCATTGTACTTGATGTGACGACCCGGAAATTTCAGACCAAATTTAAACTTAAAATCATATGATCTCGACACGATAAGCAAAGTCTGTAATGTTGAGTCTAAAATTTTTTGAACTGTTTAGATGGATTCATTTGACCTTTGATTACTCCCGACGATTCACGAACCTTTAATTGTAACCAGAAATGTAAATATACATAATTATATATGTAAATAATTATATTAAATATATTAATGAACTATTAAGTAATTTAGTTATTATGAAAGATAACTTTAAATAATTAAATATTGCTATTTTGAATATATATATACATATAGTATATTGTATATAAATGGTTCAAACATAAATTGCCAACGTTATCAAAATAGTAAATGTATAATGTTATACTTTGAGGTTAATTGTTTAATATATATAATTAATTATCTACTTAACGTTTAAAACATAATTATATATATATATATATATATATATATATGATTTCTAATCAAGATTATATTGTAATATATAAAATGTATAAACATTAAATATTCAATGAATGTTATCATATAATATATTATGTAATTATTAAATATTACATAAATTAATAAATTTTATATTAAATGTGGTTATAAGATAAAAATATAGTTGTTATACTAATATTATTATTATTACTTCATTAATAATAATAATAATGTTAATAATTAATATCAGTATTATTAATATTACCAGATATGAAATTTGATACATATTATGTGTTAAAAGTTCTACCATTTTTGTTTAATAATATCATTATCATTATTTTATCACTTTACTTATTATTATTAAGTATTATAAGTATTATTAAAATTATAATAAGAAATTGTTACATGTAATTTGTCATATTATTATTAGTATTATTATGATCATTGTTATCATTATGATTATTAACAATATTATCATATTATTATTATTATTTTTTTCTCAATATCGTTAGTACCATTTTTATTATTATTATGATTATTAATATATTTATCAATATTATTATTATTATTAATATCATTAATATTAATATAGTTATTATTATTAAATATTATTAATATTATCAGTAAGAAATATTATTATTAATATAAATTATTATTATCATTATTATAGCTATTAGAAAATAATACAATTTATTACATTTATCTTTAATAATATTATTAATATCAAATTTTAGTATTATTTGATAATATTATATTTATTATTATTAATTATATTATTAATATTATTAAAATTTTAATTAATTATAATTATCAATTCCTAATATATAAGATCTTACGTACGATTAGAGAATCAAAATTTGTTTTGTATCTCAATCCAACTGTACTTTATCAAGTCGTACAAATTTGCTGAATTTAACAAAGTGACTTTTGTTTCCTTTATTCCTGAACGAATATTATTGTTGACCGAATTAGGATATAAATCCAGCAAATTATTCTGTATTATTAGTTAACTCACTTTGTTTCTTCATCACCATTATCAATTAGCAAGTTAACAATTTTAAAGTAATCGAATTTAAATAGAAAAATACAAGAACACAGGTTATCCCCTGTTCTTGCTTTCATTTTGCAAATATAAAGATTTCGAATTAAATCCCAAAATGTATAAATGTAGTTCTGTTAGGAATTCCATTTTAAAACTATCCTCAAAATCTCAATCTCCAATTCTTTCTAACGAATTCCAATTTTCGAGTCAAAGTTTTGGATTAAAAAGTCAACCGAAGGTTCTTCAATCAAATTCGAGATAACTGTTTCGAATTAAGTCCAATTATTGATTTCAGAAGTTTCTTTAAACAATTTGATATCTATTTCATGTTATAATTACAACCTGTAAGTGTCTAGAATTCAAGATCATGATTTATGTTATTTTTCTTTCTTTGAGATAAACAGCAGAGCTGTTTGAATTCATTAAATTATTTTTGCTCCCTGTTAATTCTAAAACGATTATAAACCAGTTATTTTCTGTGTCAATATCACATCCAAAACAAATTCAAAGCCTTGATGTTATGGTTGATCTTTGGTCGATTTATTAATGGGGAAGAAGAAGAGGTTATATAAATACGGGTTATAAATAATTGTGAGGATTTTAAAACATAAAAACGGGCAACAACCCAATGGTTCGAGGTGTTAAGCGGGTGAGCGAGAGGTCGCGGGTTCGAGCCCGGTTGGGTGCATTTTTTTTAAAAGGGCTTATTAAAGGTAGTATTCTATATCAAAAATTATTATTAATATTATTATTATTGTTGTTATTATTATTGTTATTATTAATTGTTATGAATATTATGATTATCATTATTATTATTATCATTAGTATTAGAATTATAATTATTATTAGTATTATTGTTATTACTAATATTAATATCATTATAAGTATTATTATTAAGTAGTATGAAAATTATTATTATTATCATTATAATAGAGTTATTATAACTAGTATTTTGTAAACAGAAAGAGTAATTATATAAAAATATATATTTAACACCCATAATTTAAATATATTAATACTTCTATTTATCCAAAATATACAAAATGAATATATAATAAAATATATAAGTTATTAATATAAAAATTATCACTAATAATAATATAAATATTTGTTCAATTACAAGAATACGTTTTAATACATACATGAATGATATAGGTTCGTGAATCCAAGGCTAACCCTGCATTGTTCAGTTGTTCAATGCCGTCATATGTATTTTTACTACAAAATACAGTATTGTGAGTTTCATTACTCCCTTTTTAAATGCTTTTGCAATATATATTTTTGGGACTGAGAATACATGCGCTGTTTTATAAATGTTTTACGAAATAGATACAAATAATCGAAACTACATTCTATGGTTGGATTATCGAATCGAATATGCCCCTTTTTAGTCTGGTAATCTAAGAATTAGGGAACAGACACCCTAATTGACGCGAATCCTAAAGATAGATCTATCGGGCCCAACGAGCCCCATCCAAAGTACCGGATGCTTTAGTACTTCAAATTTATCATGTCCGAAGGGAGTCCCGGAATGATGGGGATATTCTATATGCATCTTGTTAAGGTTGATTACCAGGTGTTCACCATATGAATGATTTTTATCTCTATGCAGTGCGAAATGCGTGATATGAGATGTGTAATTATGAAAAATGGAAATGAAAATCTTGTGGTCTATTAAAATTATGGAAATGATTGATTATGATAAACTAATGAACTCACCAACCTTTTGGTTGACACTTTTAAGCATGTTTATTCTCAGGTATGAAAGAAATCTTCCGCTGTGCATTTGCTCATTTTAAAGATATTACTTGGAGTCATTCATGGCATATTTCAAAAGACGTTGCATTCAAGTCGTTGAGTTCAATAAAGATTAAGATTAATTAAATGAAAGTTTAGATCATTTATAGTTGGATATTATTAAATGGTAGGCATGCCTGTCAATTTTCGATGAAATAAAAATTTGTCTTTTAAAATGAATGCAATGTTTGTAAAATGTATCATATAGAGGTCAAATACCTCGCAATGTAATCATATGTTATTGTATTCATCCTTATGGATTAGGACGGGTTATCTCATGTGGTATCAGAGCGGTGGTCTTAGCGAACTAGGTCTTGCATTAGTGTGTCAAACTGATAGTTGATAAGATGCATTAGTAAGTCTGGACTTCGACCTTAACTGCATGTCAAAAAGTTTTGCTTATCATTTCTTGTCGGAAATTACCTGCTTATCATTCTTAGTCTAGACACATCTTACTGCATTGATTGTATGAATAGTGTATAGACAAAATTCATATCTTAGCGTATCTGCTAATTCATATCTTAGCGTATCTGTTACTGTAAATTTTTCCTAATATATTCCTTAAATTCCTCCGTAATTTATGAAATCTTTTGCTATATATATATATATATATATATATATATATATATATAGATATTCTATGTAATTAGAACATCATCTGATATTCGGAAATCATTTCATATCAACAAATCCTTTACTCAATCGTACGAAATGGAACTTGTCACTAGTTCAAGTTCTTCAGAATCCGACAGCTATTCTGACATGGATGTTCATCTAAGCTCCGAAAGCAGCATCACCAGCATCAACAGTACCACCATCAGCAACATCCGCATCCCACACCTCAACATCACAATCTGTACCTCGAGCATCAATGTCATACGCACCATAGATACCAAGGAGTACCAACAACAACAACAACCGATGAAGTATTAATCTATAACATCATTGGAGAAACATTTTGTGATAATTATGTAATCTACAAAGCCTTAGAGATTATTTATTCTAGCTCAAATCGAAAATCAGATGAGATTAATATCATATTAACTCATTAAATCTAAATTACATCTGAAGAAAATATATATGTATATATGTTTTCATAAAGATTGTAATTAAAAATTCTTTTGTACAAACTGTTAATGGTAAAAATATTTTAACGGGTAGGTAATACCCGAGGAATATTTAGATTTCACATTAATAAGTTACACTGTACATTATTCGAATCTGATTCAACAGTCATTTACTATCCTACTTACATCCACAGATATATGTGAAGACCCGTCCTAATCCATCCGGACGAAGTCCATATCGATTATAAACGATTCACAACAGTTGTTTACATCGCGAGGTAATTGACCTCTATATGATACATTTTACAAACATTGCATTCGATTTTAAAAGACAATCTTTCTTTACAACGAAAGTTGATGACATGCATACCATTTCATAATATATCTAACTATAATCGACTTAGTAATAATCTTGATGAACTTGACGACTCGAATGCAACGTCTTTTGAAATATGCTATGAATGACTCCAAGTAATATCTCTAAGACGAGCAAATGCACAGCGAAAGATTTCTTTCGTACCTGAGAATAAACATGCTTTAAAGTGTCAACCAAAAGGTTGGTGAGTTCATTAGTTTAACATAAATAATCATTTCCCTCATTTTAATAGACCACAAGATTTCCATTTATCATAAATATTCGTCCCATGCATAGAGACAAAAATAATCATTCATATGGATTGAACACCTGGTAACCGACATTCACAATATACATATAAGAATATCCCCATCATTCCAGGATCCTCCTTCGAACATGATATAAATTTTGAAGTACTAAAGCATCCGGTACTTTGGATGGGGCTTGTTGGGCCCGATAGATCTATCTTTAGAGCTCACGTCAATTAGGGTGTCTGTTCCCTAATTCTTAGATTACCAGACATAGTAAAAAGGGCATATTCGATTTCGATAATTCAACCATAGAATGTAGTTTCACGTACTTGTGTCTATTTCGTAAAACAGTCATAAAAAACAGCGCATGTATTCTCAGTCCCAAAAACATATATTGCAAAAGCATTTAAAAAGGGATTAATGAAACTCACACTACTGTATTTTGTAGTAAAAATACATATGACGACATTGAACAATGCAGGGTTGGCCTCGGATTCACGAACCTATAACATTTATATACATTAACACATATATATGCAATATAACAAATTTATTATATTTTAAGTTATATATTATACATAATTAATTTGTGTATTTAAAAAAAATGACTAATGTTTATATAGTTATATTAATATTTATATATGATTAATATTGTATTAAAAATACATCATTTGTTATATATGAATGTTTATATATAAAAATATATATATATATATGTTTATAAATATAACTTTATACGCATAATATTTATTTGTTGTAAAAATAATAATAATGATAATACTAGTAATAAAAGTAATGATGATGATATTAGTGTTAATAATTTTTAAATGATACTTTTGATAATACTTATAATTTTAATGAAAATGAAAATGATAAATAAATAAAAATATTGATTCTTTTAATAATAATAACAAAAATGATAATAATAATAATAATAATAATAATAATAATAATAATAATAATAATAATAATAATAATAATAATAATAATAATAATAATAATAATAATTATAATAATAATTATAATTGTTAAAATACCTAATAAAAGGATCTGTGAGGGTTTGTTGGCGGCTACAACAGATCGAGAAGTAGCAGAACCCAATTCTCAGAGAAAAAAATCATGGTTCCAGGATTTCTCCAATCGATCAATTTATTAATCAATCCAACATCAAATAAAGGTATAACCGGTCATCAATTCATTATCAACATCGTGTCAATATCGTCATCAGTCTTCATCTTCGTATCATCATCATCATCATCCGACACACTTAGTCATGATTAAGAATGGTTTCAAGATTTATGATGATGATTTACGGTTATTAACAGGAACAATAGCCATCGTTGGTGTTTGATTGGTTTTAGATGAACAGAAACAAGATGATAGGAAGGAGATGAACACGAGCAGAATTAGGGTTTTAATTATATGTATCGAATCAAGGAAGGTATTGATAATTGATAAATTGTTTGTATTTCATTTAGTTTTAAATTGATGTTTGATTATTTAACATCAATTTATGCAGGTTCCTCGATGGTGATGCTCGATTGCAAAGTTAATATAATGCAGTAGCAGTTTACAAAGGTTAGATGATTCTTGTTTGATAGAATAATTTAGGAATTAATGAATTTGATTCTGCTTATTAATAAGTAACCTGGTGGTGATGGTGTGTTTGTAAATCGAAAGTGAATTTGGTTTGTTTTGAATTGGGTCGATCAAGATGTGTGCAGCTGTTTGTTTTGTGTTTGTGTGAGTTCTGAGTGATTTATCAGGCTGCAAACAGCATAACAGGAAAAATTGAAATGAGTTTACTTGTGCTTGTTCATACAGAATCCAGGAACAGATTATCGAGCAATGATGGTGGTATGTGGTTGTTTGGGGTGACAGTTTGATGGTAGTTTATACGGTGAACAGCAGCAGCAGCAGGTAATACGACAGTATAACAGTTGTGGTACTCGACACCACAGCAGCATCATGTAGTAATAACAATAACAATAACATTATCTTTGTAATTACTAATCATTATCATCGTATTCTGACCAAATATATATATATATATATATATACACCTGAAAACGGAAGTTGTAGTTGCTAGTATATAAGTGGTGACCTGTGTGGTGGTTTACAATTGTTGAACGAAAATATAATCTAGCAGTGATAGTTGATAAAGTTTTAGCTAATTCTATTACTAGTTTGATGGAAATGCTTGCAGGTTCCATCATGGTTTTGGTTAGGTGAAGTGATTTCGATATGATTATGATGGTGGTCGTATGATAGTCAAGAAAATCGATAGTGGTGGTAGTTCTCGGACAAGAAGAGAAGAAGAATCAAGTGGTGGTGGTGATAGATTGTCGTGTGGTGTTTGAAGAAAAGTGGTGATTGAGATGGTGACGACTCACGATGAAGATGGTGAAGAAAATTGGTGATGAATGAAACGGTGGTTTGATAGATGAAGAAATTCCTTCTGAACACAAGTTACATGATTCATTAAATGAATTGAATCTGTCGCATAATATTCTGGCCAGAGAGAACAAAACAAAAAAATAGAAAGTAGATGGGGATGTGTAACGGGTTGAAATTTTCAATTCTGCTTTTGATGTAACAAAGTCAAATAAAATCAAGAATCAAATAAAGGTTGATAGTAACCTGAAACTGTATTGGATCCTTTACACATCAATACGTATTTACCTTTATTTATATTTGTTTATACAGTATTTATATATGTATATTTATATATGTATATTTATCTGTATATTTATTGAATATATATTCATACTGGTACATGTATATGTATATCTAGTATATATAGATAGATAATGATATATGATCATAGATAGATATTGCTGGAAAAAGATAGGTAATAGAAAGTAGACTTTTGAAACTCTAATTCAATCAATTAAGGCAATTTAGCATGGTAAAGATCAAATTAACATAGTAAAGAATTTGGTGATTTGTTATGTAGTGGATTGTGGGGATCGATTACAAAATTAAATGGTTGATTTGATCAAACTTTTGTATCGTATAACATCATATATATATATATATATATATATATATATATATATATATATATATATATATATATATATATATATATATATAGCAAAGGACTGGTAACAAACACTAGCAATGCATATCATAACAAATAAAAATGATATGCCAAACATGATTGATGTTAAAATCTCACCAATTATAAAGTAGGAAAGATACATTAGTAATTATCATTGATTAATTGGTAGGATTCAATTGTGTATACAAGATTTAATAGTAGTGAGCCGTGTCAACTATAAGTCCAAAAGTACTACTAAGTAATAATTAAACAAATATAGATATAATCCATTTTCTGATCATCGTCTATTCTAAAATCTCATAAGTTCGAATTAATCTTCTCTAAGTAATAATCGAAACGTCCAACGAATATTACAACTATTAAATAATTACATTTGATACACTCTTACTATATATATATATATATATATATATATATATATATATATATATATATATATATATATATATATATATATATATATATATATATAGTTGTTTACAAACAATTGTTCGTGAATCATCGAGCACAGTCAAATGGTCAAATGCAAACATGAACACAGTTCGAAAATTTAGTGATTCAATTAAATAGACTTTGCTTATCGTGTCGAAGATATATAAAGATTATAGTTTAAATTTGGTCGGAAATTCCCGGGTCATCACAGTACCTACCCGTTAAAGAAATTTCGTCCCGAAATTTAAGTGAGGTCGTTATGGCTAACAATAAATATGTTTTTCTTGATGAATACGAGCTGATAAATAGAGTTGTCATCATTACAGAATAATACAGATAAAATAATTCGATTATTCGAAGAGCACGAATGAAACTATCATGAGAGAGGTCCTAACGGGCATCGTCCACCTTCGCCCAAAAACTTGCCCAAATTTTTAGCCGTTAGTAAAATAAAAAAAAATTTCCAACGGCTATCCCAACGGTCACTTTTACACTATAAAGACACCAACCATATACTTCATTTTATACACTCAAACTTATATTTCTTTTATATTTCCACCTTTCTAAAAATCAAAATCAAACATTCTCAAACTGAAAAAAAAATGTTAACACTTCCCCCAATGATTGTTTCATTCAATGTTCATTACGGAGGTGATTTCTGTAATCAAATGAAGGAATATAAGTGGGCGACAGTATTTCATTTGAAGATATCGACATTCGTGATGTTGGTTTACAAGACTTGCTATCCTTTCTGAAGGAAAAAGTTCCGTGTGAATTCACGTCTGTGTTCTTTTATAAAGACGATTATGATGCAGATTGTAGGGCAAGTTTTCTGTGTACCGATGATCAATGGTACTTTATAAAAGATACCATTGAAGATCACGGTAAACACATTTCTTTGTATGCGGTTCTTGAAGATGAAGAGACGTTGGGTTATCGTTACCTCGATGAATCAGCTAAAGCAGCAGTTGAGGCATCAAGAGAAATACTGATGTCTCCAGAGTACCTCACGGATGGTGAAATGACTGGTGAACGCCACTTTGCAGATGACAATTGACGACGATGAGTAGTTTGATTGTAAGCTTTTAATTTTTAAATGTCGTGATGTTTTAATTTTTAATTATTGTAATTTCAGTGTTGTTTTCGAGTTTTATATCTTTCTTTATGTTTCGGAGCTCTTCGTCTTTTTAATCTCCTCTCGATCTCTAGTAAAACGAGTAATGGTCTAGAATTTGTAAGTATGGAGTTTCGAATGAATTTAATGTTATAATCAAGAAAGAACGTAATAGCACGATTTGATTCGTCAAATTACCAGAATCATTGAGAATAGAGCTATCAAGAATATACTTTCTTGATATGTTCAGAAGTTAATTAGAATGAAAGAGTTATGTAACATGACACATGATGGTGGTATGATCTACTGTGAACCATCGTGTCCCATTAGAACTCAGCATGACTTACTGTAATATAATCACGTTGATCAAGTGTCATTCTATTATACTAACTCATGCATCAGTTCCCAACATTACTTCAGTAACATTCATATTTTAAGCTCGAAAGTTTATAGAATATAGAAACTAACAGTTTCTATATGATGTAACACTGATAGCACGAAGAGATAATTGATCTCAGATAGTATTAGTTATAAAAATATATTCAGAAATATCGAGGATATTTATAATGAAAGATACGATAATATCTCGGAATATCTAAGATCAGAGGATGATAGAAACTATTAGCTGCAAGGGTTTAGAGTAAGGAGCAAGATATTCACTAAAGACTTTAGCGGACATTGAATCATTTGGATTCTTTGAATTCAAACTTATTCTTTGTGATTTGTCCACGGCTTTCTTCATAGTTTCGCATAATCCGCTTTTCGATATTAAATTTTCTATTGAATGTTTCCGATATAATGATACACAGGAAGCACGAAGAGTTATATAATTTCGGACGAGAATATTTATGAAAATATCCTCAGAAATATCGAAGATATTGATGATGATATTTTGTAATTTCTTGGTTCGATGGTTGATGAAGAAAGATTTTCCGCAAGATTTTAACATGACCTCGGAGCAAGATATTCTCTAAAGATTTCATCGGATCCAGAATTATCTGGATTCTTTGAATATATGGTATGTTCCTTGTATTTGTCCTTGGTCTCCTTCGTGGTTGGTTCAATCCGTTTTCCAGTTCTAACTTTTCTGAGCTTTTCCAACATACTATTCTTTATCATCAAACTTCCGATGATTTAGGTCGTTTACTGTTGTCTATGGTTTTTGCTGCTTCATTCAGCTTTTTCAACCTTCGGAGTATTGATTTGTAGCTGAGTGCTTTTCAAAATTTCAGAATGAGAGATCATAATTCTAAGGGATAAATGTCATACATATAACTGTTGATGTAGATATGCTGTGAGTTTTAAAGTACTAATTGCTGATTCCTGGTAATTGGTATGGCAGTTCTTATTACAAGATGCGGATAATTATATGATAGGGTTTCAATGAATAAATATAACGATTTGTCAGAGAGATTTATGCCAAGAAGCAACGAGGTTGCTGGTACGTCTGTTGGTAATATGGTGGAATATAAAAGAATTCCCCAGTATCAAAAGGGTAATCGTATATATCAGGATTATAGTAAGGCTACTTCGAATGAAAAGTCGAAGCTGACTTGCTGAAGTTGTGACAAAATTTGGCTAATTTGAAAAGGAATTGTAAAGTTATTTTCGGTAATAACAACACCAAAGGAGTTAGCACAGATACGTGTTAAACATTTACTCAGGTTCTGAGTGTTTTTCAGGTGCATAACTATATGCATCAATCTTTTCTTCAGTAGATGAAGTGCGGTTGGTTCAAACTCTCGATTGAGGTGTTTTTTTTTTTAAGAATCATGAAAGGTTTGAACGCTGATGGTAATCGTCAAGATATAAATGAGGTTTAAGATGAAATCAAGTGGCAAACTTGAAGAATTATTTAGTTTCATATGTTATAATCAGTATTTTAATTCATTTTAATTGTCCAATGTTGGCAGTCCATAGTCGATAGTCCACAGTTAACAGTCCAATAATTCATATATAATTTAATATCTAAAATTTGAATTAATTTATACGTATCGTGACCCATGTACATGTCTCAGATTCGATCACAACTCAAAGTATATATATTATTGTAGAATTAACCTCAACCCTGTATAGAGAATTCGATCATTACTACATATAGAGTGTCTATGGTGATTCCAAATAATATATATAGATGCGTCGATATGATATGTCAAAACCTTGTATACGTGTCCCGATATTTAAAGTGTGTAATATAAATAACAGAAATTTAAATAACGATAAATAAAGTGCGTAAAGTAAATAACAGAAATTAAATGACGATAAATAAAATTGCGAGAATGTAAATTGCGATAATTAAATTGCGATAAATAAAATGTAATCAGTTAGCTAGGAACAATTAGCTAGGAACAGTTTGCGTGGATTCTTAACAAAATTTCTCATAGTTAATTTGTTTGTTTCTAACAAATTTTATTTTGTCAAATTTTTCTTCATTATGCCACTTGTTGGATTCTGATAAATCAAAATCCAAATATGAAATTGGATGGATATGGTTACTCGGTGGTGAACGGATTTGTATATCGGTGAATGTAAATAGGATATTAAATGACCGTTGAATCAGATTCGAAGAGTGTACAGTGTAACTTATTAATGTGAAATCTAAATATTCCTCGGGTATTACCTACCCGTTAAAATATTTTCACCATTGACAGTTTGTACAAAAGAATTTTTAATTACAATCTTTATGAAAACATATATACATATATATTTTCTTCAGATGTATTCATGGATTTAATGAGTTAATATGATATTAAACTCATTTGCTTTTCGGTTGGAACTAGAATAAATAATCTCTAAAACTTTAGAGATTACATATTCGCCATGTCGAATAAAGATAAATGAGGTAGAACGATACGTAGAACGAAGATCATACTCAAAGTACAGATGATGATATTGAAGCGTGGATTGTTGATGGTACTGGTGCTATTATTGATGGTACTGTTGGTGCCGATGATGTTGCTGAAGCTGGTACATTTTGCACTACATTTTCCAAATTGATTATTCGAGCGCGAAATTCGTTGACTTATTACTCCAGGATGATTGTCGGTCGGAACGAGCGGATGAATAAGGTTCAGAATTGTGGATAGAATATAATCTTGTTGAGTTACCCTGGAAATGAGACTGAAAATGGTGTCTCGAACAGGTTCATCGATAAATGCTGTAGCGACCCCGACAAATCGTCAAATGACGGCGTCATCTACGTATGGTCCCATTACATGGTCGTAAGTCTTTATAACAAAGTTTGACCGAAAAGTATGTCGCATTCATTTCATAAATAAGGGTGTTTCAAAGTTTACAAAAGTAGTTTCCATAACAAGTACATAACAATGTTAAAGTTTGTATGAAACACATGCGACACGATTAAAAGTAGTCAAAAAGACGCTCCACGTATGCAAGTATACTCGACATCCAATGCAAGTATCAAATAGTATGAGCGGAAGCATGTATCACCTAAGTTCAAGGACCTGAGAAAAACATAGAGAATCTGTCAACGAAAACGTTGGTGAAATCATAGGTTTAAATAAGTAAATGAGTAATAGTAAGTTGAACCACAAGATTTGCAACATCGATAAAGCCATAGTACATTCTAAAAGTTAATATTCACGAGCACCCAATTATCAAAGCTTAACGTTCCGTCCGTTGAATACCCCATCAATTAGTGCTAGAACAACACTGTTCCCGAAAATATATTTCATTCGTAAACGGTAGCGAACCGTTTGAATGAGGGTTTGTCAAACCCATATGGCCATATAACATAAGTTCTCGCTTACACCATCTGATGTAACTAATGATAATCGGATTGAGGATTTTCGTTCTAAACTCGTATGTAGAATGTTTGTTTTCCCGTTCTTGTGTTCACTTAGTTCAAAAGAATCGTTTATGTTTTCTCATCCCAAAAGTAAGTTTAAAAGAGTAAAAGTGGGACTATGATCTCACCTTGTATGCACGAACCAAAAAGTACTTCGACAAGTAACGTGTGCAAAGAACAATGCTAGTCTTGACCTAAACAAATAGGTTGTATCAATAACGATAGTCACGAAGGGTCAAAGACGTTCAATTAGCCCTATGGCTCGTTACGACTCGAATAGTATAGCATGTGAATCACGTTGTCAAGTTTCATGCAAGAATCAAGTATAAAAGCATGTTAGAACGATTGTATAAAAGTTTGGTTAAGTTTGACTAAAAGTCAAACTTGGTCAAAGTCAACGAAAAAGTCAACACGTTCGGGTCGGGTCCCAAACTATTTTTCTAAGCTTAGAAGTCATATATGAGCATGTTGGCCAAGTTACATGTTAATCGGAGGTGCGTAGCATAGCAAACATTATTCGAAAATTGACCGAGTTGGACAGAATCTGTCCAGGCCATTCGGCGCGCCGCGCGGGGGGTATGGCGCGCCGCGCCACCCTGCCGCTTCAGCTATTTTTCTGCTTTTTAATTATGCACGAACCAAAACCAATTCTAACACAATTCTTGACCCGCAAACACTTATAGCGCCTATCATACGTCGTTGGAAAGGTATTTTGACGAAGAATGCAACTAAACACATATCATCAATCAAACTTGCACTTAAAACAACCAAAAACCGTAATTAAACATTCATAATCAAAGTTTAAGTTCCAAAAACGCATTTTATGATTCGGGCAACCAATTTACATGTATGTTATGCCGTTTCGAAGGTAATCCAACACACATTGCAACAAAACACTTAACAACAATATCTCATAGCATTTGACGCATCAAAAGTTCATGTAAAGCTCATCAAACCCTAATCCAAAATCACAAATTCAACAATCTTGCATATGAAACTAATCCATGTCAACCTACATACCAATTTGAAGCTAGTGATGTTAGGAACACAATTAAAACATCAACTTTTAACATCTAACAACATATGATCATCCAAAATTCAAGAACAACACACCAAAATTCAAGTTCATGCTAGTTACACTAAAACAACGAGATCGAGCATATAAATCATATATTCGTGTTAGACTTGAGCCATAGACACTAATTAACACTTTTATAAGTTAAAAACATCAAGAACACAAAATCTAGTGATTTTAGAAAGTTACCCAAAATTGATGAAATCGGTATGGAAACGAAGAGGAGATCACGAGGAGTTCAAATATGCAATTTGTTTTGATCGAATCCTTCTTGAACGAATTTGGATGATGATTGAAGGTTTGAGGGTTTTGAGAGAAAAAGGTGAAGTATTATTTTTGGGGAGGTGATAGAATGAATGGAGAGGAAAGAGTTGACTAGTTGACCTAGTCATCTCTTTCTCCATTTGGCAACTTTAGTCCCTCAACTTAGGAAACGGGTACGGGAATTACCTAAACGAGATAATTCAAACGCGTATTAACGAGATGTGTTATAAACATATAACGGAACTTAAATAGTTAAACGGAAAAGTAAATGGAAAAAGGCGGGATGTTACATTACCTACACCTTAAAAGAAATTTCGTCCCGAAATTTAAGTAGGCGTAGTAGTCGTTGTTTCTTCCTCGAGATCTTGCGTTTCCGAATTCACGAATAGATGAGGATACTTCCTTTGCATTTGATCTTGTCTTTCCCAAGTAAACTCGGGTCCCCTTTTGGCGTTCCAACGGACTTTAACAATCGGGATTCGGCTTTGTTTCAATGTCTTGACGGAGGTGTCCACAATTTCAACCGGCTCCTCCACGAAATGAAGTTTGTCATCAATGGTAAGCTCCTCGAGAGGAATGACGATATCGGGTTCGGCAAGACACTTTTTCAAGTTGGATACATGGAAAGTAGGATGAACGGAGTTCAATTGAGGCGGAAGATCTAAACGATAAGCAACGGTTCCAATACGCTCCAAGATTTCGAAAGGACCAATATACCGCGGATTTAGCTTCCCGCGTTTCCCAAAACGGATTACACCCTTCCAAGGTGCGACTTTTAACATTACTCGGTCACCGATTTGAAATTCAAGATCGTTGCGTCGTTTGTCGGTATAGCTCTTTTGACGACTTCGGGCCGTCCTAAGCCTATCTCGGATTTGAACGATTTTCTCGGTGGTTTCGTGAATGAGTTCGGGTCCGGTGATTTGCACGTCGCCTACCTCGGCCCAACAAAGAGGTGAACGACATTTGCGGCCATATAGCGCTTCAAAAGGTGCGGCTTTAATACTCGCGTGATAACTATTGTTGTAAGAGAACTCGGCGAGAGGTAAGTGCTTGTCCCAAGCTTTTCCGAAATCAACCACGCAAGCTCGTAACATGTCCTCTAAGGTTTGAATTGTACGTTCGCTTTGTCCATCGGTTTGAGGATGATATGCGGTGCTCATGTCTAAACGCGTTCCCAACGCTTCTTGCAATGTACGCCAAAATCTAGAAACGAAACGGCCATCTCGGTCGGAGATAATCGATAATGGTACACCGTGTCGGGCTACGATCTCCTTAATGTAAAGTTGTGCGAGTTTCTCCATTTTGTCCGTTTCTTTCATGGCAAGGAAGTGTGCGGATTTGGTGAGACGGTCAACAATAACCCAAATGGTATCAAAACCGCCCGTCGTTTTTGGTAGCTTGGTGATAAAATCCATCGTTATCCTTTCCCACTTCCATTGCGGGATCTCGGGTTGTTGAAGTAGTCCGGACGGTCTTTGGTGTTCGGCTTTGACCTTGGAACATGTCAAACACTTGGAAACATACGTGGCTACGTCCCTTTTGATGTTCGGCCACCAATATAGTTGTTTAAGATCGTGGTACATCTTATTGGCACCGGGGTGAATCGAGTATCGTGACTTATGGGCTTCATCTAAAATAAGGCTTCGTAGATCTCCATAACTAGGCACCCAAATTCTTCCGGCGAAATATCGGAGTCCGGTTTCTTTAACTTCGAATCGAGAGGTGAGGACGTTCAAGTGTTCGAGAGAGATGTTTTCATCCTTGAGAGCCTCATCTTGGGCTACCCGAATTTGGCTATTAAGGTTTGTGTGGATGGTGATGTTTAAGGCTCGGACACGAAGAGGCACCGCTCTTTCTTTTCGACTTAAGGCATCGGCTACTACATTTGCCTTCCCGGGATGGTAACGAAGCTCGCAATCGTAATCGTTTAAGGTTTCAATCCACCTTCGTTGTCTCATGTTTAGTTGCTTTTGATCGAAAATGTGTTGGAGGCTTTTGTGGTCGGTAAAGATAGTACTCTTGGTTCCATAAAGATAGTGTCTCCACATTTTAAGTGCAAAGACAACGGCTCCGAGTTCGAGATCATGTGTCGTATAGTTTCGTTCATGAATTTTGAGTTGTCGAGAAGCATAAGCAATGACTTTCGTTCGTTGCATCAATACACACCCAAAACCATGTTTCGAGGCATCACAATATACAACAAAGTCATCATTGCCTTCGGGGAGTGACAAGATAGGAGCGGTGGTTAGCTTCGTTTTCAAGATTTGGAATGCGGATTCATGTTCGGTCGCCCAAATGAATTTCCTTCCCTTGTGAGTCAATGCGGTTAGAGGACGTGCAACCAAAGAGAAGTTTTCGATGAATCTACGATAGTACCCGGCGAGACCCAAAAATTGACGAATGTGAGTAGGAGTAGTAGGAGTCTCCCATTTGCTAATGGCTTCGATTTTCGTTGGATCGACTTTAATACCTTGGTCACTTACAACATGACCAAGAAATTGAACTTCCTTTAACCAAAATTCACACTTGGAGAATTTGGCATAGAGTTGTTCTTGTCTTAAAAGTTCAAGCACAAGTCGGAGATGTTGTTCGTGCTCTTCTTCATTTTTAGAATAGATCAATATGTCATCAATGAACACAATAACGAACTTATCGAGATACGGTTTGCACACGCGGTTCATAAGATCCATGAACACCGCCGGTGCGTTAGTGAGACCAAATGGCATGACAAGGAATTCATAACTACCATAACGAGTTCGGAAAGCGGTTTTGGAGACATCTTCCCCCTTAACCCTCAATTGATGATAACCCGAGCGGAGATCGATTTTCGAATATACACAAGACCCTTGTAGTTGATCAAAGAGGTCATCGATGCGAGGAAGAGGATATCGGTTCTTAACCGTCAATTTATTTAGTTCACGATAATCAATGCACATTCGTAGGGATCCGTCTTTCTTTTTAACAAACAAAATCGGAGCGCCCCAAGGTGAATGGCTAGGTTGGATGAAACCACGATCAAGTAGTTCTTGGATTTGACTTTGCAATTCTTGCATTTCAGATGGAGCGAGTCTATATGGTGCACGCGCTACGGGTGCGGCTCCTGGAATAAGATCGATTTGAAATTCAACCGGTCGATGAGGTGGAAGACCCGGTAATTCGTCGGGAAATACATCGGAATAGTCACTAACAATTGGCACATCATCGATGTGCTTCTCATCGGACTCGACTTTCTTAACGTGAGCAAGGATCGCAAAACAACCCTTACGGAGTAGTTTTCTAACTTTAATACTCGAAACGAGGTTGAGTCCGGTGCAACTCTTATCGCCATAGACGATCAAAGGTTCACCATTCTCGATAGGAATTCGGATTGCGTTAAGATCACAAAGAATGTGAGATTTCGTTTTGACTAACCAATTCATACCGATTATTACATCAAAGCTTCCTAGTTCCATGGGTATCAAGTCAATTTCAAATTCCTTACCCAAAATGTTCAAAGTACACCCCCGGTAATATTTGTCGGCACTTAAGAGTTTTCCGTCGGCCACTTCGATGGAATAAGTAGTATCTAAGGGGTGTGGTGGAGTGCAAAGAGTAGGAGCTAAAGTCTTGGACACAAAACATTTATCGGCACCCGAATCGAATAAGCAAGTAACATAAGAGTTGTTGAGAAGAAACGTACCCGTGACTAGTTCATTGTCATCTCGGGCTTCCTCGGTGTTGATGTTAAAGGCTCGGCCTCGGTTGTTTGGGTTGGCTTTCTTTTTCGGGCATTCGTTCTTATAATGGCCCGTTTGGCCACATTCATAACAAGTGACCGTCCTTGAAGGATTGGGCCCCTTTCGAGCGACGGGGGCGGTGCTTGTGCAATTGTTGGCCCTATGACCAACTCCTTGGCAACGGTGACAAATTAGCTTGTTACATTCGCCGTAATGATGTTTGTGGCACTTGTTGCACAAAGGTAAGTTTCCGACATAACCCTTCTTGCCGTCGTTGTTGAAGGGCTTTTTGGTGGAGGTGTTGTTGTTGTAGTTGGTTGATGGAGTGGCTTCCCATTTCCTTTTGTTGCCACCCGACTTGTCCTCGGCTTTAGGAGCCGGCGCTACGATTTCGTCAACCGTTTCAATTAGTTGGCGAGCCATGTTCATAGCGGCTTGATGAGTAGTGGGTTTGGATGACATCACCCCTTGTTTGATGCTTTTTGGAAGACCGAGCATGTAGAGCTCGATCCTTTGAGATTCGGGGTTAACAAGATTAGGACACATCAAGGATAGTTCGGCGAAGCGTTGATTATAAGCTTTAAGATCGTTTCCGACCGCTTTCAAAGCTCTTAGTTCTTCTTCAAGCTTTCGGGTTTCTTCGCGCGGAAAATATTCGACAATCATCTTTTCCTTCAAATCGGTCCAAGAGAGGGCATGAGCTTCATCGGTACCCACCGATTGAACATAGGTGTTCCACCAAGTGAGAGCAACACCGGAGAACGTGTGGGTGGAGTATTTGACCTTGTCTTGATCCCGACAACCGCTTATGCTAAAGACGGCCTCGGTTTGTTCAAACCAACGAGTAAGCACAACCGGTCCACCGGTTCCATCGTAAGTGTGAGGTTTGCACCCCATGAAAGCTTTGTAGGAGCATCCCTCGTTTGAGTTACCGGCCCCATTGTTGTTATTGTTGTTGTGGTTGTTGTTATTGTTATTGTTGTTGGAAGAGTGACCGGCCATGGCCGCATCTACGGCGGTAGCTATCATTCGTTCGAGAGCTTGTTCGGGAGTTTCATTGCGGCGTACACGACGAGGAGCCATTGTTCCTTCAAAACAAAAGAATACCGTTGGTTAGTATTCTAAATAATACTAACCGCGATATGGAATAAAGATAAAGAGAAAATTATCCTTGACCCGCCTTAAATTCTTTATGTCATAATGTCGGTATGTTCATATGAGTCACCGTAATATAATTTCCGGGAATTATATTACCCTAATTCATATGTGCATTCGACATTACATCATATAGTCAAGGTGGCGTGTCAATTAAATTATACAACGCAAGATTTAGATAGGATAAGAGTAGATATGAGTAAGAGAGTTCGAGTATAAATGCACAAATAGTCAAGTAATTCCTACGTCAAGTCTATATGCCGGTTGTAGTCTAGACTCACCAATGTACCCTAAGACTCGGGGTTGACACCAATGAACTCTAAATCCCTACAACCAAAGCTCTGATACCACTTGTAGCGACCCCGACAAATCGTCAAATGACGGCGTCATCTACGTATGGTCCCATTACATGGTCGTAAGTCTTTATAACAAAGTTTGACCGAAAAGTATGTCGCATTCATTTCATAAATAAGGGTGTTTCAAAGTTTACAAAAGTAGTTTCCATAACAAGTACATAACAATGTTAAAGTTTGTATGAAACACATGCGACACGATTAAAAGTAGTCAAAAAGACGCTCCACGTATGCAAGTATACTCGACATCCAATGCAAGTATCAAATAGTATGAGCGGAAGCATGTATCACCTAAGTTCAAGGACCTGAGAAAAACATAGAGAATCTGTCAACGAAAACGTTGGTGAAATCATAGGTTTAAATAAGTAAATGAGTAATAGTAAGTTGAACCACAAGATTTGCAACATCGATAAAGCCATAGTACATTCTAAAAGTTAATATTCACGAGCACCCAATTATCAAAGCTTAACGTTCCGTCCGTTGAATACCCCATCAATTAGTGCTAGAACAACACTGTTCCCGAAAATATATTTCATTCGTAAACGGTAGCGAACCGTTTGAATGAGGGTTTGTCAAACCCATATGGCCATATAACATAAGTTCTCGCTTACACCATCTGATGTAACTAATGATAATCGGATTGAGGATTTTCGTTCTAAACTCGTATGTAGAATGTTTGTTTTCCCGTTCTTGTGTTCACTTAGTTCAAAAGAATCGTTTATGTTTTCTCATCCCAAAAGTAAGTTTAAAAGAGTAAAAGTGGGACTATGATCTCACCTTGTATGCACGAACCAAAAAGTACTTCGACAAGTAACGTGTGCAAAGAACAATGCTAGTCTTGACCTAAACAAATAGGTTGTATCAATAACGATAGTCACGAAGGGTCAAAGACGTTCAATTAGCCCTATGGCTCGTTACGACTCGAATAGTATAGCATGTGAATCACGTTGTCAAGTTTCATGCAAGAATCAAGTATAAAAGCATGTTAGAACGATTGTATAAAAGTTTGGTTAAGTTTGACTAAAAGTCAAACTTGGTCAAAGTCAACGAAAAAGTCAACACGTTCGGGTCGGGTCCCAAACTATTTTTCTAAGCTTAGAAGTCATATATGAGCATGTTGGCCAAGTTACATGTTAATCGGAGGTGCGTAGCATAGCAAACATTATTCGAAAATTGACCGAGTTGGACAGAATCTGTCCAGGCCATTCGGCGCGCCGCGCGGGGGGTATGGCGCGCCGCGCCACCCTGCTGCTTCAGCTATTTTTCTGCTTTTTAATTATGCACGAACCAAAACCAATTCTAACACAATTCTTGACCCGCAAACACTTATAGCGCCTATCATACGTCGTTGGAAAGGTATTTTGACGAAGAATGCAACTAAACACATATCATCAATCAAACTTGCACTTAAAACAACCAAAAACCGTAATTAAACATTCATAATCAAAGTTTAAGTTCCAAAAACGCATTTTATGATTCGGGCAACCAATTTACATGTATGTTATGCCGTTTCGAAGGTAATCCAACACACATTGCAACAAAACACTTAACAACAATATCTCATAGCATTTGACGCATCAAAAGTTCATGTAAAGCTCATCAAACCCTAATCCAAAATCACAAATTCAACAATCTTGCATATGAAACTAATCCATGTCAACCTACATACCAATTTGAAGCTAGTGATGTTAGGAACACAATTAAAACATCAACTTTTAACATCTAACAACATATGATCATCCAAAATTCAAGAACAACACACCAAAATTCAAGTTCATGCTAGTTACACTAAAACAACGAGATCGAGCATATAAATCATATATTCGTGTTAGACTTGAGCCATAGACACTAATTAACACTTTTATAAGTTAAAAACATCAAGAACACAAAATCTAGTGATTTTAGAAAGTTACCCAAAATTGATGAAATCGGTATGGAAACGAAGAGGAGATCACGAGGAGTTCAAATATGCAATTTGTTTTGATCGAATCCTTCTTGAACGAATTTGGATGATGATTGAAGGTTTGAGGGTTTTGAGAGAAAAAGGTGAAGTATTATTTTTGGGGAGGTGATAGAATGAATGGAGAGGAAAGAGTTGACTAGTTGACCTAGTCATCTCTTTCTCCATTTGGCAACTTTAGTCCCTCAACTTAGGAAACGGGTACGGGAATTACCTAAACGAGATAATTCAAACGCGTATTAACGAGATGTGTTATAAACATATAACGGAACTTAAATAGTTAAACGGAAAAGTAAATGGAAAAAGGCGGGATGTTACAAATGCTTCAGGTACATTGTCAAGAGGTGAATTCGGTTAGTGGAAGAGATTGCCTTCTGCGCGTTTCCATTAATTAAGTCATTTACGAACCCATCAGATGAATTGATAATGGCTAATTGGTTGATTCATGCCGGTGACGCTGTTTTCGGAGCTTAGGTGAACATGTATGTTGGAATAGCTGTCGGAATAACTATCGAAATAGCTATCAGAATCTGAGGGACTCGAACTGGTTGCAGGATTCATCTCGTACGATCCGAAGAAGGATTTTCGATAAAAAATAGATTATAGGATGTAGATTAGTACCCTGCAATACATAATTTACATATGCATATATAATACTAAAATCCCATAAGTTACGGAGGAATCTACAGAAGTTGTCAGGCAAAGTCTACAGTAACAGATATGCTAAGATATGAATTAGCAGATACGCTAAGATACGAATTTTGTCTATACACTATTCATGCAGTCAATGCAGTAAAACGTGTCTAGACTAAAAATGATAAGCAAGTGATTCTCTAAGAATGATAAGCAGGTAATTTTTGACACCAAATGATAAGCAAAACTTTTGACATGCAGACACGGACGAAGTCCAGACTCACTAATGCATCCTAACGACTTATCAGTTAGACACACTAATGCAGACATGGTTCACTAAGACCACCGCTCTGATACCAACTGTGAAGACCCGTCCTAATCCATTCGGACGAAGTCCATATCGATTATAAACGATTCACAACAGTTGTTTACATCGCGAGGTAATTGACCTCTATATGATACATTTTACAAACATTGCATTCGATTTTAAAAGACAATCATTCTTTACAACGAAAGTTGATGACATGCATACCATTTCATAATATATCTAACTATATTCGACTTAGTAATAATCTTGATGAACTTGAAGACTCGAATGCAACGTCTTTTGAAATATGCTATGAATGACTCAAAGTAATATCTCTAAGACGAGCAAATGCACAGCGGAAGATTTCTTTCGTACCTGAGAATAAACATGCTTTAAAGTGTCAACCAAAAGGTTGGTGAGTTCATTAGTTTAACATAAATAATCATTTCCCTCATTTTAATAGACCACAAGATTTCCATTTATCATAAATATTCGTCCCATGCATAGAGACAAAAATAATCATTCATATGAATTGAACACTTGGTAACCGACATTCACAATATACATATAAAAATATCCCCATCATTCTGGGATCCTCCTTCAGACATGATATAAATTTCGAAGTACTAAAGCATCCGGTACTTTGGATGGGGCTTGTTGGGCCCGATAGATCTATCTTTAGAGTTCGCGTCAATTAGGGTGTCTGTTCCCTAATTCTTAGATTACCAGACTTAGTAAAAAGGGCATATTCGATTTTGATAATTCAACCATAGAATGTAGTTTCACGTACTTGTGTCTATTTCGTAAAACAGTTATAAAAAACAGCGCATGTATTCTCAGTCCCAAAAACATATATTGCAAAAGCATTTAAAAAGGGATTAATGAAACTCACACTACTGTATTTTGTAGTAAAAATACATATGATGACATTGAACAATGCAGGGTTGGCCTCGAATTCACGAACCTATAACATTTATATACATTAACACATATATATGCAATCAAACAAATTTATTATATTTGAAGTTATATATTATACATAATTAATTTGTATATTTAAAAAAATGACTAATGTTTATATAGTTATATTAATATATATATATATGATTAATATTATATTAAAAATACATCATTTGTTATATATGAATGTTTATATATAAAAAAATATATATATGTTTATTATAAATATAACTTTATACGCATAATATTTATTTGTTGTAAAAATAATAATAATGATAATACTAGTAATAAAAGTAATGATGATGATATTAGTGTTAATAATTTTTAAATGATACTTTTGATAATACTTATAATTTTAATGAAAATGAAAATGATAAATAAATAAAAATATTGATTCTTTTAAAATAATAAAAAAATGATAATAATAATAATAATAATAATAATAATAATAATAATAATAATAATAATAATAATAATAATAATAATAATAATAATAATAATTGTTAAAATACCTAATAAAATGATCTGTGAGGGTTTGTTGGCGGCTACAACAGATCGAGAAGTAGCAGAACCCAATTCTCAGAGAAAAAAATCATGGTTCCAGGATTTCTCCAATCGATCAGTTTATTAATCAATCCAACATCAAATAAAGGTATAACCGGTCATCAATTCATTATCAACATCGTGTCAATATCGTCATCAGTCTTCATCTTCGTATCATCATCATCATCATCCGACACACTTAGTCGTGATTAAGAATGGTTTCAAGATTTGTGATGGTGATTTACGGTTATTAACAGGAACAATAGCCATCGTTGGTGTTTGATTGGTTTTAGGTGAACAGAAACAAGATGATAGGAAGGAGATGAACACGAGCAGAATTAGGGTTTTAATTATATGTATCGAATCAAGGAAGGTATTGATAATTGATTAATTGTTTGTATTTCATTTAGTTTTAAATTGATGTTTGATTATTTAACATCAATTTATGCAGGTTCATCGATGGTGATGCTCGATTGCAAAGTTAATATAATGCAGTAGCAGTTTACAAAGGTTAGATGATTCTTGTTTGATAGAATAATTTAGGAATTAATGAATTTGATTCTGCTTATTAATAAGTAACCTGGTGGTGATGGTGTGTTTGTAAATCGAAAGTGAATTTAGTTTGTTTTGAATTGGGTCGATCAAGATGTGTGCAGCTGTTTGTTTTGTGTTTGTGTGAGTTCTGAGCGATTTATCAGGCTGCAAACAGCATAACAGGAAAAATTGAAATGAGTTTACTTGTGCTTGTTCATACAGAATCCAGGAACAGATTATCGAGCAATGATGGTGGTATGTGATTGTTTGGAGTGACGGTTTGATGGTAGTTTCTACGGTGAACAGCAGCAGCAGCAGGTAATACGACAGTATAACAGTTGTGGTACTCGACACCACAGCAGCAGCAGGTAGTAATAACAATAACAATAACATTATCTTTGTAATTACTAATCATTATCATCGTATTCTGACCATATATATATATATATATATATATATATATATATATATATATCTATACCTGAAAACAGAAGTTGTAGTTGCTAGTATATAAGTGGTGACCTGTGTGGTGGTTTACAATTGTTGAATGAAAATATAATCTTGCAGTGATAGTTGATAAAGTTATAGCCAATTCTATTACTAGTTTGATGGAAATGCTTGCAGGTTCCATCATGGTTTTGGTTAGGTGAAGTGATTTCGATACGATTATGATGGTGGTCGTATGATAGTCATGAAAATCGATAGTGGTGGTAGTTCTCGGACAAGAAGAGAAGAAGAATCAAGTGGTGGTGGTGATAGATTGTCGTGTGGTGTTTGAAGAAAAGTGGTGATTGAGATGGTGACGACTCACGATGAAGATGGTGAAGAAAATTGGTGATGAATGAAACGGTGGTTTGATAGATGAAGAAATTCCTTCTGAACACAAGTTACATGATTCATTAAATGAATTGAATCTGTCGCATAATATTCTGGCCAGAGAGAACAAAACAAAAAAATAGAAAGTAGATGGGGATGTGTAACGGGTTGAAATTTTCAATTCTGCTTTTGATGTAACAAAGTCAAATAAAATCAAGAATCAAATAAAGGTTGATAGTAACCTGAATCTGTATTGGATCCTTTACACATCAATACATATTTACCTTTATTTATATTTGTTTATACAGTATTTATATATGTATATTTATATATGTATATTTATCTGTATATTTATTGAATATATATTCATACTGGTACATGTATATGTATATCTAGTATATATAGATAGATAATGATATATGATCATAGATAGATATTGCTGGAAAAAGATAGGTAATAGAAAGTAGACTTTTGAAACTCTAATTCAATCAATTAAGGCAATTTAGCATGGTAAAGATCAAATTAACATAGTAAAGAATTTGGTGATTTGTTATGTAGTGGATTGTGGGGATCGATTACAAAATTAAATGGTTGATTTGATCAAACTTTTGTATCGTATAACATCATATATATATATATATAATTTATATATAGATAGCAAAGGACTGGTAACAAACACTAGCGATGCATATCATAACAAATAAAAATGATATGCCAAACATGATTGATGTTAAAATCTCACCAATTATAAAGTAGGAAAGATACATTAGTAATTATCATTGATTAATCGGTAGGATTCAATTGTGTATAAAAGATTTAATAGTAGTGAGCCGTGTCAACTATAAATCCAAAAGTACTACTAAGTAATAATTAAACAAATATAGATATAATCCATTTTCTGATCATCGTCTATTCTAAAATCTCATAAGTTCGAATTAATCTTCTCTAAGTAATAATCGAAACGTCCAACGAATATTACAACTATTAAATAATTACATTTGATACACTCTTACTATATATATATATATATATATATATATATATATATATATATATATATATATATATATATATATATATATATATATATATATATATATAGTTGTTTACAAATAATTGTTCGTGAATCATCGAGCACAGTCAAATGGTCAAATGCAAACATGAACACAGTTCGAAAATTTAGTGATTCAGTTAAATAGACTTTTCTTATTGTGTCGAAGACATATAAAGATTATAGTTTAAATTTGGTCGGAAATTCCCGGGTCATCACAATATACGTATTCATTCACCGCAGAATAACCATTTTTATTCAATTTCATACTTGGATTTTGGCTTATCAGAATTCAACAAGTGGCATAATGAAGAAAACATTGGACAAAATAAAATTTGTTAGAAACAAACAAATTAACTATGAGAAATTTTGTTAAGAATCCACGCTAACAAAATCCTAGCTAACTGTTCCTAGCTAACTGTTAATTCCTTATTATATTTTATTTATCGCAATTTATTTATCGCAATTTATTTATCGTAATTTTAATTCTCGCAATTTTATTTATCGTCATTTAATTTCTGCTATTTATTTTACGCACTTTAAATATTGTCGGATAAAATCGGGACACATATACAATGTTTTGACATATCATATCGACGTCATCTATATATATTATTTGGAATAACCGTAAGTCACTCTATATAGCGGTAATGCTCAAGTTAGCATATAAAGGGTCGAGGTTGATTCTAAAATAATAAATATACCTTGAGTTGTGATCGAGTCTGAGACATGTATACAATGGGTCACGATACGTATTAATTAATTCGAATATTATATATTAAACTATATATGAATTATTGAATTACTAACTATGGACTACTAACTGTGGATTACCAACATTGGACAATTAAAATGAATTAAAATATTGATTATAACATATGAAACTAAACATTTCTTCAAATTTGCCACTTGATTTCATTTTAAACCTCATTTGTATCTTGACGATTACAATCTGCATTCAAACTTTTCATGATTCTTGAAAACATCTTAATCGAGAGGATGAACCAACCGCACTTCATCTACAGAAGAAAAGATTTATGAACATAGTTATACACCTGAAAAATTCTCGGAACCTGAGTAAACGTTTAACACGTATCTGTGCTAGCTCCTTTGGCGTTGTTATTACCGAAAACAACTTTGCAATCCCTTTTCAAAGTAGCCAATTTTGTCACCACTTTAGCAAATCCATTTCGACTTTTCATTCGAATTAACCTTATTATAACTTTGATATATAAATTTGCCCTTCATCATCGTTACCGGAGAACCGTTTACACCCCATCACATTAGTAGAAAACTTACCAGCAACTTCATTACTCATTGTCTTAAGTCTCTCCGAAAAACCATTATATCTGTCCATTAAAACCCTATCATATACTCATCTGCATCTTGTAACAAAAATTGCCATACCAATTATCGGGAATTTGCAATCAGTATTTTGAATCTCGCAGCGTTACTATATCAACAGTTATATGTATACATATAACATTTATCTCTTAGAATTATGATCTTCCATTCTGAAATTCTGAAAAGCACCTAGTCTGCGAATCAATACTCTGAATTTTGAAAAGTTGAATGAAGCAATAAAAACTGTAAACGACCTTAACAGCCAAAATTTAGATGATAAAGAATTGTATGTTGGCAAAGCTCAGAAATGTTGGAACTGAAAAACGGATTGAGCAAACCATGAAGGAGGCTGTGGACAAATCACAAAGATTAAACCTGCCTTCAAAGAATCCAAATGATTCAATATCTGCTAAAGTCATTAACTAATACCTTGCTCCTGATTCTAAATCTTTACGGACAAATCTTCTTTAACCTCCTTCGATATTAGAAATTCTAAGATATCATCGTATCTTTCATTAAAAATATCCTCGATATTTCTGAAGATATTTTCATAACTATTCTTATCTGAAATCATTTATCTCCTCGCGTTATCTGTATTACATCATAAAGGAAACTATTTAGTTTCTATATTCTGTAAACCTTCGAATTTAAATTATGAATGTTTTTGAAGTAGTGTTGAGAATTGAAGCATGAGTTAGTATAATATAATGACACTTGATCAACGTGATTATATTACAGTAAGTCATGCTGAGTTTCTAATGGAACGTGATGATTCACAGATCATAACATCATCATGTGCCATGTTACACGACTCCTACATTTTATCTAATCTATAAACACATCAAGAACATATTTTCTTGATAGTCCTATCTTTTTCCTTGAATTCTGATAATTTGACAAGTCAGATTGTACTATTACTGTTTCTTTCTTAGAACATTAGTCATGTTCATTCGAAACTCCATACCTATGAATTCTGGACCATTACTTGCGGAGAGAAAGCAAAAGAATGGAACTCTGAAATAGAAATTGGAGTATAAATCGCAGCAAATAAAAGAGAGCATTAACTGTGGATGACAATGATTATAGAATACATAAGATGGGACTTCGAAATATAAAGGAAAATATGAAGCCCAACAACAACGCCGAAATTACAAACCGTGTATATCAATGCATATAGCAATATAAAGACTCGGGAGAACTAAAAATGCTATAAACCCAAGAGCATAGTAGAAGTAGACAGATTCCTCCGATGGTAGATGAAAAAGGAGAATGATTGATATGAAAGTCAGGAATATATCCAGAATTAAAACTGTATGAAGCATATTGACTGATGATTTGGAAATATGAATTAAAGTAAAGAAAATGGGAGTGATGGAAAATAATGGAACGAAAAAAGTTTAATTTATAATGGAAATATCAGACAGAGTAATCGAGGCAGATCATCGTATTTAATTATAGAGATCTTAATTTCCTTATTCGCCGAAGAATCAAATCTTTTAGATTTCGAAGATTTTCTTTAAATCCCTGGAATTTCAGAAATCAACCGTGACTACATCACCGGTTAAGTCAAACCTACATTTACTCATTTCACTCTTTTGTGATAACTTCACTCGTACTCTTCACATAAATGAATTGTTTTATCCATATTACTCAATAATGATAAAACCCTAATTTTCAACTCATATGCGTCATGAAAACATACTTATTGTCAGCCATGACCATCTCAATCAAATTTCGGGACGAAATTTCTTTAATGGGTAGGTACCGTGATGATCCGAAAATTTCAGACCAAATTTAAACTTAAAATCATATAATCTCGACACGATAAGCAAAGTCTGTAATGTTGAGTCTAAAAATTTATGAACTATTTAGATGGATTCATTTGACCTTTGATTACTCCCGACGATTCACGAACCTTTAATTGTAACCAGAAATGTAAATATACATAATTATATATGTAAATAATTATATTAAATATATTAATGAACTATTAAGTAATTTAGTTATTATGAAAGATAACTTTAAATAATTAAATATTGCTATTTTGAATATATATAGTATATTGTATATAAATGGTTCAAACATAAATTGCCAACGTTATCAAAATAGTAAATGTATAATGTTATACTTTGAGGTTAATTGTTTAATATATATAATTAATTATCTACTTAACATTTAAAACATAATTGTATATATATAGTAATATATATATATATATATATATATATATATATATATATATATATATATATATATATATATATATATATATATATATATATATATATATATATATATATATATATATATATATATATATATATATATTTATGATTTCTAATCAAGATTATATTGTAATATATAAAATGTATAAACATTAAATATTCAATGAATGTTATCATATAATATATTATGTAATTATTAAATATTAAATAAATTAATAAATTTTATATTAAATGTGGTTACAAGATAAAAATATAGTTGTTATACTAATATTATTATTATTACTTCATTGTTTATTAATAATAATAATAATGTTAATAATTAATATCAGTATTATTAATATTACCAGATATGAAATTTGATACATATTATGTGTTAAAAGTTCTACCATTTTTGTTCAATAATATCATTATCATTATTTTATCACTTTACTTATTATTATTAAGTATTATAAGTATTATTAAAATTATAATAAGAAATTGTTACATGTAATTTGTCATATTATTATTAGTATTATTATGATCATTGTTATCATTATGATTATTAACAATATTATCATATTATTATTATTATTATTTTCTCAATATTGTTAGTACCATTTTTATTATTATTATGATTATTAATATATTTATCAATATTATTATTATTAATATCATTAATATTAATGTAGTTATTATTATTAGATATTATTACTATTATCATTAAGAAATATTATTATTAATACAAATTATTATTATCATTATTATAGTTATTAGAAAATAATACAATTTATTACATTTATCTTTAATAATATTATTAATATCAAATTTTAGTATTATTTGATAATATTATATTTATTATTATTAATTATATTATTAATATTATTAAAATTTTAATGAATTATAATTATCAATTCCTAGTATATAAGATCTTGCGTACGATTAGAGAATCAAAATTTGTTTTGTATCTCAATCTAACTGTACTCCAATTTTGTTTCTGTCTCCAATCAGTTACCCATCTTTATCAAGTCATACAAATTTGTTGAATTTAATAAAGTGACTTTTGTTTTCTTTATTCCTGAACGAATATTATTGTTGACCGAATTAGGATATAAATACAACGAATTATTCTGTATTATTAGTTAACTCACTTTGTTTCTTCATCGCCATTATCAATTAGCAAGTTAACAATTTTAAAGTAATCGAATTTAAATAGAAAAATACAAGAACACAGGTTATCCCCTGTTCTTGCTTTCATTTTGCAAATATAACAATTTCGAATTAAATCCCAAAATGTATAAATGTAGTTCTACTAGGAATTCCATTTCAAAACTATCCTCAAAATCTCAATCTTCAATTCTTTCTAACGAATTTCAATTTTCGAGTCAAAGTTTTGGATTAAAAAGTCAACTGAAGGTTCTTCAATCAAATTCGAGATAACTGTTTCGATTCAACTCCAATTATTGATTTCAGAAGTTTCTTTAAACAATTTGATATCTGTTTCATGTTATAATTACAACCTGTAAGTGTCTAGAATTCAAGATCATGATTTATGTTATTTTTCTTTCTTCGCGATAAACAGCAGAGCTGTTTGAATTCATTAAATTATTTTTGCTCCCTGTTAATTCTAAAACGATTATAAACTAGTTATTTTATGTGTCAATATCACATCCAAAACAAATTCAAAGCCTTGATGTTATGGTTGATCTTTGGTCGATTTATTAATGGGGAAGAAGAAGAGGTTATATAAATACGGGTTATAAATAATTGTGAGGGTTTTAAAAAAGAAAAACGATCAACAGCCCAATGGTTCGAGGTGTTAAGCGGGTGAGTGAGAGGTCGCGGGTTCGAGCCCGGTTGGGTGCATTTTTTTTAAAAGGGCTTATTAAAGGTAGTATTCTATATCAAAAATTATTATTAATATTATTATTGTTGTTATTATTATTGTTATTATTAATTGTTTTGAATATTATGATTATCATTATTATTATTATCATTAGTATTAGAATTATAATTTATTATTAGTATTATTGTTATTACTAATATTAATATCATTATAAGTATTATTATTAAGTAGTATGAAAACTATTATTATTATCATTATAATAGAGTTATTATAACTAGTATTTTGTAAACAAAAAGAGTAATTATATAAAAATATATATTTAACACCCATAATTTAAATATATTAATACTTCTATTTATTCAAAATATACAAAATGAATATATAATAAAATATATAAGTTATTAATATAAAAATTATCACTAATAATAATATAAATATTTGTTCAATTACAAGAATACGTTTTAATACATATATGAATGATATAGGTTCGTGAATACAAGGCCAACCCTGCATTGTTCAGTTGTTCAATGCCATCATATGTATTTTTACTACAAAATACAGTATTGTGAGTTTCATTACTCCCTTTTTAAATGCTTTTGCAATATATATTTTTTGGACTGAGAATACATGCGCTGTTTTATAAATGTTTTATAGAATAGACACAAGTAATCGAAACTACATTCTATGGTTGGATTATCGAATCGAATATTCCCCTTTTTAGTCTGGTAATCTAAGAATTAGGGAACAGACACCCTAATTGACGCGAATCCTAAAGATAGATCTATCGGGCCCAACGAGCCCCATCCAAAGTACCGGATGCTTTAGTACTTCGAATTTATCATGTCCGAAGGGAGTCCCGGAATGATGTGGATATTCTTTATGCATCTTGTTAAGGTCGATTATCAGGTGTTCACCATATGAATGATTTTTATCTCTATGCAGTGTGAAATGCCTGATATGAGATGTGTAATTATGAAAAATGGAAATGAAAATCTTGTGGTCTATTAAAATTATGGAAATGATTGATTATGATAAACTAATGAACTCTCCAACCTTTTGGTTGACACTTTTAAGCATGTTTATTCTCAGGTATGAAAGAAATCTTCCGCTGTGCATTTGCTCATTTTAAAGATATTACTTGGAGTCATTCATGACATATTTCAAAAGATGTTGCATTCAAGTCGTTGAGTTCAATAAAGATTATGATTAATTAAATGAAAGATTAGATTATTTATAGTTGGATATTATGAAATGGTATGCATGCCTGTCAATTTTTGATGAAATGAAAGTTTGTCTTTTAAAACGAATGCAATGTTTGTAAAATGTATCATATAGAGGTCAAATACCTCGCAATGTAATCATATGTTATTGTATTTGTCTTTATGGATTAGGACGGGCCGTCTCACTTGAATTCGTTGCTTCATATGATACGTAGATTTGGCATGCATTCTTTGGTGCTGTGGGTGCTAACAACGATGTTAATGTTTTGAATCAATCTTCGTTGTTCGATGACATCAAAAATGGAACTACACCATTTGCACCATTTACTGTAAATGGTAATACTTACATAAACGGTTATTATTTAGCTGATGGCATTTACCCAGACTGGGCAACATTAATCAAGGCGTATTCGACCCCAACAGAAGAGCCCCGTATAAAATTTAAACGCTTCCAAGAAAGTGCACGTAAAGATGTTGAGAGAACATTCGGTGTTCTTCAGGGTAGATTTCATATTCTACAAATGGCTGGACGACCACAAAGTGTCAACAAGTTGAGACCAATATTATATTGTTGTGTGTTATTGCACAACATGATAGTTGAGGATAATGGCTTCAACATTTCATGGCTCGAGGAAGAATTACTTAACACTAGAGAAGCTAATCCTAACTATGTGAGGAATCGATCTACAAGTCATGATGTAAGAGATCAAGAAATACGAGATAGAAACATTCATGACCAACTCCGAGAAGATCTCACTCAACATATTTGGGACCTTCCACCAAACTTTAGAACTTTAAATGCTTAATTTAATTTTAGTTTGTTTTGTTTTTAGTTTAAGTAATTTGAATAATTTGTAAGCGTTATCTTTAATTTGAATAATTTGAATTATTTGTAATCGTTATCTTTAATTTGAATAAATTTTAATCGTTAACTTTAATTTTATTCATAACTGAGCAAAGATGCTTTCAGAAAACTGAGATGATTTAACATAGCATAGCAGCTTTAATTAAAGCTGTATGTAACAGAGATTCCTTGACTAAAGAGCAATGCATCAGGGAATGCTTTAGTTAAAGCTGATGAAGACAGAGATTCTTTGACATGAATCAGCTTTGCTTTATTTAAAGTTGTTTATCAATAGCTGTATTCAACAAATGTGTTTATTGACACAACTACCTAATACCTTCTACCTCTATAAATAGAAGCCCTTATTTCTCATCAAACCACACCTACTTCAAAACTTATCTACTACTTCTCTACTACTTCAAAATGAGTCAAATTCATGTTTTGGTCCAAGTGAACTACGGTGGAGAATTCGACCCTCAGGTCAAGAATTACTCCACCACCATCAATGCTGAACAAAGGGAGTACCGCTTGAACGTCCGTAATCATCCACTGTCCAATCTGCTTGATTTTCTCAATGAGGAGATACCTCTTGTATTCTCACAAGTCTGGTTCTTCAAGGAACCCAATGTCCAGCCAATCATCTTAAAGAAGAATATGACTGGTCTATGCTTGTGGGTTGAGCTGTGACTCGCAACGAGTCAATCAAGCTGTACATTGAGTATCCAATTGAGATGGGGTACATTGATCCCTCTGATGAAGAGGACTATGTGATATGACGAAAACAGACGGTTTTATTTCGCGCGATGTCGTTAGGTCGCGGCCGTCAGGGCCGGCCACCAAGAGGGGGGACACTTGTTTTAAATTTATATTTAGCGGGGCCTAAATCATACTACTCCTTATTATGAGTAAGGGAAGTATGACCTAGAGTCGTATTTTTAAGATATCAGTAGAATCGAACCTATATCGAAATCTTAAGATAATTATAAAGTGCAGAGTAGTTGGTGATTACCTAATTTTGAGTTTTATAGATTAAAGTAAAGTAAATACGATAAAATTTGTAATTCAGGTAAGGCTAAAACAAGTGCATGCTATGGTTTCATCAGTTACTTTGCCTGGTATTATGGAATGCTGGCTCATGGATAGGCAGTGACCCTGTATTTACTACACTAGTCCTAAACGCCCCTGTCATAAGACATATCACTGGGTAATGTACTAGGCTTGAAGATTCTGAATAGACAGCAACGTCCCTTACCCCCGATGCCCGTGCAGTCTGACTACAGGCATACACGTTCAGACGGCTCATCCAATTAAGCGGCTCGGTTGGGTGACGTATAAACATTCCGAAATGGTCTAAACTTTCTTAAGCATAATAGAATACATGGTTTTCCATATCCGAGAGATGTGATGGGTCGCAATGCTTTCGTTAATGATTGGTTTAGAAGATAGTTAGGCCCTTAAAAGAGTTTAACCATAAAGAACACCATGGCCAAGTCAAGCTGACTTCCAGGAAACGTTCGGTTATCCTAACGGTCCAATCCTTTATGTGTTCGAACAAACAGTTCCTTAATTAACTAAGAATCCCTCAAGAAGGGTGCAATGCTTGAGACCGTGTTATGGTGAAGTGTACTAGTCAACACTAACCGTGTTCCATGGCCATACTTAGTAGAGGTACAGCTTACAATAATTGTTGTGCTTCAGCGTGCACATACGAAGTTTATATGCTTGGTGACTACACTAGCATGGTCTAGGACCGACAATGTACTAGGGGTCTAGTCAGATGTTTCACTATGAAAGAGTCCTCAGTCGGAATCCAAGGCTCGGTGGACTTACTACAACCGGTGTGCCTCAGTCAAACTCACGGTGTATCCGATAGACTTCTCTTACACAGATAGTGTACTCTGAATAGGGGTTCGCAACTTCCCAATAACAGAGCCAATAACTACGTTCTATTAGTTGGAAAAGCGATTGAGTTCAAAGCATAATCAGAAAGCATTTTGACAACATACACAAGCCATAATATAATTTCGGCATTATAACTGATTACGTCATAACATACACTAAAGATAACTACTCGCTAATCATGGCAACAATATCGCAAAGCATAATAATGGAAGACATTATAAAAAGACAAGGGATAGAATTACCAGTAGATTAAACGAGTTCTGAATACAAAAGTGACAACTTCAAGACTCTAGACCGCTCCTTATACAATCTTCGGTGTTCTTCTCCGGGTACTAAGTTTCCCGCACAGAGTCGAAGACCTTGAAAGTATGACTAATATTGTACAAGAGTGAGAAAGAAGTGAATTGAAGTGTGTGTTGAAAATGAATGATAAGTGCCCTTTAAATAAGCTTGATTTTTGCCTGCAAATGGCTAGCAGGCCGTTTTTCACATTGGCAGGCTGTTTGGCAACCCATTTGGCAGGACGTTTGGCCTGCTGATTCCCTGGATCTTAACTTGATTTATTGTCTTTCACCGTTTTTGCTCTAGAATCTTCATTTTAGCTCCGATTCTCTTGATTCTTTTTGCATCGTCTTCGTAATTACTTGTTCTTCAATTCTAACCGACGAAGTGGGTATTTTGCCGATAAAGTTCGAATCTTTCTTGTTTTTGGCCTTAATACCTGGGTGAAAACGTGACTTTTTAGCCGATATCAAATATCCCACACTTAGACTTTGCTTGTCCTCAAGCAAACTTCTCATTTTTACTTCAAGAAATCTTTTCGGAGTTTCTTTTCTAATAGCCTAAGCAGTTTGCTTTTTATTATAAGAGTGAAAGATAAGGTGAGACATCTATGTTAGGGTTGAAACTATCTCTGCAAACTTGCGAGGAGGTTACATTACTTAGGCTAGCTTTCACGAGTCACTCAAATCACTCAAGTGTTTAGGGTTCCCTATAGATCTAAGAAATGAATTTCACTCATAGCCTGTCATGTTGTACTCATCGTCATAGGCTTGATAAAGACTCAAATCCTTGCTACTAATGTGAAAACGGTAGTAACCATAGCTTCTAGGTCATTTGTCAGTGATGGAATGAAATTTTGTAGTGGTGGTGAAGTTGTTTTAAGGGGTGAAAAGGGTAACATAGTCTAAAAAGACTTTTATTTTGGAAAATTTTAGATAGATAGGAGTGCTGGTATTTTTGAGAAGCACTTTTGAACTATACTTCTTTTTGAAGCGATAGGCATTTGTGGTCAAGTTCTTCTTCGGCGTTTCTCTTTATAAGTTTTGCTCCTTTTCTCAGGAATTATTTTTATTTTTATTTATTTTTTGGAGATTTCATCTCGAGAAACTTTTTTCCGGTAGACCTTTTCAAGGCCTTTGCCGTGATACTTGAGAAGTTTGTAGCATCGGGTTTACGGAAGGAATCTCATTTTCTGGATTTTCGACTGATAGTAAAGATGATGTGGATGAGCTAAAAGAAATGGAAGTGTGAGCAGGTTGTTTTTGACAAATGGCTAGCTCTTCTGATTATAACCGAATCACATTTCACAACTTGGAAATGCAGATCTAAAGCAAGTTCTGATTCTGAGCACAGACATCGGCACTCTTAACGGAAAATAGCGAAGCATTAAAGATGAATGCTGGTCTTATTTGGATGCCTCACCATAATCAATTTAGGTTGATAATGCCTAGTCATGCAATGCTCTTTTAGAGATTTGGTTCAACCTAACAAGATTTCCACCTTACTTAAGCCTTATTTTTATTTACAAACGTTTCAGGTTTTCATAAATACTTTTTCGATAAGGCTTTCTTTTGTTAAAAATTTGAAATTTGGCTTAAAAACTTGGAATCTTTGTAATGGATTATTTAAATATAGCATAAAAAGGATTATACCATCATCCCACACTTAAACGAACATTGTCCTCAATGTTACTATTGTATCCCACACTTAAGAGTTTTAGTTGTAGATTTGGAATTATTCGTTTAGTGTTCATTTGGGTTGGAATCCCACACTTAGTGATAAGCTAGGATGTGGCATAGAAATTTGAGCTAGTAGCGGAAAGAAAAGGGTACCCCTGACAGACGTGGTTGCTTGTGACTAGCTTGCTGGCTTGGAGGTTTCGACCTTTATTCATTGGCTCACTTTTCATCCTTTATTCTTCTACTCTACTTTATTGCACGGGTTGCCTCCCGAGAAGCGCTTTTGTTTAAGGTCGTTGGCTCGACTGTAGTGATGCTCTAAAAAGCAAACATTCCTCGCCGATGGTTGTGATCTTGCTCTTCTCGAGGGAATGTGAGTCTTGGCGGGTAAATCCTGAGAAAGTGCCGGACCAATAGTGGTAGAAGATCCGGTACTTCTCTTGAAGATCTTCTGAATGATAAGTAGTGCGCAGTTTTGGCTCTTGATAAGTCTTGATGTCCGATGAGAATATGATCCACGGCTCTGCTGGTTGACCCATGAATGTCAATTACAGAGACAGTGTTGGTGGTAATTGTTTCTCTGATGGGATGCTCATTTTGGAGGTCTTCAAACAATGTTAGAAACTGTATCTTTAGAATCTCGAAGTCTTCGGAATGGTGATCTCCACAGTAAGAGTCTGTAGCTTTGCACAGATTTGTTAAAAGACGAAGCTGAAAAGAAGTGAACAGCAATCCTGATCCGAGCATTAATGTCACCACCTTTGAGTATATCTCCCGACATCCAGCTTTAAATGTGAAACTAGGATCTGTGGATTCGTGGAAGATACGTGATATCTGCTTCGTAACATAGGTGGAAATGTTGACTCGATGTGGTTCAAGATGAGAGAATGGATTGTTTCGCCTTACTTCCTCCGTAACAGCATCTCGTAACTCTTTGATAATCAGATCAGCATGGTGATCAATTGTTACGTAAATCACTAGTCTGTCTGGTGTGCTTTCGAAATTATCCCTTTCCAAGAGAGCGAAAAAGCTGTGAATGTCCTCGATCATTTGCAAATCAGAGTGATAAGTCGGGCGTCCGTTGGAAAGATCCATATGCTTTCGGATGAGAGTCAGTAGTGCTCGTTGGTTTCGTGAGAACGGAAGTGCAGATCCTGCTAAGGCGTTGTAGACCTTAGAGTAAATGATCTTCTGATCTCGACAGAATCTTGCCTTAAGAATAGTGAAAACCACTGAATTGTGCTCTCGTTGCCTTTCTTCTTGGTAGATATGATCGTGAAGAGAATTGATAAAGTCTTAAATGCATTCTTCTAGGATTTCAACATCATTGTCTTCTCTTTGGAGATCGAGGTTGTGTTCTTCTCGGATAGCCATAATTCGTTCTGTTAAGCGTAGCGAAAAATCAATGGTTGATTTTCGGATGGCTTTGAGAATATCTTCAAATTCATCGGTATCATTGATGAAAGTTATCATGTCTGCGTGTGTAGATATAACCGGAATCCGATCTGAAGAAGAGTCCGGCTCCCTTTGTTCTGGTTCGATTGGAGAGTGTGAGTTATTCAGAATGTCTTCATGTTGCTCTACCTCATCATCATCGGTGTATTGTTCTTCTGAGGATGCGCCTGATGAACGGGTTTCTTCAGTATTCTTATTCTCCAGTTTGATACTTGCAGGATCAATTTCTATATCCTTGACCTCAGCCTTGTCGGTCTTCTTCTTGAAGCGAATGATTAAACTGTGATCTGCCGTCTCAAGCCTCATTATTTCTTCATGACGCTCAATACTTGGAGCAGGTATTGTCGCAATTTCTTTTGTGTCTTCCATTTCCTCTTAATCTTCAAATTCCTCCTCTTCCTCTATTTCTTCGCTGGGATCCTCTTCTTCCATTTCTGGGTCGTCTACAGACTGTGATTCGACACCCATCTCGATATCATCAGCTGGTGGTGAAGACTCGTCATCGGAAGTGATCCGTCTGGTGGAAATAGCAAACATCTCTGCCTGTCTAAAAAGATCGGTTGGTCGGTCAATTTTGAAGGTAACGCTCTCCCCATGTGATCGTAAGATCAAGGTTTGATTGTACACATCAATGACAGTCCTAGCCGTATTCATGAAAGGTCTTCCTAACACTATTGGTGTGTGTAGGTCTTCCTTGATATCCATTACTACGAAATTCGTAGGATACAAGAATTTGTCAATTTTCACCAAGACGTTCTCAACTATGCCCTTAGGATATCGAATTGTGTGATCGGTAAGTTGGATTGTAATTTTGGTTGGTGACAAGTCTCCTAAATCTAATCTCTTGTAGAGAGAGTAGGGGATTAGGTTGATACTTGCTCCTAAATCTGCTAGCGCATGAATGGTTCCAGATCGGTAGATTGAACTCGGAAAAATGAATCAGCTCGTATCTCCTAGCTTCGGTGGTAGAGAGTTCCTGAGTAATGCAGAGCATTCTTCACTTAGTGGAATTTTGTTAAAGTCTGGTATCCTCTCCTTTGTAGAGAGAAGCCTTCGGATGTATCTCTTCTGGTTGGGGACTTTGGACATAGTGTCCAGGAATCTTCCATCAAGTTTGAAGGAATCAAGCTTGGATGGTTCTTCTTGTAGCCTTCCAGGATAGGGTACACGAACTGGAGTTTCCGGTGTCAGCTTCTGAGTATATGTTGATTTGTTCTTAAGCCTGGTTGACCTTTTCTGTGGTTCTTCCTCTGGGATTACGGAATCCATTTGTTTTGCTTCTTCTATGTGGGGATTTTGGATAGTATTACTTGGCAATCTTCCATGTGGTCGGGTTTCAAGGCGTTGTGATAACTGTCCAAGCTGCGTTTTTAGGCTTTTGAGTAGAGCCAATTGGTTTCTCATTAGTATCTCCGTCTGATCTTGCCTGGCTGCAGTTCTCTGATTTAGCCGTTGTTGTCCTTGAATGAACTGAGTCAACTGATCATCAGCACCGAGAGTGGGGTTAGTTGCTTTCGTAATCTGGGTGGTAGGGGAATTTTCCTCAACTGGGGTACCAGTGAGTGGAAGTGGTTGATCGTAGGTCAATTGAGATTGTTGAGCTAGGTAAGGTGGATAGCGATAGTTAAAAGGTTGATTGCTTCGCTGAAATTGATTAACCCTAGGTTGTTGATTGAATCCGGGATTTGGTGGACGAGCTGGGTATTGAACGTAGCAGACCGAACCGTCAGAGTTTTCGTACTCAACTTGATATTCTTCAGTGGGTTGTGGGTTGGTACAATTTACACAAGCCTGAGCTTGGTTGACCTGCTGCGGCTGCGTCTTCAATTCTTCGAGTTGTTTAGTAAGAGATTACATCTTATCTGTGAGGGATTTGATGGCCTCCGTTTGATTGTTGAGTGCAGAGAGTGGGGCAGATGATGAAGTTGTTTCACCACTGTTCCATTCATGATGATGCATTATCATGTTCTCGAGCAACTCCCATGCTTCGTCTGCGGTTTGGTTCATCAGATTCCCTTGAGCTACTGCATCGATCGTTGTCCTATGATTTACCGTAAGACCATTGTAGAAGGTACAGATTTGGGTTGACCGTTCTAGCTAGTGATTAGGGCATTTCTTCAGCAGGGTTTTGAATCGCTCCCATGCAGTGTAAAGAGATTCATCATAACTTTGTTTGAAGTTAATGATGTCATTCTTCAGCTTGGTTTGTTTAGAAGGAGGGAAATATTTGGTTAGGAATTTAGTAGCCATCTCCGTCCATGACGTGATGGAATCTTTTTTCAGTCCTTCGAACCAGGTTTGAGCATGATGAGTGAGAGAATAGGGGAACAAATATAGTCAGACTATATCTTGTCCTATCCCTGGCTGCTTGTAGGAGTTCGAAAGAGATATAAAATTTTCAAGGTGAGAATTAGGATCGTCATTCGGTAATCCATGAAACTGACAGCTGTTCTGAATGAGCTGGATGATGTGATGTTTTAACTCGAACGAGCGTCCTTGAATCTCTGGAAATCTGATCGGTCCTCCTCGACCTTCAATCGAGGGTTTAGTGTTTTCTAGCTAAAGTAACGCGTAATGCCATTCGATTTCTGATTCGTGCTTCCTTGCGTGCATTAGAGATTATGGCGTCTGGATCAGGTACGAATAACAACGGCCCTGGTCTAGATAGGGTTTGGGTCATACACTGGGTATGCCTCTTTTTGTTGTTTAAATTTTTATACAGATAAACTAAGTTCCTAATTTAATCTAAGGTAAGCTAATCTAAAGTAATCTAAGGTATTCTAATTATAGTCTAAGGTAGTCTTATTCTAGGCTAAGGTATTCTAATTATCCTAATTATAGATATGTTATTGGTTCTTGCTACTGATTCCCTGGTATTTCGATAACAGAGCTTCGCACGAACTATTCAACAAACCAAGTGGTCAGGTCGACTACGGAGAGGCAGGATCCTTTTGGTACTAATATAATTGGAGACTGTCGGGACAATCCAACAACCAAATCCGTGTATAATTTTCTTTCTTAGACACCACTTAAATGTTTGTGAATGAGTTTGATAGAGAGCAGTATTGTCTGATACCAGTTCCCCGGCAGCGGCGCCAAAAACTTGTCTCCCTCTTGATATGACCGAAACGGACGGTTTTATTTCGCGCGATGTCGTTAGGTCGCGGCGCGTTAGGGCCGGCCACCAAGAGGGGGGACACTTGTTTTAAATTTATATTTAGCGGGGCCTAAATCGTACTACTCCTTATTATGAGTTGTAAGACCCTAATATTGATTGTACATAGAGCATTAGTGATGTATGTATAGTGGGTGAAGCAGGGTATTAAATTTAAAAGCTGGCAGAATATTTTGAGCATCATGAGCACCGCGCACACTTGTGGGAGCGCGCCGCGCACACACCTGACGACAGAATTCTGCTTTTTCTTATTTGAGTTAAATGAGGGGCTTTTTGGTCTTTTCACTTGAGGCCGGATTTGAGGCCTTATCAGTTGGATTGATCCAACTTTGGATCATATTTCACATCCACAAACACTCTCAACTATCTAGAGAGAGGGAGAGTTCTAGAGAGAGAATTGGGGTTTTGGAGAAGAAGGAGCTTGAATTGATCAAAAGCTCGAGTGTCAAAGTTGTTCACCTCATTCCTAGCTACGTTTTGGTTGTTGTGGTAAGTTCTAACTCTGAATTTTATTGTTTGATTTTGATATTCAAGTTAGGGTTTGAACTTAAATTGTTGAGAAACCCATTTAAACTCATGAAGTGAGTTTAGTGTTGCTAGTAATCGGGTTTATTGTTGTTGTTGTTGGTGGGTTTTGGGTTGGAAACCGACTTGGCCATGATTTAGGACTTGGAATTGGGTTTAATCACTAGGTTTGGTGATTATGGAAGTGTTGGAACCCATTTTAGTGTACTTGAAAGACTAAATTTGAAATGAGTCAAAATTAGGATTCATGGGTGATTTTGAGTATGGTAAGTGTTTAACACTTATGATTGGTTAATTTGGCATATTAGGACCATTGTCACTAGTGTTAGTGATTATTGGTTCGTTTGGGGCGTTTCGTGTTTGGAAGTGCAATTGGTCGAAATTGCACTAAGTGTCGTTTTGAGTTGGTTTGTAAATCCACTCTAAGTGTGTTACTTGTATTGTGATATTGGAATAGGTACATTCCATCGGCGAGTTGCGGATTATTCGGTAGCATTCATCAAGACGACAAGGTGAGTGTTAATATTCTACGTACAAATGTATGTGTAGGATGGTTGCGGGTCTGGTGAAGTGGTTCTCGGTTATAGAGCTCACTTCACATATAGGTGGATTTGATGGACTTGTGTATAGGTCCAATTGGCACGGTTGTGCGTTTTGGTTGACCACCTTTGGCGAGGTGCACACTTCGTGTGTACGTTATCACATGTGCTTGTGATGTGTATTATATAACCCCAATGGCGAAGGGTTGATATTTGAGTTGTGTTTGGAGGAGTGGATCACGTGTGGATGCGGATTCACGATGACACGTGTAGTTCGGTCATCTTATCGGAAGTGAGTCTCGTGTAGTTCGGATTCACGATGACGCGTGTAGTTCGGTCATCTTATTGAAGTAGTGATCTCGTGTGGTTACGGATTCACTAAGGCTCGTGTAGTTCGGCCAACCTCGATGTTGTTGTGGTAATGAAGATAGTAGTCTCGTGTGGATGCGGATTTACTATGGCTCGTGTAGTTCGCCGAATCTTCATTGTGGTAATTGATTTTTGGTATTGGGTTAAGTGGTTAACCTCGGGCGTTTATATATTGTTATATATATATATATATATATATATATATATATATATATGCTGTTGTATCGTTGTGATGTAGCTAACCCTCCGGGTGTAGCTTATTGGAGTTGTTCACATCGTCGTTGGTGAATTTACTTCGTTGATATCTTTAGCTTGTTGCTTAGTGATCGTACGGTATACGTAGACTAGCTTGTCTTTATGTATGGACTCCGGTATGTGTTATTTGATTATTTGTGTGGCGTGTCCATTTTATATATTTGCATGGATGCGGTAGCTCGGGTAAGCGTGGGAACTAGTGGACTCGCGTAGTTTCTTTAGAAGATCTTGCTTTTGGATTGATTAGGATTGGGTAGCGTATCCCCAATCGCCATGCTCGGTCTTTTCTTTGTGTTAATAATCATGTGGTTATAAACTTGTATTTTGTATGAAAGTATTAAAACGGCCGATGTGGGCCCGGTGTCGTAAAACTCATTTTATTATTGGAACGTGTTAGTTTTAACTAATATTAATTGTTGTGAAAACCATTTCGTCTAAAAGTGTCGGGAAATGGGAGATTATTAATAAAAAAAATTGAAATTTTGGACAGCAAGCTGCCAGGCTATGTGCGCGCCGTGCACATATGGGGTTGCGCGCCGCGCACCCTTCTGTATAAAAAAAATATTATTTCGCGTTTTTGGTTGGACAAAGGGTTGGGTTGTTACAAGTGGTATCAGAGCATGGTCTAAGGGATTTAGGTGACTTGAGTTAGGTGCCTAGACTAAGACTTTTGTGTGTGCTTATTTGTTACGGGAATTGTAGGTGTACGGGTCGGAATGGGAACTTGGTTAGTGCCTTAGCGTGTAGGTGAACTAACTAGGGTATTGGCTTGTGTTGTGACCTTATTCTTGCGTGTGTTATGTCGCGTAGAATTTTCGATTGTGTTGTTTATATCATCGAGCGAGGCGGTCGTTGTACTAACAAGTTGATATGGCGTGTGTGCGTAATAAGGACTTGCAAACCTTATAACGGGTGCAAATCGTGTCTAACAAGTGATGTACGACGAGTGTTGAGCAAGATGGGGAGGTGTTGTGCGTGTGGTTTTATACGTTCGTGGACTAATCGTTTTGCATTCTTTAGAATGACGACGCGAAACGAGATCGAGATGAATGACGTTGAGTTTAATGCTAGAGTTGCGGCCGTCGTTGCGGAGCAAATGGGTGCGTTTCGAGAAGAAATGGATAGGAAGTATTTCGAACTTCAAAGTAGTGGTGAAATGGAGCGTTGTCTTAAGAGCTTCATGAGGACTAAACCCCCAATGTATGACGGAAAACCGGATCCTTTGATTAGCACAACATGGATCTCGGATGTCGAAGGGTGTTTTCGCACTATTGAATGCCCTCCCAAGAAGAAGACAAGACTCGCTACTAGCTTGTTGCGGGGTAGGGCAAAGGATTGGTTGGATGGTAAGATTGATCTTGTCGGTGGTGAACCGTTTATGGCGTTATCGTGGGACGAGTTTAAGAAGGAATTCTTCGAGGAGTTCCGGACTTCAGCCAATTTGTCTGAATTGCGTACTGAGTTGCGAAATTTGCAACAGGGTTCTATGGATTTGAATACTCTCAAGACGACCTTTATGGCGAAGGCTCGTTTTTGCCCGGAGTATTTGGGGAATGATCGTTTGTTGATGGAGGATTTCTATCGAACTTTGAATGATGACTTGAAGAACAAAATTAGCAGAGGTTATGCGAAATAGTTTGCGGAATTGTTCGTCGTGGCTAGAGGTTTCGAGTCTTATTCGCGATCGGAGTTTGGTGAACCTTCAAGTGAAAGGAGGGTTGTTTCGTATGGTGCTCCAAGTAAGAGGACTAAGGGTCCGAGTGTGACCACGGGTGGTACACGGACGAGTATATCGGACTCTAGTACGTCTAGGTGTTACAATTGTGGTGTGAGGGGTCACAAGTCTTGGGAATGTTCGGTGCCAAAGGATGATGGCACGGTGTGCTTCAATTGCCAAGAGGAAGGACATCGTAAGTCGGAGTGTCCCGAGTTAACGGGGACGGGTGCGGCAAGGAGGCGTTAAGGTACATTTCGTTTTAATAAAAATGTCCTTTGATTATTTTTTATGTGCCGATTGAGTTCGGATTTGTTAATTGCATCGTGTTGTGCATATTATTGTTAGGGGTGACATTCCTAATGGAATTACCCTATGGTGGCGTATGGATTGACGGATGAAGGGCGTAAGACTTGGTACAACCAAGCATTCCTTAGTGTTCGGGAAATGTTTCTACCAAGCCATGGGTATGGGCTTTGGTGTTCAGTCGTTAAGCGCGAGTATGCTTTCGTGTTGAAGTTGTTGAACTATGAGGTTCGACGGGTGGATAAAACCCTAAAGATCGAGTGTTTGATCTCGATGTATGTTGGTAATGGAGTCTACGTGACGCGATGTTAGGTGCCTCTTTCATACCTATCAGCGTGGTGTTCGACTCCGATGGTGTTGCAGTTACATTATACTTAGGGTACCCTATAGAAACCCTTAGGTACATGAGTGACTAGGTGAGAAATTTGACAAACTATAGCAATTGGATGATTGCGGGAGTAGAGTTTGTGTAATTAGTGGTGCACTTTTCGTTCGAAGTGTTTAAGGGTAGGTTAAAATCCTTCGGGTGCTCAAGATTGGAACAAGATGTGGTGATGGGCCGTGTGAACCCAATTGTTAGTAAAGTCTACCCTTGGTAGCATTGTACAGTTGTACAAGGTGCGGTTATGGGACGTAGTTCCGAGTGGGAGAGTTACACTCTCACACGAGGAGGTTTTAGTGTGAGATTTCGGATGATACTCTTAGTAGATCCGGGATGTGTGTCGGGACCTAGATTTGGTTGATTTGTGGTAGAGTACGATTTCGGTTAAATTGTACTTATGGTTTTGGATTCGAATTACCACCGAGGTGGTAATGTGGTAAATCTCGTTGAGAGATAATGGACGTGTTTGACGAGCAAGGTGATATTCCTAGATTAAGGGATGTGCGTATCGGATTCTCTTCTAGAGAATTATTATTTTGTGCCTATGTGCGATATAGGTGTTTCTTGCTCGATTGTGATCGCGATGTTCGCGTGGGCGCATGATTCGTGTACGGAAATTTCAGGCGGTATGGAATGATTTTAAGTATGCGTATATATACTTTGTTGTGGTGAATGGTTAGTGTATCCCGCTAGGGTTCACTATGGTGTAGCAGTGCGCGATGTTACACTACTCGTTGTTTGAGGCCAAAAGAGCGTATGTGATTGGTGGGTTATGGCCGTGACTCGGCCCGCTAACTTCATCATGGGAGTAGTGTTATATCGGTATGGTATAACGTTATCGGGAAATTCGAGTACCGATGGGGAATGGGAGTACCATTCCTGTGTTGAGTTTTGGGAAGTGGATCTGGTGGAGTTGCGGATTCACGGTGACGCGTGTAGTTCGGTCATCTTATTGTGGAAGTGAGTCGCGTGTAGTTCGGATTCAAAATGACACGTGTGGATGCGGTCATTATATTGAGGAAGTGAGTCTCGTGTAGTTCGGATTCTCAATGACATGTGCGGATGCGGTCATTCTTTTGGGATAGTGACTCTCGTGTAGTTCGGATTCACTAAGGCGCGTGTAGTTCGGCCAATTTCGATTGTTGTTGCGATGGAGGTGGTGAGTCGCGTGTGGTACGGATTCACTAAGGCGCGTGTAGTTTTCGGCCAGCCTTCATGTGGTTGTGTTGTGAACTATTGGTTGTTTATACACCAATGGTGGGGTCGTGAGGACCATGTTGTGTGATTAGTGATGCGATAGCCGTGTTTCGCTCACATGTTGTTGCGGGTGTGACAATAGTCGATTTTTTAGACCTTAGGATTTGCGTTGCCATAGTCGTTTAGAGCGCTAGCGGATTTAGTCGTTTGCTTACGACTTTATGATAGTTGCGTATTGGTCGTGTTGCGCACTACAAGTGATGTTTAGTGATAAGTGATATCCGTAAAGATTCGTTTTTGTTGGGTCTTCATCGTTCGGGTTGTTGACCTTAGGTTGAGACTTGGTTGCTTTTAGCGTTGTACTTGGTAAGGGTACGCTAAAGGATTGATATCTCGGTAAGAGATTGGTTGAGTTTTTCTCGATGTGAGGGATTGAGCAAGTTTTAGTGCTCGGATTTGCGGATTGATAAATCGCGGATGACAATTTAGTGTTGAAGGCAATTCATTGAGAAGAATTGCCTAGAGAAGTTGGAAGGAAACTTGATGTTTCCGCGTATGTTAAGCGATTGTGGTAGATTTCGGGTGTTGTGTGCATTGCATGTTTTGGAATGCGTGCATGTGTGTAACGGGTATATGGAATAGTCTTCGAGTTTACGATAATTGTGGTATAAGTCAGATTGGAACGTATGTTTAAGGACCATTGAGTGTGGGTCCGATTGGTTAAGTGACGAGGATCACGAGGACGTGATCGATTATAAGTGGGGGAGAGTTGTAAGACCCTAATATTGATTGCACATAGAGCATTAGTGATGTATGTATAGTGGGTGAAGCAGGGTATTAAATTTAAAAGCTGGCAGACTATTTTGAGCATCATGCGCGCCGCGCACACTTGTGGGAGCGCGCCGCACACACACCTGACTACAGAATTCTGCTTTTTCTTATTTGAGTTAAATGAGGGGCTTTTTGGTCTTTTCACTTGAGGCCGGATTTGAGGCCTTATCAGCTAGATTGGGTCCAACTTTGGATCATATTTCACATCCACAAACACTCTCAACTATCTAGAGAGAGGGGGGAGAGTTCTAGAGAGAGAATTGGGGTTTTGGAGAAGAAGGAGCTTGAATTGATCAAAAGCTCGAGTGTCAAAGTTGTTTACCTCATTCCTAGCTACGTTTTGGTTGTTGTGGTAAGTTCTAACTCCGAATTTCATTGTTTGATTTTGATATTCAAGTTAGGATTTGAACTTAAATTGTTGAGAAACCCATTTAAACTCATGAAGTGAGTTTAGTGTTGCTAGTAATCGGGTTTATTGTTGTTGGTGGGTTTTGGGTTGGAAACCGACTTGGCCATGATTTAGGACTTGGAATTGAGTTTAATCACTAGGTTTGGTGATTATGGAAGTGTTGGAACCCATTTTAGTGTATTTGAAAGACTAATTTTGAAATGAGTCAAAATTAGGGTTCATGGGTGATTTTGAGAATGGTAAGTGTTTAACACTTATGATTGGGTTAATTTGGCATATTAGGACCATTGTCACTAGTGTTAGTGATTATTGGTTATTTTGGGGGCGTTTCGTGCTTGGAAATGCAATTGGTCGAAATTGCACTAAGTGTCGTTTTGAGTTGGTTTGTAAATCCACTCTAGGTGTGTTACTTGTATTGTGATATATGCCGTTGTATCGTTGTGATGTAGCAAACCCTCCGGGTGTATCTTATTGGCGTTGTTCACATCGTCGTTGGTGAACTTACTTTGTTGATATCTTTAGCTTGTTGCTTAGTGATCGTACGGTATGCGTAGACTAGCTTATCTTTATGCATGGACTCCGGTATGTGTTATTTGATTATTTGTGTGGCGTGTCCATTTTATGCATATATATGTATGTAGTATATTTTCACTCACTAAGCATTAGCTTACCCACTCGTTGTTGACTCTTTTTTATAGATTTGCATGGATGCGGTGGCTCGGGTAAGCGTGGGAACTAGTGGACTCGCGTAGTTGCTTTAGAAGATCTTGCTTTTGGATTGATTAGGATTGGGTAGCGTATCCCCAATCGCCATGCTCGGTCTTTACTTTGTGTTAAAAATCATGTGGTCATAAACTTGTATTTTGTACGAAAGTCATAAAACGGCCGATGTGGGCCCGGTGTCGTAAAACTCATTTTATTATTGGAACGTGTTAGTTTTAACTAATATTAATTGTTGTGAAAACCGTTTCGTCTAAAAGTGTCGGGAAGTGGGAGATCATTAATTGAAAAATGGAAATTTTGGATAGCAAGCTGCCAGGCTATGTGCACGCCGCGCACATATGGGGTTGCGCGCCGCGCACCCCTTCTGTATAAAAAAAATTATTCCGCGTTTTTGGTTGGACAACGGGTTGGGTTGTTACATGAGTAAGGGAAGTATGACCTAGAGTCGTATTTTTAAGATATCAGTAGAATCGAACTTATATCTAAATCATAAGATAATTATAAAGTGCAGGAGTAGTTGGTGATTACCTAATTTTGGGTTTTCTAGATTAAAGTAAAGTAAATACGATAAAATTTGTAATTCAGATAAGGCTAAAACAAGTGCATGCTATGATTTCATCAGTTACTTTGCCTGGTATTATGGAATGCTGGCTCATGGATAGGCAGTGACCCTGTATTTACTACACTAGTCCTAAACGCCCCTGTCATAAGACATGTCACTGGTTAATGCGCTAGGCTTGAAGATTCTAAATAGACAGCAACGTCCCTTACCCCCGACGCACGTGTAGTCTGACTACAGGCATAAACGTTCAGACAGCTCATCCAATTGAGCGACTCGGTTGGGTGACGTATTAACATTCCGAAATGGTCTAAACTTTCTTAAGCATAATAGAATACATGGTTTTCCATATCCGAGAGACGTGATGGGTCGCAATGCTTTTGTTAATGATTGGTTTAGAAGATAGTTAGGCCCTTAAAAGAGTTTAACCATAAAGAACAGCATGGCCAAGTCAAGCTGACTTCCAGGAAACGTTCGGTTATCCTAACGGTCCAATCCTTTATGTGTTCGAACAAACAGTTCCTTAATTAACTAATAATCCCTCAAGTGGGGTGCAATGCTTGAGACCGCGTTATGGTGAAGTGTACTAGTCAACACTAACCGTGTTCCATGGCCTTACTTATAATAGGTACAGCTTACAACAACCGTTGTGCTTCAGCGTGCATGTACGAAGTTTATATGCTTGGTGACTACACTAGCATGGTCTAGGACCGACAATGTACTAGGAGTCTAGTCAGATGTTTCACTAAGAAAGAGTCCTCGGTCGGAATCCAAGGCTCGGTGGACTTATTACAACCGGTGTGCCTCAGTCAAACTCACGTTGTATCCGATAGACTTCTCTTACCAAGGGGTGACACAGATAGTGTACTCTGAATCGGGGTTTGCGACTTCCTAATAATAGAGCTAATAACTACGTTCTATTAGTTGGAAAAGTGATTGAGTTCAAAGCATAATCGGAAAGCATTTTGACAACATACACAAGCCATAATATAATTTCGGCATTATAACTGATTACGTCATAACATACACTAAAGATAACTACTCGCTAATCATGGCAACAATATCGCAAAGCATAATAATGGAAGACATTATAAAAAGACAATGGATAGAATTACCAGTAGATTAAACGAGTTCTGAATACAAAAGTGACAACTTCAAGACTCCAGACCGCTCCTAATACAATCTTCGGCGTTCTTCTCCGGGTACTAGGTTTCCCGCACGGAGTCGAAGACCTTGAAAGTATGACTAATATTGTACAAGAGAGAGAAAGAAGTGAATTCAAGTGTGTGTTGAAAATGAATGACAAGTGCCCTTTAAATAAGCTTGATTTTTTCCTGCAAACGGTTGGCAGGCCATTTTTCACATTGGCAGGCCGTTTGGCAAGCCGTTTCACAGGCCGTTTGGCCTGCTGATTCCCTGGATCGTAACTTGATTTCTTGTCTTTCACCGTTTTCGCTCTAGAATCTTCGTTTTAGCTCCAATTCCCTTGATTCTTTTTGCATCATCTTCGTAATTACTTATTCTTCAATTCTAACCAGTGAAGTAGGTATTTTTCCAATAAAGTTCGAATCTTTCTTATTTTTGGCCTTAATACGGGGGTGAAAACGTGACTTTTTAGCCGATATCACTATGTACCAAGCTGTAAGACCCGAATAATTATTGTACAGTGGTGTAAATAGGGTACTCGAAGTGTGGGGAATATTGTGCTGTTAAACATAGGTCAGAGCCTATCCAGACCAGGGTGCGCTCAGCGCACACTTAAGGGTGCGCGTGGCGCACTGCTACTGTAGCCGGATTCTGTTTCTTTTAATTGATATTTTGGAAGGGATTTTTGGTAAATTCACTTAGGGCCGAGTTAAGGGCCACAAGACCAGTGGATGGAGTGTCATAACTCCACCTTCAACCACCTTCATCTTCCTACTTCAAGTTTAGAGAGAGAAACCCATTTGAGAGAGTGAAAGCTCAAATCAAGGAGGAAGAAGTTGATTTTGGGCCAAACCGCGTGTGTTAAAGTTGTTCATCTAATCACTAGCTACGTTGTAATTGTGGTGGTAAGCTCTAACTTTGATTTCTTTATTTTAATTTGTTTAAGGGTTATGGTTTGGGTTAGTGATGAACATAAAACCCATATTTGGTGATTTTGGGTGTTCGTGGGTAAGATTGGGTCATGAGGACCCAACGATGACTAACCTAGGGTTTTGGAAATGTTAAATGAACTTATGAGTCATAATTGGTTAGTTAATTACTAGCACACCTAGTTATTAAGCAAATGGGTGTTAATGGAGTTAGTGGATGACACGAAATGGGTGTGTGACTTTAAAATGGTTAAATGGGTAATAATTGAACCAGTTGGGAAAGATGGGTAAGAAATACCCTAATTGTGTATTAGTTAGTGTTGTTGGACCTTAGTCACTAGCTTTTAGTGATATGTGATGGTCTTGACCTTAAATAGACATTTTTGGTGAAAATGGGGCATTTAATGCATTTAAGTCATTAAATGCACATGAGTGAATGGTTGGTGTTTAGTCCAACTAGTTTGTGTGTTGATTGAGTACTTATTGTATTACGTACTTTGCCTTGAAGCTTGCAGAAGTATAAAACATTCACCGAAGGCGTTAAGGTGAGTGGAGTAATTATGCATGTATGTATATAGTGTATTTATTTATATGCTATGGTATGAACCACGGAGCCGGTAGTACCATAGTATGTGCGAGGGTGCTATGATATGAACCACGAAGCCGGTAGCATCATGACATGTGTGTTGTAGTGTGAATCACAGAGCCGGTATCACTATAGCACGAGTCGTTAAAGTGTGAACCACGGAGTCAGTAGCACTATAAAATGAGGTGTGAACCACGGAACCGGTAGCACTATAAAATGAGGTGTGAACCACAGAGCCGGTAACACCAAAGTGTGAACCACGGAGCTGGTAGCACTATAAAAGAGTATGACTCAAATGCATAGTGACGTAAACCACGAAGCCGGTAGCGTCATAGCATTACGTATGGTGTGAACCACGGAGCCGGTAGCACCATGACGCGAGAATGATTAATCATATAGTTTGTGTATTTGTTGTTTTATAGCATAATATATTATTTCGGTGAATATGCTATTAATTATGCTAGTTGCAGTATTTAGAGGTTATTAGCTTATACTCGGAGTTGGTATGCTAATTGTTATTACTAGCGATTATACGGTGTGTGTAAGTGTATGCAAGTAGGTATATTATATATATATGTGTATAATTATTGCATTCACTAAGCGTTTTGCTTACCCTCTCGTCGTTTATCTTTTTATAGGCTCCGACGTGGACAAGGGTAAGGGCGTTCGTTTGGATTAGTGATCCCGCTTCATTTTGATAGGGGACGCTTTTGGACATATAGCTTTTGGAGTTTGACCGAGATTTGAGTAGTTTAACCCTCAAACACCATACTCATAGTGTCGTTTGGAATTTAAACTAATGTGGTCAAAACTCGTGTTTTGTATGAAACTCGTAATTCGGGTCGATGTGGGCCCCGTTTCGTAAAACTTATTTTATTAATGAATCGTGTGAGTTTTTCATATTATAACATGTTGTGAAAAGCGTTTCGTCTAAGTATGTCGGGAAGTGGATGATCTTTATTTGAAAAATTGCAAATCCGGACAGAACCTGAATTGGCTTGTGCGCGCCGCGCACAGAGAGGGGTTGCGCGCCGCGCACTCCTTTGTTAAAAAAAATATTTCGCCTATTCGGTTGGATTTGGGTTAGGTTGTTACAAGTGGTATCAGAGCATGGTCTAAGAGATTTAGGCGACTTGAGATATGTGCCTAGACTTAGACTTGTATTGTGTATGCGCTTTACGCGGGACTTGTAGGATACGGGTCGGACCGGGAATTGGTTAGTGCCTAGGTTTAGGAGAACTAACTATGCGCTAATTGTTTTGTGTTGTGTTGCAATCATCAAGCGAGATAGACGTTGTACTAGCAAGTTAATGCGACGTGCTCGTCTAACAATGATTAGCTACCATTGTTACGGGTTCAAATCGTGTCAAACAAGCGATGTACGACGATTGTTGAATGTCTTGTCCTCTCGTTTCATTGTTTAATCTATTTCCGTTTTATAGTATGAAGACGAGAAACGGACCCGAGAACAATGATGGAGGTACGAGTGAGGATGTTGAGTTCACGGCCAAAGTTGAGGCCATCTTTAAATGTCAAAAAGTGGAGTTTCTCGAAGATGTTAAGAAGATGTTTCTAGATACGATTGACGAGCAACTAGTCAATGTAGTAAAGGAACAAATTAAGGTTGTCCTTCAAGAGGATAATGTTGGAAGGTGAGACTTTTTCTACAAGAATTTCAAGGATTCTCAACCTCTCACCTTTGAGGGTGAACGAGGCCCTCTTAAGAGTGCCCGTTGGATCTTCGATATGGAGGGGGCTTTCCGTACTTGTGAATGCCCTCTCGATAAGAAGACAAGGTACGGGTGTAGTATGTTGCGGGGCGATGCTAAATTGTGGTGGGACGCGAAGATCCAACTTTATGGTGAAGAACAATGTATGGATTTCACTTGGGAAGAGTTCAAGGCTGAGTTTTTCGACGAGTACCGAACTTCGACCGATCTTACTAGACTTAAGGACGAGTTGCGTGCCTTGAGGCAAGGGTCGATGGATTTGAACACTCTCAAATCTGTTTTCTTGTCAAAGATCCAATTTTGCCCGGAGTGTGTCGGGAATGATAAAATGTTGAAGGAAGACTTCTATCGAATCTTGAACGATAGTTATTAAGAAAAGATTAGTGTAAGCGTGGTAAAAAGTTTTGATGAGTTGTTCAATATGGCCAAAGGTTTTGAGGCGCTTGTGTTGAGAAAGAGTGGCTTTACGTTTGGCAAAAGGAAGTTTGAAGCTACTAGTCATTCGATCAAGAAAAGTAAGGCTGCGAGTGAGAGTGTTGGTAGTGTGAAGAAGGGTACATCCGGGGGTTTTGGACCCAAATGTTATAATTGTGGGTGACAAGGACACATGGCTCGTGATTGCACCAAGCCATCTTCAACAACCAAACTCACTTGTTAAAATTGTGGTAAGGAAGGGCACTGAAGGCCGGAGTGTCCCGATTTGAACACCGATCATGTTAAGAAGTTGGAGAAGGCGGCGGTTACGGCTCGGGGACGTAATTATTTGATGATCCATGAAGAGGCCAAGCAATCCAATGAAGTTGTCTCAGGTACTTTCATGGTTAACTCTAATCCGGCAAGGATACTATTTGATAGCGATGCAAATTTATCGTTTGTGTCTCCGCGATTTGTGTCTAAGCTTGATAAACCACTAGCTAAGTTAAGTAATCCAGTAGAATTTGAAATAGCGGATGGTAAGACGGTGCTAGGGGTTGATGTTTGTAATGATTGTGATATTGTGTTTGGTTTCGAAACGTTTAAAATTGATCTTATCCCGATGACCTTGGGTGAATTCGATATTGTCGTTGGTATGGATTGGCTCGATCGCTGTAGAGCCGATATTGCATGCCATGAAAAATCTATTCGTGTGAAGACCCCAAGTGGGGGAGAGTTAATAATTCATGGCGAGAGGCGGAGAAGACTTGTGCCATTTTGCACGTATGCACGGGCACGTCGTTTTCTTGTTATTGGTGGCATGGCTTTTCTTGCTCATGTAGTTGATACTAGTGAAGAACCACCATCCATTCGTGAAATTCCGGTGGTTAGTGAATTCGAAGACATTTTTCCGGATGAATTACCGGGTGTTCCGGCGGAGAGACAAGTTGAATTTCGCATTGAGTTGGTTCCGGGGCCTACCCCATTGCTAAAACTCCTTATTGTTTAGCACCAACGGAAATGCAAGAGTTGTTAAATCAAACCCAAGAGTTGCTTGAGAAGGGTTTTATTCGACCGAGTGCCTCGTCGTGGGGTCCTCCGGTTTTGTTCGTGAAGAAGAAGGTTGGTAGTATGCGGATGTGTATTGATTACCGGGAGTTGAATAAAGTGACGATCAGAAATCGTTATCCATTGCCTTGGATTGATGACTTGTTTGACCAACTCCAAGGCGCGACTTATTTTTCTAAAATTGACTTACGGTCCGGCTATCACCAAATGCGGGTCCGCGAGGAAGATATTGAGAAAACGGCCTTTCGAACGCGTTATGGGCACTTTGAATTTGTAGTTATGCCTTTTGGTCTTACGAATGCACCGGCGGCATTCATGGATCTTATGAACCGAGTGTGCCAACCTATGTTGGATAAGTCGGTAATCGTGTTCATTGATGACATACTTGTCTATTCGAAGAGTATGAAGGAACATGAACATCATTTGCGGGGTGTGTTGAAGACGTTGCGGAAGGAGAAGTTGTATGCTTAGCTATCCAAATGTGAATTTTGGCTAAGGGAAGTTCAATTCCTTGGTCATATTGTGAACAAAGATGGTATTCAAGTAGATCCGGGGAAGATTGAGACGGTAAAAAGTTGGGGACGACCGACTACACCTACGGAAATCCGAAGTTTTCTCGGATTGGCCGGTTATTATCGTCGGTTTATCCAAGACTTTTCTAAGATCGCTTCTCCATTGACGAAGTTGACGAGGAAGAACTCTTGATTTAATTGGGAAAATGAGCAAGAGATCGCTTTCCAATTGTAAAAAGAGAAGTTGTGTCAAGCTCCGGTGTTAGTGTTGCCGGAAGGGGTAGAAGACATGACGGTTTATTGTGATGCGTCTTTAAATGGGCTCGGGTGTGTTTTAATGTAAAGAGGTAAAGTCATCGCTTATGCCTCTCGACAATTAAAGGAACACGAAACGAGATACCCGACTCATGATCTTGAGTTGGTGCCGGTGGTGCATGCGTTGAAAATTTGGCGCCATTAATTGTACGGTGTTAAGTGTACGATTTATTCGGATCACAAGAGCTTAAAATATCTTTTTGATCAACGAGATTTGAATTATCGTTAACCTAGGTGGATGGACGTGGTAAAAGATTACGATTGTGATATACTTTATCATCCGGGTAAGGCGAACGTGGTCGCGGATGCATTAATTTGGAAGAGTCAACATCCGGCGATATGAGTAGGATCGTTACGCATGATTATTACTAACGATTTTCTTGTAAAGCTCGGTGAGATACAAATTGAAGCTTTTGTTAACAACAAACATGAGGAACGGATCGTGGGCTAAACAGAGTTTATTACCTTAGGTCTGCATGGTTTGTTGTCCTTTCAAGGACGAGTGTGGGTGCCTAGAATGGGAGATTTCCGATGAGTGCTACTTGATGAAGCACATAAGTCAAAGTATTCCATTCATCCGTGCGTGACGAAAATGTATCTTGATTTAAAGAAGGAGTATTGGTGGCCGGGCATGAAACGTGATGTTGTAATGTATGTTGAACAATGCGTCACGTGTTTGCAAGTTAAAGCCGAACACCAAAAGCCGTATGGTATGTTACAATCGTTAGAAATTCCGAAATGGAAATGGGAGCACATTACCATGGATTTCATCACAAAGTTACCAAAGACGGCGAGAACCCAATTTGACTCGATTTGGGTAATAGTTGATCGATTGATGAAAAGTGCTTTGTTTCTTCCCATTCGAGAAGCAATATCGTCGGAGACCTTGGCTAAGTTGTTTATCAAGGAGGTGATATCGAGACACGGGGTTCCTATATCTATTATTTCTGATCGAGATACTCGTTTCACATCTCAGTTTTGGGAAAAGTTTCATGAAGTTGTGGGTACACAATTGAAATTGAGCATGGTGTACCATCTTCAAACGGACGGTCAAACCGAACGTACGAATCAAACATTGAAGGATATGTTACGGGCGTGTATTATCGATTTCGGGGGTAGTTGGGATGAGCACTTACCATTGGTGGAATTCTCGTACAATAATAGTTATCATACTAGTATCGGGATGCCATCTTACGAGATGCTTTATGGGCGTAGGTGTCGAACCCTGATTTGTTGGAGTGAAGTGGGTCAAAGAGAAATCGGGAGTACCGATTTGGTGTTAGAGATGAATAGCAAGATTGATATAATCCGGGCTCATTTGAAAAAGGTTCAAGATAGATAAAAGGCGTATGCCGACAAAATAAGGCGACCGATTGAGTTTCAAGAAGGTGACATGGTGATGCTTAAAGTTTCGCCATGGAAAGGTGTTATTCGGTTTCGAAAACGGGGAGAGTTAGCTCCTCGGTTTATTGGGCCATTTAAGATTTTAGCTCGTGTTGGTGAAGTTGCGTATCGGTTGGAATTACCCGAAGATCTTGCAGGGATCCATAATACATTTCATGTTTCCCATCTCCGTAAGTGTCTTGTGGATGATTCTTCATGGGTGCAATTAGACGAGATTGAGCTAAACAATAAGTTAGAGTATGTTGAGGAGCCGATTGCTATACTCGATGAGAAGGTCAAAAGGTTGAGAAATAAAGAGGTGAGAACTTTTTAAGTTCAATGGCGTTGTAGTATAGGTTCTGAGTTTACTTGGGAGCCCGAACAGTTTGTGTTGGTTTATCTTCCCTCTTGTCATGCGGCTTGGATCACGAATACGCGCTCCGATTCAAGTGGGGGAGAGTTGTAAGACCCGAATAATTATTGTACAGTGGTGTAAATAGGGTACTTGAAGTGTGGGAAATATTGTGCTGTTAAACAGAGGTCAAAGCCTGTCCAGACCAGGGTGCGCTCAGCGCACACTTAAGAGTGCGCGTGACGCACTGCTACTGTAGCCGGATTCTGTTTCTTTTAATTGATATTTTGGAAGGGATTTTTGGTAAATTCACTTAGGGCCGAGTTAAGGGCCACAAGACCAGTGGATGGAGTGTCATAACTCCACTTTCAACCACCTTCATCTTCCTACTTCAAGTTTAGAGAGAGAAACCCATTTGAGAGAGTGAAAGCTCAAATCAAGGAGGAAGAAGTTGATTTCGGGCCAAACCGCGTGTGTTAAAGTTGTTCATCTAATCACTAGCTACGTTGTGATTGTGGTGGTAAGCTCTAACTTTGATTTCCTTATTTTAATTTGTTTAAGGGTTAGGGTTTGGGTTAGTGATGAACATAAAACCCATATTAGGTGATTTTGGGTGTTCGTGGGTAAGATTGGGTCATGAGGACCCAAGGATGAGTAACCTAGGTTTTAGAAATGTTAAATGGACTTATGAGTCATAATTGGTTAGTTAATTACTAGCACACCTTGTTATTAAGCAAATGGGTGTTAATGGGGTTAGTGGATGACCCGAAATGGGTGTGTGACTTTAAAATGGTTAAATGGGTAATAATTGACCCAGTTGGGAAAGATGGGTATGAAATACCCTAATTATGTATTAGTTAGTGTTGTTGGACCTTAGTCACTAGCTTTTAGTGATATGTGATGGTCTTGACCTTAAATGAACGGTTTTGGTGAAAATAGGCCATTTAATGCATTTAAGTCATTAAATGCACATGAGTGAATGGTTGGTGTTTAGTCCAACTAGTTTGTGTGTTGATTGAGTACTTATTGTATTACGTACTTTGCCTTGAAGCTTGCGGAAGTATAAAACATTCACCGAAGGCGTTAAGGTGAGTGAAGTAATTATGCATGTATGTATATAGTGTATTTATTTGTATGCTATGGTATGAACTACGAAGCCGGTAGTACCATAGTATGTACGAGGGGGCTATGATGTGAACCGCGGAGCTGGTAGCATCATGGTACGTGTGTTGTAGTGTGAATCACGGGGCCAGTAGCACTATAGCACGAGTCGTTAAAGTGTGAACCACAGAGCTGGTAGCACTATAAAATGAGGTGTGAACCACGGAGCCGGTAGCACTATAAAATGAGGTATGAACCACGGAGCCGGTAACACCAAAGTGTGAACCACGGAGCCGGTAGAACTATAAAAGAGTATGACTCAAATGCTTAGTGACGTGAACCACGGAGCCGGTAGCATCATAGCATTGCGTATGGTGTGAACCACGGAGCCGGTAGCACCATGACGCGAGAATGGTTAACCATATAGTTTGTGTATATGTTGTTATATAGCATAATATATTATTTCGGTGAATATACTATTGATTATGCTAGTTGCGGTATTTGGAGGTTATTAGCTTATACTCGGAGTTGGTATGCTAATTGTTATTACTAGCGATTATACGGTGTGTGTGTGTGTAAGTGTATGCAAGTAGGTATATTATATATGTATGTGTATAATTATTGCATTCACTAAGCGTTTTGCTTACCCTCTCGTTGTTTATCTTTTTATAGGCTCCGGCGTGGACAAGGGTAAGGCGTTCGTTTGGATTAGTGATCCCGCTTCGTTTTGATAGGGGACGCTTTTGGACATATAGCTTTTGGAGTTTGGCTGAGATTTGGGTAGTTTAACCCCCAAACACCATGCTCATAGTGTCATTTGGAATTTAAACTAATGTGGTCGAAACTCATGTTTTGTATGAAATTCGTAATTCGGGTCGATGTGGGCCCCGTTTCGTAAAACTTATTTTATTATTGAATCGTATGAGTTTTTCATATTATAACATGTTGTGAAAAGCGTTTCGTCTAAATATGTCAGGAAGTGGATGATCTTTATTTGAAAAATTGCAAATCCGGACAGAACCTGAATTCGCTTGTGCGCGCCGCGCACATAGAGGGGTTGCGCGCCGCGAACTCCTCTGTTAAAAAAAATCGCGTATTCGGTTGGATTTGGGTTAGGTTGTTACACAAGCGGGCCACAGTACAACACGGATGGCAAGTTCTACTCGTCTGGTGATTCGGACGATTTCTAAATGTTTAACTTAATTATCGTTGTAATTGTGTTGGATGTTTAGTTTTTAAAAACTTGTAACCGTGTTTGTTTGTGTTTAATAAAAGTTCTGTTAAAAATGAATGTTTTCTATGATAATTATTATAATTAATAATACGAATTAAATAATATTAATGTTAATAATAATACTAATAATAATTATTATTATTATAAAAACTCAAACAAAAATAAAAAAATAAATTAAAAATGTGGGACCAACAACCCCCATCACACCCCATCACGCCCACCATTACAAACTCCATCACCCCATCACCCTCATCACCTTTGACACATCAACACTATACCCCACAAAAACCCCATCACCCCCATCACCCCATCACCATTAAAAAGAGTCTAATAGCCATTAGGTGGCCCATTTCAATGTAATCGTTCTTCAATCAATATACATGAGTATATGACCCATTTATTTCTTAAAGTTTTAAAAAATTAAAATAATAAATTACAGTAGCTTACACATTATGATTGGTTTTTTTTTTTTTTCCTCCGCCTCTATTTCAATGTAATCATTCTGAAAGTCTATGCTAAACTTCAAAAGGTATTTTTTTTTTAACATCATTATGAGATTACTCAGTAGGACTTAATCACTCAAGCGTTCATCTCCTGCAGTTGCATAACCAGCCTCCAACTGCTGCCTAAGAGAAAACCCGGCCCGAGAACATTAGCGGTAACCCACCCCCCCCCCCCCCACCCCACCCCACCCCCTCTTCTACTCCACCTGCAACACGATGTATGGAAGACACCTTTGAGTGAAGGTATTACTCTGACATGTTGTCACCGTCGTTGTTTTTGTTGTTGTCGTTGTCATTATCGTTTTCGTTTTTTTTGTCGTCGTTGCTACTCCGTACTATTATTGTTATTATTATTATTTAAATTATTATAATAATGTTATTATTATTATTATTGTTATTATTATTATTATTATTATTATTATTATTATTATTATTATTATTATTATTATTATTATTATTATTATTATTATTATTATTATTATTATTATTGATGTTGTTGTTGTTGTTGTTGTTATTATTGTTTGTCAGTATTTAAAGGGTTGTGAATAGTTACAAAGTGATATTTCAAAACTTTTTGATAATTACTAATTTTATCTCAATAAACTACTCAAAGTTCAAGTATACTTGTGTTTGTAAGTGTAAACAAGATTAATAATGTAAAGAACACAAACACGTGGATTTATAGTAGTTGAGAATGATGGTAACTAATACGCCTTAACCACTCCTCAATTTCAGAATTAGCTTCACTATTAATTCTTCAAAACCAACGGAGATCCGATTGCAATTCTTGTACCTTTATAGGCCACGTCAAACATCTTTCTATCCTTTTGAAAGATCAAGCTAACTTAGATTAACTTATATTCACCTTGGGTAAATATTAATTTTCAATGAAATTGATCAACTTCCTAGAAAGTGGATCACTAAGTTAGATGATTTCTTTTTACAATGTACAAGAACTTCTCAATGATAATACGATTAACTGCTATATCACTTTAAGGAAGTAACTTATTATGTAAATTCACAAATATAAGAATTTAATAAAAGCGTTTACAAAATTCTACAATCCTTTGATTCTAGAATCTCTCTTGTTAATCACACAAATGAATATGAAATGAAGATTTGGTGATTCTCTCTGAAGTATTTTAAGTTTGAAACGCAAGAGGTTCAAGTCTACGAGTCACTCCAGAACCCCCACCCCCTTCCACTTCTCCCGCAACAAGATGTATGGAATGAAAGGACCCGTTCATATCGATTATAAACGATTCACAATAGTTGATTACATCGCGAGGTTCTGACCTCTATATGATATATTTTACAAACATTGCATTCGTTTTTTTAAAAGATAAACTTTCATCACATCGAACGTTGACAGGCATGCATACCATTTCAGAATATATCCAATCTATAATTGACTTAATAATAATCTTGTTGAACTCAACGACAAGAATGCAACGTCTTTTGAAATATGTCATGAATGACTCCAAGTAATATCTCTAAAATGAACAAATGCACAGCGGAAGATTTCTTTCATACCTGAGAATAAACATGCTTTCAAGTGTCAACCAAAAGGTTGGTGAGTTCATAGGTTTATCATAAACAATAAAATTCATCATTTTGATAGATCACAAGATTTAAATGTGCATGGTACAAATGGGCCCGAATCCTATATCCACCTGTAATGTACATGCGATATCTTTTAAATACAGTACACCTTTCTCTTGTACGAAACCATTTTCATAAATCTTAGAAACCGTACGCATATCTCGTGTACAAAATATAATACACAAAACCTGTGTATAAAAATCATTCTCTCGATACATAACATTCACTTTGCTTTCATCGCTTGGCTTGGTAACCGACCTTAACATATAATGCGCATCAATAATATTCTCAAAATAGAACATCTCATCTGTATAATATATAAACCTCGAAGTACTAAACACCACGCCCACTAGCTCTTCCGTCTAGTGAATATTCTGGGTGGGGGTGTTAAACCTGGTAGCTACCTTTAGGATTCGTGTGAATTAGGGGCCATATCCGTTTCCTAATTCTTAGGTTACCAAGCTATAATAATCAGGGGAAAATACTCACATCAATTAGTGGCAATTATAACGTCCAACTAATTCCAATATCATAATCAACAGAACCTCTCGTCTGTATAATAATTCATTCGAGGAATGTTTTGCTTGTGTCATATCGCGTCATACATTTATAAAAGTATTTCATGTATTCTCAGTTCAGAAATATATTTTAAAAGCTTTTAAAAAAACAGTTATAAAAACAGCGCATGTATTCTCAGTCCCAAAAATGTAAAGAGTAAAAAGGGAGTAAATGAACTCACAATACTGTATTTTGTAGTAAAAATACATATGACGACATTGAACAAGTGTAGGGTTGGCCTTGGATTCACGAACCTATATCATTTATATGTATATTAAAACACATGATGACAATTAACCAGTTTTTATTTATATTATCAATATACTTCTTAGATTAATAAATTTATTAGCTATTCATTTATATGTATTTTAAATACTTAAAATTTATATATATAACCGATTTAAAGTATACGATATATCATTTATTATAAATATCCTATATTGATGTTTAGAATTATCATATTATGTATTAACACTTTATATTAATATATTTGTAATATATATTTGTAATGTTAATAATAATAATAATAATAATAATAATAATGCTAATCATTTTATTAATGATAATATATATAATGTTAATAATAATAACTCATCATAACTTAAATATATTTATTTTTTAGTAATTGAAATAAATACTTAATATTATTTAAAAAAAATTATCAATGTTAAAATATTAGAAAAATATTTTAGCTTTAGTATTAGAAATCATAAAATAATAATATTAGTATTAAGTTTAATAACTTCAATAATGATTGTAATGATAATAATATTAATGATAATAATAATACTAATTATAACGATAATAATATTAGTAATAATATTAGTAATAATAATAATAATAACAATATTAATAATAACTAGATCATAAGTTTTCTACCAATGATAATAATAATGATAATACTAATAACAAAGTGATAATAATAGAAATTATATTAATGTTTATAATGAATCTCATAATATTAGTATTGGTAATAATAACATGTACTTAAAAAAATAACAATAATAATAACAATCATAATAATAAAAATAATAATATTTAATAATAATAATAATAATAATAATAATATTTATCAATAATAACAATAATAATTGAAGGATTACAACCTTTGGAGAAAGCTTAAAAAAAATTACGCCACTGGAGGGACTCGAACCCGCGACCTCACGAATACCCGTTAACACCTCAAACCATTGGGTTGTTGCCCTTTTTTCCGTTTTAAAACCCCTTTTAATTTATATGACCCGTAATTAAAAATGATTCAATTCCATCCCCTTCTTCAACCACGTAATCGACCAGAGGTAAAATCATTGACAACAACAAATTAACTAAATGATTTATGTTCCTTAACTAACACAGAAACGTTCATGATTCATTTGAATTGGATTTTATAACAGAAAAACAGAAAAGAAAAGATTAACAGTCTCGTTTTGCAACCTATGAACTCCAAAATAGAAATTGACTTTTTAGTATGTTTCAGACCATGATTACAACATGAAGTATGTTCAAAATCCCTCCTATAAACTTTATAAATCGTTAATTTATTCATAAATAGCAACTAGAGTTCGAATTTCACGAAGAACACGATGTTTGACTTTTTCAATTTGAACTTTTGACCTTAAAATTAGAACTTGATATAAGGTATTGGGATTTGAATTTTTGCAGATAGTTTAAACATGGGATTCCTAATAGAACTACATTTAGAGATTTTGAAAATTGATTTGAATTCGACCTATGGCTAAAAATAACCACGTACAGAGTACCTGACCTGTTTCTATTTTTAAAAGTTTGATTTCTGAGTAACAGTAGGAATTATTAATCGTGCTATTGATGATGATGGGAGTATTCTTGTGATTGAGGTAGTTAATAAAGATTAATTGTTGTTTTATAAACCAAAGAGTGGTCGACAGAATCTGAAGCCAGATAAAACGAACAAAGAAGAAAAACAGAAAAAAAATATTAAAAGCAGATTCTGATTCTTCATAGATTGGTACGAATGATATAGATGTAAACGATTTTTAGGAACAGAAACAAAAATCAAAAGCAGTTTGATAAGGATAGGAAACAGAATACATTCCTTTATGTAATTATACAAGTATATACGGTGTCTGTATATGTAATTATATATGAATATATCTGTATTTTATGTATATATATATATATATATATATATATATATATATATATATATATATATTTATATATAACTATATTTATCTGGATAATATATCTGTTTATATATTTAATTATAAATATATATAATTCATAAACATTAATATTAATAATGTTATTAATAATAAAATACTAGTACTAATAATAACAATAATAAAGTTATTAATAATAATATCGAAATACTAATAATAATACTAATAATTATATTAGTAATAATACTAAATAATAATATCAAATAATAAATAAAAACAATAATACATATATGATAATAAATTTAATATCAATTAATAATAATGGTGACAAAAAAAATACGATAATAATAATCCTATTAGTTATAATAATATTAATATTATTAATGATAATAATAATATTAATAATAGTAATATAACAACTTATACATATCATATTTTATATATGTCTTTATATCTTACATTAGAATTTAAAATATTGATAATACAAGTATTTATTTTAATAATAATAATGAATTAATATAACATTTATATTTTAACTTGTAATTACTTCTAATATATTATCCTTACATTTCATTAATTATGTATTACTTATTTTATATAATAACATATTCGAATATTTATCATTTATATATTTTATATATATTATAATATAATAATTATTAATAACAATCATATATATATATATATATATATATATATATATATATATATATACACAAATTCATTATACTTAATTCTAATGTTTACATTATATTCTATAATTTCAAATTATTATATATACATACATTTATATACATATACATATTTATTTACAAATAATTGTTTCGTGAATCGTCGGGAATAGTCAAGGTTAAATGTTTTCATAAAATAGTTCAAAAATTTCGAGACTCATTATTACAAACTTTGCTTATCGTGTCGAAATCATATAGAGATTAAGTTTAAATTTGGTCGGAAATTTCCAGGTCATCACATGGAAGACACCTTTGAGTGAAGGTATTACTCCGACATGTTGTCGTCATCGTTGTTGTTTTTGCTCTTGTTGTTGTCGTTGTCATTGTCATTATCGTTTTCGTTGTCGTCGTTGCTACTCCGTATTATTATTGTTATTATTCTTATTTAAATTATTATAATATTATTATTAATTATTATTATTGTTATCATTATTATTATTGTTATTATAATTATTATTATTAATTATTTGTCACTATTTAAAGGGTTGTGAATAGTTACCAAGTGATATTTCAAAACTTTTTGATAATTACTAGTTTAATCTCAATAAACCACTCAAAGTTCAAGTATACTTGTGTTTGTAAGTGTAAACACGATTAATAATGTAAAGAGCACAAACACGTGGATTTATAATGGTTGAGAATGATGGTAACTAATACGCCTTAACTACTCCTCAATTTCAGAATTAGCTTCACTATTAATTCTTCAAAACCAACGGAGATCCGATTGCAATTCTTGTACCTTTATAGGCCACGTCAAACATCTTTCTATCCTTTTGAAAGATCAAGCTAACTTAGATCAACTTATATTCACCTTGGGTAAATATTAATTTTCAATGAAATTGATCAACTTCCTAGAAAGTGGATCACTAAGTTAGATGATTTCTCATTACAATGTACAAGAACTTCTCAATGATAGTAAGATTAACTGCTATATCACTTTAAGGAAGCAACTTATTATGTAAATTCACAAATATAAGAATTTAATAAAAGCGTTTACAAAATTCTATAATCCTTTGATTCTAGAATCTCTCTTGTTAATCACACAAATGAATATGAAATGAAGATTTGGTGATTCTCTCTGAAGTATTTTAAGTTTGAAATGCAAGAGGTTCAAGTTTACGAGTCACTCCAGAATCCCCCCCTTCCTCTTCCACTTCTCCCGCAACACGATGTATGGAAGACACCTTTGAGTGAAGGTATTACTCCGACATGTTGTTGTTGTCGTTGTTGTTTTTGCTCTTATTGTTGTCGTTGTCATTGTCATTATCCTTTTCGTTGTCGTTGTCGTCGTCCCTACTTCGTATTATTATTGTTATTATTCTTATTTAAATTATTATAATATTATTATTATTATTTTTATCATTATTATTATTGTTATTATAATTATTATTATTATTATTATTATAATTATTATTATTATTATTATTATTATTATTATTATTATTATTACTTGTAAGTATTTAAAGGGTTGTGAATAGTTACCAAGTGATATTTCAAAACTTTTTGATAATTACTAGTTTAATCTCAATAAACCACTTAAAGTTCAAGTATACTTGTGTTTGTAAGTGTAAACAAGATTAATAATGTAAAGAATACAAATACGTGAATTTATAGTGGTTGAGAATGATGGTAACTAATACGCCTTAACCACTCCTCAATTTCATATAATTGAGAATTAGCTTCACTATCAATTCTTCAAAACCAACGGAGATCCGATTGCAATTCTTGTACCTTTATAGGCCACGCCAAGCATCTATCTATCCTTTTGAAAGATCAAGCTAACTTAGATCAACTTATATTCACCTTGAATAAATATTAATTTCCAATGAAATTGATCAAATTCCTAGAAAGTGGATCACTAAGTTAGATGATTTCTTATTACAATGTACAAGAACTTCTCAATGATAGTAAGATTAACTGCTATATCACTTTAAGGTAGCAACTTATTATGTAAACTCACAAATATAAGGATTTAATAAGAGCGTTTACAAAATTTCTACAATTATTTGATTCTAGAATCTCTCCTTTTAATCACACAAATGAATATGAAATGAAGATTTGGTGATTCTATCTGAAGTATTTTAAGTTTGAAATGCAAGAGGTTCAAGTCTATGAGTCACTCCAGAGCTTGGTATTTATAGACAAGAGAATGTAAACTTCCTGGCAGTCTGGAGTCGAACTTGCGGTAGACCATCCATCAACCGTACGCCCGCTGCTCTGAATTTATATATGTTGAAGGGCAACTGGACCTTGATATTTTGAGTTTTTACTTTATTGTAAACTTCTAAAAGATGGGTAACAACCTACACATGTTTAATAATAGATTGTTTGAATTCCATTACATTTATTCATTGAAAGTGACTTGTCACCACCAAAGAGGTAAGTTCTCCTTTCTTGACACCAAATAACTAAGTGCATTTTGTTGATATTCAAATCAAGAATTCAGACATAATATGTAAATTTCTTTAGTCAATATGTCATAAACAAACATCTTTGCTTTAATCAATAATAAGTACAATCAAGAATAATTTCAATTTAAAAAAAGAAAGAAAGAATAATTTCAATTTTTGCTACGGGTTTATCTATTCATATTATCAAGGTCATTAATATTTTGCATCCATGGAAGATAAGGTCATTACTCTATAGGATTCCATTTGCAAACTTAGTCAAATAGTCAAGTAAATATATATATCATAATTTAATGAATCTTATTCTCAATATGCCTAACATGTGGTTTCGTATGGTTTCATCTTTGATTATTGTTCTTTGATCATTGTGTTTATATCTAAGTGCATATACTTGTTTAAGTCATTGAGTTAAGATCATTACATGTTAGAAAATCATATTTTTAATTTGTTTGAATATAATTTCATATGATTTTTTAATGGCGGTATTATGGTCACTAACAGGGCCATTAGTCACCCACCCAATTATATTCAGGAAGTCACAGGTCATTCTCACTTCCTAAACCCGTTAAGAGGAAAACTCGGGATATTGCACCCAAGGAAAACCTCTGAGGGAACTTTTCTAGATATAGGCAGAACTCACCATTTACTAGAAACCCTAGAGGACTGCGTGATCAACTGCAAAGCAAACTGTATTATGATATCCTGAAATGAGACTCAAACTCGAGACCTCTCGGACACCAAGAAAGGCGGTAACCACTCAGCTAATTGAATATGATTGTAATTCCATACGATTTTATCCATGACGTGTATATATATATATATATATATATATATATATATATATATATATATATATATATATATATATATATATATATATATATATATATATATATATATATATATATGCGCATACACTTGTAATATCTCATTTAACTAAGATGTTAAACAATTCACAAGTAACTAATGTCAAACACGTGTATTAGGATGTGCATCTCCTTGTTGGGACATGGTGACCATTCTAAGATATTTATGTGTTTATAAAGTTTATCTGTATCCTATGGTGACTAATTGTGATAATCAAGTTCAAATATTAAAAGTTGTAGAACCTTGTTAATTATGAGTTAAAAACTAATGTTATGAGGATTAGATAAGGTTTTATTCATTAAAAGTGTCAAATCATGAAAGGTGATCATTAAATTTCTGAAGAGCTTTTTGATCAGAGAAGCTGTTGCCGATCCACGGCTCATCCATGGGTTCGACCATGCACCTTTGAAACCTTGTGGTTCCAAAAACATGCATGCAGACCATGGGCGGTCGAACCTTCGATCCACCCATGGGTTCTACAGTATTCATGTTGCTTTTTATAAGATGACACTTTTGACACTTTGAGTTTACGTGTTATGTGTTTCGGTCGTTTGCTAGAGAAGATGAAGGTTTATGAACTCGTATTTTTACTTTAACATACGTGTCATCGGTTAAGCTAAATGTCTTCATCAAAAATATAGATCAACATTTGAATATTAACGTTAGATATAAACTATTATTATTATTATTATTATTATTATTATTATTATTATTATTATTATTGTTGTTGTTGTTGTTGTTGTTGTTGTTAATAATATTATTATTATTATTATTATTATTATTATTATTATTATTAACCCTTATACACTAATTGTGGTGGAAAACTTTGTACTTTTAGTTATAACTGATTGTAGTTTTGAGTTTCCGTTCACATTATAATTGATCCCTCATCTTTGGCTATATTTACACAACGGCCCCTCACTTTCTCAGGGGTAAAAAGTGTAAATATCTAATTTTATTAAAATAAAAGAAAATAATTCCACCAAAATTTATAACGGGCTCTGTCTTCTCGCTCGGCGCGAGTTAAATTTTTTCGAGACCACCTTTTAACTCGAAAAAATCTTACGAACCCAACGGGACTAACTATACGCGAAACGGACACTTCTCAAAAAACGCTAAACAAAACGACAGCCCTTATCTCTCCGCTCGCCGCGAGTTAAATTTTTTCGACATGAACGTCATACTCGAAATAATTTTATGAACAAAACGATAAAAAGTACGTTTGAAACGGACACTTTTTAAAAAACGCTAAAAACAACGACAGCCCGTATCTTCCTGCTCGCCGCGAGTTATATTTTTTTGCCAGCAACGTCAGACTCGAAATAATTTTATCAACAAAACGAAACTAACTACGTTCGACCGGACAGATTTTAAAAAACAGTAAAGACGACAACATCAACAACGACGCTTAATACATGGGTCGTGTTCCCCTCTGTAAATACACAACGCTATGAATACGCAGGCCGAAAGTTCCCGCCGCATCGCGCGGGCCAGACCAGGACTAGTTATTATTATTATTATTATTATTACAATTATTATTATTACTATTACTGTTACTATTATTATTATTATTATTATTATTATTATTATTATTATTATTATTATTATTATTATTATTATTAATCCATTCTCTTTATAATCGTTTAAAAACATCTCCAGCTTTTATATTATATAGTTTTTAAACCTTAAAACTTTATATATCATAAAAAGTATGTACTGAGTATTATTTGTATAAATCTACATACAATTGTTTCCTACAAGTATTACTTCTCCTGTTTCATTATAATTGTCAACTATTGACTTTCTAAAGTTTTTTTAATTTTGACTTTAATTTTTTTATTTTTGTTATATAATATTTTATGTAACTTATATGAATGAATTGAATAAAAAATTTATTTTCACTAATATAACCTTTTTCTAGTATTATATAACATAAAAACTTAATTTAGTGTCAGTTTTTTTTTAAAAAAATAAAATAAAATTCAATAGTGGATTGTTAAAATGGAATGGAGATGGTATTTGTTTTTATAATTATAACTTAGAGTATTACACCGATAGTCCCTATTGTTTACACTAAATTATATCATTGATCCCTATCTACTAGAAATTGTACAGATCATCCCTGGCTATATAAAAATTGCAGAGTGATAGTCCTTATCATCAACTTTCATTAAACTATTATGTTAAATGTGAATTACAAGACAAGTTTCTATTTCTTTTAACTTAATTATAAGTTCAAGCCATAGTGCAAATGTAATAAAAAAACATGTTTGAGAAGTTAAAGATCAATTAATCCAATGCAGTAAGTTCGTCGATAACCTTTATGAAGACAATTATATGTTCATCCAAGAAAAAATGAGGATAGCAATTACATAACTGGATTTATTGTATTTATTCCTTCGTTATTGATATTGGATATACTACTTCCAAATCTATTAATCCAAGATTCCAAGTACAAGAATTTTGTTTTACATGTCTTCTCATGCTCTTCGGGAAAATATAAACTTGATAGATTAATTGTTATATTAATTGCCAATCTCTTTATTTATAGTCAATATGGATTATATAAGTAGTTGAGTTGGGAACTAGAACGAATGGTGAAAAGGTCATGTTACCCTTCAAAATTTTAATTTAACGAAATGATTTTTTTTTTTTTGGAACAGCAGAAGATTTTATTAAGATAAAAAAAATCCTAGCAAGAAGCTAGAAAAAAAAAAAAAAAAACGTGCAACAAAACTTACATAGTGTCCAATGGGTTTTGCAACCACACGGACCAATTAATCCTAGCTTTTTTGTATTTAACGAAATGATTTAGTGAAAGTTAGTGACAAGGAATACCTTATCCAATCCTCATATAGTCAGGAATGATCAGTATAAATATCGAAAGATAAACTTTAATCTGAAATATCTTTATGCCAAACAGGTACACCACCAGACATAACTATTTGATACTTTCATTTTCTACACCCGTTAGTTGTTTTAATTTATGCAATTACTTATGATATTTTTTGACATTATTAAACTTATTCTTATTTGTATGAATAAATTTCGTATATACAAAAGACATACTTTTTACTTATTGAACATGTCTCTTAAAATTAATATGAGAACCCTGAATTTGGGGTACTTCATTCTCCAACTCTTTTGTATGAACTCTTTTGTATGAGTGTAAACGAGCTGAGCTGAGTTCGAGCTCGTTTAAAATTCATAGAGCTCGAGATTGGATCATTTGATATCATGTAAGTTCGAGCTCCTCTCGAGTTCGACTCGTTTCCCGTGATATCTTTTGGTAATTATTATTATTATTTAATTAAATTATATTACTTATTTATTTTTGTGTATTTTTTAATCTAAACAAGCATGTGGTCGTCCGCGCGTTGCGGCGGCCACCTGTATATATTATGTTCGTACTGAATTTATCATATGTGTTGCACCGGTAAAGTGGTTCTCGTTAGTTAATATCGGAAGTGTTTATAAAGGTGTACACAATGCATTCAAAAATGCTACTAACACAGTCATTCAATATTGGCGCAGACTAATGAAACGTTACATAACTTCAATTGTGGCCAACCTTGGTCTTATTTAGGTGATGCGTTTAAGGATATTTGATTTCAACTTCAATTGCAACTTTGCATACAACCTGAAAAAGAAAAAGAAAAAAACAGTTTATAACAGCTCTCTCAATTAATAATTTTGAAGAACAGTCGGCATAATAATTTTAAATTGTTAAAACAAAACATGGATGTGCAGACAACAAATTAAATTTTCTCCCCAATTAAGACCATTGAATTTATATAAATATATATGTACTATAATATGTATGTCATGTAATATGTGACGACCATTAAATTTACATAAATATAAATGTAATGTAATATGTATATGTGACATGTATATGTAACATATGTATATGTGACATACATGAGTATCGACATACCTAGGCTTTAGCAACACAAATCAAAATCCAGATCGTCAATTTTGGCCTGAATTTCAGCAGTTGACATTAAACGATTACCTGATACAAAACCATAAAAATTTTTGCCAACGTCAGTAAAAATAAAAAATAAATCAAGACTCATTTAGAAAGTAAAAATATATATGAACCATAGCAGCATTTGCGATTAATGGAGGTGGCACGTAACGATCGACCAAAGAAATAAGTAAAAACAGTACCAACATCTACAACACTAACATTCGTAGACACAAGTTGGCTATTTGCGTAGAGGATAATAACGGGAAAATAAAATCGGAGTCGATACTCCCCGATTGGTCACCAGAAACATCACTCTAGTTGTTATCTTTTTCAGTCTTCTTCTATTTGACATTATGTCATCAAAAAACTATTGTTCTACAATTAATGATGTAAAAGTACAATATAACTAATAATACATAACTTCCATACCTTCCCTTTCTTTTATGTGTCAGCTGCAATATTTGGATGCAGGTTGCATATTCTGTAGTTAGTTGGCTAGAGCATAATGTTTGTTTTTGTAAGCTGGTGGAACTCTATCACCTACAGAAAAATAATGTGTCATTAATGTAGTAAACAATCTTTGCAGTGATGCCCTTCTCTAATTCACTCCTCTTAGAAATTCAACCAAAAAAAACGTGAAACAACTTGCAGCTGATGAGAAAGCAATATAATTTGTATACATAACTGGTTAAACTTTTAACTTTAGACACTAAATTAGGTGGACATTATAAAAATTAAATTTGTAAGTTAATACAACACAAAATTGTTAACTATATGCATACATTACTGACAAATAGACAACACATCAACTAATACACATATTATAAGTTGCAAACGTAAACACTAAATACCATTCTTACAAATAATTAGTGCAACTGGTAAGACAACAGAATTTAAATACCTACACAATAGTGATTATGAAAGTCAATATACGTGACCTAAAATAATAACGTTACAAAACTAAATAAAGACGAAAAAAACTTTAAAATAGTTAGAACAAAAAAGAAGTACAAATGTATCGAAACAATTTACCTGTTATAATGATGGCTTAAAGTGAGTTTCAATTCACGGCAATTAACCAAAATCAGCAAACCTACAAAATCCCTTCCAAATACAAAATCTGTATAACTTTTAAACTTCGAAATACCTAATTTTTTACTATCCAACGTTAGTATAATCGGCTACAATCGAAAAATTAGCTACTAAAAATTTAAAGAAATCGGGAATCGCAAGATACCTTATCGTTGACTGTAACGACTGTATGAAGAAGAAGAAGGCATGTGTATTTAATCATCCGGATTAAACCAACGAAACCCTAGAGCGGTGGTGAAGAAAACACCACCTAACCTAACCCTGGAACAACCGACGGAGAGGATAAAATCAACAAACACATTTTGGGGAAAAAACATACGGTAAATGAAAAAGTTAAAGGCGGGAGCTGAAACAACGACAGTGGTGGTTAGAGCAACGACGATTGACGTCGTTGGTGGTCTCCCTGCAAAGTACTGTTACAGAAACTCAACTTAATTAAAATAAGGTGGGCTTTGATTAAACAAACAAAGGAATCAAACCACGTTCACAATTAGTGACCTTATATTCATAATAATCATAATTTCAAAGAAAGCAAAGTGCTATGTATTTTAAGTAAAGTAATACGTAAAACTCAATCAAAACTTGCAGACTCGAAACCCGTCTTCCACAAAGCTTCTAAACCTCAAGGCGATCAGCTTTTGAAAGGTGGCATCAAATGTGTACACTAATATATATATGAATATTAATACCAAAAAGTTAGTATGTTATGTATATATATGCATTCATTTAAGTAAACGATAATACGAAGAAAGAACTCAAATTAAAAAAGATGTCCTTTAACTGACCATCATACCATCATCATTGGAAGCCCTAAAATCATTAAATCATTATTCATTTAATCTAAAATGACATTTTGTAATTACACATATAAAAACACCGACTAATTAATATAATAAACCAAAATTACGCGTGTTAATGATATCGTAATGATAAGTGAATCTTACTTGAAGATCCTTGAGCTCAAAATAAGCTATCCAGCAGCTGCACGATCAATGTCATTCATGTGTTTAACAATAATCTAACCAATATTAACAAAAACGGTTATAACTTGACATAGACATAAAGATAATAACCAACACTACCAACCTAAAGCAACTTAAATTTCTTACCAAAATATTAAGTACATCTTTAGTATGACAATGTATAGCGACAAAATATTTTAAATAGAGGGAAATTGAGGGTTACCCTAACTAATCATTAAAATATAACTTTTGGTCAATCCAACTTGCAGCCATACACAATACGAACCTTGCTATGCTGTTACGGTTACATAAATCAATAATAAAATTTATCGAAAAATAAAGCAAACATACAATAAATCAAAATATGAAACCGATCAATAAAAGAGCAGATAATTTAATCTAAAAATCTGGAACCCTAAAATTTACAAATTATTCATAATGAAGCAAAGATTTATCTGATATACTACGGAGGAGACGATCACGTTAGCTACGACGGACAGAGGTACAGGCAGAAAAGACAACGGGGATGGCGACGGATACGGTGATGGCGACGGCGATGGAAGCATTGGAGGCGATGGAAGCATTGGAGGTGATGGAGGCTATGTAGAGGCGCGATAACCTTCTGGGGTTATTAAGAATTCCAGAGTGAGCGATGGTGGTGATTATTATTAGACTATTCTGGAACCAATTTTAATTTTGAGGGATGAATCAAACCCTGGGCGATGACATCGCCAGAAACTTCTGGTGGAAAGGAGAAAATATGGCAGAATTTGGAAACATGGAGAAGCATTTGGACTGAAGGGTGGGTTAGAATGATGGATTTACCCTTTTCGAATAAAAAAATGAAGTGAATAGTAAAAACCTTTGTGCTCTAATGAATATATTTATAACAAATAAAAAAATGAAGTGAATAGTAAAAACCTTTGTGCTCTAATGAATATATTTATAATATAATATAATTTATAACGAAGGAGGAAGTGTGTTGTATGGTTTAGGCATTGTGAAGGAATTCGTGGTTGGTTTGTCCTCTCGTGTTGGTTGTAAAGTAGGTGAACTTCCGTTTACTTACCTTGGGCTCCCCGTTGGTAAGAATATGAGTATTGAGTGTGACGACCCAAAAATTTTCGACCAAATTTAAATTTAATCTATGAATGATTCCGACATGATAAGCAAAGTCTGTAATGTTGAAGTCTTAGAAACTGTGAACTATTTTCATGGATTCATTTGACCTTCGACCAGTTCCCGACGATTCACGAACAATTGTGTGTAAATAAACATGCAAACACACACACACACACACACACACACACATATATATATATATATATATATATATATATATATATATATATATATATATATATATATATATATATATATATATATATATATAGGTATTGAAAATACTAAAATGTAATTAAATCATTAGAATTAAATATGTAATATATTATACAAGAGTAATAATATGTAATATTAATATATTAAATTTAACTGCAAGTTAAAATGCTATTAATGATATTACTTTTATTAAAATAAATATTGTTAGTAAAATCAATAATAGTATTATATATAACATATAAATATGAAATTTGATAGGTAAAAATTATTATTATTTTTAGCATTACTATCAGTATCATTAATAATACTATTATTATTATTTCTATTATGTTTATCATTAATATTTATAATTATTAAATCGATCTTTTTATTAAAAGTTTCCATTATCTTTATTGTTGACAGTATCATATCAATACTTGCTATTACACTGTATTATTTGATATTATTATTAGGAATGATTATTAGTATATTCTTTTATTATAATTACAAACATGATCATTATGGATATTAGAAAATAAAATAATTTTATAAAATTAATATTATTATCATTTGATTACTATTAAAATCATTACTATTCATTATTACTATTAATACATATAATTATTATTATTATTTGTATTAGTGATATTATTTTTATTATTAGTATACATATTAATTATTAATCTTAATTACATAATCAAAACAAAAAAAAGAAAGAAAGTGGAGATGATTCAGTACACCATCACTTCATCTACTTTATTCCTTGTTTGATAGTCCAATTAATCGATTTTCTTTTAAGCACATATAACCAAAATTTGTTAGGACTCACTTTCATAAATCAAATTAGGATCACCTTTTTCTGTTTTAAATCCCCATCTGCTGTATATAATTTTTTTTTATCTTCTTGTTCTGCACAAGACTTCTTGTCTCATAAATCAATAAACGTCGATTTCAAAAATCAATTAGGATCGAATTTTAACTGTTAAATCATGTACCTAATCATGCTATATAATTTATCTACTGCCATTGAGAATCAAAAACATAAAAATTAAAAAAAAAAACAAACAAACAGCTCGACACTCTGAGTAAATCACTTTTTGGTGAAACCTCGAATTCGATTTTAATTTAAAAATCCTTTAATGTAGTTTTGCTAGGAATGTTGTAAGCAAACTTTCTCCATTGTTTCAGCCTTCAATTCCTAAAAACGATTTCAAATTTGTGGGTCAAAGTTGTTGAATTTAAAAGTCAACCTTTGTTCATCAATAGAATTCGCGATATTCGTTTCAATTCAAGTTAAATTGATAATTTGTAAAGTTTATAGGAGGTATTTGAAACCTACTTTATGTTGTAATCATAGTCTATTACATTCTCGAATTCAAAAATCAAATTATTATTTTTTCTGTAAAAACCGTAGCACAGCAACCTTCGATTTCTTTTATATTTTTTTTCTTTTTCCAATCCATTTAACTACCCATTAATTGATTATGTATCTATTTTAATCCCTAAACCCAAAGATTTATTCGTTGTATTTTGGATTGGCTTGGGTCGATTGATTTTGAAGAAGAAGAAGATAGATAGATCACTGCTAGATGGGTTAAATAAAAATAAAACGGGTATATATCAGGAAAAACATGATAGATCAGCTGGTCAAAGTGTTGGGGTGTGAGCGGGAGGTTGCGGGTTCGAGTCCCGGCCCGGGCAGTTTACTCTCTTTTTAGCATTTTAAGGTAGTTTAATATTTAGTATTATTTATAATATCATTTTCATTATTATTATTATTATCATTATTATTAATGTTATTATTATTTTCATACTTAATAATTATTGTTATTGATACATGTATTATAATTACTAATAGTAATATTATTAATATAAGTGTATTTGTAAGAATTATCATTTATTATCATAATATTAGATACAATTATGAATATTATTATTATTGTTATGGAAATAATATAAGTTACTATTATTTTCATAAATATTAGTATTAATATCATTCTAAATTTATTAAGTATTATCATTATGTATCATTATTGTTATTATCATTATGATCAATATAATTAGATAATTATAGGTATTAATATTAATAATATGAGTATCATTATTATTATATTATTAAAATTAATAACCTAACTATTATTAGTAATAAAAATTTGCTATAAATATTATTATTATTAGTATTGTTATTATTAATATTATCATTATAATCAGATACAATTTTTATTACTATTATTAATGTTATTTTACCAAATAAACATTACGCATATAAAAACATTTATAAGTAACAATAAATATAAGTATGTATTAATGATATTAATGACTTTTACATAGATATACATATATAACAAATTAATATCTATTTTATATATAATATTAATCGGATATATATATATATATATATATATATATATATATATTAATGTAACTATATAGATAATAAGTAATTTGAATATATATACAAATTGAATATATATATATATATATATATATATATATATATATATATATATATATATATATATATATATATATATATATATACAAAAGATAAATAAGATATAAAAATGAAATTATTCGATTACGATTATATGTTTTAATATATATATAATGGATATAGGTTCGTGAATCTGAGGTCAACCCTGCATTGTTCAGTTTCGTCGTATGAATATTTTTACTACAAAATATTGTATGGTGAGTTTCATTTGCCTTTTTACCCTTTATATTTTTGGGCTGAGAATACATGCGCAATTTTTATAAATGTTTTACGAAATAGACACAAGTAATTGAAACTACATTATATGGGTGAATGATCGAAGCCGAATATGCCCCTTTTGCTTGGTAACCTAAGAATTAGTAAACCAGTCTACTAATTGACGCGAATCCTAAAGATAGATCTATTGGGCCTAACGAACCCCATCCAAAGTACCGGATGCTTTAGTACATCGATGTTGTTTTTATCATGTCCGAAGGATTTCCCGAAATGATAGGGGATATTCTTATATGCATCTTGTTAATGTCGGTTACCAGGTGTTCACCATATGAATGATTTTTGTCTCTATGCATGGGACGTATATTTATGAGAACTGGGAAATGAAATTCTTGTGGTCTATTAAAATGATGAAAATGATTATTTATGTTAAACTAATGAACTCACCAACCTTTTGGTTGACACTTTAAAGCATGTTTATTCTCATGTATGAAAGAAATCTTCCGCTGTGCATTTGCTCATTTTAAATATATTACTTGGAGTCATTCATGACATATTTCAAAAGACGTTGCATTCGAGTCGTTGAATTCATCAAGATTATTATTAAGTCAATTATAGTTGGATATATTATGAAATGGTATGCATGCCGTCAACTTTCGATGTAATGAAAGTTTGTCTTTCAAAAATGAATGCAATGTTTGTAAAATGTATCATATAGAGGTCAAGTACATCGCGATGTAATCATATGTTATTGTATTCTTCCTTATGGATTATGACGGGTCTTTACATGTGGTATCAGAGCGGTGGTCTTAGCGAACCAGGTCTTGCATTAGTGTGTCTAACTGATAGTTGCTTAGATGCATTAGTGAGTCTGGACTTCGACCGTGTCTGCATGTCAAAAGTTTTGCTTATCATTTAGTGTTGAAAATTATTTGCTTATCATCCTTAAAGTCTAGACATGTCTTACTGCCTCTATTGCATAGACAGTGTATAGACAAAATTCATATCTTAGCGTATCTGTTATTGTTACCTTTGCCTGATAGCTTCCGTAGATTCCTCCATAACTTATGATATTTTAGTATTATATATGCATATGTAAATTATGTATTGCAGGGTACTAATCTACATTCTATAATATATTTATTATCGAAAATCCTTCATCTGATCGTACGAGATGAATTCCTCAACCAGTTCGAGTCCCTCAGATTTCGATAACTATTCTGATAGTTATTCCGACAGCTATTCCGACATAGATATTCACCTAAGCTCCGAAAGCGGTGTCACCAGAATGAATCAATCAATCAGCCATCCCCAATTCATCTGATGGGTTCGTAGTCGACTTAATCAATGGAGACGCGAAGAAGGCGATCCTTTTCAACAACCGAATTTACCTCTTGGCGATGAACCTGAAGTACTTACCGGCGAACCTATCTGAAACATCATTCTCAGCCTCATTTACATGGTAGCTCGACACGATTATATTCTATCCATAATTCTAAACCTTATTCAATCGCGCGTTCCTACTGACAATCATTCCGGAGTAATAAGTCAACAAACTTCGCGCCCGAGTTGTAGCCTTGGAAAATATGGTACAAAATGTATCAGCTTCAGCAACATCACCGGCACCAACAGTACCACCAACATCAATACCAGTACCACCAACAAATCAAGTTTCAACAAAACACGCCTCAACATCTCATTATGTACCTCGAGCATAATCAACGTTCTACGAATCGTTCTACATCATTTATCTTCGTTCTACTTGGCGATTATGTAATCTCTAATGTTTTAGAGATTATGTAATCTCTAATGTTTTAGAGATTATGTATTCTAGTTCTAACGATAAAGCAGATGATATTAATATCATATAAATTCATCAAATCCAAGATTACATCCGAAGAAAATATATATGTATATATATTTTCATAAAGATTGTAATTAAAAATTCTTTTGTACAAACTGTTAATGGTGAAAATATTTTAACTGGTAGGTAATACCCGAGGAATATTTAGATTTCACATTAATTCGTTACAGTGTACATTATTTGAATCTGATTCAACAGTCATTTACTATCCTACTTACATCCACCGATATACAAATTCGTTCACCACAAAATAACCATTTTCATTCAATTTCATATTTGGATTTTGACTTCTCAGAATTCAACAAGTGGCACAATGAAGAAAACATTGGACAAAAATAAAATTTGTTAGAAACAAACAAATTAACTATGAGAAATTTTGTTAAGAATACACGCTAACTGTTCCTAGCTAACTGTTAATTCCGTATTATCTTTTATTTATCGCAATTTATTTATCGCAATTTATTTATCGCATTTTATTTATCGCAATTTTATTTATCGTCATTTAATTTCTGTTATTTATTTTACGCACTTTAAATATCGGGACACGTATACAAGGTTTTGACATATCATATCGACGCATCTATATATATTATTTGGAATAACCATAGACACTCTATATGCAGTAATACTGGAGTTAGCTATACAGGGTTGAGGTTGATTCTACAATAATATATATAGTTTGAGTTGTGATCGAGTCTGAGACATGTACACGGATCACGATACGTATTAATTAATTCGAATATTATATATTAAACTATATATGAATTATTGGACTGTTAACTGTGGACTATCGACTATGGACGAATAATATTAGACACTTAAAATGAATTAAAATACTGATTATAACATATGAAACTAAATAATCCTTCAAGTTTGCCACTTGATTTCATCTTAAACCTCATTTGTATCTTGACGATTCCAATCTGTGTTCAAACATTTCATAATTCTTGAAAACACTTCAATCGAGAGGATGAACCAACCGCATTTCATCTACGAGAAGAAAAGATTGATGCATATAGTTATGCATCTGAAAAACTCTCGGCAACTGAGTAAAAGTTTAACACATAGCTGTTCTAATTCTTTAGTGTTATTATTACCCAAAATAATTTTGCAATCCCTTTCCAAAGTAGCCAATTTTGTCAGAGTTCCAACAAGTCAACTTTGAATTTTCAGCTGGATTAACCTTATTATAACCTCGATATATATGCATGCTCTTTTATTGTTACCGGGGAACCTTTTATATTTCACCATATTACCGTCAGCGTTTAATCATCTAAAAACACAATTCTCCTGAAACCACCTCGGATTGATAACCGATGATTCAGATATCGTAGCATTAAATGCAGAGGAAACAGAAAAATTATAGATGGTCTAAACGGCCAAAAGTTTGATGATAAAAAAATGGAGTGTTGGGAACGCTCAATAGAAAATTTGGTACTGAAAAACGGATTGAGCTAACCATGAAGGAGACCAAGGAAAAATACAAGGACCAAACCCTACATTCAAAGAATCCAGGTAATTCTGGATCCGCCGAAATCTTTAGAGAATATCTTGTTCCGAAGTCATGTTAAAATCTTGCGGAAAATTTTTCTTCATCAACCTTCGAACTTAGAAATTCCAAAATATCATCATAAATATCTTCGATATTTCTGAGGATATTTTCATAAATATTCTTGTCCGAAATTATCTACCTCTTCGTGTTTTCTGTATTCCATTATTTTGGAAACTTCTGTAAAATCTAAGTATAAATTATTAATGAATTGTGGAGAAGTGTTGGGAATTGAAGCATGTGTTAGTATAATATAATGACGCCCGGCCAACGTGATTATATTACAGTAAGTCATGCTGAGTTTTTAATGGAACGTGATAAAGGATCACAGATCATAACTTTATCATGAACCATGTTACATAACTCTTTCATTCTACTTAACCTCCGAACATATCAAGAAAAATATATTCTTGATAGTTCTATCTTCTGTAATTCTGGTAATTTAACCAATCAAATCGTGCTATCACGTTCCTTCCTGCTTAAAACATTATAATCATTTGAAACTCTATATCTACGAATTCTGGACCATTATTCGCTTGACTTAAAGTCAGGAAAAGAAAATAAAAGTATGAAACTCCAAAATATAAGGGGGAATATAAAGCTCGATAACAACACATAAATTACAAACCGTGTATATAAATTTTTATCGCAACATAAAGACACGGGAGAATTAAAAACATTATAACCCCAAGGGCGAAGTAGAAGAAAACATATTCCTCCGGTGGTAATTGGAAAAGGAGAATGATTGTTGCGATAGTGAGGATAAGAACAAGAATCAGAACTGGATTAAGAATTTTCACAATCTTTTGAATTTAGGAATTGAGTATAGAAGTAGTGAAAAATAATGGAACGAAAGAAATTCATTTATTGTGGAGATACCAAACAAAGCAATCGAGACAGATGATCGCATTTAATTAAAGAGATCCTAATTTCCTTAAATCTCGAAGAATCAGATCTTATAGATTTCCAAGATTTTCTTTTAAATCCCTTGAATTCTGAAATTCAACCATGACTACGTCACCGGTTAAGACGAATTTATATTTACTCATTTCACTCTTTTGTGATAACTTCAATCGTACGCTTCAAATAATCGAATTGTTTTATCCATATTACTCAATGGTGATAAAACTCTATTTATCAACTCATATTCGTCATGAAAACATTTTTATTGTTAGCCATGACCACCTCATTCAAATTTCGGGACGAAATTTCTTTAACGGGTAGGTACTGTGATGACCCGGAAATTTTCGACCAAATTTAAACTTAATCTTTGAATGATTCCGACATGATAAGCAAAGTCTGTAATATTGAAGTCTTAGAAACTGTGAACTATTTTCATGGATTCATTTGACCTTCGACCAGTTCCCGACGATTCACGAACAATTGTGTGTAAATAAACATGCAAACACACACATATATATATATATATATATATATATATATATATATATATATATATATATATATATATATATATATATATATATATATATATATATATAAATATAAATATAGGTATTGAAAATACTAAAATGTAATTAAATCATTAGAATTAAATATGTAATATATTATACAAGAGTAATAATATGTAATATTAATATATTAAATTTAACTGCAAATTAAAATGCTATTAATGATATTACTTTTATTAAAATAAATATTGTTAGTAAAATCAATAATAGTATTATATATAACATATAAATATGAAATTTGATAGGTAAAAATTATTATTATTTTTAGCATTATTATCAGCATCATTAATAATACTATTATTATTATTTCTATTATGTTTATCATTAATATTTATAATTATTAAATCGATCTTTTTATTAAAAGTTTCCATTATCTTTATTGTTAACAGTATCATATCAATACTTGCTATTACACTGTATTATTTGATATTATTATTAGGAATGATTATTAGTATATTCTTTTATTATAATTACAAACATGAACATTATGGATATTAGAAAATAAAATAATTTTATAAAATTAATATTATTATCATTTGATTACTATTAAAATCATTACTATTCATTATTACTATTAATACATATAATTATTATTATTATTATTATTATTATTATTATTTGTATTAGTGATATTATTTTTATTATTAGTATACATATTAATTATTAATCTTAATTACATAATCAAAAAAAAAATAGAAAGTGGAGATGATTCAGTACACCATCACTTCATCTACTTTATTCCTTGTTTGATAGTCCAATTAATCGATTTTTTTTTAAGCACATATAACCAAAATTTGTTAGGACTCACTTTCATAAATCAAATTAGGATCACCTTTTTCTGTTTCAAGTCCCCATCTGCTGTATAATTTTTTTTTATCTTCTTGTTCTGCACAAGACTTCTTGTCTCATAAATCAATAAACGTCGATTTCAAAAATCAATTAGGATCGAATTTTAACTGTTAAATCATGTACCTAATCATGCTATATAATTTATCTACTGCCATTGAGAATCAAAAACAGAAAAATTAAAAAAAAAAGAAACAAACAGCTCGACACTCTTAGTAAATCACTTTTTGGTGAAACCTCGAATTCGATTTTAATTTAAAAATCCTTTAATGTAGTTTTGCTAGGAATGTTGTAAGCAAACTTTCTCCAAAATTTCAGCCTTCAATTCCTAAAAACGATTTCAAATTTGTGGGTCAAAGTTTTTGAATTTAAAAGTCAACCTTTGTTCATCAATCGAATTCGCGATATTCGTTTCAATTCAAGTTAAATTGATAATTTGTAAAGTTTATAGGAGGTATTTGAAACCTACTTTATGTTGTTATCATAGTCTATTACGTTCTCGAATTCAAAAATCAAATTATTATTTTTCTGTAAAAATCGTAGCACAGCAACCTTCGATTTCTTTTATATTTTTTTTTTCTTTTTCCAATCCATTTAACTACCCATTAATTGTTTATGTATATATTTTAATCCCTAAACCCAAAGATTTATTCGTTGTATTTTGGATTGGCTTGGGTCGATTGATTTTGAAGAAGAAGAAGAAGAAGAAGATATATCACTGTTAGATGGGTTAAATAAAAATAAAATGTGTATATATCAGGAAAAACATGATAGAGCAGCTGGTCAAAGTGTTGGGGTGTGAGCGGGAGGTTGCAGGTTCGAGTCTCGGCCCGGGCAGTTTACTCTCTTTTTAGCATTTTAAGGTAGTTTAATATTTAGTATTATTTATAATATTATTTTCATTATTATTATTATTATCATTATTATTAATGTTATTATTATTTTCATACTTAAGAATTATTGTTATTGATCAATGTATTATAATTACTAATAGTAATATTATTAATATAAGTGTATTTGTAAGAATTATCATTTATTATCATAATATTAGATACAATTATGAATATTATTGTTATTGTTATGGAAATAATATAAGTTACTATTATTTTCATAAATATTAGTATTAATATCATTCTAAATTTATTAAGTATTATCATTATGTATCATTATTGTTATTATCATTATGATCAATATAATTAGATAATTATAGGTATTAATATTAATAATATGAGTATCATTATTATTATATTATTAAAATTAATAACCTAACTATTATTAGTAATAAAATTTGCTATAAATATTATTATTATTAGTATTGTTATTATTAATATTATCATTATAATCAGATACAATTTTTATTACTATTATTAATGTTATTTTACCAAATAAACATTATGTATATAAAAACATTTATAAGTAACAATAAATATAAGTATGTATTAATGATATTAATGACTTTTACATAGATATACATATATAACAAATTAATATCTATTTTATATATAATACTAATCGGATATATATATATATATATATTAATGTAACTATATAGATAATAAGTAATTTGAATATATATACAAATAGAATATATACAAATAGAATATATATATATATATATATATATATATATATATATATATATATATATATATATATATATATATATATATATATATATATATATACAAAAGATAAATAAGATATAAAAATGAAATTATTCGATTACGATTATATGTTTTAATATATATATATAATGATTATAGGTTCGTGAATCCAAGGTCAACCCTGCATTGTTCAGTTTCGTCGTATGAGTATTTTTATTACAAAATATTGTATGGTGAGTTTCATTTGCCTTTTTACCCTTTATATTTTTGGGCTGAGAATACATGCGCAATTTTTATAAATGTTTTACAAAATAGACACAAGTAATTGAAACTACATTATATGGGTGAATGATCGAAGCCGAATATGCTCTTTTTGCTTGGTAACCTAAGAATTAGTAAACCAGTCTACTAATTGACGCGAATTCTAAAGATAGATCTATTGGGCCTAACGAACCCCATCCAAAGTGCCGGATGCTTTAGTACTTCGATGTTGTTTTTATCATGTCCGAAGGATTTCCCGGAATGATAGGGGATATTCTTATATACATCTTGTTAATGTCGGTTACCAGGTGTTCACCATATGAATGATTTTTTTCTCTATGCATGGGACGTATATTTATGAGAACTGGGAAATGAAATTCTTGTGGTCTATTAAAATGATGAAAATGATTATTTATGTTAAACTAATGAACTCACCAACCTTTTGGTTGACACTTTAAAGCACGTTTATTCTCAGGTATGAAAGAAATCTTCCGCTGTGCATTTGCTCATTTTAAAGATATTACTTGGAGTCATTCATGACATATTTCAAAAGACGTTGCATTCGAGTCGTTGAATTCATCAAGATTATTATTAAGTCAATTATAGTTGGATATATTATGAAATGGTATGCATGCCGTCAACTTTCGATGTAATGAAAGTTTGTCTTTCAAAAATGAATGCAATGTTTGTAAAATGTATCATATAGAGGTCAAGTACCTCGCGATGTAATCATATATTATTGTATTCATCCTTATGGATTAGGACGGGTCTTTACATTGAGTATAATTGGGAACCCGTCTTGGATAAGTTTAACTCAAAACTCGCGAATTGGAAAGCAAGATCGATTTCATATGGTGGAAGGCTTACACTCGTTAAATTGGTTTTGAGTAGTTTATCGCTATATAATTTTTCTCTTTTTCGTGCTCCGTTGAGTGTCATTAAAAAATTTGAGAGTGTTAGGAGAAACTTTTTTTGGGACGGGTCGGGTGAGTGTTCAAAAATGTCATGGGTCAAATGGGATGATTGTCTTTTGCCTTATGATTCGGGAGGGTTAAATATTGGGTCTCTTCGGGGGAAGAATCTTACTCTATTGGGGAAGTGGTTTTGGCGGGCAAAAACCGAGCCAAACTCATTTTGGGTTACTATTATCAAAAGTATTTATGGTGCTAATGGGCTACTTCCTCCTACGGGCCTCAACGGGCCGAAAGGGGTTAGTAGCGTGTGGTCAAATATTATATGTGCATGTACTTCGATTGAGAAGATGGACATCAAGTTTGCGGATTCGTTTTTGAAGTCGATTGGGGATGGGGCCGAAACAGAATTTTGGCGTGAACCGTGGCTTTGTGACTGACCTTTAAAGCAAAAGTTCACGCGTTTATTCCATTTGGAAGAGGAGCCGAATATACGTGTTCGTGATAGAGTTACTTGGATTGATCGTGATGCTATTTTTACTGAGAATTGGAGGAGAACACCATCGGGTCGAACACTTGACGACCTTAATTCTCTTAAGGCACTATTGAATGCTTATGTGAAACAAGATAAGACAATGGATTCGTGGGTTTGTAACCTAGCCGGGAACGGGTTATTCACTACAAAGAAATTGGCGACAATTATTGACGACAAACTTATTTGTACCGGATCTAGTTCGAATGAGGAATTTATGAAAAATCACTTGTTACCTATTAAAGTTTCAATCTTCATATGGAGGGTACTAAGAAGACGGATTCCAGTTCGTACCGAACTTGATAAAAGAGGTATAGACCTTGATTCCGTTAGGTGCCCTCTATGTGATGATGATGTGGAGACTATTGATCATACTTTGTTCTTTTGTCGACATGCGATGGAGATTTGGGATCGGGTGTATAAATGGTGGGGTCTAGGAACGGTTTCAAACCTAAGAATTAATGAGGCCTTTAGAGGCAAGTGTAATCGTTCCTTATCCTCTTTATGGTCGAGTATATGGCAATCTATCGAGTGGACGTGCGCTTATCTAATATGGAATAATCGGAACCAAAAAGTGTTTTCCAACTCATCATGGAATGGTCCTACGGGTCTAATGGAGATACAACTTAAGTCTTTTGAATGGATCTCATGTCGCATTAGGAATCGGAAGATGGATTGGCTAGGTTGGATCTCGGATCCATGGTCTTGTTTTGTCTAATGTATTGCATTTATATAGTTGCCCCCCCCGCAACTTTTCATCTTTTTGCTCCTTTGTTCGGGTTCTTGTTTATGTAATCGTTGGGTCGTTGTAATGGGCTAGCCCCCGTTGTGGCTTTCGAGTTTCAATGAAATGCTTTGCTTTTCGAAAAAAAATATAATTATTATATTATACCTATACTCTAAAAGGCATATGAGAAATGAATAGTTACCATAGATATTTTCAACTTTTGGTCTCTTTTTTTTTCCTTTCCAAATTCAACCCCAAACACCCTCACATTTTATCCAAAACATTAAATCCACCCCCCAAACAGGGGGGTAAAGTGTCAATTAACCATTCTCATAAAAAATCTTAAACAAACTCCACCCAAATATTCAACGGGCCATACCTTCGCACTCGCAACGAGTTATTTTTCCGGCACCATCGTTAAACTCGAAATAATTTTAGGAACACAATGTCACTAGCTATACGCAAAACGGACGCTTTTTAAAAAATGCTAAATATTTGGGGTACTTTTCATACACGTTAATTCTCCGTTAAATTTTTAAAAGTCGAAAACTCCTTTTAAATATTTCACGGGTCATACACATTTAAATATTTCACGGGTTATACCTTTTAGTTCGACTCGAGTTGCGCTTCAACGACATCATCGTTAGCCACAAAAAAAATTTACAAACTAAACGCAATAAAATACATTAAAAACCGAACCCCCGGCGCGAAGCGAGGGTTCGAACACTAGTTTATAACGAATAAAAAAAATGAAGTGAATAGTAAAAACCTTTGTGCTCTAATGAATATATTTATAATATAATTAAATGTACTAATAATGTTTTACATATATGATAGTTATCATTAATTACTCCATAATTATATAAAATAATATTGTTAAAAATTGTAGTAATTAGTGTATATAAATTAAAAAACTCGTCTAATTTGCCTATAATTTATTCTTAATTGATTATATAACCATTCTTTGGCAGTTAAAAAAAAATTCTTAATTGATTGTGCAGGTTGCCTTATCATATTTAATTCTATCTAACCAATTGTAGAAGGGTATAATTGGCACATTAGTGAAATTTTATGGTTATTTTGAGTAAAGGATAATTTTTTTAGGATAAACAGAAATAGTAAGATGGAAAATTATCTTGGAACAGATGGAGTCGTAATTAGTGTATATAAATGAAAATCGTGCTTAGGCTCGAGAGCTAGTTCGAGCTCATTTATTAATTGAACTTCAAACTACGTTCAAGCTCGAGCTCGTTTAGCCTCCGCTCGAATCGAGATTTTAACTAGTCGATCTCGAGTAGCTCATCTCATTTACGCCCGTATGGTTATTTGGGTAAATATTTTTTTGGAGGAGAGTACACATCAATCTTTGATGTTAAGGACTTTGAGGGAAACTATCTGGATATTAGTGCATTCTTGTATTAGAACAAGGCTTCATAATCAAAGGATCTATGGCTCAACAGTATTAAGGAGAATCATTAACTTTGAGGTTATGAGTTTAAATTATGCCGTAGACTAAAATATACTACTTATGCGCCTTGCGTTGTGATATATTGAGATTGCGTAAGGTCTTGCGTTCGAACCTCATGGGGATTTTCTTATTTGCCCATGTTACCTGTTGGGTGTGGGTTACGTAATTTTCTCCCGACACGTAGCACGAATATGATCGGGTGAATGACTCCACATCGACGCGCTGTTTTCGATGTGTGTTTTTCGGCGCTCGTTTTTGACACACGTTATTCAACGTGCGTTTTTTGACGCGCGTTTTGTTGGCGCTTTTTAGACGGGCGTTTTCGACGAGCGTGTTCGCGCGCGTGTTTGGGCCCGTTTTTGACTCGCGATTTTTGACGCGTTTTTCCGTCGTGCGTATTCCGGCGCGCGTTTTTCGACGAACGTTTTCGGGACGCGTTTTTGACGGGTGATATCGACGGTCGTTTTTCGCCGCGCGTTTTTCGTTGAGCGTTTTCATGCGTGTACGGGGCGCGTTTTCGACAGGGATTTCCGAGCACGTTTTCATCGCGCGTTTTCGTCAAGCATTTTCGACACATTTTTGTAGCGCGTTTTTTCTGACGCGGGTTTTCCGCGTTTTCGTCACCCATTTTTGTTGCACGTTTTCGGGACACGTGTTCGGAAAAGATACACCAAAAGATGCAAACAAGAACAATTTTACTAGCACGACCTAACCGACCTGGGTCTTGACCCAACTCGACCCGGGTCTCGACCCATTTTAATTCTGACTCATTTCGACCCATAACTCTCTTCGACTTAAATCCAATTGATTTTTTACCCGACCCGATCCATCTCTATCTGTTTGCCAGGTAAGTAACTACTAGTATTAAAAAAAAACAAGGCTCGATATTCATAGACTTTTGATAAAGGAGGTGATACTCACATACTAATTTTGATCCATACACACTTAATTTATTAATAATATGTCATTACTTACAATAATAATGGTTAAATTCCCTAGATAAATTTAAAGATATAATTGTAAGTTTTATGATAAAAAATGTGTATGGATCCCAAATTAGTGTGGGAATATTATCTCTCCGTTGATAAACAAAAGTCAATTGCATCTAATTTTTTGTCTTGTGGTCACGGGGAATTTAAACAACCTTTTATGATTTTGGTACAATTATTGTCGACACCCACTGACACTGCGATCGAACGGATCTACATATTTTTATAGTTAATGTACAAGGGTGTCACCCCTCTCACCCCTCTTGACAGGACTTGTTAATCCATCACTACACCATTTTCCCTTATATCCATTTCTTCATTTTTTTTTCTACTCTAAAACACTTTTAATAATTTACTACTATACGAAGTATAATAAATATCAGTAATACTCAATAATCATTATCTTTTTAAAGTATTCATATATTATCATAAATTAGTTCTTTTTCTTTTACTTGTTTATTTGAATTTTCTTTTCAATAAACAATTCCTTTTAATATATCAATTTAATATATTTTACTTTTTGAATTTTCAAAAATGATATTCCAGGGTATTTACCTTATTTATGGAGTGATTCTGAGAACGTTTTATCGACCCGTATTTTAAGATTTCGAAATGGTTTAAGGATCGGATTCATGTAATGCGGTTCGGGTTTTCGTTCGAAAGCGTGTGTGTGCGTGGTAAATGAAAAGGTGTGTGGGTCATTCCCCCATCAATGATTTCAGATATTTGTTTTTCGAAAACAAAAAAGACGAAAAAAAAATAACTGTCGCACATCAATTTAATTTATAATTTTTATTTTTATTTATTAATAAACTTTTATTTTACTGTAAAAATTAGTTATAATTAAGATCATACTCTGTATGAGTAACGATGTGATGACATAAATTTTAATTTATTAATTAATGTATTTCTTAATTAATATAAAAAGAAAAATGTAACAAAATAACATATGCAGTAAGATACCTTTCAGTCTTTTACTCCTAGTTGTTTTTTTTACGAAAAAATAAATAAAAAAAACAATGAAAATGGAAAAGCAAAAAAAAAAGTCAAAGTGATTGATAGGAGCAGGGCTAGGGAGGGTATGAAGGGATTAAGCCATGTACAATTATCTACTCCAAGAAATTTTCAGAAAACATTTAAAGTATTTGGACTTTTATAAGTTGCATGTTAAACGTGCTAGAATGAATATCACCGGATGGACATCAGCGTAGATGTACACCTGGCTGAAAATAAATGGGGACTCGACCTAAAGAAAGCTTTTAACGCTCATTTGTATATTAGAGTAATCCGAACGGTTGGGGTCCTGGGGCCGCCCAGCCATCTGCCCATCTGAGCGCCGATGGTAGCGGACTGTCTAGGCTGCCGCTCAGCCCATCGTCCAGGCTATCGTTCCTCTTATCGTGTTTTCATAAAATTTTTGTGGAAAGATAAAGAAAAAAAGTGACCGTTGGGGAAAAAAAAAAAGTAACGGCTACATCAACGGTTCTTTTTTTTTTTTTTTTCTTTTCTAAACTCTATATAAACTACACTTCATTTTATCATTTTACACAAATCAAATACACTCCATCCTCTCTTTTTTACTCAATTTCATTCATTTCTACATTTTATACAATCTCAGTTTTATACCAAACAATGAGTTTCAAAAAAATCTCAAGCAAAGGCAAATTCAAACAACGCCCTTAAGTTCAAGATCCGAACGCGGACGGTCGCGACATGATGCAAACGTTGCTTGAACAATCACAACAAAATACTGATTTTTCTCGCTTTGCAAATGCTAATCCATCTAATGCATTTGCGGGTATGTTTCCAAACGTTCATACACAACAAACTCAACACCAACAATACTACACTAACCAACAATATCAACAACAATATCCCTACAATATGAACCAACAATCTCAATCATTTTCCATTTTCACGAACCAACAATCTCAACAACAATCTTAACAACAATCCCAACAAACACCATATTATCCAAGACTTCGTGACGAATCGGATGATGAAGAAGTTCCCGAAACACCACGCCATGTCGAAGCCGATGTCGAACCAGAAGACGAACCCGTGGCCGATGTTCTAGGGAAAAAAGTGAGGTGTCCGAAAGTTCCTTGGACCGACTTGGAAACAAAAATTTTAGCCGATTATGTGTATGTTTTAGTATTTTATTTTTAGATATGTCGCATTTTATTTAAATTATTGTATTTTTTAATGAAATTTTAGTTTTATATTAATATCTTTTATGTTTAATTTTAATTATTTAATTGTTTAGAAAAACATAAAAAGTAATTAAAAATATGGAAGAAAGGTGTAATTGTTGGGAGTGTTTAGTCCTAGGTTTAATCCTAGAAAGGAAGTGCTGATGTGGCGTTTAGTCCTGAAGGACTAAGACGAAACCATTGGGACCTCTCTTATACGACCACCCTTAACGAGACATCAAAATCGAAAATTAAGAAACCTCAAATATGACGTGGCATGTGAGTTGGCAAGAAATTTGACGTCCTAACGCCATTAAACCTGACGCTTCGGGGGCGTCAATTACAATTCACAAATATGTGTGTCAGAGATGTATGAGCCAATCAAAATTCATAATTATTTTTCTATATATTATTATTTATTTATTTTATACTCAACTTTCAATTATATTTTACCACATCACTCAAAATCTTTTTACTCACTCAAATTAAACACTCACCACTATTTAACTTCATTGACACGTCACAATTAAAAATCCACTTTTTCATTTGACTGACTACATGTATCCGCTATGATTAACGGTGGTCTAACTCGCCAATTCCCAAGACTATCAAATGATTTTAATACAAAGTTTAAGAAATAGTTTATTTGTTATTGTTGAATGCCATCTGAATTTCTCTTTGTATGTGTCAACTATGTACCTCTTTCAATATTGCTCACGGGTACAACAAACACCTATACGTACTAGGCAGAAGACAAGAATGTAATTTTGTAGGACAATGATGAGTTTAACTATTCATTTTTAGTACACTGAAACTGAAACTCTTGAAAGAGAGATGAGATCGAACGACCTGGCGGATCAACCAAAAGTTCCCAAAATCAACAATTATGTTTTTATAATAAAATATGTTAACATAATATAAACTAAACTTTGCGTAAAGAAAAGTAATCAGGAGCAAAACAGTTTGACCATAATAAGTCAGCCATCTAGAAACCATTTTAGGCAATTCGAGCATGAGGTGTCAAACACTATTTCAGCATTTTTCAAAATCAACGCACGTCTTGTATTTCAAAATCGACGCAGAAGACATGCGTTGATTTGACACCGGACCGTCGTCAATTCCGGCTTCAATTTTACGGCGTTGCAAATCCAACAGTGAGTAAAATGTGTGTTGAACGTAGCCGTTGAATAAATGTATTCATCCTTTTCTTGTTTTTACTTTATATTTATTGGCCTTATAAATATAAAGTATACTTCCTCATATTTTTTTATACGTTTATGGCGTTCGATTTATTAGAGAAGATCGATGATCCTGCTGAGGATGGAATTTCAACTGCTACATCACATTCTCGTTGTTACATACGTTGCGAGCATCAGGCAGCACATAATCGATTGATGAGCGATTATGTTTTGGAAGATTGCAAGTTTCTCGGTGAAAATTTCAATGAACATTTCGGATGAGATGACGTGTTTTCCTCATAATTGTGAAAAGCATTCAAAGTTAAATTGCAAATCAGGTACCTGAATATTTTAGATGGTTACATCGAAGACACGATGCAAAAGGCGAGTTGATTATTAATACCGAATTAAAATTTCATCCAAATTACGTCAGCTGGTACACGATAATACATCGGATGCGCTCAATGAGTATTTGCAAATTTCGGAAAGAGTGTCACAAGAAACTTTACAAAATTTCACCAGGTGCATAGTTGATTCGTATGCAAACGTATACATAAGAGAGCCTATGCATCACGGCATTGTACGCTTGTACGACAATCATGAAAGACTTCATGGATTTTTGGGAATGTTTGGTAGCGTTGATTGTATGCGCTTGGAATGAACAAAATGCCCAAACGCGTGGAGACACCAATTTACTCGAGGTGATCACGGCTACCCAACTATAATACTTGAATATGTTGCCCTGTATGATAACTGGATTTGGCATGCTTACTTTAATGTAGCGGGCTCAAACAACAACTTAGATATTTTACACAATAGTGTTTTGTTCAACTTAATGCTCAATGAGGAGTTGCCATACATTCATTATATTGTAAACATCGTAGAGTACAAAAGAGGATACTATTTAGCTGACGACATTTATCCAGCATGTGACATTCGTTAAGGCGTATACATGTGTAATTGATCCAAAGCGCACTTACTTTTTAAAGGAACAAGATGGTGCTCGATAGGATGTCTAGAGGACTTTCAGAATTCTACAAAGTCGGTGGCATATTCTTCAACAACTGGCAAGGGCTTACTAGGTGAATGTTATGAGACGGTTCATGTATACGTGCATCATATTACATAACATGACTGTTGAAGAGAACGACTATAACATTGCGGAGAACAGCGATGTAACGACCCGTCAAAATCGCTATTGACGCGGCACGTTAATCATTGATTCCATAGTGAGGTTTTGACCTCTATATGATACGTTTTGATAAAATATTGCATTCATTAAAATAAGTGACTTTCTAAACATAGAAAGTTATAAACATGTGGGCGAGTGCTTAGGTATAAGCAAAACCCCGAAATACATAAGTCTTTAATTTACAGGTTGACATCACAGTCCAATTATTTATTACACAACGCAGTTTTATTTTGAATGCAATAAACTTTGTACAAAGCATGAGAGACTCCATGCAGGCAACAAGCACATCACAGCGGAAGCATTCTAAGGACCTGAGAATAAAACATGCTAAAAAGTCAACACGAATGTTGGTGAGTTATAGGTTTAATTGCTCGAGTCATAAACATATATAAAGATAGACCACAAGATTTCATCAAAAGTTTATCAATAGATTCTACGTAACAGAGCACCCTGGTAACTAAACTTAACGCTATAGTGATAATTACCCCATTCGTTTTAATACGCGCAAACCAACGTGTCTTAAACTCAAATAATATACGTCCGTTAAAAGGCTAGCGCTCTAGCTCGGACGGGGATGTCAAGCCCTATGGATCCATATACAATTATTCGCGCCCACCAGTCCATATCCTATGTACTGGCAGCTACTAGTTACCAAAGCTAAGGGATTTTCGGTTTAACTCAGTGTAGAATTTTGTATGTACTTGTGTCTTATTGCGTTTAAAATAAATTGCATGTATTCTCAGCCCAAAAATATTTAAAGTATTTAAAAAGGGAGACTATAACTCACAGTTCAATATTGCGATTCAATATTGTAGGCAAATTGCGTAGACGTAATGATGGTAGACGACTGTATGGTTGGCCTTGGATTCAAGAACAATACCCCGAATAATACCTAATATTTCCTTAGCTTAAAGCGGTTTGAAACCCGAATTAAAACACCCTCGTATATAACTTATTATTATTAAACTTAAATTTAAAATTATAATTATAATATAAATATAAATATTGAGAGTTTAATTTGAAAAAAATTCGTCGAACGAACTGCGTATTTATATTACTTTTCGATTTACTGTAGCTCATGCGATCGCATGAGTTTTCAGTGTTTTTGCCATGCGATCGCATGGCCGCCTTTTTCGTTTTTGTTTGCTAGTTCGTCGACATCAAATAGTGTTTACTGTAGCAAATAGTGTTACTGTAGCAAATAGTGTTTTACTGTAGCAAATAGTGTTTTACTGTAGCAAATCACTGTAGCAAACTCGTTTTTACTGCAGCACTGTAGCAAAATACGGTTTCACTGTAGCAAATAGTGTTTTACTGTAGCAAATTCATTTTTACTGTAGCAATTAATGTTTTACTGTAGGAAAGTCGTTTTTACTTGTACATCTTATAATATATATATATACATACATATATGTATATTTACATAATATTAAATCATAAAGAGAATTGGTTTAAATTAGTAGAAATTTTTCGGGTCATCACAAGCGAGATGTAAGAACCGGTTTACAATATTCAACGTACTTGGATAAATAGGCGTGATACTTACGATCGAAGAAGTAAAGAGCTACGTGATCGGGAAATGCACGAAAGATTACGATTTGATTTGGTTGAGCATATTCGAGAATAAATGTTATTTTTATAAATTTTAGTTTATTTAAGAATTAAAGTTTATTTACTACGAATTGTATTTTTTTTATTAATGAAAGGTTTTTAATTTTAAATTGCTTATTATTATTTTTACTAAAATAAATAAAATAAAATAAAAAGTACTAAAATAATTGAAATGAACACTGAACATAGACACTGGACGACACATCCATTTTTTTAGCACAGTCAATTTCAGTGTCTTTTTGAAACACTGAAATAAACACTAAAATCACTGTTCACAACACCTCTTGCTATAAAGCAAACAAAACATTTCCAATTTTCCATTTGATCTAGATTTATTTCTTCCATATACAATATTCCACGTGGAAACTTTTCACCCCACCTAGTCAACTCCTTCATAAACTAGGTGTGACGACCTGGAAATTTTCGACCAAATTTAAACTTAATCTTTATATGATTTCGACACGATAAGCAAAGTCGGTAAAGTTGAATCTCAAAATTTTTGAACTACTTTCATATAATCAATTACCCTTTTACTGTGCTCGACGATTCACAAACATTTATGTGTATATAGATATGTATATATATAATATATAGTTATATTAATGGAAAAATGTTAATAAAGTATTAGATGTATAATACTTTACATGAACGTATTTGTTTCAATATATTTATCGACGGAATTAAACGATAATATCAAATGAATGAATTGTTAGATACATTGTGATATGATTACGTGTCTCTGTTATGAGATCCACTGTGATTTAAGAAATCTGTTCTTTTTATCAATATTCGAAAAATGGTAAAGTGATTTACAAGTAGGAACAAAAGTGTCAACTAACGATAACTTGACAAAAGTTAGTGGAGATTCCTGTTTAATTTTCAATGCATGCTTTACAATAATTGCCTCGTGTCTCTTGATAAGTTAATTATTTAGTTGTCATAATATTGAAAACGTTTTTTGATATAGATGAAACCTTTTATAGAATGACTTTGAATATATATATATATATATATATATATATACATATATATATATATATATATATATATATATATATATATATATATATATATATATATATATATATATATATATATATATATTAGTTTTGAAAAACTGAACGTTATATCGTTAAATAAAGATTTCGATTATATATATATGTTATACAAATTTCTAAACAATGATATATATATTTTACTACATAATAAAATATAATATTAGCACATATTAAAATAGATATAAAACAATTTGATTATATTTAATTTTCTTGTATTAAATATTTTAAAATAATATTATTTAATATATTATAATAAATAACGAGTCGATGATTTAAAGAACCAAATGACCAAAACACTCAAATGAATAAGTTACATTTCAACTAGTATAATTATGGGTGAAATAAGTCTAATTATTGATAAAGGTACGTGTCACGAAACGTAAAGTACAAGTTTTCTAAGCGTACGAAAGGACGTTCGAAAAACCGGAACCGGTACGTAAGTCGAGCGTCAACGTACAATTCATCGGTGTAAAAATTACAAACCAACTATGCACGAGAATATAATATAATATTTAATTAATTCTAAAGATTAAATATATTATATATTAAATAATATAAATATAAGTGTCGGTAGGCATGTTTAATTCCTTTTGTGAGATGAAAGGAAGGCTCATGCGATCGCATGAGTCCCCCTCACAAATCTCATGCGATCGCATGAGGGGTAGGTACAAAAAAGGTTCTATAAGTAGCTCGATTTTGGTTCTGTAAATTCATTCATAAATCATAATCCTCCGTAAGAATATATATATTTATATTATTATTATTATTATTATTATTATTATTATTATTATTATTATTATTATTATTAATCGTATTATTATTATTAGTAGTAGTATTATTATTAGTATTATTATACATAAAATACTACGACGAGGTCATGAGCGAGTTATTTCAAAACGGGTTTTACGAGCGGGATAGAGCTAATGAAACTATGGGTTATAGCTATGGAGATTATGGGTAATGTTCATGGGTATTGTTCGCAAGTCAAACCTAGTGTTTATCATCTCCGTTGCGTTTACGTACTTTCCTACAATATTGAATCACAATATTGATACGTGAGCATTCATATCTTATCTTTTATTTATTAATAGTGTATCCATGTCTAGTGCTCGAGTATATATGTTTATACATGCTTGTATGCTAAATTTCGTCATTAGATAGTTTTACGATAAATCACGAATTTAATACATATACTACTGATATAAGGTATATGATATGCATGTTATTAGAAAGCTGGCGAAAAATTAATAACTTTTCATTTAGAAATCGCGTGATTTTGATGAACGGATTAAAAGATATGGTCAACTGAATTATGATTAACGTTAATTGAGATTGTGTTTGAAACTGTAAATTAATATTTAAAAAATTTGTCTATGAGATTGATAAATGGGATTTTTATATATTACTAATCGAGTAAATAAATTTCTATATAATGCACGTTTTGTTTTGTTGATCAATTGTCAAAGTTGACTGTTTTATCATGTTTTAAAGTTTTATAAACACTATAATCTGATTTTACAAGTATTGGAAAACTATGTGAATTAATTAAATATTTTTGATTGCCATGATAGTTCAAATATAATATATCTCCTGAAATAAATAATATTTTAAGTTTGATAAACTATAAATTCGTTCAATTATCAAGACTTATACTATGTTAATAAACATGTATAGATTTAAAGATCATACTGGGTCAGGTTGACTTTTGAGAGGACTTTTGTTAACTTTTGCATGTCGGTCTCGAGCATTAGGATTGTGATACACTATGACCTGACCAAGCTTGTTAGACATTTATTGACCAACATATGCTCTCTAGGTTGAGATCTACGGTTACTTTGCATTTCGAGTTTCGGTCACATTTCGGCGAATGAATTTATGTGCTGCTAAGGTGAGTTTCATTTTCTCCCTTTTTAATTGCTTTTGCAATCTATATTTTTGGGCTGAGAATACATGCACTTTATTTTAAACGCAATGGATAAAAGTACATACTTAATTCTACACTGAGTTTGAACCGAAAATTCCTTAGCTTTGGTAACTAGTAACTGCCGGTTATAAGAACTGGTGGGTGCGAGTAGTTGTATATGGATCCATAGGGCTTGACATCCCCGTCTGTTCCAGGTATAGAAACCCTAGCCTGAACTATAAAACAGACGTATGCTATTTGAGTTTAGTACACGTTGGATTGCGTGTATTGTACATGTCGGTTGCATGTATGTTAAAACAGGGGTACTTATTATAACGTTAAAGTTTAGTTACCAGGGTGCTCAATTTCGTAGAATCTTTTGATAAACGTTTCGGATGAAACAACTGAAATCTTGTGATCCACCTTTAAATACAGATTATGCGTAACATAAAACTATGAACTCACAAACCTTTGTGTTGACACTTTTAAGCATGTTTATTCTCAGGTTCCTAGAAGCCTTCTGCTGTTTGCTTATACGTTATACAAGTGATGTGCGAGAAGTGTCGTATAAATTGTCGTATAAAATAATATGGAAAAATACCGATTAATTTCTACACACTAACGGGCAGTGTACCCGATCGTGTAGTAGTATAGTAACTGGTTTAGTTCCGTGTATCGTTCCAAGGACAGTTGTATTAGCCAAACTAGAATTAGAAACTATATTATGATTAACTAAGTAAATGAAACTTAAAGGTACAAGTTTTATGTTTTGGTGGCCATTTAACGATTTAGCCAAATCAGAGAAGGTTAAATGTAAAAACAATATTTTTGGTCTTTTAAATTTATAAGATGAAAATAAATGCAAAGAAAGCAAGTAAGATAGTTTTGATTTAAATCAAAGAGATGAAATGTTCATCTAGATATTTTACCCTCGGTATTGGATGTAAGTTTTGATATTAAGGCCTGATTGAATAATTATGTGTGTAAGTTATCTAATAGGTTCACTAAGAGTTCTCTTGAATAAACACGCAAACACAATCACAAGATCAAGGGTTCCCTTTTCACTATGGTTCTTGTATTTGTAATCAAATAACTATTATAATCATGCTAATCACCTAAATCGACCCGCCAAGAGTTCTCTTTAGCGAGTACTCAAACTAGAATTACTAAGTGAGGGTTCCCTATTACTTAGACCTTTTCGTTTGTGGCTAGTTGATTAGCTAGATCAAAGACTTGAATAAAAATTGTCTTTGCGTTCGCTCTACACAATTCATTCTTATTTTGTTTAACCATTTTAATCTAGTTTACCCCCTTGGTCCGGTTTAGTAAACAATCAATCTAAGACAAGTTGATTGTAAATCAATATGATACATCAACAAGAGTTCTCTTTATCAACAACATATCAATTAACTAGATACAAATGATTTTAACAGCAATAAGCATGGTTCTTAATTCAAGCTTTAATCTATCACACATAATACATTCAATCAATAAGATTACATCCAAAACCTTGGTTATTAATCTAGACAAACATTATAGAAACTAGCCAACAATCATGGTAACAGACAACATAACAATCAGATTAACAACTGAAATCATTGTTTTAGAACAAGGAATAACCTACAAGAACAAGGAGTTCTTGGATGATGAAGGTTTTGATCTTTGATGTCTTGATGTTGAGCCTCTTCCAAGAGCTTGGAGTTCTCCAATTTTGCTCCTAAAAATCGTCTATGTACTCTTTGGTTCGTAAGTTATGAAACAGTCCCTCAAAACAGTAGTTTTAAAGTGGAGAAAGTAGGTAAAAAGCACAAAGTCGGCTGAAACCTACTACGGGACGGCGTCCAAAAAGGCTGGACGGCGTCCCGTCCTTAAGAGCTAGACGGCGTCTTCAAATCCAGGACGGCGTCCTGTTTCAAGAGGCTGGATGGCATCCTATAACCCCGGACGGTGTCGAGATATGCTGAAATCCACTGTTTCGCTTTCTTTTCAATCCTCTTTTATTTGGACGAAGCCTAACACCTTGGAAGCTTTGTTTTACCATTTTAGAGCACTAAATAGACCTTAAGTCGTATCGGGATCAACCAATGTCATAAATCATCAAAACTCTTTGTAAATCACTCTTCCGATACAAATTTGCGCATCTTGGATTATCACTTGTAGAAACGCCTTCATTATCCTCGATTCTAGAGCATTTTACACGATATTGCGATAGATATATATGATGTTATTGAGCAATATCAAAACACCCCACACTTAAACCTTGCTTGTCCTCAAGCAATTCTTTCTTTACAAAGTAGAACAATATTGTCATAACCCGTCCTTAACCATAAGAACGCGTTAGATAACGTATGATTTCATTGCGAGGTATTGACCTCTATATGAGACATTTTTGAAAGAAAACTGCATATATTATACATTACAAACCATAACCATTATTTTTGTTACAAACTTAAGACAATAAAAAGAAGATTAACGTTTAGCGATAATCTTCGACTTACAAACTTTACAAATGATGACAACAACACGGTTTCTAGCATATTTTACAGTACAACATCTTGGATATGCAGTTTTATTTTTGACACAAACATGCGTACGCAAGATCCTGGTTAGATCCAACATGATGCAGCGGAAGCTTTAGAAATCACCTGAGAATAGACATGTTTAAAAAGGTCAACATAAAGTTGGTGAGATATAGGTTTAATGCCGGCTGTAATATATATATAGACCACAAGATTTCGTATATAATCAGTTTAATAAAAGTATTCTAAGTGGTTGAGCACTCGGTAACCATACTTAACATTTTCACGTCGCATATTCCCTTTAATATGAAATCTTACTACACCGTACCAAGTGTAGTCACAAAAACGAAGTACTGTGCAACCGTTGAATACTGGTCGTCCAGTCCGGTTGGGGTTGTCAGGCCCGATAGATCTATCAACAGGATTCGCGTTTACAATACCGCTGTAAATATTAGTTACCAAGCTACAGGGAAGTATGCCAGTGGTACAACTCAACGTAGAATATATTTTTCAGTTACTTGTGTCCATATCGTAAAACATAAAATACATGTATTCTCATCCCGAAATATTTAAAGTTTAAAAGTGGGACTATATACTCACACTTGTCTTGATGATATATATAATTTGACTCGGTCTTCCGGTTGATATCACGGACCTATCCATATATAATATATCAATATGTTTTCATTTTAAACAAACGTTACATATATATATATACTTGTTATACTTTTAATACTTTGAATATTTCCTTAGTCCGAAGTTAGCATTCCGATGTTAGTAATTCAATTTTTAATGGTTCATTTTTAGATGTTTAATATACCCGCAATAAATAAAACCCCCAACGAAATAAATAAAACCCCAACGTATATGTATTGGTCGAGATTAATCTTGACCCATGGTACCGGTGTTGTCAAATGACGTGTTGCGTACAATCATGGGATCTTATGATTAATCTTCTCGTGTTGTTTACGGGTGATCCTGAACCATATAAAATTGAATTATAAGTACATATATATAAAATATCATGTTATCTTAGAAGTATGTGATTTTATGTAAATTTTTCCAATGAATCCCGAAGTCATTTAAGCCTTGGATAACCAATTTTGTTTCGGTCATAGTTTCTTCGTTACAAGTCCGTTTTCGTTGATTCAACTTGCCATCTCCTTGGATCGAGTCCCTCTTTAAGACTATGAACTGTAAATACCTTAGTTTGTATTCAAAATCACACGGCATAGGTCAAACTTTAGTGAAACTTATGAAGTTAATCATTTTCGTTACAACAAAATCATTTAATGACCATTTTTCTAAAAATACTTATACTTTGAAAAACCAAGTTTTACCTTGTTAAATTAGCATATACATAAGTTATATTACAGGTCTTGAAGTATTTTAAAAGTTAAGTTAGAAGGATCTATTTAGTTTGCAAACAAGTTTGAAAACATTCAAACTATGTTCTTGTTGTTAAACTTGTATACCACAAAATATGATAGCTATATATATATGAATCGAATAAGGTTATGAACATATATTCTACCTCAAGTTCCTTGGATGAAGTTGCTGTAAAAGAGAAGTAAGAAGCTAGAATCACAAGGGTGATAGAAGTGGATGAAAGATTGGAAGTAAGTTGGTGTTCTTGGAGGGTTTTCTTGAAGTGTTTTTGTATGGTTTTCTTATGGTGTTTTAGTATGGTTTTTGAAGCTAGATCTTTATGGAATTTTGCTGGGTTGTTATGGAGTTTAGAGAGTAAGAAAGAGTGTGTGTTTTAGCTAGGAAATTGAAGTAGTAAATGAAGCAAAATGATCATGTATATATACACCATAAAAACGTGAATGATGATGATGATGGACAAGTTCACATGTTGTATTTTTGTGTAATAATTCATGCATGCATCCAAAATCCAATTACCTTGCTCTAAGGGCAGTAACAAGGGTGGGTTAGGTGGTGATTTGATGTGTATTTACTATTAGTAAATACGTATAGAAGCTTGGTATGATACGAGTACAAATACTCTAAGTATACGTATAGAAATTTTGTGAAAAATGGAATGAGGATTCAAATATAGCTATATTTTGTGAATACACTTATATGATTTTATGTATTTAAGTCTTTAAAAGTGATTAAATACATTACTTATACAATATATGTATAAACATTATAAGTCTTAAGTATTTATGTCAATTAACGTTACGTATTGTTATCATTTTGAAAACTTAAGTTAGTAGTTTCAAAATATACTTATAACTTGTTGTTATTAATACAAAATGAGATATTAAAACATTTATTAATCATGTTAAATATGTATATATACATATATATACACAAACGTATAATTATTATATATTGTATAGTTCGTGATATCATTGGTCAAACTAGACGGTCAAACGTTGCGTAAAACTCTTTTCGGAAATATAAATCTCGACAATTTGGATTGCTTATCATGTTGGCAAGGTTTAATTTATGTAAATATTAATCTTATAAGTATAGTATGATTGAAAAAAATGCGGGTCGTTACATTACCTCCCCGTTAAATAAATTTCGTCCCGAAATTTTAAAATTGTACCTATTTTGCGTCATCAAGAAACAAGTGTGGATACTTTTGCTTCATCTGATCCTCTCGTTCCCAAGTAAACTCGGGACCTCTTCTAGCATTCCAACGAACCTTAACAATCGGTATATTGCTCTGTTTGAGCTGTTTAACTTCACGGTCCATGATTTCGATTGGTTCTTCGACGAATTGTAGTTTCTCGTCGACATGGATTTCTTCGAGAGGAATGGTAAGGTCTTCCTTTGCAAGACACTTCTTAAGGTTTGAGACGTGAAAGGTATTATGTACTCCAGCGAGTTGTTGCGGTAACTCGAGTCGATAAGCTACCGGTCCAATGCGTTCGATGATCTTAAACGGGCCTACGTACCTTGGGTTCAGTTTACCCCTTTTGCCGAAACGTATTACACCTTTCCAAGGTGACACCTTTAGCATAACCATGTCCCCGACCTGAAACTCTAATGGTTTCCTTCGGACATCGGCGTAGCTCTTTTGGCGACTACGGGCTGTTTTCAATCTCTCCTTGATTTGTACTATCTTCTCGGTCGTTTCGTGTATGATCTCGGGACCAGTTAAATACCGATCTCCTACTTCAGTCCAACAGATAGGAGATCTACACTTCCTTCCATACAATGCTTCGAATGGTGCAGCTCCAATGCTCGCATGATAACTATTATTATACGAGAATTCTGCTAACGGTAGATACTTATCCCATCCGTTTCCAAAATCGATCACACATGCCCTGAGCATATCTTCAAGAGTCTGAATTGTTCTTTCACTCTGCCCGTCGGTCTGCGGATGATATGCGGTACTCATATCCAAACGAGTTCCTAGTGCCTCCTGTAGTGATTGCCAAAACTTTGAGGTAAATCTACTATCACGATCGGATATAATGGAAATAGGTATTCCATGCCTTGAAACAACTTCCTTTATATACAATCGTAATAGTTTCTCCATTCTATCCGTTTCCTTTATAGGCAAGAAATGTGCAGACTTGGTGAGACGATCAACAATCACCCAAATGGTGTCGTATCCCCAGGCAGTCTTTGGTAACTTCGTGATGAAATCCATGGTAATACCATCCTATTTCCATTCTGGGATTTCTGGTTGTTGAAGTAACCCTGACGGCTTTTGGTGTTCTGCTTTAACCTTGGAACAAGTTAAACACTCCCCAACATATGTTGCAACGTCTGTTTTTAAATTAGGCCACCAATAACGTGTCTTAAGATCTTGATACATTTTTCCAACTCCAGGATGTATCGAGTATCTTGTCTTATGTGCCTCGTTCAATATCAACTTCCTTAATCCACCCAACTTCGGTACCCAAATACGATTTGCAAAATATCGAATTCCATCTTCCCGCATAATGAGTTGCTTCTCATACTTCTTCATTATTTCATTTCCTACATTTTCTTTAGTAAGTGCTTCTCGTTGAACTTCTTTGATTTGTGAGTTGAGATTCATACGAATTTTTATGTTCATTGCTCGAACTCGAATTGGTTCTCGTTCTTTTCTGCTTAAAGCATCAGCCACCACGTTTGCCTTCCCGGGATGATAACGAATTTCACAATCATAGTCGTTTATTAACTCGACCCACCTACGTTGCCTCATGTTCAATTGTTTCTGATCAAAAATATGTTGAAGGCTTTTATGATCAGTAAACACAGTGAATTTAACCCCATACAAGTAGTGTCTCCACATCTTCAATGCAAACACGACTGCTCCCAATTCTAGATCATGCGTCGTATAATTTCGCTCGTGAATCTTCAATTGTCGGGATGCAAATGCAATAACTTTCTTCCGTTGCATAAGAACACAACCAAAACCTTGTCGCGAAGCGTCACAATATATTTCAAAATCATTGTTCCCTTCTGGTAACGATAAAATAGGCGCCGTAGTTAACTTCTTCTTCAGTAATTGAAATGCGTTCTCCTGCTCCGAGGTCCATTCGTATTTCTTCCCTTTTTGTGTTAATGCTGTCAACGGCTTAGCTATTCGGGAAAAATCTTGAATAAACCTTCTATAATAACCGGCTAAACCCAAAAATTGGCGTATCTGTGTTGGTGTCTTAGGAGTCTCCCATTTTTCAATAGCTTCAGTTTTTGCTGGATCGACCTGAATTCCTTTGCTATTAACAACGTGACCAAGAAATTGCACTTCTTTCAACCAGAAAGCACACTTAGAAAATTTAGCGTATAGCTGTTCTTTTCTCAACAACTCTAATATCAACCTTAAATGCTGCTCATGCTCTTGCTCACTCTTGGAATAGATAAGAATATCATCAATGAAAACGATAACAAACTTATCTAAATACGGACTACAAACTCGATTCATGAGGTCCATGAATACAGCTGGCGCATTTGTCAACCCAAACGGCATGACCAAAAATTCGTAATGACCATAACGTGTTCGAAAAGCAGTTTTCGGAATGTCCTCTTCTTTGACACGTAGTTGATGATAGCCCGATCTTAGGTCGATTTTCGAATAAACACATGATCCCTGGAGTTGATCAAATAAGTCGTCAATTCTCGGTAGTGGATACCGATTTTTGATAGTTAACTTATTTAATTCACGATAATCTATGCACATCCTAAAAGATCCATCTTTCTTCTTAACAAACAAAATTGGAGCTCCCCACGGTGATGTACTTGGTCGTATGAATCCACGGTCCAATAATTCTTTTAACTGACTTTGAAGTTCTTTTAATTCGGACGGTGCAAGTCTATATGGCGCACGAGCCACTGGTGCAGCTCCTGGTACTAAATCTATTTGAAATTCTACCGATCTAAATGGAGGTAATCCCGGCAATTCTTCCGGAAAAACTTCAGGAAAATCTCTTGCCACAGGCACGTCGTTGATGCACTTTTCTTTCTTTTCGACTTTATTAACATGTGCTAAAATAGCGTAACATCCCTTTTCTAAACACTTCTTGGCTTTCAAACAGCTAATGAGTTTTAGCTTTGAATTACCCTTCTCTCCATAAATCATCACCGGTATTTTATCCTTACCAGGAATACGAATTGCCTTCTTGGCACAAACAACTTCCGCTCCTATTTTGGACATCCAGTCCATGCCGACTATTACATCAAAACCTCCTAATTCTACGGGTATTAAGTCGATTTTAAACGTTTCTCCGGCTAGATTTATTTCACAATCACGACAAATTTTATCGGCTTTAATTAGCTTACCATTAGCTAACTCAATCAAGTACTTAGCATCTAGAGGTAATGATGAACAATTCAATTTAGTGTAAAAATTTATACACACGTAACTTCTATCGGCGCCAGTATCAAATAAAATAGATGCTGATAAGTTATTAATGGTAAACGTACCCGTAACAAGTTCCGGGTCTTCTCGTGCCTCTCTAGCATTAATAACAAACGCTCTTCCACGTGCAGGTCCGCCATTCTTTTCTGGATTCGGGCACTGACTCTTATAGTGACCTTGTTTTCCACACCCAAAACAAGTAATGTTAGCCAAAGCAGTTCTATTTGCGTTGGTGGCAGGAGTCTTGTTACCATTTGCATTTGTAACGAGAGCCTTACAATCTTCAGCAAGATGTCCCTGTCTATTGCATTTGGTGCACAACACACTGCAGTAACCAAAATGATGTTTGTGACAACGGTTGCATAAAGGACTTTGTCCTTTGTAACCAAAGCCTGAACCGCTACCCGCACCTTTCGTGGTTTCTTGTTTCTTATAAGGTTGTTGTTGGTTACCTCGATCATAACCTCCATTCCACTTTTTCTTGTTCCCCAATACCTTCACCTCAGTATTGAATGCTTTCTTGTCCAAAATGACCTGATCCATTAGCTCGTTCGCCATGGTTATAGCTTCATGAATTGTCTTAGGTTTCGACGCCGTAACGTTTGCCTTGACCTTTTTGGGCAAACCACCTTTGTACATTTCAATCTTCCGTGCTTCGGTTGGGACCAATTCAGGACATAGTAAAACTAATTCCATGAATCGCTGGTTGTAGTTGGTGATTTCAGTACCAACCACCTTCAAACTTCGTAACTCATCTTCTAACTTAATAACCTCATTCCTTGGACAATACTCGGTGATTATCATTGCTTTGAATTCTTCCCATGGAGTATCATAAGCTACATCTCCTCCTACCGCCTTCACATAATTCTTCCACCATGTGAGTGCACTATCTTGTAAAGTGCACGATGCATACTTGGTCATGTCTTTTTCATCACAACCGCTGATTTTGAACACCGTCTCCATCTTTTCTATCCATCGGGTTAAACCGATAGGTCCTTCCGTTCCACTGAATGATGAAGGTTTGCAAGCTTGAAACGTCTTGTAGGAGCATCCTACACGAGGATTTGGATTAACTGCAGTAGCTCTTGCAGCTTCGACCCATAGCATTCTATCGTTGACTCGCTGGTTGATGAAGTTCTCGACTTCTTGTTCCGTCATTCGGTTCAATCGCGCCATTTCCTAATGAAAGAAAATAATTATTCACATGGATTATTATAGATGTAGTATGTATTTATAGTACATTTATAGCTTGTTAATAATATGAACCAGGTATTATTATAAAAGCCTTTTCTTCTTATTAGCGTTTTATAATTATATCTTGGGTAGTACCTACCCGTTAATGTTCATACTTAATAGCTTAGTACAGAATCAATTACTACAATCTAAATAATACTTAACCATGGAAAATTATTGCATTTCATACTTCGCTATTTTACATATGCTTATCTTACATCAAACTTTAAGCAACCACACTAATAATATTATACAAAACATTATATGATTCCATGGCTTAATACGGCAGTGCATCGTTCGGTCTATTTTCTAGGGCGTTTAGTTCCAATGAATGGCCTAACGCTTATCCTAGCTGTCTGCCTACGTTTTGGCTGAGGAGCCGAAGAACTAGATGCGGGGATAGCACTAATAGGAATAGCGGGAATAGGGGTGGTAGTGTTGAGTGGAATTGGTGCTACGTCATTCTCACTAAGTTCGGGATTTGAATTTTCTAATTCATTCGCTTTTCGTTTCTTTCCTTGATCGAATTTTTCTTTCGTAATTTCTAGTATTTCTTCCTCGGGTTCACTTTCTTCTTCGGGTTCACTTTCCTCTTCGGGTTCACTTTCCTCCTCGGGTTCACTTTCCGATATTTCTATAGTTGGTTCATCTGGAAATTGTGAGTCTTCCCCAAAAATACCATTTTCGTCATCGGATATGTTAATGACTGAAACACAATCTGAAGATTCTGATTCGGAGTCGCTGAATGTGATAATAAGTTTCGAGCCCGACATCTATCACACAACAACTAACCCATTAGTACTTACATAATATTTACATATGAATTTTTAACCAACAGTGATAAGCAATGGTTTTTTTTTTTTTTTAAAATCAAACCCGGTCAAAGTCCAGACTTACTAATGTATCCTAACGACTTATCGGTTTAGACACACTAATGCAAACCTGGTTCGCTAAGACCACCGCTCTGATACCACATGTCATAACCCGTCCTTAACCATAAGAACGCGTTAGATAACGTATGATTTCATTGCGAGGTATTGACCTCTATATGAGACATTTTTGAAAGAAAACTGCATATATTATACATTACAAACCATAACCATTATTTTTGTTACAAACTTAAGACAATAAAAAGAAGATTAACGTTTAGCGATAATCTTCGACTTACAAACTTTACAAATGATGACAACAACACGGTTTCTAGCATATTTTACAGTACAACATCTTGGATATGCAGTTTTATTTTTGACACAAACATGCGTACGCAAGATCCTGGTTAGATCCAACATGATGCAGCGGAAGCTTTAGAAATCACCTGAGAATAGACATGTTTAAAAAGGTCAACATAAAGTTGGTGAGATATAGGTTTAATGCCGGCTGTAATATATATATAGACCACAAGATTTCGTATATAATCAGTTTAATAAAAGTATTCTAAGTGGTTGAGCACTCGGTAACCATACTTAACATTTTCACGTCGCATATTCCCTTTAATATGAAATCTTACTACACCGTACCAAGTGTAGTCACAAAAACGAAGTACTGTGCAACCGTTGAATACTGGTCGTCCAGTCCGGTTGGGGTTGTCAGGCCCGATAGATCTATCAACAGGATTCGCGTTTACAATACCGCTGTAAATATTAGTTACCAAGCTACAGGGAAGTATGCCAGTGGTACAACTCAACGTAGAATATATTTTTCAGTTACTTGTGTCCATATCGTAAAACATAAAATACATGTATTCTCATCCCGAAATATTTAAAGTTTAAAAGTGGGACTATATACTCACACTTGTCTTGATGATATATATAATTTGACTCGGTCTTCCGGTTGATATCACGGACCTATCCATATATAATATATCAATATGTTTTCATTTTAAACAAACGTTACATATATATATATACTTGTTATACTTTTAATACTTTGAATATTTCCTTAGTCCGAAGTTAGCATTCCGATGTTAGTAATTCAATTTTTAATGGTTCATTTTTAGATGTTTAATATACCCGCAATAAATAAAACCCCCAACGAAATAAATAAAACCCCAACGTATATGTATTGGTCGAGATTAATCTTGACCCATGGTACCGGTGTTGTCAAATGACGTGTTGCGTACAATCATGGGATCTTATGATTAATCTTCTCGTGTTGTTTACGGGTGATCCTGAACCATATAAAATTGAATTATAAGTACATATATATAAAATATCATGTTATCTTAGAAGTATGTGATTTTATGTAAATTTTTCCAATGAATCCCGAAGTCATTTAAGCCTTGGATAACCAATTTTGTTTCGGTCATAGTTTCTTCGTTACAAGTCCGTTTTCGTTGATTCAACTTGCCATCTCCTTGGATCGAGTCCCTCTTTAAGACTATGAACTGTAAATACCTTAGTTTGTATTCAAAATCACACGGCATAGGTCAAACTTTAGTGAAACTTATGAAGTTAATCATTTTCGTTACAACAAAATCATTTAATGACCATTTTTCTAAAAATACTTATACTTTGAAAAACCAAGTTTTACCTTGTTAAATTAGCATATACATAAGTTATATTACAGGTCTTGAAGTATTTTAAAAGTTAAGTTAGAAGGATCTATTTAGTTTGCAAACAAGTTTGAAAACATTCAAACTATGTTCTTGTTGTTAAACTTGTATACCACAAAATATGATAGCTATATATATATGAATCGAATAAGGTTATGAACATATATTCTACCTCAAGTTCCTTGGATGAAGTTGCTGTAAAAGAGAAGTAAGAAGCTAGAATCACAAGGGTGATAGAAGTGGATGAAAGATTGGAAGTAAGTTGGTGTTCTTGGAGGGTTTTCTTGAAGTGTTTTTGTATGGTTTTCTTATGGTGTTTTAGTATGGTTTTTGAAGCTAGATCTTTATGGAATTTTGCTGGGTTGTTATGGAGTTTAGAGAGTAAGAAAGAGTGTGTGTTTTAGCTAGGAAATTGAAGTAGTAAATGAAGCAAAATGATCATGTATATATACACCATAAAAACGTGAATGATGATGATGATGGACAAGTTCACATGTTGTATTTTTGTGTAATAATTCATGCATGCATCTAAAATCCAATTACCTTGCTCTAAGGGCAGTAACAAGGGTGGGTTAGGTGGTGATTTGATGTGTATTTACTATTAGTAAATACGTATAGAAGCTTGGTATGATACGAGTACAAATACTCTAAGTATACGTATAGAAATTTTGTGAAAAATGGAATGAGGATTCAAATATAGCTATATTTTGTGAATACACTTATATGATTTTATGTATTTAAGTCTTTAAAAGTGATTAAATACATTACTTATACAATATATGTATAAACATTATAAGTCTTAAGTATTTATGTCAATTAACGTTACGTATTGTTATCATTTTGAAAACTTAAGTTAGTAGTTTCAAAATATACTTATAACTTGTTGTTATTAATACAAAATGAGATATTAAAACATTTATTAATCATGTTAAATATGTATATATACATATATATACACAAACGTATAATTATTATATATTGTATAGTTCGTGATATCATTGGTCAAACTAGACGGTCAAACGTTGCGTAAAACTCTTTTCGGAAATATAAATCTCGACAATTTGGATTGCTTATCATGTTGGCAAGGTTTAATTTATGTAAATATTAATCTTATAAGTATAGTATGATTGAAAAAAATGCGGGTCGTTACATTTATCAAACATAATCACACAATATAGATTACAAACATTACATGAATCACTCGAAGCACACGAAACACACACGTTGATATGAAACACAACTCACGCTATATACACAATGGAAACACACGCTTTAAGTATAGCACACTTTTATTGAAATCACACGCACGCTATATACACAATGGAAACACACACACACACACACACACATTTTTGGGAGATTAGAGCCAAGTATCCGAAAAATTTGACCCTAGGGAAATCAGGATCTTATGAAAATGTTTTATGGTTTTGAAAATATCATGCTAGTTTTTAATACTATGCACGTTTTCCGCTTTTGATCGGATTTTCTGAATTTTTAAAAATGAGTGCGGGTTTCCCGCTATTGGTCAAGCCAATCCCTCCCACGGTACCTAACATTACGAGATGTCGGTAGAAAATAATGTGCTTTAGGAGGATACACATTACGTCCGGACATCATTGACAATTATGAGGTAATCATCTAATCCGTTAAATCAATCATGAAGATTGAGGTTTATCAGTCTTAAAAGCTGATATTTTACCTTTCTGGAGGTTATCCTTCCGGGGATCTGATAAATCACTATCATTTTGTGTATACATGGTGCCCCCCCGTTTTACTAGTTAATCTCCCTCATTGAGATAAACTTTGACTACCAGTTTCCCTGTTTGACGTTGAGGCCTGGTAGATTTCCAGTCGATGTCAGTAATGACTTTTCAAGAGTTTTTGTCACCCTACAACTGGTCTGGACTACATCTTCTGAATTGAATCAGAAAGTGTGTCATTCGGAAGACTTTACTTCCTTGAGGATGGAAAAGATACATCCTATTGGTCATATTAAGTGGTCGGACGCAACATTGTCCTTGTTAGGAGAAACAATGAGGACCGTCCTTAGGGTTATCTGGCGCGAGATCCGGTTTCCGACCACGCTATACAATCACCGCTCTCTCACGGTTTACACTCGTTTTGGTACAAGTGACCTACAAGTTAGCTTACTAAACTAGTAGGATTTTCATTCAAATAATTGAATGATAGTGCAACTTCAAAGACTATTAATAATTTAAAATGTAAACCAACATTTATTTTCTAGATTTTAAGATCATAATGCGTATAACATGGTTTTTGGACTTTTAATCGTTTTTAAGGCTACTTGAAAATTTTAAAATTTTTATAATAAACGCCTTAATTTTAGTGAAATGAGTTCCCGATAAATTTTTATTCCCCACCCCACACTTGAGATCATGCAAGGCCCTCATTGCATGAAATCAGAAAAAGGATTAAATTTAGAGGGTAAAGCGATAGGGTGATTGTAGAAATTTTCAATTTTTAACCTGCAAATCGTGGAACATGTAGACGGATGCCACTGAACTTACTGCCAGCATAAGAGCATCGTCCATTCCGCGATTATCATCATACACACATCATAATATCAAATGTCGCTGAACTTAATGCCAGTCTTTGAAGTTCAATCACGCTGCACAAATTAACAAACCACACAATTTATAATAAAAAGAACGGTGTTTTTACAACCACAACCGTTCATAAATCCACAATATTAGCCAGTTATTACAAACCAAATATTGTCTAAAATCACACCACACAAATTAAATTGTCTCAAAACAAAGTACAAAATGATCAAAGGCACGCAGGCCTAGTTATCATACGGCCAAAAATAATTATCCAAACCATCTCTGTACGGGCGTCCCTGTGGATATTCCTGCTCAAATCTGTTCCGAGCATCCTGCAACGCAGCGGTAGAGTTATAAATCGGATGAGGGGGAGGTGGATGTTCAGGATCCGTGTAGTATTGGGGTGTCAGACGTGTCGTTCCATAGTACTACTCGGGGTTGGAATAAAACAACTCTGAGTTATGGTTATTCCAATCAATACCATAATTGTTCCATCCCGTATTGTGTACTTGAGCAATCTGGCGTTGCTCCATTCGTTGCTGACTATCCCACATTTGGTTGTTGTGCGTCCTTTGTTCGTTCGGGCTCAACCTCATGTTATTAACACTACCAACCAAACTAACCCAACTTGATTGGGACGGATGCCACAGAACCTGATCATCAACGTTAGTCTGTGCCTCCATTTCCGCCTCTTCTTCCTGCTGCTGTTCTTGCTGCACGCCACTGCCACTTGCGCCACCTGCGCCACCTGCCTCAAAAGGTACCAAATTCCCATTTCTATCTTTCATAAGAATTTCAGCATTAATATAAGAAACCTTTTTTAATGGTTTCATGACGTTCGTACACTCCTGTAATCTGCTGAAATCTATGTTAAAATGTCGAGCCATTCGGGTGATGTAGTGGCCTCCCAGAAGTGGCTTCTGTTGCCGTGTCTCGGTAGCAATGGCCAGGAAATAATTACCGATCAACCCAGGAATGTCGGTATAGCAACCCCGCTTTATTTGGTCCATAATCCATAAATTCAACGTTTTCACTTTCTCGTGACCCTCAACCCTCGCATTAAAAGTGCATGCGATAAGTCTATGAAGCAGTTTATCATCCCGGGCTGCGATTTCGTTGTACCTGTGCCTGCTTGATCTAAACTGTGCAGTCGCATTCGGCCTACAAATCCTTCGCCAATAAGAAACATCACTAAATTCATGCCGGCCAACATAATCGGAGGCCCACAAGTATTCACCTAACTGGGTATCGGTGAGTTCCTCAAAAATACCCAAAACTCGGCATAGCTCAAAACTACTTATACCCCTGTACTCACCCCCTAAACGAAATCGAAGAAAGTCATTTGACAAATAATCGCTGACATTGTTAAACCGCACAGTTGAGTAGAATTCTTTAAGCAGCACCGGATAAATTGGTTCGTTGATGCTGAAAACTTGCTCCCAAGCGTGGGTGACTACTCTACCGTAGGGGATGGCGAGTAAGTTAGAAACATGGCGGCGCATACCCGCCTCTTCCAATGGGCCCCAGATAAAATACCAAGTGGCATTAATAGGCCTACGGTTTATCGTCTCAAATGTTTCTGTGTAGTCTTCGTCGTTTTGAACCTGTGTCAACCAAACTCGAGGATAATTTTGATCATCCTCTTCTTCTTCTCCTGACGATGATGATGAATGATGTTGCTGTTGTGGTGGTGGTTGTCGTGGTGGAGCCAAACCTGCTGTCCTTCCTCTCTTTGCCGGTTCTCCTCGGCTTGACTGTCCCTGCAAAACATTAACACCAAACCAAAAGAACATAGAAACCGTTGTGTTAATGTTAGCTAAAACATAATCGAGTAGCAAGAGAACTTAATCATTCCATTCCATCAATTTACTTCAACAGGCCCATACAAATGAAAATCAAGCATACATACTTCATAAGTTCATTACAATTCAACAATATGCTAAAAAATTCAAGAACATTCAAAAATGACCCGGCCAATTTGACATCAATATCACCAACACAATTAAATACTTCACAAGATTCATTAACATCATACACAAACTCAACATCATGAACTAATCACCCTAAATTCGGATTCAAATTCCACAAACCCTAAAATCATGAACAAACCCTTAAAAGCATGTAATCTTTGCAAAATAAACACATTATGGGCAATTAAACTACTAAGGCATGTTAATCTTAACAATAATCATGCAAATCAAACACCCCACACTTATCCTTCACCAATTTATAGATATAAACATACAATTCAAGTAATTGATAAAGAAAAGTGTAAAAATGGAGTATCCATACCCTAGAAAACATGATTTGAAGTTTGGATTTGAAGAAGAAATCGCGAAATTGAGGTAAAAATTAGGGTTTTTGGAGTGTGTTTCGTGTTTGGCAGAGAGAAATGGATAAAAATGTGTTTTTGTGGTTAAGAAATGGGTTGGATAGGTATTTAAAACGTATTTTTTTTCTGAGTCAGTCACTCTAGACGGCGTCCAGAAAAGAGGACGGCGTCCAAGGTTTCATTTTGGGACGACGTCTAGCAAAAGAGGACGGCGTCCAGGTCTTAAAATGGGGACGACGTCCAGGAAAATGGGACGGCGTCCAGGTCTTTAAATGGGGACGGCGTCCAGGAAAATGGGACGGCGTCCAGGTCTTTAAATGGGGACGGCGTCCAGGAAAATGGGACGGCGTCCCATTGCACTAAAACTCACTGACCTGTTTTTCTGAGTCGCGCGTGTTTAAAGGCCAAACGTAAATCATTTTGTACCAAACTAAAATTTATCGTGCACACATTTCAAACCTATTTATAATTGTGAACCATTTTTTTAACGAGTCGTTCACTAAACTCGTCCCCATTTTGATTTATGCTTTGTTCTTGAAGTTGAGGCTAACCTCATCCTCAATTTCTAGGGGACCATCAACATAGTGTTTGACCCGGTGGCCATTCACTTTAAAAGTATCACCCTTCCAGTTCACCATTTCAATTGTACCATAAGGGTACACCTTTCTAACCACAAATGGTCTCGTTCATCGGGACTTAAGCTTTCCTGGTGATAACTTGAAACGGGAATTGTAAACAAGGACACGATCTCCTTCCATGAATTCTTTTGGATGTTTCAATCTTTTGTCATGCCATTGTTTGGTTTTTTCTTTGTAAATTAGAGAGTTGTCATAGGCTTCGAGCCTCAACTCGTCTAATTCGTTTAGTTGGGTCAAACGTAACCGACCCGCTTCTTGGTAATCCAAATTGCATGCCCTTAGCGCCCAATGCGCTTTGTGTTCAATCTCCAACGGGAGATGGCATGCTTTTCCGTATACCATACGGAAAGGAGTTGTTCCAATTGGTGTTTTGTAGGCCGTGCGAAAGGCCCACAATGCATCGTTTAACTTGATTGACCACTCTTTTGGATTTGCACCAATGGTCTTTTCAAGTATGCGTTTTAATGACCGGTTGGTGTTTTCTACTTGCCCACTTGTCTGGGGATGATAGGATGTTGAAATTTTATGGATTACTCCATATCTCTTCAACACCTTTTCCAATTGCTTATTGCAAAAGTGGGTGCCCCGGTCACTTATAAGAGCTTTTGGCGTGCCAAACCTAGAGAAAAGTTCCATCAAAAAGTTTACCACAACTCGGCCATCATTTGTTGGTAGAGGTTTTGCCTCCGCCCATTTGGAAACATAATCTATGGCAACAAGTATGTATAGGTAAGAATGAGATTTTGGAAAGGGCCCCATAAAGTCAATTCCCCAAACATCGAACACCTCGCATACTTGGATGCTTTGTTGAGGCATTTCATCCCGTTTAGTGATTTTACCGGCCCGTTGGCACGCGTCACAAGCCTTACAAATAGTGTAGGCATCTTTGAATATTGTAGGCCAATAGAAACCGGCCTCGTAAACTTTCCTCCCCGTGATTTGGGGACCAAAGTGCCCACCTGTTGGACCAAGGTGACAGTCAAGCAGAATTTCGGTGCATTCTTTCCCCGAAACACACCGACGAATAATTCCATCCGCACATCGCCTAAATAGATAAGGGTCTTCCCAAAAATAGTATTTTAGGTCACTAAAGAATTTCTTTCTTTTCTGATGTGACCAACCGGTTTCTAGGAATCCACCCGCAAGATAGTTGGCTATGTCTACAAACCATGGATCATCAATTTTCTTAATCTTCATGAGATTTTCATCTGGAAAGTTATCTTGGATAACAGTCTCATGGAGAACCCCAAGATTCGGGTTCTCAAGTCGAGAAAGGTGATCGACAGCTAGGTTTTCGGCCCCCTTTTTGTCTTTAATATCAATGTCGAATTCTTGCAAAAGCAAGACCCAACGTATTGACCGGGGTTTAGCATCTTGCTTAGCAAGCAAGTACTTCAATGCCGAGTGGTCTGTATAGACAACCGTCTTTGCTAGTACCAAATAGGATCGAAATTTATCAAACGAAAAGACGATTGCCAGGAGTTCCTTCTTGGTGGTAGTGTAATTAAGTTGGGCTCCTTGCAATGTTTTGCTAGCATAATAAATGGGCTTGAAATGTTTTTCAATTCTTTGCCCCAAGACGGCACCAATAGCAAAGTCACTAGCGTCACACATAAGTTCGAATGGTATTGACCAATTCGGTGATATGAGAATGGGTGATTGTGTGAGCTTTGCTTTAAGTAGGTTAAAGGCGGTAAGACACTCGTCCCTAAAGACAAATGGAGCGTCTTTCTCAAGAAGTTTGTTCATGGGGGTTGCAATTTTGGAAAAATCTTTAATGAACCGCCGGTAAAAACCGGCGTGCCCCAGAAAACTTCTTACTCCTTTTACATTTGACGGTGGTGGTAATTTGGCTATGACTTCCACTTTAGCTCTATCCACCTCCAGACCTGCACAAGAAATTTTATGACCCAATACAATGCCCTCTTTTACCATAAAATGGCATTTTTCCTAGTTTAGCACAAGATTTGATTCTTCACACCTAATCAACATACGCTCAAGATTATGAAGACATGAGTCAAAAGAATCACCGAAGACTGAAAAGTCATCCATGAATACTTCCATAAAGTCTTCAATCATATCATGAAAAATAGCTACCATACACCTTTGAAAGGTAGCAGGAGCATTGCATAAGCCAAAGGGCATACGTCGATAGGAGAAAGTACCATAAGGGCATGTAAAGGTCGTTTTCTCTTGGTCCTCTGGTGCTATAGGGATTTGGAAATATCCCGAGAAACCGTCAAGAAAACAATAAAAGTTCTTTCCTGCCAACCTTTCCAACATTTGATCAATGTAAGGAAGAGGAAAATGGTCTTTTCGGGTAGCATCATTTAATTTTCTGTAATCAATACATACCCTCCAACCCGTGATAGTCCTGGTAGAAATTAATTGGTCGTCTTCATTTGTGACAACGGTCATGCCACCCTTTTTGGGCACGCATTGGACCGGACTCACCCAAGGGCTATCCGAAATTGGATAAATGAGACCTGCATCTAGGAGTTTGACAATCTCCTTTTTAACAACTTCTTGCATATTAGGGTTGAGTCGCCTTTGTCTTTGTACACATGGCTTATAGTTATCTTCCATTAATATCTTATGCGTACAATAAGAGGGACTTATACCCTTGATGTCATGAATTTTCCATGCTAGAGCCGTTTTATGGGCTTTTAACATGGAAACAAGTTTAGACTTCTCACTTACAGAGAGTTCGGATGAAATGATAACCGGGAGAGTAGAACCTTCTTGTAGGTAAGCATATTCCAAGTGTTTTGGAAGTGGCTTGAGTTCTAAAATGGGAGGTTCTTCAATCGATGTTTTACATCGGTACTCATTTCCTAAATCCAACTTTCTGTATTCTTCATCATTTGGCTCATAACCGTTAGCCATCAAGGTGGTCAACATCTCCACTTCTTCCAACATATTCTCTTCATCACCTTCCGCAAAAATGCATTCTCGCGTACCTTGCAATTCTGGAAATTCCTGCAACAACTCCGAATATGTGTCTATGGTTTGCACATAATAACATTGATCATCAGTAGACTCGGGGTATTGTAGGGCATGGTCAACGGAAAAGGTAACCTTCATATCCTCAATACTAAGGGTCAATTTCTGCCCATGAACATCTATCATAGCTCTAGCGGTATTGAGGAAAGGTCGACCTAATATAAGAGGCACACGTGTGTCCTCCTCCATGTCCAAAATTACAAAGTCAGCCGGAAATACTAGGGTACCTACTTTTACCAACATATTCTCTAAAATTCCACGAGGGAATTTAACAGAGCGGTCCACTAGTTGAATTGCCATTCGGGTTGGTTTTAGTACCCCGGGGTTTAGCTTAACATATAATGAATAAGGCATTAAATTTATGCTAGCCCCTAAATCTGCTAATGCTTTAATGCATTCCAAATCTCCCAGGAGACATGTATGGTAAAACTTCCAGGATCTGCTAATTTCTTTGGTATTTTGTTCATCAAAATTGCTGAACAATTAGCATTCATGGTGACGGATGAAAGTTCCTCCATTTTCTTCCGATTAGTAAGTAAGTCTTTTAAGAACTTAGCATACTTGGGCATACCTGAGATTACATCAATGAAAGGCATATTTATGTTAATTTGTTTAAACATATCTAGGAATTTTGACCTTTCGACCTCTAGCCTTTCTTGTTGTTGTTTTCTTGGGTATGGGAGCGGTGGTTGATATGGTTTCACTACAGGTTTTTCCCGTTCTTCCTTTTCAACCACTTTTTCCGGCTCCTTAACCGGTTCATCATTTCGGTTCAACGGAACACTAAAATCAGAATTTTCGGGCATTTTTGGAGCATCGTATGCTAAACCACTCCGTGTGGTGATAACATTGGCGTGCTCATTTTGAGGGTTCTTATTTGTATCGCCCAGTAAACTACCTGGTTTTCTCTCACTAAGTAAATTAGCTAAACCACTCATTTGTTTCTCCAAATTCTGAGTTGAGGGTTGTTGATTTCGAAACTGGTGTTCGTTTTTCTCGTTGGTTTGGTTTATATTTGTGACAAGCTGAGTTTGTGATGAAATCAACTTTTCCAATATACTCTCCAAATTTGACTTTTTTTCTTCCTGTTGGGGTTTTTGATAAAAACCCGGAGTTTGTTGTTGGAACCCACTACTTGACCCTTGCTGGTAATTGGAATTTTGACCTTGAGGGTTGTAGGGGTTGTTAAAGTTCCGGTTAAATTGGGCTCTTCCTTGAAATTGATTGTTATTTCTTTGGCTTATGAAAGCCACTTCTTCTTTTTGAGCCATTGTTAAACCGGCATCACAATCTTTTCCTAAATGAAGACCACCACAGTATTCACAACCTACATTCATACTATGAATTTCCTTGGTGATTTTATCCATGGTTCGAGCAACACCGTCTATTTTAACACTTAGGGAACTAAGGTCATCATAGGCGCCGGCGCTTTGGACTTGAGCATTACGAGTAATTGGGTGTTCTTGATGCCACTCATGAGAATAATCGGCTAGCTTCTCGATTATTTCATAAGCCTCTTGCTCGGTTTTGTCCATAAGAGAACCACCGGCCGCTTGGTCAATTGAAATTCGGGTTGCTACATCACAACCTTTGTAAAAGATTTGGACCTTTTGAAAGGTATCCAAACCATGGTTTGGACAACCTCTTAGCATTTTGGAAAATCGATTCCATGCTTCGTATAGGGTTTCCATCGGCTTTTGACAGAATTGGGTAATTTCGTGTTGGAGTCTCGCGGACTTGGATGCTGGAAAATATTTCTTAAGAAATTTTTCCAACATACCATCCCACTTTTCTATCGTAGCCTCGGCCAATGAATCTAACCAACTTCGTGCTTCCCCTTGGAGTGTCCAAGGGAAAAGTCTTAATAATATGGCCTGGTCAGTTTCTAGTTTAAGTTTAAAAAGAAGACATATCTCTTGAAAGAGACGAATATGTTCGTTTGCATCTTCATTCGGACCACCACCAAATTGACACCTGTTATTAATCATTTGAAGAATAGGTCCTTTTATTTCAAAAGTGACCTCACTAGTAGGTGGAGTAATAGCACTACCTTGTCCGGTCCGGGTTGCTTTCATCTTTGCTGCCATTGATTGTCGTGGTACCGACGGTCTTTCTCCTTCCATTTCAAAATTTGGGGGTTGAACGGGTTTACCAAAGTCTGAATATCGAGGCTTGGTCGTACTTGATTCTGAATCAAAAGTTTCTTGCTTTGATGAAGATTCAAAAATTTCAAGTACTTCTTTTGAAATCCTACCAAGCTTTCTATCAGGTTCTGTAAACGGTGTAAGTAATGGAGATTCTGAACTTCGGGTATGTGGCATATGCGACCTATAAACTGTCAATCACACAACTAACAAAAACTATTAAACACACCGATTCTATAAGTTTAAAAATCAAAGACTATTAAAAATTTAAAATAATTAAGAAACTACTTAATCACAAATCAGTTAATAATTCTATTTTGACACAAAACTGTCCCCGGCAGCGGCGCTAAAAACTTGATGTGCGAGAAGTGTCGTATAAATTGTCGTATAAAATAATATGGAAAAATACCGATTAAAGATTTCTACACACTAACGGGCAGTGTACCCGATTGTGTAGTAGTATAGTAACTGGTTTAGTTCCGTGTATCGTTCCAAGGACAGTTGTATTAGCCAAACTAGAATTAGAAACTATATTATGATTAACTAAGTAAATGAAACTTAAAGGTACAAGTTTTATGTTTTAGTGGCCATTTAACGATTTAGCCAAATCAGAGAAGGTTAAATGTAAAAACAATATTTTTGGTCTTTTAAATTTATAAGATGAAAATAAATGCAAAGAAAGCAAGTAAGATAGTTTTGATTTAAATCAAAGAGATGAAATGTTCATCTAGATATTTTACCCTCGGTATTGGATGTAAGTTTTGATATTAAGGCCTGATTGAATAATTATGTGTGTAAGTTATCTAATAGGTTCACTAAGAGTTCTCTTGAATAAACACGCAAACACAATCACAAGATCAAGGGTTCCCTTTTCACTATGGTTCTTGTATTTGTAATCAAATAACTAATATAAGCATGCTAATCACCTAAATCGACCCGCCAAGAGTTCTCTTTAGCGAGTACTCAAACTAGAATTACTAAGTGAGGGTTCCCTATTACTTAGACCTTTTCGTTTGTGACTAGTTGATTAGCTAGATCAAAGACTTGAATAACAATTGTCTTTGCGTTCGCTCTACACAATTCATTCCTATTTTGTTTAACCATTTTAATCTAGTTTACCCCCTTGGTTCGGTTTAGTAAACAATCAATCTAAGACAAGTTGATTGTAAATCAATATGATACATCAACAAGAGTTCTCTTTATCAACAACATGTTAATTAACTAGATACAAATGATTTTAACAGCAATAAGCATGGTGGTTTAGAAAAACCTGGTGGTTTAGAGGTTCTCTAATACGAGCCGTCGTTATCCACATTGGTTTAGAAAAACCTGGTGGTTTAGAGGTTCCCGGGTCATTGTTACAACTTAAGGACTTCGGGGGTTGACGATACATATAAAGTTCATCGGGGTTAGAATTAGATTTCTCTATTTTTATGCCCTTTCCCTTATTATTTTCTTTTGCCTTTTTAAATTCAGTTGGGGTAATTTCTATAACATCATCGGAATTCTCGTCGGAATCCGATTCATCGGAGAATTGGTAATCCTCCCAATATTTTGCTTCCTTGGCGGAAACACCATTGACCATAATTAACCTTGGTCGGTTGGTTGAGGATTTTCTTTTACTTAACCGTTTTATTATTTCCCCCACCGGTTCTATTTCTTCATCCGGTTCCGATTCTTCTTCCGGTTCCGATTCTTCTTCTGGTTCCGACTCTTCTTCCGGTTCCTCTTCAGGAACTTGTGAATCAGTCCACGAATCATTCCAATTTACATTTGACTCTTCATTATTATTAGGTGAGTCAATGGGACTTGTTCTAGAGGTAGACATCTATCACATAATATCAAACGCGTTAAGAGATTAATATATCACATAATATTCACATGTTAAAAATATATAGTTTCCAACAAAATTTGTTAAGCAATCATTTTTCAAGTAAATACGGTCGAAGTCCAGACTCACTAATGCATCCTAACAAACTCGATAAGACACACTAATGCAAAATTCTGGTTCTCTAAGACCAACGCTCGGATACCAACTGAAATGTCCCGTTCTTATTGATTAAAAACGTTCCATATTAATTGATTTCGTTGCGAGGTTTTGACCTCTATATGAGACGTTTTTCAAAGACTGCATTCATTTTAAAACAAACCATAACCTTTATTTCATCAATAAAGGTTTAAAAAGCTTTACGTAGATTATCAAATAATGATAATCTAAAATATCCTGTTTACACACAACCATTACATAATGGTTTACAATACAAATATGTTACAACAAAATAAGTTTCTTGAATGCAGTTTTTACACAATATCATACAAGCATGGACTCCAAATCTCGTCCTTATTTAAGTATGCGACAGCGGAAGCTCTTAATAATCACCTGAGAATAAACATGCTTAAAACGTCAACAAAAATGTTGGTGAGTTATAGGTTTAACCTATATATATCAAATCATAATAATAGACCACAAGATTTCATATTTCAATACACATCCCATACATAGAGATAAAAATCATTCATATGGTGAACACCTGGTAACCGACATTAACAAGATGCATATATAAGAATATCCCCATCATTCCGGGACACCCTTCGGATATGATATAAATTTCGAAGTACTAAAGCATCCGGTACTTTGGATGGGGTTTGTTAAGCCCAATAGATCTATCTTTAGGATTCGCGTCAATTAGGGTGTCTGTTCCCTAATTCTTAGATTACCAGACTTAATAAAAAGGGGCATATTCGATTTCGATAATTCAACCATAGAATGTAGTTTCACGTACTTGTGTCTATTTTGTAAATCATTTATAAAACCTGCATGTATTCTCATCCCAAAAATATTAGATTTTAAAAGTGGGACTATAACTCACTTTCACAGATTTTTACTTCGTCGGGAAGTAAGACTTGGCCACTGGTTGATTCACGAACCTATAACAATATATACATATATATCAAAGTATGTTCAAAATATATTTACAACACTTTTAATATATTTTGATGTTTTAAGTTTATTAAGTCAGCTGTCCTCGTTAGTAACCTACAACTAGTTGTCCACAGTTAGATGTACAGAAATAAATCGATAAATATTACCTTGAATCAATCCACGACCCAGTGTATACGTATCTCAGTATTGATCACAACTCAAACTATATATATTTTGGAATCAACCTCAACCCTGTATAGCTAACTCCAACATTCACATATAGAGTGTCTATGGTTGTTCCGAAATATATATAGATGTGTCGACATGATAGGTCGAAACATTGTATACGTGTCTATGGTATCTCAAGATTACATAATATACAATACAAGTTGATTAAGTTATGGTTGGAATAGATTTGTTACAAATTTTCACGTAGCTAAAATGAGAAAAATTATCCAATCTTGTTTTACCCATAACTTCTTCATTTTAAATCCATTTTGAGTGAATCAAATTGCTATGGTTTCATATTGAACTCTATTTTATGAATCTAAATAGAAAAAGTATAGGTTTATAGTCGGAAAAATAAGTTACAAGTCGTTTTTTTTAAGGTAGTCATTTCAGTCGAAAGAACGACGTCTAGATGACCATTTTAGAAAACATACTTCCACTTTGAGTTTAACCATAATTTTTGGATATAGTTTCATGTTCATAATAAAAATCATTTTCTCAGAATAACAACTTTTAAATCAAAGTTTATCATAGTTTTTAATTAACTAACCCAAAACAGCCCGCGGTGTTACTACGACGGCGTAAATCCGATTTTACGGTGTTTTTCGTGTCTCCAGGTTTTAAATCATTAAGTTAGCATATCATATAGATATAGAACATGTGTTTAGTTGATTTTAAAAGTCAAGTTAGAAGGATTAACTTTTGTTTGCGAACAAGTTTAGAATTAACTAAACTATGTTCTAGTGATTACAAGTTTAAACCTTCGAATAAGATAGCTTTATATGTATGAATTGAATGATGTTATGAACATCATTACTACCTTAAGTTCCTTGGATAAACCTACTGGAAAAGTGAAAAATGGATCTAGCTTCAACGGATCCTTGGATGGCTCGAAGTTCTTGAAGCAGGATCATGACACGAAAACAAGTTCAAGTAAGATCATCACTAGATGGCTTCACCAAAGAGCCAATGGCTTGGCGGTATCGAGTTCACCCTTACAACCTTGAGGTTGAGAGTTCGAGTCCTGCTTAGGACATTTCGTGGTGTATAAATTCGTGTTAGTATTAGGTGAGTGACTGAGTTTGCCTTTCCAAAAAAAAGATCATCACTTGAAATAAGATTGTTATAGTTATAGAAATTGAACCAAAGTTTGAATATGATTATTACCTTGTATTAGAATGATAACCTACTGTAAGAAACAAAGATTTCTTGAGGTTGGATGATCACCTTACAAGATTGGAAGTGAGCTAGCAAACTTGAAAGTATTCTTGATTTTATGTAACTAGAACTTGTAGAATATATGAAGAACACTTAGAACTTGAAGATAGAACTTGAGAGAGATCAATTAGATGAAGAAAATTGAAGAATGAAAGTGTTTGTAGGTGTTTTTGGTCGTTGGTGTATGGATTAGATATAAAGGATATGTAATTTTGTTTTCATGTAAATAAGTCATGAATGATTACTCATATTTTTGTAATTTTATGAGATATTTCTTGCTAGTTGCCAAATGATGGTTCCCACATGTGTTAGGTGACTCATATGGGCTGCTAAGAGCTGATCATTGGAGTGTATATACCAATAGTACATACATCTAAAAGCTGTGTATTGTACGAGTACGAATACGGGTGCATACGAGTAGAATTGTTGATGAAACTGAACGAGGATGTAATTGTAAGCATTTTTGTTAAGTAGAAGTATTTTGATAAGTGTATTGAAGTCTTTCAAAAGTGTATAAATACATATTAAAACACTACATGTATATACATTTTAACTGAGTCGTTAAGTCATCGTTAGTCGTTACATGTAAGTGTTGTTTTGAAACCTTTAGGTTAACGATCTTGTTAAATGTTGTTAACCCAATGTTTATAATATCAAATGAGATTTTAAATTATTATATTATCATGATATTATCATGTATGAATATCTCTTAATATGATATATATACATTAAATGTCTTTACAACGATAATCGTTACATATATGTCTCGTTTAAAAATCATTAAGTTAGTAGTCTTGTTTTTACATATGTAGTTCATTGTTAATATACTTAATGATATGTTTACTTATCATAGTATCATGTTAACTATATATATATATCCATATATATGTCATCATATAGTTTTTACAAGTTTTAACGTTCGTGAATCACCGGTCAACTTGGGTGGTCAATTGTCTATATGAAACATATTTCAATTAATCAAGTCTTAACAAGTTTGATTGCTTAACATGTTGGAAACATTTAATCATGTAAATATCAATCTCAATTAATATATATAAACATGGAAAAGTTCGGGTCACCACAGTACCTACCCGTTAAATAAATTTCGTCCCGAAATTTTAAGCTGTTGAAGGTGTTGACGAATCTTCTGGAAATAGATGCGGGTATTTCTTCTTCATCTGATCTTCACGCTCCCAGGTGAACTCGGGTCCTCTACGAGCATTCCATTGAACCTTAACAATTGGTATCTTGTTTTGCTTAAGTCTTTTAACCTCACGATCCATTATTTCGATGGGTTCTTCGATGAATTGGAGTTTTTCGTTGATTTGGATTTCATCTAATGGAATAGTGAGATCTTCTTTAGCAAAACATTTCTTCAAATTCGAGACATGGAAAGTGTTATGTACAGCCGCGAGTTGTTGAGGTAACTCAAGTCGGTAAGCTACAGGTCCGACACGATCAATAATCTTGAATGGTCCAATATACCTTGGATTTAATTTTCCTCGTTTACCAAATCGAACAACGCCTTTCCAAGGTGCAACTTTAAGCATGACCATCTCTCCAATTTCAAATTCTATATCTTTTCTTTTAATGTCAGCGTAGCTCTTTTGTCGACTTTGGGCGGTTTTCAACCGTTGTTGAATTTGGATGATCTTCTCGGTAGTTTCTTGTATAATCTCCGGACCCGTAATCTGTCTATCCCCCACTTCACTCCAACAAATCGGAGACCTGCACTTTCTACCATAAAGTGCTTCAAACGGCGCCATCTCAATGCTTGAATGGTAGCTGTTGTTGTAGGAAAATTCTGCTAACGGTAGATGTCGATCCCAACTGTTTCCGAAATCAATAACACATGCTCGTAGCATGTCTTCAAGCGTTTGTATCGTCCTTTCGCTCTGCCCATCAGTTTGTGGATGATAGGCAGTACTCATGTCTAGACGAGTTCCTAATGCTTGCTGTAATGTCTGCCAGAATCTTGAAATAAATCTTCCATCCCTATCAGAGATAATAGAGATTGGTATTCCATGTCTGGAGACGACTTCCTTCAAATACAGTCGTGCTAACTTCTCCATCTTGTCATCTTCTCTTATTGGTAGGAAGTGTGCGGATTTGGTGAGACGATCAACTATTACCCAAATAGTATCAAAACCACTTGCAGTCCTTGGCAATTTAGTGATGAAATCCATGGTAATGTTTTCCCATTTCCATTCCGGGATTTCGGGTTGTTGAAGTAGACCTGATGGCTTCTGATGCTCAGCTTTGACCTTAGAACACGTCAAACATTCTCCTACGTATTTAGCAACATCGGCTTTCATACCCGGCCACCAAAAATGTTTCTTGAGATCCTTGTACATCTTCCCCGTTCCAGGATGTATTGAGTATCTGGTTTTATGAGCTTCTCTAAGTACCATTTCTCTCATATCTCCAAATTTTGGTACCCAAATCCTTTCAGCCCTATACCGGGTTCCGTCTTCCCGAATATTAAGATGCTTCTCCGATCCTTTGGGTATTTCATCCTTTAAATTTCCCTCTTTTAAAACTCCTTGTTGTGCCTCCTTTATTTGAGTAGTAATGTTATTATGAATCATTATATTCATAGATTTCACTCGAATGGGTTCTCTGTCCTTCCTGCTCAAGGCATCGGCTACCACATTTGCCTTCCCCGGGTGGTAACGAATCTCAAAGTCGTAATCATTCAATAATTCAATCCACCTACGCTGCCTCATATTCAGTTGTTTCTGATTAAATATGTGTTGAAGACTTTTGTGGTCGGTATATATAATACTTTTGACCCCATATAAGTAGTGCCTCCAAGTCTTTAATGCAAAAACAACCGCGCCTAATTCCAAATCATGCGTCGTATAATTTTGTTCGTGAATCTTCAATTGTCTAGACGCATAAGCAATCACCTTCGTTCGTTGCATTAATACACAACCGAGACCTTGCTTTGATGCATCACAATAAATCACAAAATCATCATTCCCTTCAGGCAATGACAATATAGGTGCCGTAGTTAGCTTTTTCTTCAATAACTGAAACGCTTTCTCTTGTTCATCATTCCATTCAAATTTCTTCCCTTTATGCGTTAATGCAGTCAAGGGTTTTGCTATTCTGGAAAAGTCTTGGATGAACCTTCTGTAGTAACCAGCTAGTCCTAAAAACTGGCGTATGTGTTTCGGAGTTTTCGGGGTTTCCCACTTTTCAACAGTTTCTATCTTTGCCGGATCCACCTTAATACCTTCTTTGTTCACTATGTGACCGAGGAATTGAACTTCTTCCAACCAAAATGCACACTTTGAAAACTTAGAGTACAATTCTTCCTTCCTCAATACTTCTAACACCTTTCTCAAATGTTCACCGTGTTCTTGGTCATTCTTTGAGTAAATAAGTATGTCATCAATGAAAACAATGACAAACTTGTCAAGGTATGGTCCACACACTCGGTTCATAAGGTCCATGAACACAGCTGGTGCATTAGTTAAACCAATCGGCATGACCATAAACTCGTAATGACCGTAACGTGTTCTGAAAGCAGTCTTTGGAATATCATCTTCTTTCACCCGCATTTGATGATACCCGGAACGTAAGTCAATCTTTGAATAAACAGACGAGCCTTGTAGTTGATCAAATAAGTAGTCGATTCTCGGTAGTGGATAGCGGTTCTTGATGGTAAGTTTGTTCAACTCTCGGTAGTCGATACACAACCTGAATGTACCATCTTTCTTCTTGACAAACAAAACAGGAGCTCCCCACGGTGATGTGCTTGGTCGAATGAAACCACGCTCTAAAAGTTCTTGTAATTGGCTTTGCAGTTCTTTCATCTCGCTGGGTGCGAGTCTGTAAGGAGCACGAGCTATTGGTGCAGCTCCTGGTACAAGATCTATTTGAAATTCAACGGATCGATGTGGGGGTAATCCCGGTAATTCTTTCGGAAATACATCGGGAAATTCTTTTGCGACGGGAACATCATTGATGCTCTTTTCTTCAGTTTGTACTTTCTCGACGTGTGCTAGAACAGCATAGCAACCTTTTCTTATTAGTTTTTGTGCCTTCAAATTACTAATAAGATGTAGCTTCGTGTTGCCCTTTTCTCCGTACACCATTAAGGGTTTTCCTTTTTCTCGTATAATGCAAATTGCATTTTTGTAACAAACGATCTCTGCTTTCACTTCTTTCAACCAGTCCATACCGATTATCACATCAAAACTCCCTAACTCTACTGGTATCAAGTCAATCTTAAATGTTTCGCTAACCAGTTTAATTTCTCGATTCCGACATATATTATCTGCTGAAATTAATTTACCATTTGCTAATTCGAGTAAAAATTTACTATCCAAAGGCGTCAATGGACAACTTAATTTAGCACAAAAATCTCTACTCATATAGCTTCTATCCGCACCCGAATCAAATAAAACGTAAGCAGATTTATTGTCAATAAGAAACGTACCCGTAACAAGCTCCGGGTCTTCCTGTGCCTCTGCCGCATTAATATTGAAAACTCTTCCGCGGCCTTGTCCATTCGTGTTCTCCTGGTTCGGGCAATTTCTAATAATGTGGCCCGGTTTTCCACATTTATAACAAACTACATTGGCATAACTTGCTCCGACACTACTTGCTCCACCATTACTCGTTCCGACACCATTTGTTCCTTTCGTTCTATTAACCCCTGGTCCGTAGACCTCACACTTCGCCGCGCTATGACCATTTCTTTTACACTTATTGCAAAATTTGGTGCAGAACCCCGAGTGATACTTTTCACACCTTTGGCATAGCTGCTTCTGATTGTTGTTGTTGTTGCGGTTATTATTGTTGTTGGGATGATTGTTGTAGTTGCTGTTGTTGTTGTTGTTGTTGGGCCGTTTGTTGTAGTTGTGATTGATGTTGCGATTGTTGGGATAATTGTTGCGATTGCTGTTGTTGTTGTATTGGTAATTCTTATCACCGTTTTCCTCCCACTTTCTTTTGACTTGCTTCACATTGGCCTCTTCAGCAGTCTGTTCTTTAATTCTTTCTTCAATCTGGTTCACTAGTTTGTGAGCCATTCTACATGCCTGTTGTATGGAGGCGGGCTCGTGTGAACTTATATCTTCTTGGATTCTTTCCAGTAATCCTTTCACAAACGCTTCGATCTTCTCTTCCTCATCTTCGAATGCTCCCGGACACAATAGGCACAATTCTGTGAATCGTCTTTTGTACGTGGTAATATCAAATCCTTGGGTTCGTAACCCTCTAAGTTCTGTCTTGAGCTTATTGACCTCGGTTCTGGGACGGTACTTCTCGTTCATCAAGTGCTTGAATGCTGACCACGGTAGTGCGTACGCATCGTCTTGTCCCACTTGCTCTAGATAGGTATTCCACCATGTTAATGCAGAACCTGTGAAGGTATGCGTAGCGTACTTCACTTTGTCCTCTTCAGTACATTTACTTATGGCAAACACCGATTCTACCTTCTCGGTCCACCGTTTCAATCCGATCGGTCCTTCGGTTCCATCAAATTCCAAAGGTTTGCAGGCAGTGAATTCTTTGTAGGTGCATCCTACACGATTTCTTGTACTGCTAGATCCAAGGTTATTGTTGGTATGTAGCGCAGCCTGTACTGCGGCTATGTTTGAAGAGAAAAGAACGGAATTCCTCTTCATTCATATTCACGGTGTGTCGAGTAGTCGGTGCCATTTCCTTCAAAATAGTCAAATGGAACAAGTTAATCATACAGAATATTAAGAGTAGTTAATAGTATTTCGTAGCATAATATGAACTCATTTATAAAAGCTTTTTCTTCATATTAGCGTTTTATAAGTTTAAATTCGGGTAGTACCTACCCGTTAAGTTCATACTTAGTAGCTAATATACAATTCAACTACTACAATTCTATATGAAAAACTGATTATAATAATATTTCGCGTTCAAACTTTTATACAATATTTTACAAACTTACAATACCGCTTATTTTACATAAAGCACGAAATATAGCACACAATAACTTTGATACAAGATAGTTGTGAAGATAATTCTAGCTAGTAAACTAGTCGTTCAGCAAAGGCAATAAAGACACGTAATTCATACGTCCAGAAACAAGTCATGCATTCTGGTTTTACTAGGACTACTTCCCATCCTTGGTCTTGTGGAACATAACCGTTATGGCCGTTGATAAGACAGCGTGTTGTAACGTCGTCAAAGGGACGAGGGTTACGTAATGTCCAACAGTCCCGTAACAATCTAAAAACCTCATTTCTTACCCCAATTACCGACTCCGTCACTTGTGGGAACGTTTTGTTTAATAGTTGTAGGCCGATGTTCTTGTTCTCACTTTGGTGAGAAGCGAACATAACTAATCCGTAAGCATAACATGCTTCTTTATGTTGCATGTTAGCCGCTTTTTCTAAATCTCGAAGTCCAATATTCGGATATATTGAGTCAAAATAATTTCTTAACCCATTGCGTAAAATAGCATTTGGGTTCCCCGCAATATATGCGTCAAAGTAAAGACATCGTAACTTATGGATTTCCCAATGTGATATCCCCATCTTTCGAACGAAAGCCTTTTATAAACCAAGGCATTCTTGGAACGTTCTTCGAATGTCTTACAAACTGATCTCGCCTTAAATAGTTGTGCCGAAGAATTCTGACCGACTCTAGACAAGATTTCATCAATCATGTCTCCGGGTAAGTCTCTTAAAATATTGGATTGTCTATCCATTTTGTGTTTTTATACTGTAAAATAGACAAGAGTTAGATTCATAAAAAAAAATACTTATTAATACAAGCAATTTTTACATATATCATAAAGCATAAGCACACTATATTACATATATTACACCACACGAATACAACTATCTTATTCCGACTCGCTCGTTTCTTCTTCTTCTTCGATTTTGGTTCGTTTTGCCAAGTTTCTAGGGATATATGATGTTCCCCTAATACGAGCCGTCGTTATCCACATTGGTTTAGAAAAACCTGGTGGTTTAGAGGTTCCCGGGTCATTGTTACAACTTAAGGACTTCGGGGGTTGACGATACATATAAAGTTCATCGGGGTTAGAATTAGATTTCTCTATTTTTATGCCATTTCCCTTATTATTTTCTTTTGCCTTTTTAAATTCAGTTGGGGTAATTTCTATAACATCATCGGAATTCTCGTCGGAATCCGATTCATCGGAGAATTGGTAATCCTCCCAATATTTTGCTTCCTTGGCGGAAACACCATTGACCATAATTAACCTTGGTCGGTTGGTTGAGGATTTTCTTTTACTTAACCGTTTTATTATTTCCCCCACCGGTTCTATTTCTTCATCCGGTTCCGATTCTTCTTCCGGTTCCGATTCTTCTTCTGGTTCCGACTCTTCTTCCGGTTCCTCTTCAGGAACTTGTGAATCAGTCCACGAATCATTCCAATTTACATTTGACTCTTCATTATTATTAGGTGAGTCAATGGGACTTGTTCTAGAGGTAGACATCTATCACATAATATCAAACGCGTTAAGAGATTAATATATCACATAATATTCACATGTTAAAAATATATAGTTTCCAACAAAATTTGTTAAGCAATCATTTTTCAAGTAAATACGGTCGAAGTCCAGACTCACTAATGCATCCTAACAAACTCGATAAGACACACTAATGCAAAATTCTGGTTCTCTAAGACCAACGCTCGGATACCAACTGAAATGTCCCGTTCTTATTGATTAAAAACGTTCCATATTAATTGATTTCGTTGCGAGGTTTTGACCTCTATATGAGACGTTTTTCAAAGACTGCATTCATTTTAAAACAAACCATAACCTTTATTTCATCAATAAAGGTTTAAAAAGCTTTACGTAGATTATCAAATAATGATAATCTAAAATATCCTGTTTACACACAACCATTACATAATGGTTTACAATACAAATATGTTACAACAAAATAAGTTTCTTGAATGCAGTTTTTACACAATATCATACAAGCATGGACTCCAAATCTCGTCCTTATTTAAGTATGCGACAGCGGAAGCTCTTAATAATCACCTGAGAATAAACATGCTTAAAACGTCAACAAAAATGTTGGTGAGTTATAGGTTTAACCTATATATATCAAATCATAATAATAGACCACAAGATTTCATATTTCAATACACATCCCATACATAGAGATAAAAATCATTCATATGGTGAACACCTGGTAACCGACATTAACAAGATGCATATATAAGAATATCCCCATCATTCCGGGACACCCTTCGGATATGATATAAATTTCGAAGTACTAAAGCATCCGGTACTTTGGATGGGGTTTGTTAAGCCCAATAGATCTATCTTTAGGATTCGCGTCAATTAGGGTGTATGTTCCCTAATTCTTAGATTACCAGACTTAATAAAAAGGGGCATATTCGATTTCGATAATTCAACCATAGAATGTAGTTTCACGTACTTGTGTCTATTTTGTAAATCATTTATAAAACCTGCATGTATTCTCATCCCAAAAATATTAGATTTTAAAAGTGGGACTATAACTCACTTTCACAGATTTTTACTTCGTCGGGAAGTAAGACTTGGCCACTGGTTGATTCACGAACCTATAACAATATATACATATATATCAAAGTATGTTCAAAATATATTTACAACACTTTTAATATATTTTGATGTTTTAAGTTTATTAAGTCAGCTGTCCTCGTTAGTAACCTACAACTAGTTGTCCACAGTTAGATGTACAGAAATAAATCGATAAATATTACCTTGAATCAATCCACGACCCAGTGTATACATATCTCAGTATTGATCACAACTCAAACTATATATATTTTGGAATCAACCTCAACCCTGTATAGCTAACTCCAACATTCACATATAGAGTGTCTATGGTTGTTCCGAAATATATATAGATGTGTCGACATGATAGGTCGAAACATTGTATACGTGTCTATGGTATCTCAAGATTACATAATATACAATACAAGTCGATTAAGTTATGGTTGGAATAGATTTGTTACAAATTTTCACGTAGCTAAAATGAGAAAAATTATCCAATCTTGTTTTACCCATAACTTCTTCATTTTAAATCCGTTTTGAGTGAATCAAATTGCTATGGTTTCATATTGAACTCTATTTTATGAATCTAAATAGAAAAAGTATAGGTTTATAGTCGGAAAAATAAGTTACAAGTCGTTTTTGTTAAGGTAGTCATTTCAGTCGAAAGAACGACGTCTAGATGACCATTTTAGAAAACATACTTCCACTTTGAGTTTAACCATAATTTTTGGATATAGTTTCATGTTCATAATAAAAATCATTTTCTCAGAATAACAACTTTTAAATCAAATTTTATCATAGTTTTTAATTAACTAACCCAAAACAGCCCGCGGTGTTACTACGACGGCGTAAATCCGATTTTACGGTGTTTTTCGTGTCTCCAGGTTTTAAATCATTAAGTTAGCATATCATATAGATATAGAACATGTGTTTAGTTGATTTTAAAAGTCAAGTTAGAAGGATTAACTTTTGTTTGCGAACAAGTTTAGAATTAACTAAACTATGTTATAGTGATTACAAGTTTAAACCTTCGAATAAGATAGCTTTATATGTATGAATTGAATGATGTTATGAACATCATTACTACCTTAAGTTCCTTGGATAAACCTATTGGAAAAGTGAAAAATGGATCTAGCTTCAACAGATCCTTGGATGGCTCGAAGTTCTTGAAGCAGGATCATGACACGAAAACAAGTTCAAGTAAGATCATCACTTGAAATAAGATTGTTATAGTTATAGAAATTGAACCAAAGTTTGAATATGATTATTACCTTGTATTAGAATGATAACCTACTGTAAGAAACAAAGATTTCTTGAGGTTGGATGATCACCTTACAAGATTGGAAGTGAGCTAGCAAACTTGAAAGTATTCTTGATTTTATGTAACTAGAACTTGTAGAATATATGAAGAACACTTAGAACTTGAAGATAGAACTTGAGAGAGATCAATTAGATGAAGAAAATTGAAGAATGAAAGTGTTTGTAGGTGTTTTTGGTCGTTGGTGTATGGATTAGATATAAAGGATATGTAATTTTGTTTTCATGTAAATAAGTCATGAATGATTACTCATATTTTTGTAATTTTATGAGATATTTCTTGCTAGTTGCCAAATGATGGTTCCCACATGTGTTAGGTGACTCACATGGGCTGCTAAGAGCTGATCATTGGAGTGTATATACCAATAGTACATACATCTAAAAGCTGTGTATTGTACGAGTACGAATACGGGTGCATACGAGTAGAATTGTTGATGAAACTGAACGAGGATGTAATTGTAAGCATTTTTGTTAAGTAGAAGTATTTTGATAAGTGTATTGAAGTCTTTCAAAAGTGTATAAATACATATTAAAACACTACATGTATATACATTTTAACTGAGTCGTTAAGTCATCGTTAGTCGTTACATGTAAGTGTTGTTTTGAAACCTTTAGGTTAACGATCTTGTTAAATGTTGTTAACCCAATGTTTATAATATCAAATGAGATTTTAAATTATTATATTATCATGATATTATCATGTATGAATATCTCTTAATATGATATATATACATTAAATGTCTTTACAACGATAATCGTTACATATATGTCTCGTTTAAAAATCATTAAGTTAGTAGTCTTGTTTTTACATATGTAGTTCATTTTTAATATACTTAATGATATGTTTACTTATCATAGTATCATGTTAACTATATATATATATCCATATATATGTCATCATATAGTTTTTACAAGTTTTAACGTTCGTGAATCACCGGTCAACTTGGGTGGTCAATTGTCTATATGAAACATATTTCAATTAATCAAGTCTTAACAAGTTTGATTGCTTAACATGTTGGAAACATTTAATCATGTAAATATCAATCTCAATTAATATATATAAACATGGAAAAGTTCGGGTCACTACACCTATAACCCCGGATGGCGTCCAGATATGCTGAAATCCACTGTTTCGCTTTCTTTTCAATCCTCTTTTATTTGGACGAAGCCTAACACCTTGGAAGCTTTGTTTTACCATTTTAGAGCACTAAATAGACCTTAAGTCGTATCGGGATCAACCAATGTCATAAATCATCAAAACTCTTTGTAAATCACTCTTCCGATACAAATTTGCGCATCTTGGATTATCACTTGTAGAAACGCCTTCATTATCCTCGATTCTAGAGCATTTTACACGATATTGCGATAGATATATATGATGTTATTGAGCAATATCAACAAGCTATGTGCATGGAGTCATACATGATTTATTTGAGAAAACTTTCATTCAAAAAATCATCACCGTGTATCTTATTTGACTGTATTGTCAACGGATGTATTGTTAAAAACTATTATATACGGTGATTGTCTATACGTAAAAATCATCAGATGTCGAAAACCTTGGATTTATATATTCATTTATGGTGTTCCTTTTCAAAAGAATGCAATGTTTACAAAACGTATCATATGGAGGTCAAAACCTCACTATGAGATCAATGAATGATGTATTCGTCCAAATGGATTTGGACGGGTCATCTCACTAGCCAATATGATCTTGACAAAAAAAAATCAATACCCGAATATCAACTATGATTGGTACACAAACTCTATAATAATTTATTGGAATGGCACATTAACTAGAATACCAGCATTACCGATATAGACATGGTAACCTAGAATTATGTTATTGCAACTTTTTCCATTAATTGGATAGAACTTACTCCACTTCCCCCCCCCCCCCCCCGAAAATAACGAAATCTTATATAGAAACAGGGTTTTTGAAAAGAAAATGTTTCCAATAAGAATTAACAAAAAAGGATTCCGATGATGCTCGTACTTAAAAAGTGGCTAAGATCTAACGAACTATAAATACCGAGCCTCACCTAACCTAAACCGAAACACACTGAAACTAAATGAAAACCAATAAAAATGAAATACGAATACAAGAAATTACTACGAAACATGATCTTGAAAAGAATAGCTCAAACGTCTTTAATGAACACTCCGAAGTTAGTCATTTCAGCTCCTTAAATAACGTTTTGCCTAGAGTTTTGTTGTTTCTTCTTCGTAACCGGATCCGAGGGATATCACTAGAATTAATAAGATTAACCAAACCCGGTTCACTCTCGGCCAAACACATCATCAATCTGTCAAAAGCCGCAAAATTCTCGTCGGTCATTTGGTTTTTAGCCGACACCGAAGAGCCACCACACCTGTTTTTAACCTTACCCGCCATAAACAAGTTTTGAAGCAAAATGATCCAATGGCTTATGTTAAATGGGTAGTACAATGATCAACTAACGTTCAATTACTTATTATGTATAAAGGTAGACAAATAGATTAATATTTTGTCCTATTTCGATTAATAAAGGTTGTCTTAAGTTAGCTGATTGGTTGATATATTAAGCGAAAGATGGAAGTTTTATGATATGGAATAGTAAATTGTATGGTTTGATGGTAAAAATGAGTACTTTTAGTTGCTTTTACATATTCCAGGAGATTGAATGCAGTACGTGCATAAAACATAAAAAAGAGGAGATAGAGATTTTTGAAGAGGGTGTAAAAACACGCCACTCTGAGCATGTTTTCACGCTGGTCACACAGTTTGGTTGAAGACGGAACATTTGTTGTCGTATTTATACGTTCACATTGTACGTGGAATCATTCTCACCGTGAATACACAATGCAATGATTGTAAAAACACGTTGGATGCAAAGTTTGTGAGGACATATTATTTGAAGGCATATTTACACGCCCAGATTACGCCAAAAAGGGATGGCCGCGAAAACACGACGCCACTACCGTGAAAACACAACCATGTGGATTTTTAAATGTCGTTTTACTGAGTATGAGGGTGCGAAGTGTAATATTTTAATTAGGCTATTTAATCACTCCATCCTCGAAACATCATTACTTCATCACTTTTGTTAGCTAGGAGCCATAACCTAACATCTTTTCTCTCAAGCTTTTCAAGATTCATTATCCAACCAGATTACCAATAATTCACGCTTTATATCATCATGATCATGCGCGGCTATGTTTCACATGTATCTCTTTCGATGAACAATTGATGTAGTTTTATCCATTCAAATATTTACGTGGTTCATGATTTGTAAGGATAATGTCTTTTGATTAATGAATTATTGAATCAGTCAATTTATATTTAATGCAAATTTATCATCTTTGATTATTGTAAGACATATTATTGCAAGTTAACAATTTTTTCTAAGTCCACATAGTGTTAATTTAGTTAGGGATAAAGACAAGTCGTGTAATATACATAATCTGTTACCAAGATAATATCTGTGCTAATTTTAAGAAAACATGTCTATGTTATTCAGATGAAACTTGATATACATAAGTATTTATTTGAATGATTATTGCACTAGTGGTATTCAGAAGGGATAAGCTTTCTCATTATTAATTCCAACAACTTTCTTTTTAATTACTTGTTTTTTTATTACTTAAATTTACAATGTAAGTCTTTTAATGTTCTTGCAAATTATTTAATCACAACCCCAATTTTAAGACATACTTGCTTATAACCATAACTCTTTCGTGGAATGAACCTTGATTACTCTAACTAATGTAAGATAATTAAGTTATTTTTACCCGATACTTCGAGGCCGATTCAGCTAACCTATTGGGACCACTGCACCTCTATTAATTACATCTTTACCCTCATCTACAATTAACATCTAATATGTAACTCAGTGGCGAATCTAGGATGATAAGTCAATGGGGTCCTATTTTTTTTCAATAACTAATTTAATTATTTAAATAAAAAAATGGGTCGGGTCGGGTCGGGTCGAATCGGAGCATTAAAATTTACAAACACCATCAAACAAAAGCATATCATGGTATACTTTTTAAAAGGGGGCCGATGTTCATCTTCAGTATCTTCTTCTACTTGAGCATGTGGTTGTTCTTTATCTATATTTATAGTTACCGAAGCACAAACGAAATTTCTTGATCCCCCCAATTTTCCTGAAGTCTAGTAACATATTACAGGTGGGTGTCGTATTACAATCTAAGTGTCACAATCAAAGTATCAAACAATAACTATTTTATATAAATTAAAAATTTTGCCGAGTCTGTAAGTACATTTTGGAAAATACTAATTAATAACTATCCACACAACAAAAATTCAAAAAAATAAGTTACATATTGAAATTGAGAGTTGCAAAATTAGAATAAAAATTTGGATAATGAATCATACCGTATATATGAATGACTGATTAAAATTGTAGTTCTGATGTTGTCAAAAATTGAAGAACAAAAGCGTAATTAGGCCTTGTCGAGATGAGCAAAAGTGTAAAGGGTGATTTACCATGTATGAGAAAATAAAAACAAAAAAAGACTCATTTTTTCTTTATATATTTATCAGTGGCTTGTACTATAGAATTATAACTGAACTAATTTTAAGTACTCCCTCTGTCCCTATATTATTGTCCAGTATACTATTTTATGATGTCTCATTTTAGTTGTCCACTTAATATTTCAACCAATTGAAAGAAGTTATAGTGAAAAGAGAATATATTTTATTGGTGGAGAATAAAGTTAGTATGATTTTCTAAAATTGTATTTTTTTGTTTGGACAATTAAATAGAGATGGAGGGAGTATTATTAGTGGCTCTTATGGCTCGTTTGATTTTTCTTATTAAGTCTTGAATCTGAACTGATATATGATGTCTGAGAGAAATAAGTGATGAATAAATAATTAGTGTTTGTTTTATGTGCTGAAAAATTGTCTAAATAATTAAAATTTTTAAATTGACCATATATGTGAGCAGTTATTAAAAAGTAAGAACTTAAATGAAAATTCACACTTAATTCAATTTTTTTTAAGACATCTTATTTAGTAAGTTAAAAAATAAACACCCTTTCATGACATTTTAAATTAAGTTTCATACCATTAATCCAACTAAGTCAAAAACAAACATGACCTTACTATATAAAATTCAAACTTAACAAATATATGGGGTTCTACAATTTAATTTAGTGGTGTTCAGTGAAAAATTTAATGATCGTTCGTAAAAAAATTCCCGTAATTAGTGGTGTCACAGAACCCCACCCTCATATATGTAGGTTCGCCCATGATGTAACTCCATTGCCACATGTCCTACTTCCCAAAATAATTTAACTGAGTCATTCAATGTTAAGTAGTTCTTCTAATTTATAGTTTTATTCTCCCTCTTGATTAAAATACTATATATATATATATATATATATATATATATATATATATATATATATATATATATATATATATATAGGGTAGTGATTCGATGAGAATGTTCTCACGGATATATAATAATGAGAACAAGGTAAAAATGGAATTCTATATTCATCCACTATTTTAGCATCTCCCAGATTTTAGCCCTTCTCTCATGATATTTTTTATTTTTCATAATAAAACTCAAATACCACTTTTTCTTCATCCGACAACTGCTCTTCATCTAGTTAATATAAAATTTTAAAAGTTTATTTTCGTTCTAAATTAATGTCGTTTTTTTATCTAACCATCAACCCAATAATTATGGATGCAATTAAACATGTGTTACGTTTATTTAACATCACTTAGCATTTACACATCAATTAGTCATGGATGCTTACGCGTTTCCTCAAAAAAAATATCGTCATTGTCGTCTTCAAATTAATAACAATGCATCAATTTTAAAAGGATGCTTTAACCAATATTTTGCAGAGTAACTTCATTAACATATTAAGGATGCATCAGTTGGAACCATTTAACACTCGAATATATGGATCACCAAAACATATAATTTATTGCATCCAAACTTGCATATATTTTTCTCTGTTAAGATGTCATTTGGATCGCATGAATGCATTGAATGTTTTCATTTTTTTTCTTTGAGCGTTTTACAGCCAAAATAATAACATTAATCACAAAGTGTGTTTTTTAAATGTTCATATTTTCATGTGATCTTGATGCTTGAAAAAACAATTTCGAAAAAACGAAAAAAATTACTTCCCCCAACTTTCCCCCAAAAAAGTGCTTCCCTCTTGATTATCTCTCTCTCTCTCTCTCTATATATATATATATATATATATATATATATATATATATATATATATATATATATATATTGTTTTAATCAAGAGAGAAACACTTTTTGGGGGAAAGTAATTTTTTTCGTTTTTTTTTTAATTTTTTTCAAGCATTAAGATCACATGAAAATATGAATATTTGAAAAAGACACTTTTTGATAAATGTTATTATTTTGGCGAAAAAATGCTCGAAGAAATATATGATAACATTCACTAAAATTAATATTTTACTTATGAGTTTTTTTTTTTATAAGAGGTTAGAAATTAGGGTTTAGAAATTAGGGGTTAAAATTTCGGGTTTAGCTATTAGGGTTTTGGGTTTAGAAAGTAGAATTTCGGGTTTAGAAATTAGGGTTTAGATTGAATTTTTAACACGAATGGTTTAGAGTTTAGGGTTTTGGGTTTTGGGTTTAGGGACTAAATCCAAAACACGAAACCCCAAACCCTAAACTCTAAATCAGGCTAAATTTCAAAAAAGACACTTCACACCAGATGAAAACAAAACGATGCAAATAAACTCTAATTAAAACATTACCCATGATGAATGTTATCATATATTTCTTCGAGCGATTTCCCTCCATAATAATAACATTCGTCGCAAAGTGTCTTTTTTAAATGTTCATATTTTCATGTGATCTTAACAATACGTAGGGGTGCGCGCTTTGCTGCTAAAATTGTGAGGCGATATCAATAAAAATTACATACTCTTTGTTGAATATCAAATCAATGTAATCCATTTACAAACCTTCATTCGTTTTCCAGCACTACCATCAACAATCATCCTACCACCCTAGCCGCTTTATGCTATCAAATCGAATAATAAGAATGGTTAGAGATCAATTCGTGCATGTGTTGGTTCTGTATAAATTAAAGTAAAATGATTAAACAGCTGTCTAAAAAACATACCAGAGGGCTATATTGATTATTAGAATTAGTTAACCTTCTTTGTTCAAATTCGCTTAAGAGCTGTCACAAGTTGCTGCTCCACATTTGTAGCTCTTTAAGGTTTAATTGCTCCAGTTCCTCCCCTGCATACAGCCTAAATTTGGTAAAAGTATAATAAGTCATAATATATAGAGCAATTAACATTATTTAATTGTATATAAATTAAGGGAAACATATCATACAGTTACACAGTTGATCATTACTCTTAAAAATGTGTCCAGCTAACTTACCTTATGTTTCTTTCAAGAATTTCAATCTTTGCCTTGAGAGCAAGATGAGGTTCAACTGGCTTCAAAAGAGGTACACAATAACAAAGAAATTTTCCAAATAATTAATCAAGTATATCTATATGTGAGGCTAAACTGAAAATAATAAAGATAATAATTACAATTAGGACAGAACAAATCATGTGTAACTTGCTTCTTTAATACTGTATCCACATCAAACTCAGTTATTTCATCTTCACCTTCTTTAATCACTTGAGTTTCACTGTTTTCTGGTTTTTTGTCTACATATTACGGCACGTTGTTGTTGACTTCTTCAATCAATATCTCATGGTTATGATGTTTTCCATTTCGGTTACTGATAATAGGGTCCACGCCATTCCCATTATCTTGATGATTTTATTGCTATCTCTGTATCAACACCTTTTGCTTTATCTTTCCATTCAGAATGCAACACATTATCTGCAACATACAACAAATTAGACCACCATTATATCTACAAAACTGTAGTGAACTTAATATAAAACAAATGTTATCACAAGCATAAATTGTTTACTTTTTGATGATGATGATGATGATGATGATGATGATCATAATAATAATAATAATAATAATAATAATAATAATAATAATAATAATAATAATAAGTAGTAGTAGTAGTAGTAGTAGTAGTAGTAGTAGTAGTAGTAGTAGGAAGCTCATCTTCAAATGATCTTCTACCTTTTGTTTCAAATAAGATTATCACATTCACCAGCTTATGCGAGTGTCAGTTAGGATGCTGGTAATGATAATTGAGACGTTCTACCCTGATTATCCCAGGGGCAGATTCGATATTTCCATATTCCTTCAGTCACAAAAAAGAACATCATGATTATCTATAATAGTTGAAGTCTAGAGATAGTAATTTAATTGAAAATAGTCTATGGCTTTTTGTTACACAAGTTGCTAAACACAGACATCTAACTAAATTACTTAGTTTGAAACTAAAAGTAGTCTCCTTGACTTTCACAGTCAACTTATGAACACTCATAAAGAGAGTAGTATTTAAGATAGCTGGTTAGCTGGAACATATGCCCTTGTATCATGACACAAAAGGCATTTAATTTCTATTAGTTGATCAAATTAACAAATAAAAATAAACATGAGCTAAGACACTATCATACAGAGGCAAATCACCACTATAGTTCATTCAAAGATCTTGATACACAAAAGTTTTCCAAAATTAGATTAGATACATAATAAACCTAGAAACCACATAAAAAAAGTTTGATCTTTCTTTTGCAGCAACAATTTACGAGTCCAATTTACGATTTCCTTTTTTTTTTTTTAATTAAAACTTTATAGGAGTTGTGAATAGTTAAAAATGGACCAATGGAAAAATAGTAAATAGGGTGGTCAATAGATAATGGATAATGTTTGGAAAAAAAAAGTTCTAAAAAAAAAATTATTTTTCCTTCTTGATGATGACCATATATAATATATATACTAGTGAAATGACCCGTGAAATCACGGATTTGTTTAAACGAAACAGTTTAATAATATGTTTTAGGTATTAAGTGAACGTAAATGTTAAAGTCATTTAGTTTAATGATATGTGGACCCACAGAGTCCGACTAAGAAAACTCGTCAGTAGAACATTTCATCAAACACTTAAAATGCATATTAAACAATCTATATCCAATCATAATAGATAATATTGTCTGTCATTGTATTTTAAAAGTGTAAATTAAAATATAAATTTAAAATTGGTTTTCTTCTGTTTAACTTTTATATTTTCTCGTACTCAATTCTAAATAATTAATTAAATAATTCAAAATTATTTAATTTTAATAATTAAAATAATTATTAATAAGATTTATTAATAATAATTAATTAATAAGATTAAATTTTAATTCGAATTTATTTAGATTAATGACATTACCAATCATGTTTAGATTTTTTTCTTTTGTTTTTTGATTGTTTTAACAAAGTAATTAGCCTAATAAAGACATATCATTATAGGATTTTAATAGAAACTATATATATATATATATATATATATATATATATATATATATATATATATATATATATATATATATATATATATATATAGTAGAGGGATCAAATGAGAATTTTTGTGTAAGAACCCTGAGAACTCAAAAAAACACCAAAATACACTGAAATTCGAGCAAAAAAAGTGGCGGGCGAGCAAAAAACAAGGAATTCGAGCAAAAATGGGGAAATTCGAACAAAAAAAAAAGCGGGCAAACAAAAAAGTGACGGGCGAACAAAAATTGTGAAATTCGAACAAAAATGTGTACATTTTTGAAATTCGAACAAAAAAATGTAGAACACATGATAGTCGAACAAAAATATGTTCTACATTTTTGAAATTCGAACAAAAAATAAGGCGGGCGAACAAAAAAGTGGCGGGCGAACAAAAATTGTGAAATTCGAACAAAAATGTGTTATACATTTTTGAAATTCGAACAAAAAATGTAGAATACATGATAGTCGAACAAAAATGTGTTTTTACATTTTTGAAATTCGAACAAATTTTTTTTTTATTATTAAAAAACCAGTCATGAATAAGCTTAACATACTTATGAAACACGTAGCACTCTATGATATAAACGTGTTATCCTTAATTAATATCTGATTATAATAGTGACTTATTCTATTTTAGTCAAGTGCTATATAACACTCGTTCTTAGCTAAAACTAGTTGTGGAGCCCTCGCTTCGCGCCGGGGGCTCCGTTTTGAATGCGAGTTAAAAAAAAAAAGTCTTGATCTATTTTGTAAAAAAGAATTTTTTTCGACATAACATCGAAGGGTTGTTCCTTTTGTGAAAGTTGCTTCTTTTAGCGTTCGGGTTTTATTTTAAAAAAAAAAATTAGTAAAGTGGGGGTTCGATTTGTATTTTAATAAAAGTTAGTGGGTTAAGTTTGTGAAATTTGAAAAACTGTACGTATAAAGTGGGAGTTCGATTTGTATTTTAATAAAAGTTAGGGGGTTAAAATTGTGAAAATTGAATATTAGTAAAAAAAAAAAAGTTAGTAAAGTGGGGGTGCGATTTATATTTTAATAAAAGTTAGGGGGTTAAGCTTGTGAAATTTTGGGAAAAATATACGTATAAAGTGGGGGGTTCGATTTGTATTTTAATGAAAGTTATGGGATTAATTTTGCGAAAAGTAAAAAAATGAATAGTACTATTCATTTCCACTTTACCTTTTAGATATAGGTATATAGTAATCATAAATTTACTATTTCTCTTTGAAGTTAACGTTGTTCAATACTTTTAGACAAGTTTCTATGATAGTTGTACGCTAACATGGCAGGTTTGTGGTAAGGGGGCGTTCATATGGTAAAATATTTTATTGTAACGTTGTAGAGTTTTATTGGGAATACGTGACCTTTGTTATCTATTTTAAGCTAGTGAAATGACCCGCAAAATTACGGGTTTGTTTAAACGAAATAATTTAATCACATATTTTAGGTATTAAGTGAATTTAATGCTAAACTCATTTATTTAATGACCCATTTAACTAAGAAGTTTGTCGTTGTTTTTACAAATATTTAGAGACATATATTTTCGCATACATATGTAACGTAATTAATTTCGTAAGAAGAATCCATATTTGAGTATTAATAATATAATAATTATAATTATTATATTAAAAGTAAATAATAATAATAAAGTTCGCTCAAGTGAGTATTTATATTTATATTTTTAATAATAATAATAATTAGTAATAATAAATGCCTTTTAATTTTTTTTAGAAAATTAAAATTACAATTTAAGAGAGATTGATATTTTTTTATAAAAGATTTCGTATTATTTTTTTAATTAAATTAATATATAATTATGACATCATCATTATAAAAAGTAAAAATGTAATTAGCTTAATGATGACATCATCATTTTAAAGCTTTATAGTGTGGTTTTATGAAACCATCTGCTATGGCTCAATCCGTAGTCAATCCTAATTTCCGATAGGGACAGTTGACAACTAAATCCTATTTTTCCCATTATTTTCATATCCGTAATAGTGCGAAAAGAAGGCCCGGCCCCAAGTGGTTCAAGAATAGTGTCGTTGAGTTTCTCGACCCTTTGGCTTAGGATTAGTCAGTTCTATTTATCGATGGGGGCAGGGAAGGGATATAACTCAGCGGTAGAGTATCACCTTGGCATGGTGGAAGTCATCAGTTCGAGCCTGATTATCCCTAAACCCAATGTGAGTTTTTCATTTTGATTTGCTAGCCTGCCGTGATTGAATGAGAATGGATAAGAGGCTCGTGGGATTGACGTGAGGGGGCAAGGATGGCTATATTTCTGGGAGCGAACTCCGAGCGAATATGAAGCGCATGGATACAAGTTAGGCCTTGGAGTTCATATGGTAAAATATTTTATTGTAACGTTGTAGAGTTTTATTGGGAATACGTGACCTTTGTTATTTATTTTAAACTAGTGAAATGACCCGTGAAATCACGGGTTTGTTTAAACGAAATAATTTAATGACATGTTTGAGGTATTAAGTGAATGTAAATGCTAAACTCATTTATTTTAATGACCCATTTGACTAAGAAGCTTGTCGTTTAACAAATATTTAGAGATATGTATTTTCACATACATATGTAACGTAATAAATTTCGTAAAAAGAATCCATATTTGAATATTAATAATATAATAATTATAATTATTATATTAAAAGTAAATAATAATAATAATAATAAAGTTCGCTCAAGTTGAGTATTTGTATTTATATTTTTAATAATAATAATAATAATAATAATTAGTAATAATAAATTCCTTTTAATTTTAAAAAAAATTAAAATTACAATTTAAGAGAGATTAATATTTTTTTATAAAAGATTTCGTATTACTTTTTAATTAAATATTAAATTATAACATCATCATTATAAAAAGTAAAAATGTAATTAGCTTAATGATAAAATCATTATTTTAAAGCTTTATATGACTATATAGATTTTAAATAATACAATTAAAATAAAAGATATTATAATTTAACTACATAAAGTAAACTTTTGAAATTATTATTAATTAGACTTAAAATTATAAAAGGAAAATGAAATGTCTCTTCTGATTATAGTGCACGGCAATAATAAATAATAAAAATAAATGCAAACCCTACAACAACTGTAAAAATGAATATGGATCATTCCTTTTGGCGTCATCTTCAACCCAATATATTCACACTCTGCCTACATTAATTACCAAATTTAAGGTGACGTAATAGGGCATCACATAGAGAGGGGGCAACAAGCGTACAATGCAGATCTGAATATTAAAGGTGTTAAAAAATAATGGGTTAAGGCTACTAAAGGTTCATATACTTTTCATTTTGTTCCGATGTAGTCCATATACAAAAAAAAAATACTATTATAGTCTATAAACTTTTAAAAAGTGTATCGATGTAGTCCATAGGTAACCTGTTACCGGTTAAACAGGTCACCTTTTATTTACATCGATACACTTTTGAAAGTTTATGGCCTACATCGATATACTTTTTGAAAGTATGTGAACTACATTAGTATTTTTTTTTTTTGTATATGGACTACATCGGGACAAAAAAATGTATACTTTTTTGAAGATCAACGGTTTAAAATCGATCAACCTTCTTTATCAGGTCAATGGACTACATCGATACGCTTTTTAAAAGTTTATGGGCTATAATAGTATTTTTTTTGGGTATATGGACTACATCGGGACAAAATGAAAAGTATATGAACCTTGAGTAGCCTTAACCCAAAAATAATTTTTAAACAATTATATTTGATCCATTTATATGATACTATCAGGTATGAGAGATGTTTAAGGTAGTTATAATCCGTTTTAATGAAGCCATTAAATGAAAAAAAAAGAAAAAAGAATCTTAAATTTGGGTTTACTGGCGTATTCGAGTTGCAATAATTTTTGTTTTTTTTTTTTTTTTTGGGGATGAAGATGACTCCAGTCTGGTACGACCATATAGTTCTATGACATTTTATTAGTCCACCTTCTAGTATATAAACTATACAACTAACCTCAAACTTATATTATTTTACAATTTCAACCCCGGTTCATCATCAAATACCCCGCTCTTCAGTTTTTTTTTTTTTTTTTTGCAATAAAATGATAACATTATAACGGATATGTAGATTCACAAGTATAACCGATATAAAAAGAGCCAAACCTAGTCAAACAACCGGCAAACAAACTACAGACCTAAATCAAGTTCAAGCAAACGGGGCGGAACACGAACGACTAGAAAAATAATAACGTGCCTAAAACGCTAACATAAGAAAACCTAAGTATCAGATGCATTAAAAAACTAAAAAGCTGTACATAAACAAGATACATAAATTAATACAAGATAATGTGTAACACCCCGCCAAAATCGCCATTGACGCGGATGTTAACTCTGGTCCCAGTGCTCGGCTTGACTTGTAAGTAACAGCAGAGTTCTACAGCGGAAGCAAAGTATCTAAGTACCTGAGACAAAACATGCTTAAAAGTGTCAACCAAAATGGTTGAGTGAACAATATAGGTTTAATAATTATAACAAGTTTTAGACCACAAGATTTAAATAAGCGGTTTAATCAGTTCGTTAGTAGTGCTGGTGTATATGATATCGATACTAACCATTAGTTACCCTAAACACATCACGTTCGTGTCGTTCATCGTTATTATGCATCCATTGACCAGCGGTCATCCGGATAGAGACGTCACCCTCAATAGCGCTATCACAATAACTAAGCTTGCCTTTATACGTAGCAATTAACGATATCATGGTAGGGATTAAGCATGAATCAAAGCATGTTAGCACAGTTTGAACTAATCGGAATAAAGTTTGAGTACTCGTGTCTAAGCGTAAAACAGTTTAAAAGCAAGCATGTGTCTCACCCCAAAGTTATAAAACAGTTAAGAAATAGTAAAAAGAGGGGCTATGAAGTTCACCTTAGTAGCAAGATAGATATTCCATGCAAGTTATATGATCGGAGTGTTGAATACGGAGATCTCAACCTAGAGATATTATGTTCGATTAGTTAATGTCTAATAGACATAAAGTTTGTTTATTAATATAGTAAACTATATTAACAGTGACCGTTCTCGAGAAAAGTTATATTTATATAAGTATTAATATACTTAGTGTTATTAAGTGTTACTATGTAATTAAGTGTATAAGTTATACTTAATAATAGTATTATTATTTACTTTAATTAATCACTATGTATATCTATCATTATATGTTACGTATATAATTATATCTATGTGATACCTACATATGTATTCTTTATTATTATTATTCATTTATGTATTTATAACTATATGATATATATATATAGTAGGTGTATGTGTTACATATATAATAGTGTAAGATGGTACATATACATATACTTATTACTTTTCTTATTATTTACTATCTTATAGAGCTTACACAATACACATTCATTCATACACACACACGTGCATATACATACATATATACACATACATATACACGTATGTATATATTTACATATACACACACACATATACATACAGTGTATACATGCACATACGTACGTATGCATGCATGCATGTGTACCATTATCATTATTATTTACCAATCTTCTCTCGTACATAAAATCATAAACCTAATTATCACTATCTTAAAGTAATAGTTTTATCATAAAATCATAAGTTTTTTTTAACACACTAGTCTTTTTTTAACCATAATCAATTCATAATCTTTATCTATCCATATGTATTATCTAAATTTATAACCCTAATCTTTATTCATAAACAATACCTTTTCATAATCTATATCATATTCGTTATCATCTTTTAATCATAATCCCTATTCCTACATAAAATCATAATCAATACATGACATTCATTACTAGTTCATACCCTATGTCATATTAATAATCAAAATTCAACATAAAATCATAACTTCTTATTAATAACTAATCATAACCTAACAAATTATTAGTCAATTCATATTTATATATAATAATCATGATCATAATCTTTTAACTTATTATTATGATCTAGTTTCACACATGAACTATAGTTTTTCACAACCACCTCATTATCTTTGTTACCTTTCATTATCATTATTATTATGTAATCTTATTGTCTTTATTTATAATCATTATTACTTCATCTACATAATTAACATTAAGATCAAGGTCAATATTAACAACATATTAACAAAAACATAATAGATTAAAAAGTGACATTAGGCTAGGGTTTAGGTATACCTTAAGAGTATTAGAGATCAAGAAAGACGATGACTATAATGTGAACAGAAAAACAGCAAACCAGCAACACAACACGACCCAAAACAGATGGGTTATTGGGTCAGTTTTATCACGCAGAGACAGAAAAGAAAACACAGCAGCACAGGAGCATCGAGCAGGCTTGTTTGGGTCTGTTTTTGGGTCACGAACACCAGCAACAACAGACAGAAAAATGCAGCAAAGAACGCAGCAACAAGGAGGATTTCTGGGGTTGTTTTGATCACGATAGCAGCAGCAGAAACAAGCTGAAACAACAAGAAAAAACAGGCTGCTATGTAGTCGAATGCCGCAGGTTTTCGTGTGGGTTTTAATCGAGTGCACAACAGGAATTTTGATGATGATAATTAACGATTGCAGGTGGGGTTTTGAGGGTTGTTGTCGACAGAAACTGGAGGGTTTAGCAGGAGTATTTAGTCGACTTGATTTTCTGCAGGATATTGTGGTGATTAATCAGGAAATTCACGAGGGTTTTATATAGTTGTTGGAGTTTCCTAATTGCTCTCTAATACTTGGAGATTAAGGGAAGAATTAGAGGTTAACTAGGATATAGAAACTTAGGGATCAAGCCAATATTTCCTAAAGAAATCCATACAGCCGATTGTTTCATGAACATATGATTTATTTCTTTTTTTTTTAAACGGTTTACTTATTTATTTATATATATTATTTCTTTTTTTATTAATATTATTAATATTATTAATATTAGGGTTACATTTATTTAAATATAGGACCTTAACTTTTATAAATTTTATTTAGTTTCATTTAGTTTTTAATTTTATAAATGTCACCATTTAATATTATTACATTTAGTTTATATTATTAATTTAGTATTAGGGTTAGGGTTTAAGATTTAATATTAAATGGGATTAGGGTTTTGTAGTTTATAAGTAGGGTTAGGTTTAGGGTTTTAAATTATATTAGGGTTACGATCATTTAATGATTGCATAAATTTTTAGTTCGTTTGTCGAAATGGATAACAACCCTAATGATGATGCACAGAATATGACATTGAAACCCTAAGGACAACTTGGTAAATTCAGATTGGAAAAGTGAGGGTTGTTATAGTACCTCCCCGTTAATTTAAACTTCGTCCCGAAGTTTCAGGAAGACTTCTCGGATGAATCAACAGTTGAGAATAGATGTGGATATTTCCGTTTCATTTGGTCTTCGCGTTCCCAGGTATACTCGGGGCCTCTACGCAATTTCCAACGGACTTTTGGCAATAGAAATTTTTATCCTGTTTCAAGCATTTGATCTCACGATCCATAACTTTTACAGGTTCTTCTATGAAGTGCATTTTATTATCAATGCGGAGGTAATTAAAAGGGATACCATGAGTGTCATCAGACTAGGTTTCCTTAAAAGGGATTGTGATATTTTAGTCGTACAAGCATTTCAGTAAGTTGGATACCTGAAATGTGCAACGAACATTACTAAGTTTATTTGAAACCTTGAGTGTTTATGTCGCCATTAGGGCAGACAATCAGAGAGAAGTACGTGGAGATCACAGCCATGGAGTTTGATGCATGACTCGTGTTTGATATGGTTGGTGTTTAGATTTTAATTCCGGAAGATTAACCATAGGCATGATGCCTATGATTTTCAAGGAAGGCGAAACAAGATGCCAGCCGAGGGGTCATTAATCAGGATTATATGCAAATTATGCCATAATTACTAAGATGTCCTCAGGATGGTATGAGTGATTAATGAAAGATATCGTTCAGTGTATTATAATACATGTGAACTTATCCTTGGAAGAAATTTTAGAGGCACACTGTCGAATGTAACTTTATGATTATGATTTCCGTTAGGTCAAAACAGAGGTCGAACCCTTATCTAGGATAATCATCTAGTTGCAACCAACAAGGAGAGATATTTGGAGTAAACAAATAAATGTCATTTACATTTAAGGTATCTATTTTAAAGAAGATAGCGAGGATTTTAGATTCCCATTACTAAAAGGAAACTGTATGGGAGGTGTGATCTCTGATCGAGTTAGACGTTCTCGCACCTATGGCGATTCACTTATGAGTTTAAGTGCGGATGAGAAGAAATATAAATCATTGGGTATGAAGAATAGTTTTCACTAGGTGAGAAAATCTCCAAAAATAATTTCTTGTACCACAAAATATAGAATTATAGATTTGATGTTCACGAGGGTGTTATGGTTTAACCGTGAGATATTAAAAGTAAAATCTTCTCAACGGTCAACATCAAAATGTAACATCCCATTTTTCCCGTACGTATTGAAAAGTACATACTTGATCATTTGTACGTTTATAACTCGCTAGCTTATGTGTAAATGTATGAATATACGTATAGATATATATAAACGTATACTTGATAATGTGTGCATATGCAAGTCTATACGTGGGTTTAGTTAGCGTTAAGTCTTGTGAGACTATTGTTGAAGGCTAGGTGAAAATAGGAAGCGGGTTTGGAATGTACAAATTAAATTAAGTCGAAACTTGTTTATGATGGTCGAACTGTTTAGATGCAGTCTTATGCCGCGCCGCGACAAATGGGTCCGCGCCGCGGCATTACAAGCATTTCCAGATCAGAAGTCAGGTTAACAAGGGTCATTTTTCCTTCGATATGTCGCGCCGCGACAGATGGGCCGCGCCGCGGCAATGCTGCTGGACAGATTCCGGTTTTAGCTCAATTTAAATGACTTTAAGGGGCAAATTGGTAATTTGGCGTATAAATCTGATGGGGGCATTAAATCCCAACCACTCATCCATTTCATTTAATTTCTTTTCCCTTTTCTTTCTAATTTCTCTCCCAAAACTTAAAACCCAATTGAATTAAAGGTGAGTTATGAGAGTGAAGGATTGAGGGTTGATCTTTGGAGCAAGAATTAAAGTTGTTCCTCTTGTCTCTAGCTACGCGTTGATAGTCTCGGTAAGTTCTAACTCTATGTTTTAAGTTTTAATTGGTTAATGGCTAGGGTTTTGGTTACTAGAGACTTGTATGACCCATTTGAGGGTAAAATGGGTGAATTTGGGTTATGTTGTTGTAATGAAACCCTAATGGCCACAAACCAGGGTTTTGGTCTTATGATTTGGAGTTGTAAGTGTCAAATGGTATTGCTAGTCACTAATACACTTTTGGATTTATGGAAGAAGTGTTAATGGGTAAGTTTGACTTGATTGAGAGGCTAAGTAATTTAAAATGGGTCAAAATGTATTGGGTGAAATGGGTATGAATTACCCTAAGTTTGTGTTAATTGAAGTTAGTAGACTTTAATGCACTAGCTTTAGTGGTTAAAGTCGGGTCTTGGCCATTTAAGGGCGGTATTGGTGTGATTGAGTCATTTAATGCGAATTGGGTCATTAAATGCTCAAGTAAGTGTAATGTGGCTAATTCCACTAGTTGGTGTATTGAATGTGTACTTAATGAATTAGGTACATTGTCTTGAAGTTCGGACGTGCATAATCATCATCCTTGTGTCAAGGTGAGTGGAATAAGTATACATGTACGTATATGATGTGTTTACTTTTAGAAATGGATATGTGTTGTCCAAGTTAGTGATATATGCGTTGTACGCTAACGGTTTTAAGAACGGATATATGTTGTCCAATTTAGTGTTATATGTGTTGTACACTAATGGTGTTATATGTGTTGTACACTAATGATTTATGAATGGATATGTATTGTCCGATTTAGTGTTATATGTGTTGTACACTAACGATTTTATAAACGGATATGTGTTGTCCAAGGGTTAGTGATATATGTGTTGTGCACTAATGGTTGTTATGAACACCAATGGGAAATTAGAGTACCATTCCTTTTACGATTGGTTAACCATGGTTGTATGAATTGTGCATTAGCATACTTAAATATGAACTATATGCTTTTGTTATTGCTAGCTCAATGTGAATTGCGGTTATTGGTATATGCATAATGTTTTGCATGGTTGTCGAATTGCTAGCTTGTGTACGGTATTGTGTAAGTGTTTGCAAGTAGATATATTATATATGTGTATGTATAATTATTGCATTTATTAAGCATTAGCTTACCCCTATCGTTGTTTATCTTTTTAGATGCAGGTGTGGATAAGGGCAAAGGGGTTATCGGGCATTAGGTGTCCTTTGATGACGTTTGTTGGAGCTTTTGGAAGTTGGCCTAGCGTTTTGGGTAGTTTAGTCTCAAACCATGCTCGATGTGTTGTTTGGTTTAAAACTATCATTTTTGTATTGGTCAAACTTGTACCTCATTCGTTAATGGCCTTTGTGCCTTTTGTAACACTAAAACTTGTTGTATGTTCCAACGAACGTATGGAATGGTTACATATTTAATTGGCGCATAAATGTGTATTATTTAAAAAAAAAAATTTATCGTATGGAATACATGTTGGGTTGTTTCAAGTGGTATCAGAGCATGGCCTAAGGGATTTAGGTGACTTGAGATAGGTGCCTAGACTTAAACTTTATTGTGGATGCGCTTTTATGCGGGACTTGTTGGACTTTGGGTCTAATCGGGATTTGTTAGTGCTTTGGTTATGTGAACTAACCTCGTGCTAATTGATTTGTGTTGTGTTTAGCAATCATCAAGCGAGATGGACGTTGTACTAGCAAGTTAATGCGACGTACTCGCGTAACAATGATTAGCTACCATTGTTACGAGTGCAAATCGTGTCAAACAAGTAATGTACGACGATTCTTAAGTAAGATGGAGTAGTGTGGGGTATACGTATATGCATACGTGTTATGTCCCTTGTTTCGTTTGTTGTTTAATTTTTTTTTTCCATTTTATAGAATGAAGATGAGAAATGGACAAGACACCGAAAATGGGGGTACGAGTGAGGACGTTGAGTTCACGGCCAAAGTTGAGGCAATCTTTAAACGTCAAAAGGCGGAGTTCCTCAAGGATGTTAAGAAAATGTTTCTAGATACGATTGACGAGCAATTAGTCAATGTAGTCAAGGACCAAGTGAAGGCCGTTCATCAAGAGGATAATGTGGGGAGACGGGACTTCTTTTATAAGAATTTTAAGGATTCTCAACCTCCCACCTTTGAAGGTGAACGAGACCCTCTCAAGAGTGCCCGATGGATCTCCGATATGGAGGGGGCTTTTCGTACTTGTGAATGTCCTCTTGATAAGAAGACAAGGTATGGTTGTAGCATGTTAAGGGGTGACGCTAAGCTATGGTGGGATGCGAAAATCCAAGTTTATGGTGAAGAACAATGCATGGATTTTACTTGGGATGAATTCAAGGTAGAGTTTTTCGATGAGTATCGAACTTCGGCCGATCTAACTAGGCTTAAGGACGAGTTACGTTCCTTGAGGCAAGGGTCGATGGATTTGAACACTCTCAAATCCGTGTTTTTTCCAAGACCCAATTTTGCCCGGAGTATTTCGGGAACGATAAGATGTTGAAGGAAGATTTTTATAGGATCTTGAATGATAATTATCAAGAGAAAATTAGTGTGAACGTGGTGAAGAGCTTTGATGAATTGTTCAATATGGCGAAGGGTTTTGAAGCGCTTGTGTTGAGAAAGAATAGTTTTACTTTTGGAAAGAGGAAGTTCGAGAATTCGAGTCAATCGAGCTTTTCCAACAAAAGGAACAAGAAGGGCTCCGAAAATGTTAACAGTGTGAAGAAAGGTGGCTCCAGTGGTCATGTACCCACTTGCTATACTTGTGGGCAAAAAGGTCACATCTCTCGTGATTGCCCCAACTCACCTTCCACACCCAAATTTACTTGTTTCAATTGTGGTAAAGAAGGGCACAAGAGGCCCGAGTGTCCCGAGTTGCACAATGATAATGTTAAGCGGTTAGAAAAGGCGGCGGGTACGGCTAGGGGTCGAAATTATTTGATGACCAATGATGAAGCCAAACAATTGAACGAAGTTGTCTCAGGTACTTTCATGGTTAACTCTAATCCGGCAAGGATTCTTTTTGATAGTGGTGCAAATTTGTCTTTTGTGTCACCTCGATTTGTACCTAAACTTAATAAGCTATTAGCTAAGTTAAGTCGTCCGGTAGAAGTCGAAATAGCGGACGACAAGACGGTGCTAGTGGTTGACGTATGTAAAAATTGTGATGTTGTGTTTGGTGCCGAAAACTTTAAAATTGATCTCATTCCTATGACTTTGGGCAATTTTGATATCGTTGTGGGTATGGATTGGCTTGATCATAATAAGCCGATATTGCATGTCACGAAAAATTTATTCGTGTAAAGGCCCCAAGTGGGGGAGAGTTAATTATTCACGGCGATAAATGAAGAAGACTTGTGCCGATATGTTCATTTGCACGGGCACATCGTTTTCTTGTTAGTGATGGCATGGCTTATCTTACCCATGTTGTGGATACTCGTGATGAGCCACCACCCATTCGTGAAATTCCGGTAGTTATTGAATTCGAAGACGTTTTTCCGGACGAGTTACCGGGTGTTCCGGCGGAAAGACAAGTAGAATTTCGCATTGAGTTGGTTCCGGGGGCTACCCCCATTGCTAAAACTCCTTATCGTTTAGCACCGACGGAAATGCAAGAGTTGTTAAATCAAACCCAAGAGTTGCTTGAAAAGGGTTTCATTCGACCGAGCTCCTCGCCATGGGGTGCTCCAGTCTTGTTTGTGAAAAAGAAAGATGGAAGTATGCGGATGTGCATCGATTATCGGGAGTTGAACAAAGTGACGATCAAGAATCGCTATCCATTACCTAGGATTGACGATTTGTTTGACCAACTCTAAGGCGCAACGTATTTTTCTAAGATTGACTTACGGTCCGGCTATCACCAAGTGCGGGTCCGTGAGGAAAACATAGAGAAAACGGCTTTTCGAACGCGTTATGGGCATTTTGAGTTTGTAGTTATGCCTTTTGGTCTTACGAATGCACCGGTGGCATTCATGGATCTTATGAATCGAGTGTTCCAACCTATGTTGGACAAGTCGGTGATCGTGTTCATTGACGACATACTAGTCTACTCGAAAAGTATGAACGAACATGAACGCCATTTGCGTGAGGTTTTGAAGACATTACGAAGGGAGAAGTTGTATGCTAAGTTCTCCAAATGTGAATTTTGGCTAAGGGAAGTTCAATTTCTTGGCCACATTGTGAACAAAGATGGCATTCAAGTAGATCCGGGGAAGATAGAGACGGTGAAGAGTTGGAGACAACCGACTACGCCTACGGAGGTCCAAAGTTTTCTCGGATTGGCCGGTTATTATCGTCGGTTTATCCAAGACTTTTCTAAAATCGCTTCTTCATTAATGAAATTGACAAGGAAGAACGCGAGGTTTGTTTGGGAGAATGAGCAAGAAATTGCTTTTCAATTTTTAAAAGAAAAGTTATGTCAAGCTCCGGTGTTAGTGTTACCGGAAGGGGTGGAAGACATGACGGTTTATTGTGAAACTTCGTTAAATGGGCTCGGGTGTGTTCTAATGCAAAGGGGTAAAGTCATCGCTTATTCCTCTCGACAATTACAGGAACACGAGACGAGATATCCGACTCATGATCTTGAATTGGCGGCGGTGGTTCATGCGTTGAAAATTTGGCGCCATTACTTGTATGGTGTCAAAAGTACGATTTATTCGGATCATAAGAGTTTGAAATATCTCTTTAATCAATGAGATTTAAATTATCGTCAACGTAGGTGGATGGATGTGGTAAAATACTATGATTGTGAGATACTTTATCATCCGGGCAAGGCGAATGTGGTCGCGGATGCGTTAAGTCGAAAGAGTCATCACCCGGCGTTATTATTGGGATTGTTACGTATGATTATTATTAACGATTTTCTTAAAAACTCGGCGTGATTCAAATAGAGGCTTACGTTCACAACAAGCATGCGGAGCGAATTGTGGGACAATCGGAGTTCATTACTATGGGCTCGCGTGGTTTGTTATCGTTTCAAGGAAGAGTGTGGGTACCTAAGATGGGTGGTAACTGACAAGTGCTACTTGATGAAGCACATAAGTCAAAGTATTCCATTCATCCGGGTGCAACGAAAATGTATCTTGATTTAAAGAAAGATTATTGGTGGCCGGGCATGAAACGTGATGTTGTGAAGTATGTTGAGCAATGCGTCACGTGTTTGCAAGTTAAAGTCGAGCTCCAAAAGCCGTATGGTATGTTACAACCGTTAGAAATCACGAAATGGAAATGGGAGCACATTACCATGGACTTCATCACAAAGTTACCTAAAACGGTGAGAACCCAGTTTGATTTGATTTGGGTTATAGTTGATCGACTGACGAAGAGTGCTTTATTTCTTCCCATTAAGGAAGTGATATTGTCGGAGACCTTGGCTAAGTTGTTTATCAAGGAAGTCATCTCTCGACACGGTGTTCCTATATCTATTATTTCGGATCGCGATACTCGTTTTACATCTCGGTTTTGGGAAAAGTTTCATGAAGATATGGGTACGCAATTGAAGTTGAGCACGGCGTATCATCCTCAAACGGACGGTCAAACCGAACGTACGAATCAAACTTTGAAGGATATGTTACGAGCATGTATTATCGATTTTGTTGGTAGTTGGGACGAGCATTTGCCTTTGGTGGAATTCTCGTACAATAATAGTTATCATACTAGTGTTGGGATGCCACCTTATGAGATGCTTTATGGGCGTAGGTGTCGAACCCCGATTTGTTGGGGTGAAGTGGGACAAAAGGAAATCGGGAGTACCGATTTGGTTTTAGAGACGAATAGCAAGATTGATGTGATTCGAGAGCATTTGAAAAAGGCTCAAGATAGACAAAAGTCGTATGCCGACAAGCGTAGACGAACGATCGAATTTCAAGAAGGTGACATGGTGATGCTTAAGGTTTCGCCATGGAAAGGTATTATTCGATTCCGGAAACGAGGAAAGTTAGCTCCTCAGTTTATTAGACCATTTAAGGTTTTAGCTCGTGTTGGTGAAGTCACGTATCGTTTGGAATTACCCGAAGAGCTTGCGGGGATCCATAATACATTTCATGTTTCCCATCTCCGTAAGTGTCTTGCGGATGATTCATCTTGGGTGCCATTAGACGAGATTGAGCTAAATAATAGGTTAGAGTATATTGAGGAACCGATTGCCATACTTGATTAGAAAGTCAAAAGGTTGAGACATAAAGCGGTTAGGACTTTTAAAGTTCAATGGCGTCGTAGTAAGGGTTCCGAGTTTACTTGGTAGCCCGAGGAGTTTGTGCTGGTTTATCTTCCTTCTTGTCATGCGGCTTGGATCGCGAGGACGCGCTCCGATACAAGTGGGGGAGAGTTGTAACATCCCGTTTTTCCCGTACGTATTGAAAGGTACATACTTGATCATTTGTATGTTTATAACTCGCTAGCTTATGTGTAAATGTATGAATATACTTATAGATATATAAAAATATACTTGATAATGTGTGCATATGCAAGTCTATACGTGGGTTTAGTTAGCGTTAAGTCTTGTGAGACTATTGTTGAAGGCTAGGTAAAAATAGGAAGTAAGTCGAAACTTGTTTATGATGGTCGAACTGTTCAGATGCAGTCTTATGCCGCGCCGCGACAAATGGGTCCGCGCTGCGGCATTACAAGCATTTCCAGATCAGAAGTCAGGTTAACAAGGGTCATTTTTCCTTCGATATGTCGCGCCACGACAGATGGGCCGTGCCGCGGCAATGCTGCTGGACAGATTCCGGTTTTAGCTCAATTTAATTGACTTTAAGGGGCAAATTGGTAATTTGGCGTATAAATCTGATGGGAGCATTAAATCCCAACCACTCATCCATTTCATTTAATTTCTTTTCCCTTTTCTTTCTAATTTCTCTCCCAAAACTTAAAACCCAAATGAATTAAAGGTGAGTTTTGAGAGTGAAGGATTGAGGGTTGATCTTTGGAGCAAGAATTAAAGTTGTTCCTCTTGTCTCTAGCTACGCGTTGATAGTCTCGGTAAGTTCTAACTCTATATTTTAAGTTTTAATTGGTTAATGGCTAGGGTTTTGGTTACTAGAGACTTGTATGACCCATTTGAGGGTAAAATGGGTGAATTTGGGTTATGTTGTTGTAATGAAACCCTAATGGCCACAAACTAGGGTTTTGGTCTTATGATTGGGGGTTGTAAGTGTCAAATGGTATTGCTAGTCACTAATACACTTTTGGATTTATGGAAGAAGTGTTAATGGGTAAGTCTGACTTGATTGAGAGGCTAAGTAATTTAAAATGGGTCAAAATGTACTAGTTAACCTAGTTTGGGTGAAATGGGTATGAATTACCCTAAGTTTGTGTTAATTGAAGTTAGTAGACTTTAATGCACTAGCTTTAGTGGTTAAAGTCGGGTCTTGGCCATTTAAGGGCGGTATTGGTGTGATTGAGTCATTTAATGCGAATTGGGTCATTAAATGCTCAAGTAAGTGTAATGTGGCTAATTCCACTAGTTGGTGTATTGAATGTGTACTTAATGAATTAGGTACATTGTCTTGAAGTTCGGACGTGCATAATCATCATCCTTGTGTCAAGGTGAGTGGAATAAGTATACATGTACGTATATGATGTGTTTACTTTTAGAAATGGATATGTGTTGTCCAAGTTAGTGATATATGCGTTGTACGCTAACGGTTTTAAGAACGGATATATGTTGTCCAATTTAGTGTTATATGTGTTGTACACTAATGATTTATGAATGGATATGTGTTGTCCGATTTAGTGTTATATGTGTTGTACACTAACGATTTTATAAACGGATATGTGTTGTCCAAGGGTTAGTGATATATGTGTTGTGCACTAACGGTTATTATGAACACCAATGGGAAATTAGAGTACCATTCCTTTTACGATTGGTTAACCATGGTTGTATGAATTGTGCATTAGCATACTTAAATATGAACTATATGCTTTTGTTATTGCTAGCTCAATGTGAATTGCGGTTATTGGTATATGCATAATGTTTTGCATGGTTGTCGAATTGCTAGCTTGTGTACGGTATTGTGTAAGTGTTTGCAAGTAGATATATTATATATATGTATGTATAATTATTGCATTCACTAAGCATTAGCTTACCCCTCTCATTGTTTATCTTTTTAGATGCAGGTGTGGATAAGGGCAAAGGGGTTATCGGGCATTAGGTGTCATTTGATGATGTTTGTTGGAGCTTTTGGAAGTTGGCCTAGCTTTTTGGGTAGTTTAGTCCCAAACCATGCTCGATGTGTTGTTTGGTTTAAAACTATCATTTTTGTATTGGTCAAACCTGTACCTCATTCGTTAATGGCCTTTGTGCCTTTTGTAAACACTAAAACTTGTTGTATGTTCCAACGAACGTATGGAATGGTTACATATTTAATTAGCGCGTAAATGTGTATTATTTAAAAAAAAAATTTATCGTATGGAATACGGGTTGGGTTGTTTCACAAAAGGGGAAAAGTTGTCGAGAACATAGAGTTTTAAATGATGAACTTAATGATAAGTTTCGAAGGGTAAGAGGAATTGTGATTACTACATGGTGTAGAATAATACGAAAATTTTATATAAACAAGCAATGAAAATTTTATGGAAGCTCGAGTCGTTTAAGGTGACAATTTAAAAAGGAACGAAGTTCTTAGTAAAATTAGAGTTATGTATAACATGGTAAATTATCTTTTAAATAAAAGAATTGATTTATAAAAGTCAAAGTATAACTTTATATGTACTAGTCAAAAATAGGTAAAGGTAAATTTTATTTATTTTATTATATAAACATATACGATTCATAAAATTTGCACGAATGGTAGTAAATAAATTTATTTCATAAAATTTTTGAGAGGATCGCACAGTAAAATAGTGTATGTAAAACTTTGGTAACAGAATTTTCGTATTTCGGGGGTTACGAGTTGGAAACAGATCGATGAAGGTCGGGTGAAGGTATTTTGAAAATTTCGGGTATTTTTAAGCAACAATGTTGCGAGGTAATGAAATCTATTGTTTTTAAATACGGTTGTCGACTATTATTAGGGCGTATGTAGTTGGAAATTCAAAATGTTCATGTGTGAAGCTGTTGCTGACAAGTGATATATGAATGGTAGAGTATGAGAACGTGATAGTGAATGTGATGTTTATAATATCTTCGTTTGAATATTCAAATGAAAATATTGCGAGTGGTTGTCGCTTATCTTAGACGGGTTTCCTAATGGGTTTATGAAAATCTACACTAGGAGTGTAATTATAGATAACAGGAGGCATGCTTCGAAGAAGTTTTAGGTCACTTAAGAACATGCATCCTTCCTTTCAGCGGGGATGTGATAATTAAGCGTCAAGGAGATAAGTTGTTTAAGAAAGAAAGAATACAAAGCTTTACAACTTTTATGGCATAGGAGAATTTGTTAATCTACTCATGGGTATGAGATAGATAGTTTGGTTGAAAAACGAGCTCTTAGTATCTCTACAATTCAGATGATGATTACCCTTCATGTAATAACATTGAGATTTTTTTGAATGAATGGCTTGGAATTTTTTTCTTCTTTGATTCACTTTCTATCCCATATGTCATGATATTGGAATTTCTATATAAATTACCATAATATAATCACGTCGGCCAAGCGTCATTATATTTCACTAATTCATATTTCCATTCCAAGGTCACTCCATAAGGTCAGGACACGTGATCAAACTTAGATAGTTGACGTGGGAATGTTGAGTCATGAGTGACATCCCTTCGCGTGAGTCAATGAATACTTTGAATCACAATGGCGAAGTCAGGTCATAAGATATGTATGGATATGATAACAATCACATACTAACTGATCCTTTAGAGTTGGGATCAGGCAAGATGATAGGGTTTTGGCTTGTCATCCTTAGGAAAGGATACATAATGTCAGAAGAGGTAAAAGCATGTAGTAAGATGGATTGGCAGTATAAAGATTAAGGGAAAGCACTTAAAACTAAGGCAGGAAAGGTTATAGACCTAAAGATTGCTGAGGCACCCACATAAGGCACACATAAAATGTAATCCTGGTTCTCTATAACAAGCCTTGGCTCTCCTAAATTACATAATGAGATAGGTATAGTGGCATTCTATTGTTGGAATACAAGTAAGTCATGGCTCTTATTCTAAGAGTCAGACGTGTAAGTATAGTTCCTATAGCAAAGTGTTTCTAAAGATTTGAATGGTATAGGAGTTCTAGGCATAACAAATATAAGTGAACTTAATGCACATAACCTAGAATGTAATGCAAATAATCAATGCAAATAAACAACTCGGTTATAGACTAGACTCACTAATGCATCCTAACTATTCATGTTAGTCACACTAATGTAACCTAGTTCCCTATAACCAGAGCTCTGATACCAACTGTAACACCCCGCCAAAATCGCCATTGACGCGGATGTTAACTCTGGTCCTAGTGCTCGGCTTGACTTCTAAGTAACAGCAGAGTTCTACAGCAGAAGCAAAGTATCTAAGTACCTGAGACAAAACATGCTTAAAAGTATCAGATGCATTAAAAAACTAAAAAGCTGTACATAAACAAGATACATAAATTAATACAAGATAATGTGTAACACCCCACCAAAATCGCCATTAACGCGGATGTTAACTCTGGTCCTAGTGCTCGGCTTGACTTCTAAGTAACAGCAGAGTTCTACAGTGGAAGCAAAGTATCTAAGTACCTGAGACAAAACATCCTTAAAAGTGTCAACCAAAATGGTTGAGTGAACAACATAGGTTTAATAATTATAACAAGTTTTAGACCACAAGATTTAAATAAGCGGTTAAATCAGTTCGTTAGTAGTGCTGGTGTATATGATATCGATACTATCCATTAGTTACCCTAAACACATCACGTTCGTGTCATTCATCGTTATTATGTATCCATTGACCAGCGGTCATCCGGATAAAGATGTCACCCTCAATAGCGCTATCACAATAACTAAGCTTGCCTTTATACGTAGCAATTAACGATATCATGGTAGGGATTAAGCATGAATCAAAGCATGTTAGCACAGTTTGAACTAATCAGAATAAAGTTTGAGTACTCGTGTCTAAGCGTAAAACAGTTTAAAAGCAAGCATGTGTCTCACCCCAAAGTTATAAAACAGTTAAGAAATAGTAAAAAGAGGGGCTATGAAGTTCACCTTAGTAGCAAGATAGATATTCCACGCAAGTTATATGATCAGAGTGTTGAATACGGAGATCTCAACCTAGAGATATTATGTTCGATTAGTTAATGTCTAATAGACATAAAGTTTGTTTATTAATATAGTAAACTATATTAACAGTGACCGTTCTCGAGAAAAGTTATATTTATATAAGTATTAATATACTTAGTGTTATTAAGTGTTACTATGTAATTAAGTGTATAAGTTATACTTAATAATAGTATTATTATTTACTTTAATTAATCACTATGTATATCTATCATTATATGTTACGTATATAATTATATCTATGTGATACCTACATATGTATTCTTTATTATTATTATTCATTTATGTATTTATAACTATATGATATATATATATATATATATATATATATATATATATATATATATATATATATATATATATATATATATATAGTAGGTGTATGTGTTGCATATATAATAGTGTAAGATGGTACATATACATATACTTATTACTTTTCTTATTATTTACTCTCTTATAGAGCTTACACAATACACATTCATTCATACATACACACGTGCATATACATACATATATACACATACATATACACGTATGTATATATTTACATATACACACACACATATACATACAGTGTATACATGCACATACGTACGTATGCATGCATGCATGTGTACCATTATCATTATTATTTACCAATCTTCTCTCGTACATAAAATCATAAACCTAATTATCATTATCTTAAAGTAATAGTTTTATCATAAAATCATAAGTTTTTTTTTTTAACATAGTAGTCTTTTTTTAGCCATAATCAATTCATAATCTTTATCTATCCATATGTATAATCTAAATTTATAACCCTAATCTTTATTCATAAACAATACCTTTTCATAATCTATATCATATTCGTTATCATCTTTTAATCATAATCCCTATTCCTACATAAAATCATAATCAATACATGACATTCATTACTAGTTCATACCCTATGTCATATTAATAATCGAATTTCAACATAAAATCATAACTTCTTATTAATAACTAATCATAACCTAACAAATTATTAGTCAATTCATATTTATATATAATAATCATGATCATAATCTTTTAACTTATTATTATGATCTAGTTTCACACATGAACTATAGTTTTTCACAACCACCTCATTATCTTTGTTACCTTTCATTATCATTATTATGTAATCTTATTGTCTTTATTTATAATCATTATTACTTCATCTACATAATTAACATTAAGATCAAGGTCAATATTAACAACATAATAACAAAAACATAATAGATTAAAAAGTGACATTAAGCTAGGGTTTAGGTATACCTTAAGAGTATTAGAGATCAAGAAAGTTGATGACTATAATGTGAACAGAAAAACAGCAAACCAGCAACACAACATGACCCAAAACAGATGGGTTATTGGGTCAGTTTTATCACGCAGAAACAGAAAAGAAAACACAGCAGCACAGGAGCATCGAGCAGGCTTGTTTGGGTCTGTTTTTGGGTCACGAACACCAGCAATAACAGACAGAAAAATGCAGCAAAGAACGTAGCAACAAGGGGGATTTCTGGGATTGTTTTGATCACGATAGCAGCAGCAGAAACAAGCTGAAACAACAAGAAAAAACAGGCTACTATGTAGTAGAATGCAGCAGGTTTTCGTGTGGGTTTTAATCGAGTGCACAGCAGGAATTTTGATGATGATAATTAACGATTGCAGGTGGGGTTTTGAGGGTTGTTGTCGACAGAAACTGGAGGGTTTAGCAGGATTATTTAGTCGACTTGATTTTCTGCAGGATATTGTGGTGATTAATCAGGAAATTCACGAGGGTTTTATATAGTTGTTGGAGTTTCCTAATTGCTCTCTAATACTTGGAGATTAAGGGAAGAATTAGAGGTTAACTAGGATATGGAAACTTAGGGATCAAGCCAATATTTCCTAAAGAAATCCATACAGCCGATTGTTTCATGAACATATGATTTTTTTTAAACGATTTACTTATTTATTTATATATATTATTTCTTTTTTATTAATATTATTAATATTATTAATATTAGGGTTACATTTATTTAAATATAGGACCTTAACTTTTATAAATTTTATTTAGTTTCATTTAGTTTTTAATTTTTATAAATGTCACCATTTAATATTATTACATTTAGTTTATATTATTAATTTAGTATTAGGGTTAGGGTTTAAGATTTAATATTAAATGGGATTAGGGTTTTGTAGTTTATAAGTAGGGTTAGGTTTAGGGTTTTAAATTATATTAGGGTTACGATCATTTAATGATTGCATAAATTTTTAGTTCGTTTGTCGAAATGGATAACAACCCTAATGATGATGCACAGAATATGACATTGAAACCCTGAGGACAACTTGGTAAATTCAGATTGGAAAAGTGAGGGTTGTTATATAATGGCAAAAAACGAGTTGTTTTAGTCAACCGGATACAATGATACTACGTATATGAGTTACATGTTAGGAATTATGGACCTAACAAAACTGGTGATTTAAACCAATCATCAAACCCACGAACGATAAACGATAAAACAAAGCATGAAACGATAAATAAACGACACGAGATTTAATGTGGTTATATCCCAACTCCAAAACACGGAGAAAGGTTTACTCCACCGGCGCAAACCAGAGATTTTTCACTAAAATTTTCGTGCACACATTGTATGGGTTACATAGGGTGTTTATATAGGCAAATCTAAACAAGGAAACAACTTAACGAGCAAGAAAATTCAATTCTAGAATTTTCTCCCGTCAGCACCATTTCGCGACCACAATGAATTTCTGGTGGTCGCGAGTTTTGTTTTCTCAGCACAAATTTGATTCTTGCGACCATAACTCAAAACTCATGGTCACCAAATTCACAGATTCAACAAACCTTGTTTAATTCGAACTTCGCACTCCAACAATCTCCCACTCGAAGGAGACATTAAAAAACCTTCGCCAACCCGTCACTATGTGTAAACAAACCCACAATAACTCTAGACTAGCCGATTACCAACTCCTTTTGATACCGCTGGATGAGACACCCGAATCACGCCGCACTTCACTCGTTATCCTACGAGCAAGTGAAGTCTTACGACACCAAAAACACCGCTGAGCGATAATCCAATCTCTTAGTTACTAGCTTGAGCCATCTCGGTTTCTATCGCCACCATCTTCTAACATGAAGATCATCTTCTTACACTAGAAGACCAACTGAAGTATGCGACTCTTCAGTTATACGATTCTTCATGAGACTACACCGCCTCACCAATCACTCTAGACATGTCCAATCCCGAACACACATGTCAATGATCACCCTCGTACGGGATTTCACCGTCTATCTATGATTTTCCTTTCCAGCAATCAGAAAATTCAATAGACACCCTCGTAGACTCTTCATCAAGGCTTTAGTGAGAACACAGTCACAACCTCGAAATCTACTAAATTTTCAACTTTCCGCTTTCTCGCTGGTACACTGACTTCCGCATAGCTATGAATTTCACAAACCCATCTTCTCATCCTAAGCACGCTCCCACTGTACGAGTAAGAAATAAAACCGCGGCTACTTGAGAAGAAACTTGGTTCGTACCACCAGTCAGTCACAAATTTCTCTGCCATCGGAGAGTAAAAAAAGTACTCGAAGCCCTAGTGTTACCCGGAATCATCACACTAATCTTGAGAACTTTGGAGAACAACGTCGCATAATTATCTCCACCACTCTACTAGTTGACTAACTCCCACTAGCTCGATAACTTCCGTCGATTACTAAACTCAAACGAGTTCCCGACACCCTCAACGATCCTAGAAATCTCAAGTTGCATTATATTCCAATCATGTTGGAATATCCGACCATACGCTTGGTCACCCATTTTCATAACACGCAAGCACCAACTTCCACCGATAAATCCCACTGTCGACTTTTAACCCGATGCATCTTGTTCGTTATTCACCCGCTCTAACCCGAGAGAAAAACCACCCTCATGAGCTTCCATAACAAACCAACATCTTTGAAAACACAGTTCGTATCGCTTGAAGTTTCACGAGACAAAAAAAAACCGTCATGCACTCGCGTCATCAAACCTGAAAAAGTTCAACCCTGAAACTGCCCAAATTCAAAAAATCATATCTGAAAATCCAACAGTCCGATCAACCTCGAATTTTTACCTCAACTAGATCTATGTGTGTAGAATCACCAGATCAAAAATAAAGTTAATCCAACGGTAGATGAACCGAAAATTAATTTTCTCGCACAGCTGCGCAAACAAACCCCAAAAGGGTTTTTCCTGGCGGCTGCAAAATTTGAAAATAACTCTAAATTAAACGGTCCGATCGCAACAAATTTTGGTTATGTTTTAGACCTACATATCTACCATCCACAGAAAAAGTTTCGCAATGATCTGACGGTTAACAAACCCTTTATGAATTTTCGACCACAACTCTGCAATTAAATCCTAAACCGAGTTACTGCAACTTCGGAAAATTGTATCTCCCAATCCATCCTTCTGATCACTTTCAAATTTGGTACACGACCGGATCTATGAGTTTTAAACCTAAGGTTAATATATCATGGAGATCCAACAGTTAACGAAACCGCTACAAATTTTCTACCACAGCTGCGCCAGAATTCCGAATTTTTGAAAAATCTCTTTCACAACAAAAACTATCGATCCGACCACCGACTTCGTTATCACTGCGAATCACCATAATAATCTATTATAATAATAGACCAATTTTAAAATATTATCTCATGAGTACATAGACATACCCGTGAGTTCTTCGCGATCTCTTTAACTAAGCCCTTTGATCTCGATACATGTTGTACAAAACCCGTCGTTCGTTCACCATGCTTTCAAATCGCCATCGCTCCCACTCAAAACCATGAGCTCTTGATACCACTTGTTAAGAATTATGGACCTAACAAGACCGGTGATTTAAACCAATCACCAAACCCACGAACGATAAATGATAAAATAAAGCATGAAACGATAAATAAACGACACGAGATTTAACGTGGTTATATCCCAACTCAAAAACACGGAGAAGAGTTTACTCCACGAGCGCAAACTAGAGATTTTTCACTATAATTTTCGTGCACACATTGTATGGGTTACATAGGGTGTTTATATAGGCAAATCTAAACAAGGAAACAACTTAACGAGCAAGAAAACTCAATTCTAGAATTTTATCCCGTCGGCACCATTTTCGGAACCGCAATGAATTTCTGGTGGTTGCGAGTTTTGTTTTCTTAGAACAAATTTGATTCTTGCGACCATAACTCAAAACTCGTGGTCACCAAATTCACAGATTCAGCAAATCTTGTTTAATTCGAACTTCGCACTTCAACATTACAATTGTGTTAGATCATTCGTGTTTGATTGTGATAAACGTGTTTGCACTATTATATGCTTCCACAATATACATTAAAACTGTTTTGGTGGTTTATACTTACAATACACATATCGAGAATTGATACAAAATGTTTATCCAATAAATGAAGTGACCCGTCCTAATCCATAAGGACGAATACAATAACATATGGTTACATCGCGAGGCATTTGACCTCTATATGATAAATTCTACAAACATTGCATTCGTTATTAAAAGACAAACTTTTATTACATCAAAAGTTGACAATCATTCCTACCATTTCATAATATCCAAATATAAATGACCTAATCTGTTATTTACTTAATAATAATCTTTATTGAACTTAACGACTTGAATGCAAAGTCTTTTGAACTATGCCATGAATGACTCCAAGTAATATCTTTAAAATGAGCAAATGCACAGCGGAAGATTTCTTTAATACCTGAGAATAAACATGCTTTCAAGTGTCAACCAAAAGGTTGGTGAGTTCATTAGTTTATCATAACAATCATTTCCATTAATTTAATAGACCACAAGATTTTCATTTCCATTTCTCATAAACATCAACTCATATCAGGCATTTCGCACTGCATAGAGATAAAAAAAATCATTCATATGGATTGAACACCTGGTAACTGACCTTAACAAGATGCATATAGAATATTCCCATCATTCCAGGACTCCCTTCGGACATGATAAATTCGAAGTACTAAAGCATCCGGTACTTTGGATGGGGCTTGTTGGACCTAATAGATCTATCTTTAGGATTCATGTTAATTAGGGTGTCTGTTCCCCAATTCTTAGATTACCAGACTAAAAGGGGCATATTCGATTCGATAATCCAACCATAGAATGTAGTTTCAATTACTTGTGTCTATTTCGTAAAACATTTATAAAAGCAGCGCATGTATTCTCAGTCCCAAAAATATATATTGCAAGAGCATTTAAAAAGGGAGCAAATGAAACTCACAATACTGTATTTTGTAGTAAAAATACATATGACGACATTGAACAATGCAAGGTTGGCATCGGATTAACGAACCTATATTAAGTATATATATTTATATAATGGTCAATATCTGTCTAACAATTAAGGTCTAGTCATGGTGTACCACAATCCTAATGCTCGAGATCGATATGCAAAAGTCAACAAAAATCAGTTTGACCCAAAATGACTTTTAAAATTTATACATGTTTATTATATACCTTAAATATAGTCATTTTATATATTTAAATATATTTATCAGGTTTTATTAGAGTAAATAATACAAGTCATATATTAATAAATAAAATTTATATTAAAATTTATATATGATAAAAAAATTATAATTTTATATATATCGAGTAATGAAATTTATATAGTTCACTCAAAATCATAAAAATATAGTGGTATGTATTATTAATGTAATTATATTACGTGTGGTAAAAATATCTTTGTATCACATATTTATTTGATAAAATAATATTGATAATAATAATAATAAGTAAATGTTATATTATTTTGTAATAATAATAATGATAATAATAATAACGATAATGTTATTAAAAGTACTTTAATATAAATAATACTAATAAAATTGATAGTAACGATAATTTTAAATAAAGCGATAGTTTTTAAATTCTATACTTTTTAATGATATTATATTCTAATAAAAACGATAATTTTTAATAATAAAAATAATTTTTAATAGAATGATAGTTTTAATAACAATGATAAATGATAATTGATAGTATCGATACTTTAATATAATTTATCTTAATAATAATATTTACTATATATAAAAATTATCATAATAAGAATAGTAATAATAATATTCCTATCAAAAATGTTAATTTTTAATAATATTAATCCTAATATGATAATAATGATAATATTTTGTAGTAAAAATGATATTTCTATTAAAAATGATAATTTTAATAAAAGTGCTAATTTTAATATTAATGATACTTTTAATAATAACAATAATGATAAAAATAATAAAATGATAGTTTTTTGAAACAACCCAACCCGTATTTAAACCGGCCCGTAAAATTTTTCTTTAATACATTAATATTTAGGTCCCAATTATGTTTCCGAAACATCTTTAACACAAATAATAAGTTCACTAAACTTTTAAAATATTTAATACATAGTTTAAATATCCGTAAGGGCGAACACGACCCGACTATTTTAATTTCCAACAAAACCGAGCATGGTGATTGGGACTATGCTACCCAATCCTAATCGAGTCCAAGAACAAGATCTTCTAGAGCAACCTAGCCAAGATCTCTAATACCCATGCTTACCCGCGCCGCCAATCATGTGAACCTATAAAAAATAGCAACAACGAGAGGGTAAACTAATGCTTAGTGAATGTAAAGATACTATACATATACATATGCATAAAATGGCTACGCATCACCAAGCATCAAGATAAACACATACCGGATCCGCATGGTAAATAAACTACAAAAGAGCACATACACAAAGTAGCTACACGCTATGTAATCACCAAGCTAACGCCACAAGATGCTACAACACAACGATAAGTATATACGCGTATACAATAAATATAATCAACAACAACAAATAAGGTTAACCCCTTAACCCAAACCACATGAAGGTTGGCCGAACTACCCGGACCTTAGTGAATTCGCACTACTCGAAATTCACCTCCTTCACCACTTCAACAACCGAGGTTGGCCGAACTACCCGAGCCTTAGTGAATTCGCACAACCCGAAATTCACCACCTCATCACCAAGATGACCGAACTACCCGAGTCATCATGAATCCGCACTAACCTAGATTCATTTCCTCAACAACAAATGCTAGCAACCCATCGCCAAAAGGGTTATCCAAAAAGCTAGCCAAATCACCACACTAAGGGTAAAACCCAAAACGCATAAGCGTATCACATGGACCCGAAGCATAAGAGGAGTCCATTCACCCACACCAACATAGAGTAAACCCAAGCAAGGGTCACTCTACACACACGCACCCATTTTACACATACACATGTGCATAGTAAATTTACACTCACCTTAAACGCCTCGATGAAGTGTAATCCAATCCCGCAACTCGCCAATGGAATGTACCTATTCCATTTATCACATAAACAAACAACACAATTAGGGTGGATTACAAACCAACCCATTTCGACAACTAGTGCAAATTTCGACCCAATTGCACTTCCAAGTTCAAACCGCGCCCAAACTAACCAATAATCACTAACACAAGTGAAAATGGTTCTAATACGCCAATTAAACCCAATCATAAGTGTTAAACACCAATCTTGCCTAAATTGACAACTAAACCCTAATTTTGACCCATTTCAAAATTAGTCAACCCAAATACACCCAAATGGTTTCCAATACTTCCATAATCACTAACACTAGTGATTATACACCATTTACAAGCCTTAAACACGGTTAAATCATCAACCAACCCAAAACCCGCCAAATATCAAAATAACAAGTTTCCATAAACCCTCTTCATCATCTAAATGGGTTTTACAACTAACAATCTCAAAACCCTAACATTGAATCTCAAATCAAACAATGAAACTCGGAGTTAGAACTTACCAATACCGCCAAAATGATGCCGTTGACGAGTAGAACAACTTATATAGTTGAGGTTTGACCCGAAACACCCTTCTTCTTCTCCAAATGGAGCTCTCTCTCTCTCTCTAAACTCTCTCCTCTCTCTCTAGGGTTTGAAGGTGAGAGTGTTGATGTGTGAAAATGAGGATACGATAAGCCTTGAATCAGTCTTATGGCTCTAGAACCGGCCATAAGTGAATTTACCAAAACACCCCCAAAATATTCCATTAAAATGGGTTAAAATGTCATTACAGCGACAATTGTCGCGTTTCGCGACACTACGTCACGTATCGCGACACCAGGACGCGATACACATCATTCAAACGTGACAAAAAGGACAGGAATCATCATCAGAAGTTGTCGCATTTTGACCATGTTTGTCACGGATCGCGACGCACCAGAACACGACAAACCCCCTTCAAACTCGACAATTTACCTGATGTACTCCAATTTCACTTTTAAAACATCCCAAAGTCCAACGTGGTCAACTCATTACATCCAAACTATCAAATACTCATTCTAGGACTCCGTAGGATGCCACAAGCGTCATGTTTAGAAAAACGGGGTGTTACAACTCCCCCCACTTAAATTCGATCACGTCCTCGTGATCCTAGTCACTTAACTGATCCGAACCTACACGCTATGGTTGTCAACAAATGTTTCAATCTGACTTCCATCACATTACTCATTAACTCGAAGATTAATCCATTAACTAAATACACACTTTCACGCATTCCGAGACGTACAATACACACAACATCCGAAGTCTATAACGGTCACCTAGAATATACAGAATCACCTTGTATTCTTCTAACTCCTCTAGGCAATTCTTCTCAAAGAGTCACCTTTAACCACTAAATTGTCACCCCTCGATTTATTAAAATCTACAAATTCGAGCACAAGAACTTGCTTAATCCCTCGCATCGGGAAAGCTCAACCAATCTCGTACCGAGATATCAACTCCTAGCGTACCCATACCAAGTACATTGCTAGTAACAACCACGTACCAAAATAAAGTCAACCATCTAACCGATGAAGACCGAATAGAAACGAATCCTTACGGATAACACATCCCACTTAACAACCCTCGTAGTGCGCAAACACGCATATTACGCAACTACCGTAACATCATAAGCGAACGGCTAAACAAATAGCGCCCAAAATGACTATAGCAACGCAGATCCCAAGGTGTACAAAATCGACTATTGTTACACCCGTAACAACATGTGAGCGAAACACGGCTATCGCATCACTAATCACACAACATGGTCCTCACGACCCCACCATTGGTGTATAAAACAACCAATAGTTCACAATACTAACCACACCAACATGGCCGAAACAACCTGAGCCTAAACACATATGGAGGATGGTCGAAACAACCCGAACCTTAGTGAATTTGCAACAACCCGAAATTCACCAACCCAATCCATATTTCCCGCAACGAAATGACCACACAACCCGAGTCATCGTGAATACGCGCAAACCGTCATTCACTACCTCCACCACATAGTATAACCGAGGATGGCCGTGCAACCCGAGCCTTAGTGAATCTGAACTACCCGACATTCACTACCTCAAACTATGAGTCCAACCAACAGGGACAATCGTACTACTCGAGATATTGTGAATACGAACAACCCGATATTCATGTCCCATAACACAACACATGAATGGTACTCCCATTTCGATAACGTTATACCATGCCGGTACAACACTACTCCCAAGGTGAAGTTAGCGGACTGAGTCAACGGCCATAACCCACCAATCACATACGCTCTTTTGGCCTCAATCAACTAGTAGTGTTACATCGCGCACTGCTACACCATAGTGAATCCTAACGGAATACACTAACCATCCACCACAAACAAAAGTATATACGCATACTTAGAATCATTCCACACCGCCTGGAATTTTCGCACACGAATCATATGCACACGTGAACATCGCTATCACAATCGAGCAAGAACCACCTATATCGCACATTGGTACAACACAATAATTCTCCAGAAGAGAGTCCGACACGCACATCCCTAAACCGAGGGATTTCGCCTTGCTCCTCAAATAAGCCCGTTATCTCTCAACGAGATTCACCACATTACCACCTCGGTGGTAATTCAAATCCGAAACTATAAGTACAATTTAACCGAAATTGTACTCTACCACAGATCGACCAAATCTTGGTCTCGACACCAATTTCGGATCTACTATGAGCATTATCCGACATCTCACACTAAAACCTCCACGTGCGGGAGTATAACTCCCCCACTTGGAACTACGTTTCATAACCGCATTGCCGTGGCAACATCATCCGCGATAATTACCACTCTCCGACATATGTGACCAATCTCTCCATCGGTCATAACACTCGAATTCTCATGAATTCATTTCGCACACTAGAAATTGAGGTACACCGTCACCCGTTCGCTTTATTTAAACAACGACACAAAACCAACACAATAAGCACCTTGTACAACCGTACAATGCTACCGAAAGGTAGACCTTTCTACAGTTAGGTTCACACGACCCAGCACCACATCTTGCTCCAATCTTGAGCACACGAAGGATTTTAACCAATCCTTAAACACTTTGATCGAAAAGTGTACCACAATTACACAAACTCTACTCTCGAAATCATCCAATTGCTATAGTTTGTCAAATTTCCCACCTAGTCACTCATGTACCGAAGGGTTTCTCCCCGGTACCCTAAGTACAATGTGAACGCAACACCATCGGAGTCAAACACCAAGCTCGTAGGTATGAAAGGGGCACCTATCTTTGCATTCCGCAGACTCCATTACCACATTCATCGAGATCCAAAACACTCAATCTCAAGGGTTCTATCCACCCGATGAACCTCGCGGTTCATCAACTTCAACACGAGAGTGAACACGCTCTGACATCCGAACACCAAAGCCCATTCCCGTGGCTTGTAGAAACATTTTCCAAATACTAAGGAATGCTTGGTTGCACCAAGTCTTACGCCCTTCATCCGACAATCAAACATCACCATAAGGTAATTCCATTAGGAACGTCAACCATAACAATAATATGCACAACACAATGCATCCAACAAACCCGAACGCATCGGCACATAAATAAATATTTAAAGGACATCTTTATTAAAACGAAACGTACCTTAACGTCTCCTTGTGGCATTCGCCGCCTCCAACTCGGGACAATCCGGCTTGCGATGTCCCTCCTTATGACAATAGTAGCACATCCTGTCATCACTTCTCAGCATTTTGCACTTCCATAACTTGTGGCCCCTAACACCACAATTGAAACATCTAGGTGCACGAGAATCCATCATGCCTTTACCCACATTACCCGTACTCGCACTTGCACCCTTATTTTTCTTACTTGGGGCGCTGTACGAATCAACCCTTCTCTTAGTTGAAGGCTCACACATCTTTGATCGCGAATACCATTCAAAACCCCTAGCCACCGCGAATAACTCCGCAAACGACTTCGCTTGACCCCTGCTAATTTTATCCTTCAAGTCATCATTCAGGGTTCGATAGAAATCTTCCATCAACATACGATCATTTCCCATATACTCCGGGCAAAAACGAGCCTTCACCATAAAGGTCGTCTTGAGAGTATTCAAGTCCATAGATCCTTGTCGCAAATTTCGTAACTCATCACGCAATTCCATCAAGTCAGCTTCAGTCCAGAACTCCTCGAAGAATTCCTCCTTAAATTCATCCCACGATCACGCAATAAACGGCTCACCACCGACAAGATCAATCTTACCATCCAACCAATCCTTCGCCCTACCCCGCAACAAGCTAGTAGCAAGTCTTGTCATCTTCTCGGGAGGGCAATCAATAGTACAAGAACACCCTTCGACATCTGAGATCCATGTTGTACTAACCAAAGGATCCGGTTTCCCGTCATACATCGGGGGTTTAGTCCTCATGAAGCTCCTATGACAACACTCCATTTCACCCCTACTTTGAATTTCGGAATACTTCCTATCCATTTCTTCTCGAAACGCTCCCATTTGCTCCGCAACGGCGGCCGCAACTCTAGCGTTAAACTCATCGTCATTCGTATCGATCTCGTTTCGCGTCGTCATTCTAAAGAATGCAAACGATTAGTCCACGAACGTATAAACCACACACACACAACACCGCCCCATCTTACTAAACACTTGTCGTACATTACTTGTTAGACACGATTTGCACCCGTAATAAGGTTTGCAAGTCCTTATTACGCACACACGCCGTATCGACTCGTTAGTACAACGACCGCCTCGCTTGATGATATAACCCAACACAACCAAAAATTCTACGCGTTAAAAACACACGCAAGAATTACATCACAACACAAGCCAAAATCCTAGTTAGTTCACCTACACGCCAAGGCACTAACCAAGTTCCCGTCCGACCCGTTCACCTACAAGTCCTGCAACAAATAAGCACACACAAAAGTCTAAGTCTAGGCACCTATCTCAAGTCGCCTAAATCCCTTAGACCATGCTCTGATACCACTTGAAACAACCCTACCCGTATTTAAACCGGCCCGTAAAATTTTTCTTTAATACATTAATATTTAGGTCCCAATTATGTTTCCGAAACATCTTTAACACAAATAATAAGTTCACTAAACTTTTAAAACATTTAATACATAGTTTAAATATCCGTAAGGGCGAACACGACCCGACTATTTTAATTTCCAACAAAACCGAGCATGGTGATTGGGACTATGCTACCCAATCCTAATCGAGTCCAAGAACAAGATCTTCTAGAGCAACCTAGCCAAGATCTCTAATCCCCATGCTTACCCGAGCCGCCAATCATGCGAACCTATAAAAAATAGCAACAACGAGAGGGTAAGCTAATGCTTAGTGAATGTAAAGATACTATACACATACGTATGCATAAAATGGCTACGCATCACCAAGCATTAAGATAAACACATACCGGCTCCACATGGTAAACAAACTACAAAAGTGCACATACACAAAGTAGCTACACGCTACGTAATCACCAAGCTAACGCCACAAGATGCTACAACACAACGATAAGTATATACGCGTATACAATAAATATAATCAACAACAACAAATAAGGTTAACCCCTTAACCCAAACCACATGAAGGTTGGCCGAACTACCCGGACCTTAGTGAATTCGCACTACCCGAAATTCACCTCCTTCACCACTTCAACAATCGAGGTTGGCCGAACTACCCGAGCCTTAGTGAATTCGCACAACCAGAAATTCACCACCTCATCACCAAGATGACCGAACTACCCGAGTCATCATGAATCCGCACTAACCGAGATTCATTTCCTCAACAACAAATGCTAGCAACCCATCGCCAAAAGGGTTATCCAAAAAGCTAGCCAAATCACCACACCAAGGGTAAAACCCAAAACGCATAAGCGTATCACATGGACCCGAAGCACAAGAGGAGTCCATTCACCCACACCAACATAGAGTAAACCTAAGCAAGGGTCACTCTACACACACGCACCCATTTTACACATACACATGTGCATAGTAAATTTACACTCACCTTAAACACCTCGATGAAGTGTAATCCAATCCCGCAACTCGCCAATGGAACGTACCTATTCCATTTATCACATAAACAAACAACACAATTAGGGTGGATTACAAACCAACCCATTTCGACAACTAGTGCAAATTTCGACCCAATTGCACTTCCATGTTCAAACCGCGCCCAAACTAACCAATAATCACTAACACAAGTGAAAATGGTCCTAATACGTCAATTAAACCCAATCATAAGTGTTAAACACCAATCTTGCCCAAATTGACACCTAAACTCTAATTTTGACCCATTTCAAAATTAGTCAACCCAAATACACCCAAATGGTTTCCAATACTTCCATAATCACTAACACTAGTGATTATACACCATTTACAAGCCTTAAACACGGTTAAATCATCAACCAACCCAAAACCCGCCAAATATCAAAATAACAAGTTTCCATAAACCCTCTTCATCATCTAAATGGGTTTTACAACTAACAATCTCAAAACCCTAACATTGAATCTCAAATCAAACAGTGAAACTCGGAGTTAGAACTTACCAATACCGCCAAAATGATGCCGTTGACGAGTAGAACAACTTATATACTTGAGGTTTGACCCGAAACACCCTTCTTCTTCTCCAAATGGAGCTCTCTCTCTCTAAACTCTCTCCTCTCTCTCTAGGGTTTGAAGGTGAGAGTGTTGATGTGTGAAAATGAGGATAAGATGAGCCTTGAATTAGTCTTATGGCTCTAGAACCGGCCATAAGTGAGTTTACCAAAACACCCCCAAAAGATTCCATTAAAATGGGTTAAAATGTCATTACAGCGACAATTGTCTCGTTTCGTGACACCAGGACGCGATACACATCATTCAAACGTGACAAAAGGGACAGAAGTCATCATAAGAAGTTGTCGCGTTTTGACCATGTTTGTCACGGATCGCGACGCACCAGAACGCGAAAAACCCCCTTTAAACTCGACAGTTTACCTGATGTACTCCAATTTCACTTTTAAAACACCCCAAAGTCCAACGTGGTCTACTCATTACATCTAAACTATCAATTACTCATTCTTGGACTCCGTATGATGCCACAAGCATCATGTTTAGAAAAACGGGGTGTTACATTTTTATACAATGTTAATTCTTAATAATAACGATAATTTCAGTCATAAAATCAATGTTAATAATTAATATTAATAATAACCTTTAGTGATAATAACGATAGTATTAATAATAACAATAACAATTTTAATAATAATACTTATATTGATAACGATAATGATAATAACAATAATAACTATTAGATAATAATAATAACGACGATAATAATAATAATAATAATAATAATAATAATAATAATAATAATAATAATAATAATAATAATAATAATAATAATAATAATAAAAAATATATATGTATGTATGTGAAAAGAGAATGAGAGAAACATGAATGAATTCGGCCAGAAAAACACCGAGCTTTATAGCACTTGGCCACCCCCACCTAGCCATGCGATCGCATGGTGTTTGAGGGTGATGCCCATGAGATCGCATGGCACCCTGGTACAGCTGTGATCGATTCAATTTTCTTGCCGACACTCGTTATATATATATATATATATATATATATATATATATATATATATATATATATATATATATATATATATATATATTAAATCTTTATAATTATATAAATATTATATTATATTTACGTGTATAGTTAACTTGTAAAATTAGTTCCATTGACTTGGACGTTGTCACTCGACTAATGTCTCGGTTCCGGTTTTTCAAACGAAGTTTCGTACGCTTTAAAAATTTGCATTTTATGTTTCGTCACTCGTACCTTTGTCAAAATATAGATTTAATTACCAATAAACTATATTATTTGAAATGTAACTTTAACGTTCGAGTGTTTTGGTCATTTGCTTCTATAAATCAATGTCTCGTTATTTATCAAAAGATATTATTTTGAATCAAAACGTTTTATGACTAATTTAATGTTATATTTTATCGCATTGTAAAATATATATATTTTTATTTAAAGATATAAATTTTGTATATACTGTATATAGTTGAAATGTTTAATATAATATTTAGTTTTTCAAAAACTTAATTATATTTAGAAATATAATTTAAAATCGTTTAAATAATAGAGATTATTATATCAAATAATTTTTTTAATAATATAAAAACTAAATAATTAATTTATCAAGGAACACGAGACAATCACTGTAAAGCATGCTTTAAACGGGAATCTCCACTAACTTTTGACTAACACTCGTTAATTGACACATTTGTTCTTACTTGAAAATCACTTTACCAATTATTCCGAATACCGTTAAAAAGGAAAGGTTTTCTAAATCAAAGTGGACCTCTCAACAGAGACTCGTAATCATATAATGTATCTGATAAGTCAATCATTTGATATTATCTTCTAATTCTATCGATAAACATATTGAAACAAATACGTTCATGTAAAGTATTATACGTTTAATACTTTGTTAATATTCTCAAGTTATAATACATATACATAAATATATAATCATATCCATAATGGTTCGTGAATCGTCGGAATCCGGTCAAGGTTAAATGAACGTATGAGCACAGTTTAAAATTTTTGAGATTCAACTTAACAAACTTTGCTTATCGTGTCAGAATAATATAAAGATGAAGTTTAAATTTGGTCGAAAATTTCCGGGTTGTCACAATATAGTACTCATTTCGTTAACAATTTAGTTTTCTAGAGACAAAACACACACAGTTTAAGAAATAACATTACCTTACTCTACTTTTTGTCAACATTAAATTTGCAATCTTTACGTTTTAATTTAAATTTTACATAGACACATTAAGAGTATGATAGAAATTTACCCTTATTATTCTAATCAATCTAAGAAAGTGAACAATTTATTTGAGACAATCCAAAGGATATATCAATTTAAGAAAGTGAACCATTTTACATAGATACATTAAGCTTTTGGAGCGTGGGACGCAGCAACAATGGTCATTTTAACAAATTAAATTGTCCTCGATTATGTGTAGTCAAGAAAGAAAACATAATGAATGCTTGGAGGACGAGTCACGGTGAGTCAGTGACATCACCACTCTTGAGCGCCATTTTTGGAGCGAGCTGAGAGCGTCTGGCTATGTTAGTGTCCTAATAAGGTTTGTGTCACTAATACTTACTGGTCCAATTTGCAGGATATTAATTTCTCTCCTATCAAACTTGTATTTGTTTAATTACCGACATTTCCATTTTATTTTTGTGAACATGAATACAGTTCACTAGACAATCTATTTCATATGCATTTTTTTTTATAAATAACAAACACACACCTCTATTAAATTAAATTATTTACTACGGAATGAATTTGATTTTCACTATGTCGTAAGCCCTTTGGTTCAAAATAACCAATTATCAATTAATTTTATTTCTTTCCCATATTTTCTAGAAATTTTTGTGTAAATATTGTGTTGTTATCATTTTCCCTTTTGAGAGAAGAATACTACATTCACTCACACTTTACGCAATTAATTTCAAACAATGATTTGGATTTGATATTCACTAATCATGAACCAAATTTATTTTCTCTCATATATTTTTCTCATTATACTATAGGTCACATCATTGCTAAATCACAAGTGTCATTTGTATAGCAACTCACAATTTCTTACAAACTAATTAAACAATCAATTAGGTGCTTTAACATAAAAATAACATTCATTGATAAATGTTATTTCCTATAAGATTAACTGTGATGTATGTTATTCTTTTAGCATTTTTTTTCTTCTTCATATTCTATGATTTTTTTTCAAAATTTAACCCGATTTAGAGGTTAGGATTTTGTTTTTTTTTTTTGTAAGCGAGGAGACTCTCGTATGAACGAGCACCTTGATTCCCCAATAGAAGGTAAAACCTCGGGTAATCAATCCCTCCGAGCGCGAGACCTAGTATCGGGTGAATTGCGCATTATGCACAACCTCTAGTCACACTCCCTTTTTAAACTATTTGACATAGCCAGGAATTGAACCCGAGTGATGTGCTTCATTGGGTAACTCGGTGGCCACTCAGGCAAGCTTGCTTGATTTTAAGTTTTGGGTTTAGGGACTAAACCCAAAACACTAAACCCTAAACTCTAAACTGTTCGTGTTAAAAACTTAATCTAAACCCTAATTTCTAAACCCTAAAAAAACACTCGAAGAATAACATGCATCACAGATCGGTGTCGAAGGGCCGGTCAAAAATAGCCTAATTACTCTAATTTAGATAGGGTAAGCAGGATTCGTTCCACGAGAAATAGTGGTTAATAGCAAGCAATTTCAGGATTGGTTTATTTGTTTAACTAAGAACTATTCAAATTAATCAACTAGAATAAAGCTGAAAACTTTAACTAAAGAGCAATTGAAAAGATTGAAATGTAAGCAATGAGAGTAAAAGCCTTTATCCTTTCACAATCCCAATCTAGCATGCATTCATTCAAACAAGTACTGTGTTTACCAAATATTGGTCAAATCTCATAGACAAGACTTCTTAAGTTCATCAATTCTACTATCTTGGGATTGAACTATGCAACCTAGACAATATGTCTTTATCCTTAATCTAATTATCACTAAGTTGGATCAAGAACGCAATGTTAAATCATAATAATTCAACTTGAAATAACAAAATCATAGAACCTGCATTGATCAACAATTGATTGGTTTACAATATCATAATCCAAAAGACATAAGTATTAAAACATCATAAACCACATAAACTTGAATGAAATAATACATGTTTAATTGTTCATGGAAAGGATAAAGATAAGAAGACTAGCCAAGCATGTTGATGATGATGATGATGATGATCATGGTTGTTTCTTGAAGTTGCATGATGAACACTCCTTGAATCCTAGCTTGAATCGTTGATTGATGATGATTTGTGATGTGTTTTGGTGTGTTTTTGGCTCTCAAAACTGATGGAAAAGGTGATGAATTCGTAACCTAGGGTTTACCATATATAGGGATGAAGTAGGGTGTTCCCCAAGCATGAAATCCCTCAAATCCGGCTCCAAATTCTATCCAAAAATACGTCCAGCCGCAATTTGCGGCCAGCTGCCAAAAATGGGCGTATAAAGGCGTTAGTTCTCAACCTGAGGATGACTTTTGGATGCTTCCAGGTGCAATTTGTGCCCCCAGCCGCAATTTGCAGCTGGGCTCCCTTTTTTGCAACTTTATCTCATTTAAACTCCGTTTTTCGCATTTTCGTCTCAAATCATTACTCGTTATGAAAACCTCATAAAATAGCTTTTTAATCCTCGAATATACACATAAAATTAATCTCTTAATATCGAACATGAACGACGTTTATGACCCGATCAACTCCCCCACACTTATCATTCTTTGTCCTCAAACAATCTTAAAATCAAATCTTCAAATCGAACCTCTAACAAATGATAGATTTCAAAAGCATGTATAAAACCGTGAAGCCTTGAACTCACTATGAAACATAAATTCCCCCGACATGGCTCTCGCTTAACCAACTTTAACTTCCCGATTTGAATCATAATTATACTAACATCTCGTCTCGAGAAAATACTTCAAAGTGTAACAAAACCTCAAACTTTGTGATCTTCAAATAAAATATAAGTCAAGTGAGAGCCATCCACCATATGACTAGATAAAAGAACCATATACCGTCAATTCCATTGTTTTAAAGGTTACTGTGTCAGAGTGTCCGAAGATACCCTTTTTGGTTCTCCCGGTGTTTTAGGATCACGGAACTCATCTCATGCCCCAACGACTCCTCCGGTGACTCTCGGAGCAGGGTGGACAATCGACGAAGGGTCGTGGAATTTAAGTCCCACGTGACTTATAATGAGATATAATTTTTGTAGATTTAGCCCCATCTAGCTCTATTTTACGGTATTATACGCCCCAACAAGGCTCTCGTGTAGGAATATTTATCCAGCCCCTATACTGGCTGTTTTATGGATTTGGCTCCATCGAGCTCTCGTTTAGTGGTTTTAGTCCCAAACAAGGCTCTCGTTTAGGAATATTTATCCAGCGCCTAAACTGGCTGTTTTGCAGCAAACTGTGGGTATAGCTAGTGTCATCCACAGCTAATCCTGGTTTTGGATAGCGACAGAGAACAAGTTCAAGCACTAGCATTTGTTCCCGGTATCAAAACAAGATGTGAATGAACAGGAAATGACATTTTGTACTTTTCAGTTCGTCAATTCATGGGTTATAACTGCAAAGACTAAGCTTTGTGCGGGACAATCCTGTTCCAGCTTTACATTGTAATCAATCATACAATGGACAACGCACGGGATTTAACCTACCCGAGTTATTTTTGGTTTGTAACACATTTTGACTTTGTTTAAAATCACAATTTAATCACCAAAAAGTTTTTACTATAATGTTTCACAAAATCAATTCCCTGTTAATACCCATAATATTCATTATTGCCGCATGCCATTCCCGTTTATCTTTTCACAATCTTTTTAACAATCTAACACTTGGGTTGTGTTGAAATTATGATTAAAAATTTTGTTCAATCACAATAATCATAATGTTTTACTCATTTTAAGCTGCAAACCCAAATAATGTATTCCTCAAATTTTTAATTTCCCCTCTCCCCCACACTTACATCATGCTACGCCCTCGTACATATGTTTAAGAGTATTACAATACGTATGTGAAAAGAAAAGGAAAAATTTAACATATTACCGAGATACTCGCACGTTCACCATCCAATAGTAACCATTGCACACCATTTTAATTCATCCTCACGCATTCTATTTGATTACATTTATCCTTCCATTACAACTTTAAAAGAAAACAAAAGAAAGCATAAAATCCTAACTAGCCCCTTCCGTAGGACTCACGATTTCACATAACATGTGCAACAAGCCTTTAAACCACCCAATTCCCTCGGGTGGATGAGTTTTGTCTCGTGAGGGCTTGCAGTGAACATACCCACAAAGTTCATTTACCCTAAAAGTAAAAATAAAATAGATATAAACTAAAAATAAAATAAAGAAGACTTACAAACTCTACACAAGTTTGTGCAGTTTTATTTTTGAATCATACACCCGACTCTTTATCCATTTCAGCTAATTCCGGGACTGTAGAAGGTTCCTCCTTCGCTCACTTTGTGAGAACCTTCACTATCTATAACTTTTTTCAACTTACAATCCAACCACACATCATTCTCCTTAGCTACATACATTAACTCAAACAATTTCCCTTTTTCTTTATGAGACAAGTTACACACAAGACGATTGCTTAAACTTTCATCTCCTCTACTTCTAGCATCATGGCCCCGTCTATGTAATTTCCTCATGGAATGATCAAGCACCAGGTCATCCTTATCTTCCTCTACCTTATCATGCGATCTTACAAAAATACGTGGTAGATTTTTCTCATCTCCCCTTAGGCCCTTGAAGATTTGAAGACACCTCATAATTAACTTGAGAATTCACCTTCACATTCTTATTCACTTTGATCTTGTGACCTCCAAACCTATCAACAAGTTTTTCTACGGTTCCCCCAAATACTTTGACTACTCCCCCATCAGATTCTTCAGACTTTTCAAGTGTATCAACAAGCCCATTCGGAACACAAAAATTATCTATTTTGTTATCACTAGATACATGTTCATTTGATTTTCTCATATATGGTGGTCGATAAGGCTCAATCATCTTCGGAGTTACCAAATGTTCCACCTTATCATCTTTCTCAATAAATGTGGACACTGCCATCACGATTTCTTTCATCGGTAACAAAGAAGAGGTGCTAATAGACGAACTCAACTTGGTTTCAAGAACTTGACTCAGATTTTTCAATTCCCGCTCAAGATTTTGTATCGACTCTTGTTGACTCATCAAAATTTCTGCATTAATTCTTATTTGAGATTCCATGAATTCACTCATCATACCCTCTTCACTATATTTCCTTACCTCCTATTTCTCTTTCACATTTGATGCATACTTTTGAACTTGTTCATTGTTAGTATCCAGCAAAAAACAATCCTGGATATCCGATGTATGTAATGAATTAATAATATTAATCCGTGATCTCTTATTACCAAAAGAAATGTTCATAACCCCGGTTCTACAATTGATAAGGGCATCAATTATGGCAAAAAATGGACGACCAAGAATGATCGTCGGTTGGTCTCCCTAAAAGTAGTCTCAATGTCCATGACTATAAAATCTACGAGGTAATAAAAATCTTCAACTTTCACAATCACATTTTCCAACATACCCCGAGGAGTTCTTATTGATTGGTCCGCAAGTTGGATGAGAATATCAGTTTGTTTTAAAGTTCCCAACTCGTACCGTTCAACTAGACTCGATGGAAGTATGTTAATACTGGACCCTAAGTCCAACAAAGCCTTTTTGACATTAACGTTACGCACCGTAACCGAAATTAATGGTGTCCCCGGGTCCTTAAACTTAGATGGAAGTGAACCCAAAATTACAGCACTCACTTTTTCAGTTAATTTTACCTTTTTGGGCAATGATGCATTGAGTTTACGCTTTTGAACACACAAATCTTTTAAAAACTTAACATATGCAGGAATTTGTTTGATTGCATCAATAAGTGGAATATTTATTTTTACTTGTTTAAATGTTTTCCACATATCATCCATTTTCGGTACCTTTTTCCCATAAGGGAATTGGGTTGGAGACTCCAAAGCCTCGGGGAATGGAATGGTATTATTTGCCATGTCCGGTCCCCCAAACTTTTCAACTACCGGTTTTTCAACATTTAACCCAACCCCATTACCATATTTAACATCACTTTTATCATTTTCAACAATGTCATCATCCTCATCAAAAACAATAGAAGACTTACCTGAACCACGCTTAGTCATTAATTTCCCGGTTGCCTCGACTTGGTTGTTCTAAGTCTTTTCACTTCGCAAAGTTCCTACCATGTTTACACCATGACCTTTACCATTTTCTTTGTTATTTGGATATAAAACTGTGTAACTTGGAATAGTACTCGGTTCCCTTGTTCCCTTACTTTCAGCCACATTACCAATTTCTTTAGCCAACGCACCAATAGATTTATTTTGAACCTCCATTATCTTTCGCATCTCTGAAATAAACGCATCCATCTTTGCATTCGAGCTCGATGGTTGATTTGGTGGAGCATTGCTTTAGTTTTGATTTTGGTATTGATTTGGCACATTTAATGTGTTGTTGTTATTCCAACTGAAGTTTGGATGATTCCTCCACCCTGGATTGTAGGTGTTAGAATATGGATCATACTTCCACCCTTGGACCTCGTTCACTTGCTCTTCCATACCTGATGATATCCCCCTTTTGCAACCGTTTACATAATGGGATGGATCTTCACAATCTGAGCACACGTCTTGAACCTGCACCCTGGTTCGGGTTGTTAAACATGGGAAGCAACATCTTTATCTCATCTGATTCCTTTTCTAAATTTCTAGATGACCCTCCTGAACTGGACACTTGGTTAACTTGGGAAGAATTTTGAGTTTTCCGTTCAATCGACGCTTGGGTTTTTGAACCCTTGCTCAATTGCTCAAAAAATGCCCACTCATCCTCACTACTTCGAGTCATAAACACACCACCACCATCCGCTAATAGGAATTGTCTATTTTGTAAGTTAAGACCATCATAAAAAACTTTGACAAGTTCCCATTTCGGTATTTCATGGTGGGGATAAGATCTAAGTAATTTCTTCAGACGTTCGTATGCTTCATGAAAAAGGTCACCTGACAATTGCCTAAAAGATTTAATTTGCATACGCATATCTGAAGTTTTACTTATCGGGTAGATTTCCTCAAGGAACTTCTATTTCATCACCGCCCAAGTAGTAATACTTTGGGCGAGCAAGGACAAAAACCGTCTATTAGCTTTATCTTTTAATGAATAAGAAAAAGACGAAAACGTGCATCTTCATCAGTGAAGCCGTTTACCTTATTTGTAGCGCACATTTCATTGAACTCTGTTATATGCTCATATGGTTCTTCGTTAGCTGTACCTCAGTATGTAGGCAAAATAGCAATGAGTTGAGGTCGGACCTCAAATCTCCGGTTATTTCCCTCTGCTTGAGGGGGAAAACAATAGGTGAATGATCCTCATATTCACCCGATTGGTAAAATGAGTCCACTCCTCTTTCTTGTTCTGCCATTATGTGACAACTCGGAAATTTCTGACCAAATTTAAACTTTATCTTTATATTATTCTGACACGATAAGAAAAGTTTGTTAAGTTAAATCTCAAGAATTTTAAACTGTGTTCATACATTCATTTGACCTCGACCAAATTCCGACGATTCACGAACCATTATTTAAATGAATAAGAATATATATGTATATATATTATAACTTGAAAACGTTAACAAAGTATTAGATGTACAATACTTTTCATGAACGTATTAGTTCCAATATATGTTTAATATATTTAGCGACGGAAATTAAAAGATAATTTCAAATGATTGGATTATCAGATACATTGTGATATGATTACGGATCTCTGTAGTAAGGTCCACTATGATTTGAGAAATCGTTTCTTTTTAACGGTATTCAGAATATTTGTAAAGTGATTTACAAGTAAGACAAGGGTTAGTGAAGTTTCCTGTTCGATTTCCTATATAGGTAATAATTAGTTAACTTTCATATTACATAATGTGAAGGTGAAGTTATGGGATATAGATAACTTAGAAAATGAATATTGACGTTTTACTTTAAAATGATTTCGTACGTTCATTTAACCTTTGAACTTTATCTCACGCTTCATAAATATTTAATAATTTAAAAACTTGAAACCTATTATATATAACTTTACTTTTCAAATATGATATAACAATTTCCATTATTTTAACCTTTTAACGAAATGATTCTTAAATATATATTAGTTTTGGAAAACAAAAGTTATCATATATATTTGATTTAGTACTAAAACGTTTTCAATTTAGAAAGAACTTTATTATCAAAACGTTTTATAAGATACTTTGTTAATGAATTTTGAAGAATTTAATTAAAGCTTTACATTATAAATTACAAATATATATATTGTGTTTCAAAAACGTAAACGTAATATGACATAACATTTTCTATCATTTAAACGATTATAAATGAGTCTTGAAATATAATTAATTTTGAAAAACTAAATATTATTATTGAATAAATATTTCAAACTTATATTTTGAGATATATATATATATATATATATATATATATATATATATATATATATATATATATATATATATACATACTTTACAATGTAATGAGATATAATATTAACATAGTCATAAAACATTTTGATTTAAAATAATATTATTATATAACGAGACGTTAATTTATAGAAGCAAATGACTAAAACACTCAAACGATAAAGATACATCTTGAGTGATATAGTTTATTAATAATCTAAGTCTATATTTTGACAAGGGTACGAGTCATGAAACGTAAAGTACCAATTTTCTAAGCGTACAAAAATGCGTTCGAGAAACCGAAACCGAGACATAAGTCGAGTGGGAATGTACAAGTCATTGGAACTAAGATTACAAATTCACTAAGCACGAAAATATAATATAATATATGAATAATTACATAGATTATATAATTATTTATATTTATATATATAATAATAATTTACAAGTGTCGGCAGAGCACTAAGTGGTATATGATCTGGAGGCTGCTTGCATTCGATCGCATGAACAAGAAGTAGAGACCCCATGCGATCGCATAGGGTGAAAGTGGATGACACTTCTATAAAGCCATTCGATTCTGGTTCATTTTCATATCTGTTTCTCTCGCACTCTTCTCTCAGATACACATACATATGTTATTATTAAGATTATTATTATTATTATTATTATTATTATTATTATTATTATTATTATTATTATTATTATTATTATTATTATTATTATTATTATTATTATTATTATTATTATTATTATTAATCTTATTATTAGTAGTATTATACATAAAATACTACGACGAGGTTCTGCTCGCGTGTTTTCAAAACAAGTTTTTGGAGAGGGAGAGAGCTAAGGAAATTATGGGTTATAGCTATGGAGGTTATGGGTATTGTTCGGGGGTATGCTCGTGAGGTCAATCTAGTGTTTATCATCTTCGTTGCGTCTACGTACTTTCCTGCAATATTGAATCACAATATTGACACGTGAGCACTCATAACTTAACTTTTATATATTAATAGTGTATCCCTGACTAGTGCTCGAGTATATATGATTATGCATGTTTGTATGTTTAATTTTTGTCGTTAGATAGTTATGATAAATCACAAATTTGATACATATGCGATTGAGATAAGGTATATGATATGCATGTCATTGGAAAGCTGGCGAAAAATTGATAACTTTTCATTTAGAAAGCGTATGGTTTCGATGAATGGTTTAAAAGATATAGTCAACTGAATGATCATTAATCTTTGTATTATTATAAAAAAATGATTATTATTATTACCATCGTCGTTATTATCGTTGTTATTATTATTATCTAATTATTATTATTATTATTATTATTATTATTATTATTATTATTATTATTATTATTATTATTATTATTATTATCGTTATCAATATAAATATTATCATTAAAATTGTTATTATTATTATTAATACTATCGTTATGATCACTAAGGTTATTATTATTATTATTATTATTATTATTATTATTATTATTATTATTATTATTATTATTATTATTATCATTATAATAATTATTAGTATTATTATTAGTATTATTATAATTATTATTAAATTATCATTATCATTAAAACTAATATTAGTATCATCTAATTATTATGATTACTATTATTATCATTATTATGAATGCGACATAAAAGAGGACTAAAAACTATTAAACAAGTCAATTAGGAAATAATGAGTATAAGTATCGTGATGAGATTAAAATACTGTAAGATATTGATCTAGATAAAAATATCGTTTTAATTATTTTTATCATTATTATTATTGTTAATAAAAGTATCGTTAATATTATAACTATCATTTTATCACAAATTATCATTTTAATAGAAATATCATTGTTATTAAATATCATTATTATTATCATTTTAGTATTATTATTATTAAAAATTATCATTTTGAATAGAATTATTATTTTTATAAAATATTATTATTATTAATGTTAATATTAAAAAGTATCGTTATTATTAAAATTATCATGATTAGAATTATCATTTTATCATAATTAATATCATTATTAGTAAATATAAATATTATTATTATTATTATTATTATTAGAATAATAATAACTATTATTATTACAAGATAATACAACTTTTACTTATTATTATTATTATTATTATTATCAATATTATTTTATCAAATGAATATGTGATACAAAGATAATTTACCACATGTAATATAATTACATTAATAATACATACCACTATATTTTTATGATATTAAATGAACTTTATAAATTTTATTACTTAAGATATATAAAAGTATATTTTTATTATATATAAATGTTAATATAAATTTTTTATTTATTAATAAATGATTTATATTATTTACTCTAATAAAATCTGTTAAATATATTTAAATACATAAAACGACTATATTTAAGTTATATAATAATCATGTATAGATTTTGGAAGTTATTTTGGGTCAAGGTGACTTTTGTTGACTTTTGCATATTAGTCTCGAGAATTAGGATTGTGATACACTATGACTTGACCTAAATTGTTAGACAGATATTGACCAACACATAAATATATATAATTAATATAGGTTCATGAATCAGAGGCCAACCTTGCACTCGTTCAATGCCGTCATATGTATTTTTACTACGAAATACAGTATTGTGAGTTTTATTACTCCCTTTTTAAATGCTTTTGCAATATATATTTTTGGGACTGAGAATACATGCGCTGTTTTATAAATGTTTGACAAAATAGACACAAGTACATGAACTACATTCTATGATAGAATTATCTGGATTCAATGGTTCGATTTCTATAAAGATTGCATTAGCTACCATCGGTGAGATTGTTTTGCATTTTGATTGCATTAGCTACTGTTGGTGAGATGTTTTTGCATCTTGGTTGCATTAGCTACCATCGGTGAGATTGTTTTCCATTTTCGCATTAGCTACCATCGGTGAGATTGTTTTGCACTTTTCGTATTCCCATCCGGTGTCTTCATATGAATGATTTTTACAGCAGTGAGCAGACCTGCACAGATTGTTTTCAAAATATGAGTATTTTGTGGTCTATTATATTATTGGAAATGATTGATTATGATAAACTAATGAACTCACCAACCTTTTGGTTGACACTTGAAAGCATGTTTATTTTCAGGTATTAAAGAAACCTTCCGCTGTGCATTTGCTCATTTTAAAGATATTACTTGGAGTCATTCATGGCATATTTCAAAAGACGTTGCATTCAAGTAGTTGAGTTCAATAAATATTATTATTAAGTAAATGACAGATTAGGTCATTTATAGTTTGGATATTTTGAAATGGTATGCATGCCTGTCAACTTTCGATGTAATGAAAGTTTGTTTTTTAAAAACGAATGCAATGTTTGTAAAATGTATCATATAGAGGTCAAATACCTCGCAATGTAACCATATGTTATTGTATTCCTCCTTATAGATTAGGACGGGTCGTCTCATGTGGTATCAGAGCGGTGGTCTTAGCGAACAAGATCGTGCATTAGTGTGTCTAACTGATAGTTGTTAGGATGCATTAGTGAGTCTGGACTTCGACCTTAGGTGCATGTCAAAAAGTTTTGCTTATCATTTCTTGTCGGAAATTACATGCTTATCATTCTCAGTCTAGACACATCTTACTGCATTGATTGCATAAATAGTGTATAGACAAAATTTATATCTTAGCGTATCTGCTAATTCATATCTTAGCGTATCTGTTATTGTAAACTTTGCCTGACATATTCCGTAAATTGCTCCGTAATCTACGAAATCTTTTGTTCTATATATATAGATATTTTATGTAATTAGAATACCATCCGATAACCAGAAATCAGTTCATATCGAAAAATTCTTTATTCAATCATACGAAATGGAACTCGCCAAAAGTTCAAGCCCCTCGGATTCCGATATGGAGTTTCTCTCGAACTCCGAAAGCAGTGTGACCGGAATAGATCAACCTATTAGCTACCATCTATTCTGGATGAATTGGGGATAGGTTCATAGCCTACTTAATCATTGGAGACAAGAAGAAGGTGATTCCTTCCATCCACCACATTACCCTCTTGGCGAAGAACCTGAAGCACTTACCGGCGAACCTGTCCGAAGCACCATTTTCTCTCTCTCATTTCCAGAGTATCTCGTCACGATTATATACTATTTCAAATTCTAGATCTTATTCACCCACTTGTCCGAACCACCGATCATTCTGGTGTAATAGTAGAAGTTAACAAGCTTCGTGCTAGAGTGGTGGATTTAAAGAATATGATGCACAATTTGCAAGCATCACAAGCACCATAAGTACCACAAGCACCACCAACATCAGCACTATCACCATCAGCAACACCAACAGTACCATTACCACCACCAACAACAACACCCGCATCCCACACCTCAACATCACAATCTGTACCTCGAATATCAACATCATACGCATCGTAAATGCCAAGGATTACCAACAACAACAAACGATGAAGTATTGATTCATAACTTCATCGAGGAAATATTCTGCAGAGAATATGTAGTTTCTAAAAGTTTTAGAGATTATTTATTCTAGTTCTAATTGTAAACCAGATGAGTAAGCGAAATGATGAAAAGAAACCCTGACTGGAATGGTGCACGATTTACAAGCTAGACTTGTTTTACCAGCGACATCAACAGTATCGTCAGCATTACCAACACCGTCAGTGCCGTCAGCATCGTCAGCACCAGCAGCACATATAACATCACAAGTTCAACTAGATCTATAATCACCGCAAATAACATCACTAATCAACAACAAGTATGTCATATCAACGAGTTATGAAGTATTAACTCATTTCCAATGAAGAATTTATATGTCTACCATATATATATAAATTTTAAAACCCTAATAGATCTTTTCGTACTAAGCTTTTATGTAGGAATTGAACAAGGGTATATACTACTCGGTTAATTCATGTTACTGATATGCTATGATGTACATCCTTCATTAACGACTTAACCATCGTTAACTAAAATCTCTGTTTCAACTCAATAGATTCCATTTTTAATAAATCAAGTGTACTATTCAAACACATGTTTGATTTTACTTTATCATTTTCGATATACTCAAAACTCTCTAAGAAATATCATTCATATCTTACGAAGTTCACAAGAATTCCACGGGCACCAACATCATTCACCGAGTAAACATGAATAATGAAGTATTGATTCATCATTTCATTTACATTGAAGAAATAATTCACGAAGATTACGAAAATTCTAAAGTTTTAGAGATTACTCATTTCTAGTTTCAGCCAAAAATCAAATGAGTTTAATTTAATATTAACTCATTAAATCTGTATTACATCTGAAGAAAATATACATATATTTTCATAAAGACGGTAATAAAATTCTCTGGTACAAAATATTACTTGTGAAACTTTTAACGGGTAGGTAATGCCCAAGTGATATATGAATTCACAAATAATATGTTACATTTTTCGATTCTGGTTCAGAAATCATCAATTATACTCACTACTTTCACAACGATATACATTTTTTCATAGAAATCAAAACAACCATTCGTATCCAAATTCGATTACATATTTTGATTTTGACAAATCAGAATCCCAGTCAAGATTTAACAGAAAACATCACTCTTAGATTCTTACATCTTTCAAAGCTATACTTTGACTTCAAAACTGTGCTAGAACATCACTTCTATTCATAGAACCTAGAAAAATATTTGTATCATTCAAAATCCTAAAACATCATATGTATATTAACAATTACAATCTGTGTTCAAATCCTTCAAAATTCCTGAAGACACTTTAAATAATGAACAATCGAGATGATGATCCAACCACATGTTACCCACAGTCATGCACCTGAAAAACTCTCGAAACCAAAGTCATAGTTTAACACGTATCCGTGTAAGATCTTTTGGCATTTATTACCAAAAAATAACTTTTCAATCCCTTTTCAAAATAGACAGTTTGGTCACAGCTCCAGCAAATCAACTTCAATTGTTCATTCGAATAAGCCTTATTATAACGATTACCCCTTCATCATTGTTACCGGGGAACCTATTATATCTCCCCACATTAGCAGTAAACTTACCAACAACTTCATTAATCTTCAAGCCTCTCCGAAAAATCACTATACTTATTTATTGAAACCCTATCATGTACTCATCTGCATTTGGTAATAGTAATTGCCATACTGATGTGTGCGAGGTATAGTACGAAATACTATTATTTTTACTACGAAATACTACGAAATATGATACAAATTACACAAGTTTTATTATTTATTTAGATTGAGATATACCTAAACCTTGCTACAACACTTATAGGCAGTGTACCTAATCGTAGAGTAGTGTAGTTTTTAGTAAGTCCGGTTCATTCCACGGAGAGCTAGTGATTACGTACTATATTTTTAACAACTATATTTATATAAAATATATATAATTATATATAGTAATAATAATATATAAAAAGGGGGGTTTTACCGTTTAATGACCGGTTTGTCGATTTTAAATAAAGCGTAAAGATAAATGACGATAATTAAAATGCGTAAAATAAATAACAATATTTAAAATGACAATAAATAAATGACAGTAAATAAAAGTATGATGAGATATAAAATAACACAATTATGCTTATTTAAACTTCCGTAACTATGATGTTTGACGTTTTGATTTTAATTTATTACTATGGATTAATTGTCCTTTGTCCTGGTTTATTTGATACGTCTATCTGGTTTTTGTCCATAATAGTTCATCGATCATAAATATAAAATGCGAGTGTCCTCGTCAAATTACCCTTATACCCGAAGTCAAATATTCCAACTAAATGGGGATTTAAACTGTAACAAGGTCTTAATACTTTGTTAATGATTACACCAGGTTATCGACTGTGTGTAATCCAAGGATTTAATACTTTGTTAACAATTACACCAAGTATCCTTGTATGTAATCCACCCATGTTTTAATGAGTCCATTGACTATTAATCCATTCCCGTGTCCGGTCAAATGAACGATTATTAGTATTTATAAATATCCCGCCCATCGTATCCGATCGAGTGTATGTGGTTATTTATAGATACGTCAAATTGTAAATCTCTATATTAAATTAACGAACTATCATTCAGTTAAACAAATATAAAGCCCATTAATAGCCCATAGTCCAATTTCCACAAGTGTCGGTCTTTTGTCTAAACCCCAATTATGGTCCAAAATCCAATAACCCCGTCTTTAATATTTAATCCAACATCACGATTACTTCGGCTCAAATAAGCATAATAATAACTTAGTTACGATACATTAATTTAAAAAGGAAGAACATAGCTTACAGTGATTATTTATCGCGTAGCGTTACACAGACAGAGTTCCGACTTTAAAACCCGTAAAATATTTCTTACAATAACCCAAATTATTATTAATATTAAATTAAACTTTAATATTATAAATATAAATATATATATCGTATATAGATAGAGAGATTGAGTGAAAAAGGGATGCAGAATTCGAGCAGAATGCGTGAGTTTTTATAGGCCCACTTTGAACTGTACAGCTCCGCGAGTGCGGAGCTTAGGATTCCAGCTCACCAAATTGAGTTAAACGTGGGCTGTTGAATATTATAATATATAATATAATAATATATAATTTCATATAATTATATATATATTATATTATATTCTTGTGCATAGTTGACTTGTAATTTTAGCTCCGTTGAGTTGTACGTTGATGCTCGGTTTATGTCTCAGTTCCGAATTTTCGAACGCCTTTTCGTACGCTTAGATATCTTATACTTTGCATTTCGCGGCTTGTACTCTTATCATTTTTAGGTGTTTCTCATCAATAAATTGAACCACTTGGATTGTACTTTGTACTTTTTAGCTTTTTGGTCATTTACGTCTTCAAATCGTTGATTTTGTCTTTTGCCTTCGCACTTATTTATTTAAACGATTATTACATAAAAATAGAACAATTGCAACTAAAAGCTTTACATATTGGAAGAATATTGCGCCTAAATATATGTTCATTTGGAGCACTATCAAATATCCCCACACTTAAATGTTGCTTGTCCTCAAGCAATACATAACTTGAAATTAAATCACACTTCACTCGAATCACACTTTTTTTTATTCTCACACTTTATACATCAGTGATTTTGATACGGTGGTATAAACAATGATAGTAACAATGTGGTTTACAGTCCCACATGACTATAAAAATTTAGATCCTTTAAGGAAATTGGATCTTTATGAAAACATTTGATCTGTTGAAAATTCAAGCTAGATTTTACCCTAGACAAGTTTTCCGGAATAACCCTTCACCGGTGTTTGCAAAAATGTTTTTTTTTGTGAGTTTTGTGGGTTTCAGATTTGAAAATTTTAGCTCAAAACTTGCGGTTTTGTGTCACCCACTTGCCAACCTTGTATTAGGAAAGCAACATGTCCAGTATACTTGCTCCGTATATTACCTTTCGGTAAACTACCATCCGGTTGTAAAGGAAAGCTATGAACAAGCAACTGTTAAGGCAATGTCTAATGACATGCAGATGATCATGGTCAAAAACGTGTCGGATGCAATTACTATCCTTTGTAGGAGAAATAGTAAAGATCACCCTATAATTTTTCGGTCTGGCACAAGGTCCTGTCTTCGACCATGCTATGCAATCACCGTTCTTACGGTTGACACGTGATTTGGTTCAGGTGAATTAATGAATTTCGATGAAATCTTAGAATTTTACGTTCAATGGTAATGAACGCAATGAAAATAGATTTTCAGAAAACAAATCGGTTTTAATTTTGATCAAAATATTTTATCGTTCAAGCTCGAGTTTAGATATCATTGAATTCCATGAGTTCGTAATTCTCAATCTTTAAGGTCAATCTTAAGGATTGAGTAATATCAGACTTAAATGCTGATTTTTAATCTTTAAGGAGATTATCTTTTTCTGGGGGGTCTGATTCATTATTCTTATCAAGCTAATTTGCACGGCGCCCTCCCCATTTTACGAGACAGATCCTCTCATGGTTAGGATAAGTCTGACCACATGGCGACTCCGTGGATTTCCTGCTGATTTTAGAGATGACTTTTCTAGATTTTTCGTCAACCTACAGCTGGTCTGGACGACAACTTCCTGACCTAAATCAAGAAGCGTGTGTCTTTTTCGGAAGGCTTTACTTCCTTTTAATGATGAAATTGATTCATCGTGTAGATCCATCTTTCTTTCAAATATATTACAGTAAATCGGGTAAAACTGATTAGTTTAGTCCAAAGCAAAAGTAACTGCAATAATCTTGTACAAATATGTGATATATGTTTTGAAGAACTTGGTAAATTCTTCCCACACTTAGCTTTTATTTATTCTTTTCTTTGCCTTTTTATTCTCTTCTATTCCATTTTAAATTAATTCAAGCGTTTTGGGTTGTTTCTCCATTTATGTTCTCTCCGAGGTAACAATAATTTCGGTATTATAACCTAGTTTTATCGTTCATAAATATGTATAAACATGATTTTGAATTCATTTAGTTGAAATTTTTTCAAATTTACACAAAATTTGGTAATTAAACTAAGTGTAAACCCGAGAGAATTTATAACCCTTCCCCACACTTGAGATCTTGCAATGCCCTCATTTGTAAGAAATCAGTAAAAATTTAAATTCATGAGGGTGATTAGTGTAGAAAAATGATTAAAAATACCGAGTTTGCAAACATATTGTTTTATATCACATTTGATATTTTACGTCTTGTCATTAAAATTTGTAGCTTTTGCTGAACTTAATGTCAGTCTTTGAAAGTGCGCTGTTTTACCCTGTTTTGTACATAAGATAAACTACAAACATATATATGTAATATATATATTTTTATAAAACCTTTATTTATTAAAATAATTTAAATGAATAATTAAAATTTATCGTTTTAAAGCGAGTGTTTTAAAAACAAAGATTTTCGGGTTTTTATTATTATTATTTTTTTTTTTTGCATACTTTAGATCAGTAATATTAAAAATAATGATAACAAAATTTTTTGCCCCGTCTTTGGGTAAAGCAATTTCGATTCTATGATCTAGTCTTTAACCCACGACAAATTTTAGAAATCAATTTTTAAACTTAATGAAATAAAGTAAATTTTGTTTTTAAATTCACTCAAAACTTAAATTTAAAAAGCATATTAATTTCATACAAAACCTATAAAATGAAAATTCAGAATGGAGGGAGAAAACTAGTTCTTTAGTGTCTGCTAGTGGAAAAGACCAATCGAATTCCATTCTCGGAACTACACGAGAACAGAACAACTAACTCTAGATAACGTTTTCTTTTTAGAACATTTGAATCTCCCCACACTTAGGTTGCTGTGGTGTCAAATTTGTGATTAACTTCATTGTCAATTTCTTTTGGACCATAATCAACTTGCATATCTGTGACTTTTGCTTTAAGCCATTGGTCGGATTCCTATGTAATATTCACAAATTCAACCAGTTTTGCCTTTTCTTTAGGCGATAGATTGGATACTAACCGGTTACATAACGTAAAGTTCCCCTTGGTTCTAGCATCGCGAATCCGTTTAATAAGTTTCTTCATTGAACTGTTAATAACGGAATCATTTAATTTCGTATCAACAACGGGGTTCTTTGTTATCAAGTCATCATTAGGTGTCACTTCATCTTCCCCACACTTAGGCATTTTATTATTGTTAAGCACTACCGTTGGAGTTGGTAAAACAATATGGTTCTTACTAATCATTTTTGTTGGTTCAACGATTTTGGTTGGTGGAGATTTAGACTTTCGAATTACAAAGGTGATCAATTTTTCATTATTACTAAGTGTCATTGTACCCTCTCTTACATCAAATAACGCCTCGGTAGACGCTAAGAATGGTCGACCTAAAATTAGAGGAATGTTTGGGTCCTCTTCTATGTCAATGACAATAAATTCGACTAAAAAGGTTAAATTACCCACTTGAACGGGTAGGTTGTCAGCAATTCCAACTGGGTGCCTAATGGTTTGATCAAAGAGTCGAACACTCATTTTCGTTGGACTTAACTCACCTACTCCTAATCTCTTATAAAATGAAAGAGGCATAACACTCACACTCGCACCTAAATCTGCTAGTGCATCATACATGACACAATCACTAAGTAGACAAGGAACAATAAATTCACCCGGATCACCCAACCTTGGTGGAAGTTTTGGTGGAACTGTCTTCACCGGGTTTATTTTTACGGTTTTTGTTTCTTGTACCTTCTTATTCTTCTTCTTTTTTCCAAAGGTATCACAAAATTTATTACCTATCACTTGCTCATGCTCAACTCCTTTTCTTAGAAACGGGATGGGTGGTCTGTATGGTGTCACCACTGGCTTTACATACTCGGGTGGTGGTGGTGTTGTAACTTCTTCATTGTTACTCACATCTAAAACCTTCCCATCTTCTGATGCTGGTTTTTCAGAATTTGTTGATACCATATTAACATTCTCATTCCGAGGATTTACTTCAGTATCACTCGGTAGCTTTCCTTGTTCCCTCTCACTCATCATGCTAGCAAGAGTACCTACGTGTTTTTCTAGATTCAACATGGAAGCTTGTTGAGTTCTTAATGACTGATCAAACCTCTCATTTGTTTGGGTTTGAGATGTAATAAATTGTGTTTGAGATTCCATTAGCTTTTGTACCATTTCTTCCAGATTTGACTTTTTCTCTTCGGTTTGTTGTGGTGGTTTATACAAGCCAGGTCTTTGTTGATTGAAAGTGTTGTTTTGAGTTTGTTGGTTATTCGTACCTTGTTGGTTGTACGAGTTATTGTTGGGTCCATTTGGATTGTAAAGAATGTTTTGATTTCGATTAAAGTTTGGCCTTGGCAGTTGATAATTATTTTGATAATTATTTCCCGGCCTTTGGTTCATGTAGGAAACATTCTCTCGTTGTTCCATCGTTTGTTCAATGTGACAATCTTTCGTTAAGTGTGGTCCACCGCATTGCTCACAACTGATTCGTATTGCGTGAATATCTTTAGTCATCTTTTCCATTCATCTTTCGAAAGCATCTATTTTTGCGAAAACAGAATCAAAGTCATGGCTAGAATCGGCTCTAGCCGCTTTAGATGAACGAAAGATATCTTTTTCTTGATGCCACTCATGCGAGTGGGATGCTGTGTTATCAATGATTTTGTGAGCTTCGGTTGCGGTTTTCTTCATAATGGAACCACCAGCTGCTGTGTCGATGTCTTTTCGTGTAGTAACATCGCAACCTTGGTAGAATATTTGTACTATTTGATAAGTATCTAAACCATGCCGAGGACATCCTCTCAACAACTTTTTGAATCTTGTCCACACCTCATATAGAGTTTCATTTGGCTTTTGCGTGAACGTAACAATTTCTCCTTGAAGTCTCACGGCTTTAGATGCCGGAAAGAATCTTTTAAGAAAATTTTCAACTAAAACATCTCATGTATTAATCGCCCCTTCAGGTAACGATTCTAACCAATCTTTGGCTTCTTCCTTTAAAGTCCAGGGAAACAACATGAGATAGATCTGTTCATCCTCAACTTCTCTGATTTTGAATAGAGTATAGATCCTATTAAAGGTTCGAAGATGTTCGTTTGGATCTTCTTTTGGCGCACCACTATATTGGCATTGATTAGTTACCATGTGTAGGATTTGTCATTTGATTTCATAATCTGGCGCATTAACATCTGGCTTAATAATGGCATGACCTTGGCCAGTGCGTGTGGCTCTCATTCGGTCTTCCATACTTAGAGGTTCCTGATTTTTCATGATTGAATTTGTTGAATCTGAATCACTAGAGGATTCTGATTTAATGGTTTCTTCCTCTACAATCTCCAGTTGAGTAATTTGTGGTTCAGGAGGAATGATTAGTGGCTCAGGATCTCTGAATTGTCCTTGAATATCCTCCGGGTTCTCAATTTGTGAGGCCGGGTTCAAAAAATAGATTATCGAAACTTTGAATTGGAGTACTTGGTCGACTAGATGATGATTCTAAAGAAAAATCAACGTCGACAATATTGGTTAGATGTATTGATCGAGTTACAGGTGGTGAACATATGAAAGGTTGTGAACGTTTTGCTCGGTGCATTCACTGAATATCCTATTAGAAATTATATAAGTTATCAAATTAATAGACTTTTCTGCTTTTGCCCACGTTTCAAATAGTCAAAAGATGCAGCAGGGAGCCAGGATCCTTTAAATCGGAAAATCCACAACTCAGCCACTAACAAATCCAACTATTACTACGAAGCAGAAAATTTTGAATGTCTATCAATTTAACCGCATAAAATAATTTTTCATCGATATTTAAAGAAAACTTTGAAAATTCTATGTCCTAAAAACTAGAGCGAAGAAATGAAAAAGATAAAGCGCATCGAAAAACGTCGAAAAATAAAAAGTCGAAAAATAATAAAAAGAAAGTAAAGTGTTGAAACTTAAAAGTCTAAAAACTTAAGACTAAAAAGTTGCGCCTAAAGGTATTAAAGCTTAAAGGAATTCTATATCCAAAACGACAATAACTTAATTAGGCACTAAAATCTTAAAACGGCGTCGCAAAATTCTAAGGCACCTAAATCTTAATCTAAAGAAAAAGCACTTAAAAGGTTTTACGACAAAGCCTAAAAATTTAGAAATATAAAATAACTACGGCAAAATACTATAACTTAAAACTAGTTACGAACGATAAATATACAAATTACGAACTAAACGAATAAAAAGATACACAATATAAAAATAAAACTTAAAGTTATAAAAATACAATTTTTATAAAAATAATATTTTTATATTATTTATTAAAAAGGTACTAATTTATAAATTAAGAGAACTAATTAAAACTTAAAATTCAAAATTAACTAAAACTAAAACTAATTATTAATTTAATTAAACCCTAATTAATAATAATAATAATAATTAAATAACCCTAATTTCGTAATAAATGCAGTATGAGGTTTGACCTGTCAGACAGCTCCATGACTGCGGTATCCAGGACCAGAAGTGCTCCGCGACTGCGGAGGTATGCAGTCTCAGATGATTGCAGGTTCAAACTGGTTCGGGCAGTTTCAGATTTTTTTTTTTTATATTTTGATTTTTTATTTTCTTTTTATGATTTTAATTTTTATAAAATATAATTTAAGTATAACTTATATTTTAACAAAAAATTACTTATTGGTTTTTGTAACTATAAAAAATAAAAACTTTTTAATTTACAACTTAAAAATATAGATATATATTTTTCTTTTTTTATGTTTTTATATTTTTTAAAACTTATATATTTTTACAAAAATAGCTTAAAAACTAAATTTTTTTTTTAGAATATAGCGTTTCGCTTTCGCTTCCCCGGCAGCGGCGCCAAAAAATTGATGTGTGCGAGGTATAGTACTAAATACTATTATTTTTACTACGAAATACTACGAAATATGATACAAAATACACAAGTTTTATTATTTATTTAGATTGGGATATACCTAAACCTTGCTACAACACTTATAGGCAGTATACCTAATCGTAGAGTAGTGTAGTTTTTAGTAAGTTCGGTTCGTTCCACGGGGAGCGAGTGATTATGTACTATATTTTTAACAACTATATTTATATAAAATATATATAATTATATATAGTAATAATAATATATAAAAGGGGGGTTTTACCGTTTAATGACCGGTTTGTCAATTTAAATAAAGTGTAAAGATAAATGACGATAATTAAAATGCCTAAAATAAATAACAATATTTAAAATGACAATAAATAAATGACAGTAAATAAAAGTACGATGAGATATAAAATAACACAATTATGCTTATTTAAACTTTCGTAACCATGATGTTTGACGTTTTTATTTTAATTTATTACCATGGGTTAATTGTCCTTTGTCCTGGTTTATTTGATACGTCTATCTGGTTTTTGTCCATAATAGTCCATCGATCATAAATATAAAATGTGAGTGTCCTCGTCAAATTACCCTTATACCCGAAGTCAAATATTCTAACTAATTGGGGATTTAAACTGTAACAAAGTCTTAATACTTTGTTAATGATTACACCAGGTTATAGACTGTGTGTAATCCAAGAATTTAATACGTTGTTGACAATTACACCAAGTATCCTTGTATGTAATCCACCCCTGTTTTAATGAGTCCATTGACTATTAATCCATCCCCGTGTCCGGTCAAATGAACGATTATTAGTATTTATAAATATCCCGCCCATCGTATCTGATCGAGTGTATGTGGTTATTTATAGATACGTCAAATTGTAAATCTCTATATTAAATTAACGAACTATCATTCAGTTAAACAAATATAAAGCCCATTAATAGCCCATAGTCTAATTTCCACAAGTGTCAGTCTTTTGTCCAAACCCCAATTATGGTCCAAAATCCAATAACACCGTCTTTAATATTTAATCCAACATCACAATTACTTCGGCTCAAATAAGCATAATAATAACTTAGTTACGATACATTAATTTAAAAAGGAAGAACATAGCTTACAGTGATTATTTATCGCGTAGTGTTACACGGACAGAGTTTCGACTTTAAAACCCGTAAAACATTTCTTACAATAACCCAAATTATTATTAATATTAAATTAAACTTTAATATTATATATATATATATATATATATATATATATATATATATATATATATATATATATATATATATATATATATATATATATATATATATATATATATATATATATATATATATATATATATATATATATATGTATCGTATATAGATTGAGAGATTGAGTGAAAAAGGGATGCAGAATTTGAGCAGAATGCATGAGTTTTTATAGGCCCACTTTGAACTGTGCAGCTCCGCGAGTGCGGTACTTTTATGCCTTACAGCTCCGCGAGTGCAGAGCTTCGGATTCCAGCTCACCAAATTGAGTTAAACGTGGGCTGCTGAATGTTATAATATATAATATAATAATATATAATTTCATATAATTATATATATATTATATTATATTCTTGTGCATAGTTGACTTGTAGTTTTAGCTCCGTTGAGTTGTACGTTGATGCTCGGTTTATGTTTCAGTTCTGAATTTTCGAACGCCTTTTCGTACGCTTAGATATCTTGTACTTTGCGTTTCGCGGCTTGTACTCTTGTCATTTTTAGGCATTTCTCATCAAAAAATTGAACCACTTGGATTGTACATTGTACTTTTTCGTTTTTTGGTCATTTGCGTCTTCAAATAGTCGATTCTGTCTTTTGTCTTCGCACTTATTTATTTAAACGATTATTACGTAAAAATAGAACAATTACAACTAAAAGCTTTACATATTGGAAGGATATTGCGCCTAAATATATGTTCATTTGGAGCACTATCACATACCAAAAAGCTTGAATCATTATTCTTGAATTTCATAGCAATTCTACGCCAACAGTTATATATATACATATAGCGTCTATCTCCAAGACTTACATACTTCGAATGTGAAGTTTCTGAAAAACACCCCAATCTATGAGTTAGTTCTCCAAATTTTTGAAAAAGCTGAATGAAGCAGCAGAAACTGTAGACAACCGTAACAGTTAAAAATTTGATGATAAAGAATAGTGTGTTGGCAAAGCTCAGAAAAAGAGAAGGTTTGGAACGGGAAAACGGATTGAGCAAACCATGAAGGAGGCTGTGGACAAATCACAAAGAGTAAATCTGCCTTCAAAGAATCGAAATGATTCAGTGTCTGCTGAAGTCTTTAGCGAATACCTTACTCCTTACTCTAAACCCTTGCGGACAATATTCTTCATCATCCTCTGATCTTAGATATTCTCAGATATCATCATATCTTTCATTATAAATATCTTCGATGTTTCTGAAGATATCTTTATAACTATTGTTATCCGAAATTATTTACCTCTTTGCGCTATATGTGTTATATCATAAAAGAAACTATTTTAGTTTCTAAATTCTGAAACCTTCGAGTTTAAAATATGAATGTTTTTGAAGAAGTGTTGAGAACTGAAGCATGAGTTAGTATAATAAAATGACACTTGATCAACGTGATTATATTACAGTAAGTCATGCTGAGTTTCTAATGGGTCATGATGATTCACAGACCATACCGTCATCATGTGCCATGTTACACGACTCTGGTATTCTATTTAACCTCTAAAAATATCAAGAAAATATTTTCTTGATGATTCAGTCTTTTTCGGATATTCTGGTAATTTGACAAATTAAATCGTGCTACTATATTCCCTTTCTACTTTGTATATTATGATAATTCGAAACTCAATACCTACGAATTCCGGACCATTACTTGTGAAAAGAAAACAAAAGCATGAAACTCCGATATAGAAAGGGGGTATAAATCGCAGTAAACAGAAAAGATCATTAACTGTAGATGTCAATAATTCTAGAAAGACAGAAGCAAGGACTTCGAAAAAATAAGGAAAGTTATAAAGCCCGACAGCAACACATAAATTACAAACCGTGTATATCAATATGTATTGCAATGTAAAGATACGGGAGAATTAAAAACACTATAACCCCAAGGTAATAGTAAAAGTAAATAAAATCCTCCAGTGGTAGATGAAAGAGAAGAATGACAGATATGATGGTTAAGAGTATATCAAGGATCAGAATGGGATGGAGCATATTGTCGAATGTTTTAAAGTATGAATTGAGGGAGGAAGAATAGAAGGTGTAAGCTGTGAGAATAAGGAAACGAAGAGGGTAGATATATAGTAAAAATATCCGACAAGGCAATCAAAACAGATTATCGCATTTAATCAAAGCAGATCCAAATTTCCTTAATTACTGAAGAACCAAATCTTATTACGAAGATTTCCTCTAAATCCCTTGAATTCCGGAAATCAACCATGACTACGTTACCGGTTAAAACTAACCTACATTTACTCATTTCACTCTTTTGTGATAACTTCACTCATACTCTTCACATAAACGGATTGTTTTATCCATATTACTCAATGATGATAAAATTCTATTTATCAACTCATATTTGTCATGAAAACATTCTTATTGTTATCCATGATGACCTCGATCAAATTTCGGGGACGAAATTTCTTTAACGGGTAGGTACTGTGACAACTCGGAAATTTCTGACCAAATTTAAACTTTATCTTTATATTATTCCGACACGATAAGCAAAGTTTGTTAAGTTAAATCTCAAGAATTTTAAGCTATGTTCATACATTCATTTGACCTCGACCAAATTCCAACGATTCGCGAACCATTATTTAAATGAATAAGAATATATATGTATATATATTATAACTTGAAAACGTTAACAAAGTATTAGATGTACAATACTTTTCATGAACGTATTAGTTCCAATATATGTTTAATATATTTATCGACGGAAATTAAAAGATAATTTCAAATGATTGAATTATCAGATACATTGTGATATGATTACGTATCTCTGTAGTAAGGTCCACTATGATTTGAGAAATCGTTTCTTTTTAATGGTATTTGAAATAATTGTAAAGTGATTTACAAGTAAGACAAGGGTTAGTGAAGTTTCCTGTTCGATTTCCTATATAGGTATTAATTAGTTAACTTTCATATTACATAATGTGAAAATAAAGTTATGGGATATAGATAACATAGAAAATGAATATCGGCGTTTTACTTTAAAATGATTTCGTACGTTCATTTAACCTTTGAACTTTATCTCACGCTTCATAAATATTTAATAATTTAAAAACTTGAAACCTATTATATATAACTTTACTTTTCAGATACGATATAACGATTTCCATTATTTTAACCTTTTAACGAAATGATTCTTAAATATATATTAGTTTTGGAAAACAAAAGTTATCATATATATTTGATTTAGTACTAAAACGTTTTCAATTTAGAAAGAACTTTATTATCAAAACGTTTTATAAGATACTTTGTTAATGAATTTTGAAGAATTTAATTAAAGCTTTACATTATAAATTACAAATATATATATATATATATATATATTGTGTTTCAAAAACGTAAACGTAATATGACATAATATTTTCTGTTATTTAAACGATTATAAATGAGTCTTGAAATATAATTACTTTTGAAAAATTAAATATTATTATTGAATAAATATTTCAAACTTATATTTTGTGATATATATGTATATATATATATGTATATATATATATATATGTATATATGTATATATATATATATATATGTATATATATATATATGTATGTATATATATATATATACATATATATATATATATATATATATATACTTTACAATGTAATGAGATATAATATTAACGTAGTCATAAAACGTTTTGATTTAAAATAATATTATTATATAACAAAACGTTAATTTATATAAGCAAATGACCAAAACACTCAAATGATAAAGATACATCTTGAGTGATATAGTTTATTAATAATCTAAGTCTATATGACAAGGGTACGAGTCACGAAACGTAAAGTACCAATTTTCTAAGTGTACGAAAATGCGTTCGAGAAACCAGAATCGATACATAAGTCGAGTGAGAACGTACAAGTCATCGGAACTAAGATTACAAATTTACTAAGCACGAAAATATAATATAATATATGAATAATTACATAGATTATATAATTATTTATATTTATATATATAATAATAATTTAGGAGTGTCGGCAGAGCACCAAGTGGTTTATGAGCTGGAGGCTGCTTGCATTCGATCGCATGAACACGAAGTAGAGACCCCATGCGATCGCATGGGGTGAAAGTGGATGACACTTCTATAAAGCCATTCGATTCTGGTTCATTTTCATATCTATTTCTCTCGCACTCTTCTCTCAGATACACATACATATATTATTATTGTTATTATTATTTTTATTATTATTAAGATTAATATTATTAATATTATTAATATTATTAATCTTATTATTATTAGTAGTATTATACATAAAATACTACGACGAGGTTCTGCTCGCGTGTTTTCAAAACAAGTTTTTCGAGAGGGATAGAGCTAAGGAAATTATGGGTTATAGCTATGGAGGTAATGGGTATTGTTCGGGGGTATGCTCGTGAGGTCAATCTAGTGTTTATCATCTTCATTGCGTCTACGTACTTTCCTGTAATATTGAATTACAATATTGATGCGTGAGCACTCATAACTTAACTTTTATATATTAATAGTGTATCCCTGACTAGTGCTCGAGTATATATGATTATACATGTTTGTATGTTTAATTTTTGTCATTAGATAGTTATGATAAATCACGAATTTGATACATATGCGATTAAGATAAGGTATATGATATGCATGTCATTGGAAAGCTGGCGAAAAATTAATAACTTTTCATTTAGAAAGCGTATGGTTTTGATGAATGGCTTAAAAAATATAGTCAACTGAATGATCTTTAATCTTTGTATTATTATAAAAAATGATTATTATTATTATTATTACCATCGTCGTTATTATCGTCGTTATTATCATCGTTATTATTATTATTATTATTATTATTATTATTATTATTATTATTATTATTATTATTATTATTATTATTATTATTATTATTATTATCATTATTATCGTTATCAATATAAATATTATCATTAAAATAGTTATTATTATTATTATTAATACTATCGTTATTATCACTAAGGTTATTATTATTATTATTATTATTATTATTATTATTATTATTATTATTATTATCATTATTATTGTTATTATTATTATTATCATTATAATAATTATTAGTATTATTATAATAATTATTATTATTATCATTATCATTAAAACTAATATTAGTATCATCTAATTATTATGATTACTATAATTATCATTATTATGAATGCGATATAAAAGAGGACTAAAAACTATTAAACAAGTCGATTAGAAACTAATGAGTATAAGTATCATGATGAGATTAAAATATTGTAAGATATTGATCTAGATAAAAATATCATTTTTATAATTATTATTATTATTATTAAAAGTATCGTTAATATTAAAACTATCATTTTAACAAAAATTATCATTTTGATAGAAATATCATTGTTATTATAAAATATCATTATTATTATCATTTTAGTATTATTATTATTAAAAATTATCATTTTGAATAGAATTATTATTTTTATAAAATATTATTATTATTACTGTTAATATTAATAAGTATCGTTATTATTAAAATTATCATGATTAGAATTATCATTTTATCATAATTAATATCATTATTAGTAAATATAAATATAATTATTATTATTAGTAGAATAATAATAACAATTATTATTCCAAATAATACAACTTTTACTTATTATTATTATTATCAATATTATTTTATCAAATGAATATGTGATACAAAGATAATTTACCACATGTAATATAATTACATTAATAATACATACCACTATATTTTTATGATATTAAATAAACTCTATAAATTTTATTACTTAAGATATATAAAAGTATATTTTTATTATATATAAATGTTAATAATTTTTTTTTATTTATTAATAAATAATTTATATTATTTACTCTAATAAAATCTGTTAAATATATTTAAATATATAAAATGACTATATTTAAGTTATATAATAATCATGTATAGATTTTGGAAGTTATTTTGGGTCAAGTTGACTTTTGTTGACTTTTGCATATTAGTCTCGAGTATTAGGATTGTGATACACTACGACTTGACATAAATTGTTAGACAGATATTGACCAACACATAAATATATATAATTAAGATAGGTTCGTGAATCCGAGGCCAACCTTGCACTTGTTCAATGCCGTCATATGTATTTTTACTACGAAATACAGTATTGTGAGTTTCATTACTCCATTTTTAAATGCTTTTGCAATATATATTTTTGGGACTGAGAATACATGCGCTGTTTTATAAATGGTTGACAAAATAGACATAAGTACATGAACTACATTCTATGATAGAATTATCTGGATTCAATGGTTCGATTTCTATAAAGATTTCATTAGCTACCATCGGTGAGATTGTTTTGCATTTTGATTGCATTAGCTACCGTTGGTGAGATGGTTTTGCATCTTGGTTGCATTAGCTACCATCGGTTAGATTGTTTTGCATTTTCGCATTAGCTACCGTCGGTGAGATTATTTTGCACTTTCCGTATTCCCATCCGGTGTTCTTCATATGAATGATTTTTACAGCAGTGAGCAGACCTGCACAGATTGTTTTCGAAATATGAGTATCTTGTGGTCTATTATATTATTGAAAATGATTGATTATGATAAACTAATGAACTCACCAACCTTTTGGTTGACACTTGAAAGCATGTTTATTCTCAGGTATTAAAGAAATCTTCCGCTGTGCATTTGCTCATTTTAAAGATATTACTTGGAGTCATTCATGGCATATTTCAAAAGACGTTGAATTCAAGTAGTTGAGTTCAATAAAGATTATTATTAAGTAAATGACAGATTAGGTCATTTATAGTTTGGATATTTTGAAATGGTATGCATGCCTGTCAACTTTCGATGTAATGAAAGTTTGTCTTTTAAAAACGAATGCAATGTTTGTAAAATGTATCATATAGAGGTTAAATACCTCGCAATGTAACCATATGTTATTGTATTCGTCCTTATGGATTAGGACGGGTCGTCTCATGTGGTATCAGAGCAGTGGTCTTAGCGAACCAGGTCTTGCATTAGTGTGTCTAACTGATAGTTGTTAGGATGCATTAGTGAGTCTGGACTTCGACCTTAGGTGCATGTCAAAAATTTTTGCTTATCATTTCTTGTCAGAAATTACATGCTTATCATTCTTAGTCTAGACACATCTTACTGCATTGATTGCATAAATAGTGTATCGACAAAATTTATATCTTAGCGTATCTGCTAATTCATATCTTAGCGTATCTGTTACTGTAAACTTTGTCTGACATATTCCGTAAATTCCTCCGTAATCTACGAAATCTTTTGTTCTATATATATAGATATTTTATGTAATTAGAATACCAACATTTACCGAAAATCAGTTCATATTGAAAAATTCTTTATTCAATCATACGAAATGGAACTCGCAACAAGTTCAAGTCCCTCGGATTCCGATATGGAGTTTCACTCGAACTTCAAAAGCAGTGTGACCGGAATGGATCAACCAATTAGCCACCATCTATTCTGGATGAGTTAGGGATGAGATCGTAGCCTACTTAATCATTAGAGACAAGAAGAAGGCGATCCCTTCCATCTACCACATTGCCCTCTAGGCGAAGAACCTGAAGCACTTACCGGTGAACCTGTCTGAAGCACCATTTTCTCTCTCATTTCCAGAGCTATTGAGGATTGGTTTGTTTGTTTAACTAAGAACTATTCAAATTAATCAACTAGAATAAAGCTGAAAACTTTAACTAAAGAGCAATTGAAAAGATTGAAATGTAAGCAATGGGAGTAAAAGCCTTTATCCTTTCACAATCCCATTCTAGAATGCATTCATTCAAACAAGTATTATGTTTACCAAATATTGGTCAAATCTCATAGACAAGACTTCTTAAGTTCATCAATTCTACTATCTTAGGATTGAACTATGCAACCTAGACAATATGTCTTTATCCTTAATCTAATTATCACTAAGTTGGATCAAGAACACTATGTTAAATCACAATAATTCAACTTGCAATAACAAAATCATAGAACTTGCATTGATCAATAATTGATTGGTTTACAATATCATAATCCAAAAGACATAAGTATTAAAACATCATAAACCACATAAACTTGAATAAAATAATACATGTTTAATTGTTCATGGAAAGGATAAAGATAAGAAGACTAGCCAAGCATGTTGATGATGATGATCATGGTTGTTTCTTGAAGTTGCTTGATGAACACTCCTTGAATCCTAGCTTGAATCCTTGATTGATGATGATTTGTGATGTGTTTTGGTGTGTTTTTGGCTCTCAAAACTGATGGAAAAGGTGATGAATTCGTAACCTAGGGTTTACCATATATAGGGATGAAGTAGGGTGTTCCCCAAGCGTGAAATCCCTCAAATCCGGCTCCAAATTCTATCCAAAAATACGTCCAACCGCAATTTGCGCCCAACGATCGCAATTTGCGGCCAGCCGCCAAAAATGGGCGCATAAAGGCGCCAGTTCTCAACCTGAGGATCACTTTTGGATGCTGCCAGGTGCAATTTGCGCCCCCAGCCGCAATTTGCGTATGGGCTCCCTTTTTCGCGACTTTTTCTCGTTTAAACTCTGTTTTTTCGCGTTTTCGTCTCAAATCATTAACCGTTATGAAAACCTCATAAAATAGATTTTTAAACCTCGAATATTCACATAAAATTCATCTCTTAATATCGAACATGAACGGCGTTTATGACCCAATCAATCACGAAGAAGGAACAACATTTATCGATGAATGTTATTTTTCGAACGTTTTCTAATCAAAATAATAACATTTATCACAAAATTGTCTTTTTTAAGTGTTCATATTTTTACGCGATCTTAATGTTTGTAAAAAAAAAAATTCAAATATTGTGTCTATTTTTTTTGTATTGCGCATGGTTATTCATTATGATAATTTTATCGCATTTATACACTATAACTATTTGTATCATACAAATAAATGATCATTTAAAAAAATTAACAGTGAAAATAAATAACTAATCAAATTTGTTCGAGTGATAAGAGATTGTTGTTATAAGACATTTACATGATTTTTAATAGGACAAAATTGCGTCGTTGGTCCTTCAACTTTGTATCAAACGGCTTGGATGACCTTAATCTATTTTTTTAACTACGCTGACCTCGAACTTTTACGATATCTCACAAATGACATTGGTTCTAATGAAAGTTAAATTATGGCCGTTTAAATTAATCACTCGCGGGTATTTTAGTCCACGTACGTAGGTTTAACAGAAAAAAGAGAAAATGGCGAGAGGACAAAACAATTCCAGTGAATGGTTGAAGTTTGATACAAGAAAAACAAGTACAAACTGGGGGATAACCGGGAATCTCGAAATCGATATACAGAGACAAGAACTAGAACTGAATAAATAACATATGATTCCAAGAGGGTAGTCTGAGGGTATACATGGCTAACTAATGAACACACAAATCGGTTAATTGTTGCGGTTTGAAAATGAATATGAACGTAGATGAGGACGATTTGTGAATTGTGAATTTGAGATGTTTCTGGATCTGAATCTGTTTCTAATACTAATAATGATATTCGAGATATCTAGTAGAAGATGAAGAAAAATTTGATGATGAAATGAATAAGATCGATGTACCCAAGTTCTAAAAATGATGATGACACTACTAAATTCCAGCACAATTAGACGTGTGGAAAAAGCTTTTTAGACGTGTTCCACAACACGTCTACATGTGACAGCTTCAATTGAGTGGTGACATATAGTGCGGTTCAAGGAACCGCTCTAAAAACTATTAAGTAGACGTGCTGTTAAATCGTTAGATTAGTGATGTGACTACAATGGACAGTTGAAACGGACGGTTTTATTCGTGTGGTGTCGTTAGGTTGCATGTAACATCCGTGTTAAATCCGTCCCACATCGGTTAGAGAGGGGAACGAAGCATTCCTTATAAGGGTGTGGAGACCTTTCCTAGCATGACGCGTTTTGGGACCACAAGCGCAGCAGATCTCATGAGAACTCTGCAGTTAAGCGTGCTCAGGCGAGAGCACTACTAGGATGGGTGATCTCCTGGGAAATTGCTCGTCGTGTGCGGTTTCCAAGAAAAATCCGTGCGCCTACAGGCAAAGCAGATAATATCATGCTACGGGGAACATTTACCTGGGATGTTACATCGCAGGACGTCAGGTTCGGTGGAACAAGGTAGCACACAGGGGTTTTTTGTTTAATTTATATTGTGCGGGGCCTAACTTTACTTTTAACTTTCTAATGTAGAAGGTGTAAGTTAACCCAGGGTCGTGTTTTTGAATGGTTTAACGAATTGAAGATCAAGTGGATAATTGCCTTTTATTTAAATTACATGGATAGAAGGATAGTATTTGTTTTGAGCTAAAGGTCCTAATTGCGGAAAAGTAAATAAAGTGGGAGGATGTCCGGAGTATGCAGATCAGAGAAATGTTGACCAAGATATTAGTTTGAGCTAGGGAAAGGTGATTATGTTGATATTAAAGCTATGATTGGAATGTTGTAGATCTGGTTGGATGAGCCAATTACACATACCTACTTTCTCTAGACTCTCAGAGTTCTCGTTGAGTAGTGAAAAGTATGTAACGTGGTTGTATAATTGAAATGTAACTATACCTCGAAGGTTATTCTTAGTAAAGCACTAGGTTTATTAGTAAGTTGAGTTCTAATCCTAACCCTCGTTATCAGTTTGGTTAACTGAATAACAACGTGCCGTGTTGATTGAACACTGATCACAAACGGAAGGAGTCCATCGGGTTAAGTTGTCAAAACCTTAAATGAAAACTAACAACCATTTCATCATACTTTTGAGATCAAACCAATCAAACATGTGGTATTGGGTTTTGTTGTTGTTGTTGTTGTTGTTGTTGTTGTTGTTATTGTTGTTGTTGTTGTTGTTGTTGTTGTTGTTGTTGTTGTTGTAATGAGATCAAACCAAATCAAACATTATACAGCATTAAAGTTGGTATACTAAAAGTAAGCAGATAGAAACCTAACAGGTACCTAAGAGTTGATATGACTTAATCCTAGGGCAACAATCAAACAAGAACATGCAATAGGGTTGGGTCATACAGTCAAGACACTAGCTAGATCTTAACAGCTCCTAAGAGGTCTCCTTGGATCAGTCAATAGGTATACTAGGTCATTCATGTCTCAATTCCTAAGTTCCGTGTCCTAAAAGCGCATTAGATGCCTCTCGGGAACTCCGGCCATACCGAGTTCATAGAATCTTCAGATACAGTATAACCAGGGGTCTTAATCCTATGAAGTAGCTAAGTTCATATAGGTGGACAAGTCCTGATCACAACCTAGGTCGGTCAATCCTTAAGATGCTAGCATACAAATCTATCAGACTCACAATTTCAGCATAATAACAGTAACCGTACTAATTTAACATAACTACGCTAACCCAAACTTCTATCATGATAACATACATATTAATTAAGCTATCATGGTAATATCGGAATGCATTATTAAACATAAAAGGTGAGAACACATGTTTAATACAAAAGACAAGCGTTTCGGATAAAAACCTGAAAAGGCTGTAGAAATCTGCCCGAGATCGCAGGGACTTGCCGGGATATCCTCCAGAAAAATATAAGCTAAGATAGCTACTACTAAAAACTAACTAAAACTTGAAAATATAAAATGAATTGTAATTTGAGTGTGTGTTGAAATGGATGGAGAGAGCCCTTTAAATAGACTTGATTTTTGCCTACAAACGGCTGACAGGCCGTTTGGCAGACCAGGCTGTTTGCTGAGGCCGTTTGCTGAGGGCGTGTGGCAGGCCGTTTACAAGCCATGCAAGCCATTTGGCATGCCGTTTGCTTATCTGGTCAGCTGAAATTCACTGGATCGTAACTTGATTTCTTGTCTTTCACCGTTTTCGCTCTAGATTCTTCATATTAGCTCCGTTTTATTGATTCTTTTTGCATCGCCTTCGTAATTACTTAATCTACAAAATCAACCGACAAAGTGATTATTTCTGCGATAAAGTTTGAATCTTTATGGGTTTTAAGGCCCAATATCGGGGGTAAAAACGTGACTTTTTGGCCGATATCAAATACCCCACACTTAGCTTTGCTTGTCCTCAAGCAAAAAGCGGGAATATAAGGATCTTTCTAATAGATTCTTCCTCACCTACCCTTGGATCTTTTATTATGCCTTCATCAGAAGTCGTCACATATTTCGAAAGTATTAGAAAAAGTTTCGAACTTCGATGGTTTTGGTCGCTAGATTTCAATCGCGTCCATAGTGAAAAAGGCGTACTTCCCAACTCTCAGATGTAGAGTATACATGACCAGGCTTCTCACTAGCGGATCACTCATATCACTCAAGTGTTTAGGGTGTCCTAATCTAGTTGTATTGTCACTCAGAAGCCAGTCTTGCAACAGTTCTCATCATAGGCTTGGTAAAGCATCGATATCTCCACCGGTTAAGTAAGGACGACACTGATCTTATTCCTAGGCATTCTTTCAAGAGGAAGACGGGTTATAGGGTTGGTTGAGGCATTTATGGAAAGAGTGAAAAGGTGTCTAGATCTTTTTGATTTTCAGAGAGAATTGATAGATTTCGTTTCTTCAGAGCATCCTTTTTGGATAGAGAACGGCTTAAATTTCGTAAGAGTTTTCTTCGGAAGATGCGAATTTTGCTAAGACTTTTTCTAGAATTTTCTTTGGCTCCTCTGGTAATTCTTCTTTGGGCAACTTCTCGGGTTTTTCTTGCCTTTATTTGAGACTTTGCTCTAATATTTTTTTTCCGGCATATCCTTTCTTCATAACTTTTGTTATTTGTCTTGGTACCCAGAGAGAAAGTGATAATTCACTAAAAATAGGTCTTTTACCTATCAAAAACAGTCGGAGGTTTGGAATCTTTTAACAAGTGCTTTTGAAGCGAATTTGATCGATCTATCTCTTCATCAATCTCTGAATCTTTTGATAAGCGGAAAGGAAATGAAGGTGAATGGGTAGTGTATTTTGGGAGTGAATTTGGGAGTGAATTTGGGGTGAATAATTCTGATTCATCAACTCTTGGTATGAGTTGGTCGGGTTTAAATTTCGTGGAGTGAAAACGGAAACGGATGGCTTTTTGTCTTATCTATTCAGAATGATTTCGGAAGGAGTATCGCATCTACACCATGTATGGCGCTTACTAACCATTGGCTTTGAAACGTATGTTAAAACCAAGTTCTAACTTGAACCGTACACCGGCACGCTCATCAATTGATTTGACAAAGTACTGTAGATTTGATGGGTCATACAGATACTTTGGGTCCAAAAATCCTCACTCTTTTGGAGTCGGGGTCATGCTTGGTCATGCGTAGCCTTTAACATACTTATCAGAAGAAATCTTTTTGACGTAAATCAAGAGTTTTAGCTTAATCGTTCCGTTCTAGTAAATGTTTCGAAAACTGATTTCTAGCAATTTTATAGAATCTTTTGGGTAAAACGAGGTAAGAATTTTTCAAAATTACCTAAATATTCCTTGCTAGTCACTTTTTAGACAAAAGAATTTTTTCAAAACTTTGGCGTTTTTACGATTACTCGTCCTTAAATCTTTAGCCAATACCCCACATTTAGAAGAACATTGTCCCTAATGATCTCTGAAATAGAATATTTTAATATTTAATAAATTAAGGACAATGCCTCTAGAATCTTTGAGTTTGGTGCGGGGATGACCCCACACTTAGAGATTTTAGTTCGTGATAATTGAAAGAGATTTGAGGAAATATTACTTCCCTACGGTTAGGTTACTCTCCTAGTGCTGTGCTTTCCTACGGTCAAGGTCTCCTGGCACTGGAAAGGACTAGTCTCTTTGATAAAATTCTGCATGTAGAACAAAAAGAGAAAGGCAGCATTTCCAATAGATATATAACTTTTTATACAATGCTTCGAAAAGATAAAACTAAAAATAAAGTAAAGTAGTCTACGGAATACTATCCTGGCCAATGTGCTGAGCGGTGTTTGTAAAGTATCCATTAAGTCCAAAGAGATCATCGTCATCCTCAAGGGTCGGCAAATACTCTAGCGGCTGTCCTACTTCCAATTCAGGACACAGAAGTGTGTCTAGACAAAGGTTCGATGGCAACTCTAGGTGTGATAGGCTCAGAAATGGCTCCTCATCGGGGATGTTCCCGGTAATCTCAAAAACCTGGGCCATGGGTGGCTCTACTAAGATAGGCACTGTCACTAAGTGGCAGTCCTCAGGTAGCTCACGAACAGGGACCGTCCCCATGACTGGGGTAGGCGAAATAGCTAGTACAGGCGGCGTGATAGGAGCAGCGTGAGTCGAAACGGTGGATGAGGCGACTGAATGGACTGAGACTGGAGTGGAGTGCTTGGGGGTAGCTTATCATGTCCGAGGGACACGGTGTGCTAGCCTGAACGATGAAGGGCCCAGAGTACTCTTGGGAATTCCTTCACGATGAAGGTATGCTCTGAAAGCTTGGTAAAGTCTCTGCTGGTCTCTAAGTACTGTCCAAGTAACATCTGGATCGTTCAAGGTGGCTCCATAATGAATCACAGTCTGCGGCTCACGTGTCTCTGGTAACTCTGGAAACTCAGCTGGTCTCGAAGCTAAATGTCGGGAGCGTCGCACTGGAGGGGCTGGTGGTTTCGTACTAATGTCCTCCTCAACACTCTTAAGGATCATACGTCTTAGACCTAACTGTCCTGTGGATGGCCTAAACTGATCAGTACTTCTCTCTGATAGGTAAACTCGGGGAGTCCTCCTCCTGCGAACTGCAATACAATAAGAAGCTCCCGAGCTTGGCATTTTGTCTGACTACATTCAACAAACTTGTAAGTACTAAGCGCAAGTATGGCGCTTAGGGTTAGTGCACAGAGATAATATATTTGTAGTCTGAAAATAATTTGAAAATAAAAATTAATAAAATAAAAAGGATAAGCAAGGGGTGCCTCCCAAGAGCGCTTTTTTTTTATCAAGTCGTTAGAGCTCGACTTTTCCTGCCAGATCATCAGAATGGATTGAAGGAGAAAAGGTGCTCCTCCTTATCGTGGTCTTCTAGATAAGCTTTCAACCGGTGACCGTTGACTTTGAAGTTACCAGTGGGTCCTTCTAATTCCATGGCTCCGTGTGGAAAAGCATGTAAAACTTTGTATGGCCCACTCCATCATGATCTGAATTTTCCAGTGAACTTCTTGAATCAGGAATTAAAGAGTAGAACTTTATCTCTAGGAGCGAACTTTGTAGGTATCAGTTTTGCATCATGTGTAAGCTTTGTTTAGATATATGACGTCTCGTAAGCTTGGTCTCTTAATTCGGCGAGTTGATTCATTTGTACCTTTCGATGCCTAGCGGTTACTGAAGGATCGAGGTTACACGTTTTCAGTGCCCAGAGAGCTTTATAATCTAGCTTCAGCGGAAGATGACAAGCTTTTCCGTAGATCATTCGGTAGGGTGTAGTTTCTAGAGGATTCTTGTAAGCAGTCCGGAATGCCCACAGAGCATCATCTAGTTTCTCGGCCCATTTCTTCCCATGATGGCCGACGGTACATTCTAGAATTCTCTTGAGTACTCTGTTAGTGACCTCTGCTTGTCCGTTAGTCTGCGGATGATAGACAGTGGAAATTTTGTGGGTAACTCCGTATTGTTACATCACTTTCATAAACTGGGTGTTACAGAAGTGTGTTCCTCTATCACTTATTATAGCGCGGGGACCTCCGAATCAGCAGAAGAGTCTCTTCAGGAAATTGGTGATGACCTTGGCATCATTGGTTGGAAATGCTTGGGCTTCGACCCATCTGGAGACGTAATCTACTGCTACGAGGACATATTCTTTCCCGTTAGACTTAGGGAATGGCCCCATAAAGTCTAATCCCCATATATCGAAGATCTCGCAAGCTTGGATATTAGTCCGAGGCATCTCATTCTTCATAGAGATAATACCTTGCCTTTGGCATGCGTCGCAACAGTTTACAAGCTCTTGCGCATCTCGGAATATAGACGGCCAATAAAATCCTGATCCGTAGACTTTTCTTGCGGTTAAGTTTGCTCCATGATGACCTCCAGTTGGTCCGTGGTGACATTGGTGAAGGATCCCTGCTGCTTATTTCTCATCTACGCACCTTCTGATTATCTGATCAGGGCAAATTCTAAACAGGTACGGATCTTCCCAGTAGTAGTACTTAGCGTCCCTGAAGAACTTCCTTCTTCGGGATGTGCTCATTCCTTTCTGTACTACTCCAGCAACTAGGTAGTTGGCTATGTCAGCATACCAAGGGGTATCAGCAAATTGTGATCCTATGTTAGCTTCTCCTAAGCTCATAAGTTGTTCTTCCGGAAATTTGTCTCTGATATCTTGTTCAGCAAGTTGTTCCATCGCTGGGTTCTCCAAACGACTAAGATGGTCTGCTGCGACGTTCTCTGCTCCTTTCTTATCTTTGATCTCAATATCGAATTCTTGTAGGAGTAAGATCCATCGTAGGAGTCTTGGTTTAGCATCTTGCTAAGTGAATAGATATTTAAGGGCTGAGTGATCTGTGTAAACCGTAGTTTTCAACAGGATGAGATAGGAACGGAATTTGTCGAAGGTGAAAACTACAACTAGCAGCTCCTTTTCCGTGGTGGTATAATTCTCTTGAGCTCCGGTCAAGGTTTTGCTGGCGTAATAGATTGGATGAAAGTGTTTATCTTTCCGTTGTCCTAGTAAAGCTCCAACTGCGAAGTCGCTCGCATCACACATGATTTCAAATGGTAGACTCCAATCAGGAGCAATCATGATGGGCGCATGTGTGAGTTGTTCCTTCAGATAGTTGAATGCTTGCACACATTCTTCATTAAAGATGAACGGAACTTCCTTTCCGAGTAGATGAGTAATAGGTCGAGTGACCTTTGAAAAATCTTTGATGAAGCGTCGATAGAAACCGGCGTGTCCAAGGAAACTCCTTACTGCTTTTACTGTGGTAGGTTCTGAAAGTTTAGCTATGGTCTCAATTTTAGCCTTGTCGACTTCTATTCCTGACTTTGAAATCTTACGTCCTAAAACTATACCTTTTTTTACCATGAAGTGACATTTTTCCCAATTTAGAACTAAATTCTAATCTTCACACCGGGTAAGCATCTTGTCAAGGTTAAAAAGGCATGAATCAAAGGTACTACCAAAGACTGAGAAGTCATCCATAAAGACTTCCATACAACATTCAATCATGTCGTGGAATATTGCCACCATGCATCGCTGAAATGTAGCTGGTGCATTGCATAACCCAAAGGGCATGCGTCGATAAGCAAATGTTCCATAAGGATAGGTGAAGGTTGTCTTTTCTTGGTCCTTTGGATCGAGAGGAATTTGAAAGTAGCCGGAAAAACCGTCAAGGAAACAATAGAACTTATTTCCTGATAGACGTTCTAACATTTGATCGATGAAAGGTAATGGAAAATGATCCTTTCAGGTTACATCATTAAGCTTACGATAATCTATGCAAACCCTCCAACCGGTGACCTCCCGTGTTAGAACAAGTTCATTATTCTCATTTTGGATTACGGTCATTCCTCCTTTCTTAGGTACGAGTTGAACAGGACTGACCCATGGCGAATTGAAAATAGGATAGATCAGATCGGCGTCCAGAAATTTGCTTACTTCTTTCTTGACGACTTCTTGAATCATAGGATTGACCCTTCTTTTCCTCTAAACTGATGGTCTGAAATCATCTTCCATGAAGATCATGTGGGTGCAATAGTTGGGACTGATTCCCTTTATGTCGGAAATCTTCCAAGCAATTGCTTTCTTATGTGATTTCAGAACGTGAATTAGTTTTGCCTTCTCATGTGGTGTGAGGTCTTTCGAAATGATTACAGGGAGTTGCGATTCTCCTTCTAAGAATGCATACTCCAGATGTTCGGGTAACTTTTTCAATTCTAATTCTGGAGGTTCCTCGATAGATGGCTTTATTCTATCTATTTCTGCTCTGTCTAACGAGTCATACATCTCCTGTAATTTTGATTCTTCATCCTTAATAGCGGTCACTGATGCTATCTGTTCTTTGGTTCTGGATATTGTCTTTCTTAATGCTTCTTCTTCAGAAACGTCTTCTTTAGTTTCGAAGATTGGTTCAGGAATCTCCACACAGTCCTCTTTTGACTGGGGTTCCTGAAATATCGGAATGAAATCTATTTTTTCATTCGGTCTTCTCCTTAATAGAGGTAGGGGAATGCCTTGACCTAGCGGTGCTATTTTGATAGTTTTACCGAGAAAGTTACTTTCAGAGAGGGGAGATTTATGTTGACCAGGATCAATGGCTGAATAGGGCATTAGGTTTACACTGGCTCCTAAGTCTGCTAACGCATTGCTAATTTGGACATCTTGCAGGTAGTACGGTACCGTAAATCTTCCTGTATCTCCTAACTTAGGGGGAATACCATGTTGTAATACTAATAAGCATTCTTCACTTAAGGGCAAGCTAACTATCTCTCTTAATCTCTCTTTGTTTGAAAGCAGTTCTTTGAAAAATTTAGCGTAGTTTGGCATTTCAACTAAAGCATCTATTAGTCGTACATTCAAATGTAAATTCTTAATAATATCCCAATACTTAGCGAATTTCGCTTCTTGTTTTTCCTTCCTAAGCCTACCTGGAAAAGGTATGCGGGCGCGCGGAATGATTTCCGGGGCCTTAGGAGAGATAGGTTCCGGTGGATTGACAACTGGGTCAATTGGCAGAGGTTCCTTGTCAGAAAAATCTTGTATGGGTATGTTAACAGTTGTTTCCTTCCCACCTCTAGTTACTACTAGGGCATCAAACTCACTACACTCTAATTCAACTTTAGTAGTTAAACGTTTAAGCGTAAGCTGAAAATTGATTATTAATTCTTCAAAGGTTTTTATCAAGGTGTCAAACTTGTTTTGGCATTCTATGACTTGAAGATTTATCGTGTATTGCTTTTTCATAAATTCAACTAAAGTTTCCTTAGAGAGGGTAGTAGGTTGGTGGAGTGGGAGGAGTATATTAAAGTCCGAGCTATTCTGCTGTTTGTATGCCCATCTAGGATAAGGATACCTTAGATTGGTTCTAGTAGCATCGGTACTTTTAGGAATTGATAAACTTTGAAGAGTGAGGGTGAGATCTTCTAACCTGGTTTCCAGCATTTGTACCGTATGAGCGAAGATGTCATCCTTCTCAGTAGCTTCATTGTTCCAATCTTCCTGCTGTACAGCTATTGTGTCCAAAAGATCCCATGTTTCGTCTGCTGTTCGTGACATGAAATTGCCTTGCGAGGCCATGTCTAGGAGATACTTATCATCCTTGGTCAAACCATTGTAGAACATGCATGATGTCAAAGCAGAGGGGTATAAAATACTATTAATTTTTACAAGGAAAAACTATTAAATACGATACAATTTTACACAAGATATTTATTTATTTATAGAATGGATATACTTAAACCTTGCTACAACACTTATAGGCAGTGTACCTAATCGTACAGTAGTGTAGTTTTTAGTAAGTCCGGTTCGTTCCACAGGGAAATCTTTAAACAAAGCTCAACGCTATATTAGTTTACTTTTATAAAAATACAAATATATATATATAAGTAATATTATTATTATAAAGGGGGGTTTTTACCGTTTAATGACCGGTTTGTCGATTTTAAGACTTTAGTCGCAGTTAAAACCTAATGTAAAATATTAAAAATAAATACAAGACTTAAATTAAAGCGTAAAGTAAATAACGATAATGAAATTTCGAATAATAAAAGTGCGATAAAATAAACTTGCGTAATTAAAGAGTACGATAATTAAAAGTGCAATTAAATAAAATAACAATAAAAATGCGATAATTAGAAGTGCAATTAAATATAAAATAAAAGAAATTAAATATGAAATAAAAGAATTATGCTTATTTAAACTTCCGTAATCATGATGTTTGACGTGTTGATTTTAGTTTTATGCCCATGGGTTAATTGTCCTTTGTCCTGGATTATTTAATATGTCCGTCTGGTTTTTGTCCATAACAGTCCATCAGTCATAAATATAAAGTGCGAGTGTCCTCGTCAAATTATTATTATACCCGAAGTTAAATATTCCAACTAATTGGGGATTCGAATTGTAACAAGGTTTTAATACTTTGTTTAATGAATACACCAGGTTATCGACTGCGTGTAAACCAAGGTTTTACTACTTTGTTAACAATTACACCAATTACCCTTGAATGTAATTTCACCCCTGTTTTAATTATTCTAGTGGGTATTAATCCATTCCCGTGTCCGGTTAAATGAACGATTATTCGTACATATAAATACCCCGCCCATCGTGTCCGATCGAGTGTATATGGTAATTTATAGGGACGCCCAATTGTAAATCTTTATATTAACATTAACAAACTTTCATTTAGTTAAACAAATATAAAGCCCATTAATAGCCCATAGTCTAATTTCCACAAGTGTCGTTCTTTTGTCCAAACCCCAATTATGGTACAAAGCCCAATTACCCAATTTTAGTAATTAGCCCAACATCATGATTACTTCGTTTTAAATAAGCATAATAATAACTTAGCTACGAGACATTAATATAAAAAGGTTGAACATAACTTACAATGATTAAAAATAGCGTAGCGTTACACGGACAGAATTTCGACTTACACCCTTACAACATTCGCTAACATACCCTTATTATTAGAATTATAATTAAAATTAAAATTAAAATTAAAATATAAATATAAATATATACGATATAGATAGAGAGATGGATATATTTGGTTTTTTTTTCGATCAGAATTCGTTTGCTTTTATAGGAAGTTTCTGAAATTGGGTCTCCGCGACTCGCGGCCCTTTTGGCCTTCAAACTCCGCGAGTCGCGGAGAATGAAAATACAGCTCACACTTTGGAGTCTTTCTCTGCCGACGGTTTTTATTTATAAATATAATATATATATAATTAATATAATTAATTATATATTATATTATATTTATATACATAGTTAACTTGTAATTTTTAGTCCGTTGCGTCGAGTGTTGAGAGTTGACTCTGGTCCCGGTTCCGGATTTTCGAACGTCCTTGCGTACAATTTAATATCTTGTACTTTGCGTTTTTAATCTTGTACTCTTGTAATTTCGAGACGTTTCTTATCAATAATTGGAACCTTTTTGATTGTCTTTTGTACTTTTGAGCTTTTTGGTCGTTTGCGTCTTCAATTCGTCGAATCTGTCTTTTGTCTTCACCTTTTATTATTTAAACGAATATCACTTGTAAATAGAACAACTGCAACTAAAAGCTTGTCTTTCTTGAGGAATAATGCTATGAAATATATGTTCGTTTTTAGCATTATCAAATATTCCCACACTTGAGCGTTGCTTGTCCTCAAGCAATATCGTCTTGAAATACTAGAATCACTTCTTTATTCTTCACACTTTGTACATCAGTGATTTCTATACGGCGGTATAAACAATGGTAGTAACGATATGGTTTACAGTCCCACATGACTATAAAAATTTAGATCCATTAAGGAAATTGGATCTTTATGAAAACATTTGATCTTTTGAAAATTAAATCTAGTTTTTACCCTAGATAAGTTTTCCGGGATAACCCTTTACCGGTGTTTGCAAAATAATTTTGTGGGTTTGGTGGGTTTCAGATTTGAAAATTTTAGCTCAACACTTATGGTTTTGTGTTACCCACTTGCTAACCTTGTATTAGGAAAGCAACACGTCCAGTTTACTTGTTCCGTATATTACCTTTCGGCAAACTACCGTCCGGTTGTAAAGGAAAGCGTTGAACAAGCAACTGTTAAGGCAATGTCCCGTGACATGCTTTTGATTATGGTCTATAACGTGTCGGACGCAATTACTATCCTTGGTAGGAGCAATAGTAAAGCTCACCCTTATAATTTTTCGGTCTGGCACAAGGTCCTGTCTTCGACCATGCTATGCAACCACCGTTCTTACGGTTGACATCTGATTTAGTTCAGGTGACCTAATGAATTCCAGGTGAATTCCTAGGATTTTACGTTCAATGGTAATGAACGCATTGAAAATAGGGTTTTCAGAAAACAAATTGGTTTGTAATTTTGATCAAAATATTTTCTCGTTCAAGCTCGAGTTTAGATATCATTGAATTCCATGAGTTTGTAATTCTCAATCTTTAAGGTCAATCTCTAGGATTGAGTAATATCAGTCTTAAAAGCTGATTTTTAATCTTTAAGGAGATTATCCTTTCTGGGGATCTGATTCATTAGTCTTATCCAGCTAAATTGCATGGTGCCCCCCCATTTTACAAGATAAATCCTTCTCATGGTTAGGATAAATCTGACCACTTGGCGACCCTGTTTAATGCTGAGGTCCGTGGATTTCCTGCTGATTTTAGTGATGACTTTTCTAGATTTTTCGTCAACCTACAGCTGGTCTGGATGACAACTTCATGACCTAAATCAAGAAGCGCGTGTCTTTTTTCGGAAGACTTTACTTCCTTTTAATGATGGAATTGATTCATCGTGTAGATCCATCTTTTCTTTTCTTTCATTGGGTAAAACAGTTTAGTTTAGTCCAAAGCAAAAGTATTTTCAGTTATTTGTTACAGATATATGTGACATATGTTTAAGATAACTTGGTAAATTTTCCCACACTTGGCTTTTATTTTCCTTTTTATCGTCCTCTATTCCATTTTAAATGAATTTTAACATTTTAGTTTGTTTCTCAATTTATGTCCTTTCCGAGGTAATAATAATTTCGGTGTTAACACCTAGTTTTATCGTTCATAAATATGTATAAACATGATTTTGAGTTCATTTAATTGAAAATTTTGAAAAATTTTACTAGAATTGGGTAGTCAGTATATAAGACTAGGGCTGTTCTTTATTATCAGAGAGCACTAGATTCTAATACAACTACTACGTTACTAGTATTTTTTAATGGTTACCAAGTGTATAAAGTAAAAAAAATTTTAAAATCCGAAAGAATTTAACCCCTTCCCACACTTAAGATCTTGCAATGCCCTCATTTGCAAGAAATCAGTAACAATTTAAATTATTGAGGGTGATTTGTATGAAAATGATTAAATTTTACCAAAGTTTTTAAATATATTGGCGTTTGTTTGCTGAATGATAAATGGTGCACATCATTTGTTCATTCCGTCTTGTTGTTATTTCACATATATTTTGCATCTTGTCGTCAAAATTAGTTGCTTTTGCTGAACTTAATGCCAGTCTTTGAAAATGCGTTGTTTTACCCTGTTGTGTACATAAGATAAACTGCAAACATATATACATATTTTTGAAGTTTGGTATATTACCCCACATTCAAAAATTATTAAAATCTAAGAATAAAAGTTAGATAATTATAAAAATGATTACAATATTAACAAAAGTATTAAACGTATCAATAATTACAAATTACAAAATAAAAATAAAAATAAGTAAACTAAGGATGATATTGGTACCAATAGGGGTTCCAGGCATAACCATAAGTGCTATAGAATGCTTCGGCAGGGTCATACGTAGGATATGGTGGCTGCATCTCTATAGACCAAGGAGGGAAGATGGGTTTCGGTGTAGGAATATAGTTTCTACCTATATGTTGGCAATGAGCTATGATTTGGTTCTGATGAACTTGCCAATCTTCAAATGCTCTCTGTCTAGCATTTTCGTATTCCTGAGAAGCTATAAACCTATGCATTTCTTGCATCTCATTCCCCCCTCCTACATTACCTTGCTGCTGGTTTCTCTCCACCTGTGGATGTCTACCATGGTATCGTACTGCGGCGTTATTTAGCCTCTTCAAAACTTTCGCACCATGGTATACATTTAAACCTATAGTATCGCGGGGTTCCGGCTCTTCTAGTAATAATCCCCCCCGACTTATATCCACACCGAGATATTCACCAATCAAAGTAATAAAAATACCACCTCATATTATGCTATGTGGTCGCATCCCCCGAACCATAGCTGATAAATAATAACCCACACAATATGGTATACTTACAGCGCTTTGTGGGTCTCGAATACACATATGGTATTCCAAATCTTGTTCATTTACCTTTTCTTTGTTTTTACCCCTTTGTGTAATCGAATTAGCTAAAAACCTATGTATTACTCTTAATTCGGCTCTATCTATATCCAAATAAGAGTAATTTCCCCCTTTGAAACGGTGATGGCTTGTCATTTGACTCCACACACCGTGTGTATCAAAATTTTCATCTATCTTTCTACCGTTTAGTATCAATCCTCTACAATCGGCAGACGCTAACTCCTCAGGCGTATATATACGTAAAGCCTGAGCCATGTCCAGTAAAGACATGTGGCGCATCGAACCGCCTAACAAAAATCTAATAAAAGAACGATCGGTTAAACTTGCTACCCGATCATTCAACTCTATACTACATAACAATTCTTCACACCATACTTTATATACAGGTCTACGTATGGTGAATAAACATACCCAGTCATTAAAAGAAGAATTACCATACCTCTGTACAAGTAATTCCCTAATTGGCCCGGCCAATTCTACAGCTTCTAAGGGTCCCCATTCTATGACCCTCGGTACCTCAACAACCTTAGAATAAAGAGTATGCAAACCCCTTTGATATTTTGGATAATCTATCCAAAGTCTGTCAAATCTCAGGTTCGGGTGCAACTCTTCCAAGTGCATATCGGAAAAGGTCATGACTGGATGAGGTATCTCCTGCTTGTAGTAGTTATCCACCTCCTGTTGTTCCAAATTCTCAGCAGGAGCATTGCGGGCTTGGGATGAAGATTCACCCCTTTCATTCTGCAAAACACATCAAACACAATTTTTGTGCATCCAAATATGCATTAGTGTCAGCAAAATCATCAATCAAAATAATTATAATGACATTATCAATTTATATCAAACTTAAGCTCATTTTCACATTTTTATCAAATCTACACTTTTTCAAATAAGCATATACGAAAATGTTCGCCAAGTTCATAAGCATTCAACTCAAATAACATGTCAAAATAATCATTACTAGCAATTAAACAAGTCTCAAATGGCATTATCTTTCAAAAATCAAGTTCATGAATTTTAGACTTGAAAAAGTCCACTTTAATTCTCAAAATCATGTTTAGGCTCAAAGTTTGGATCATTTAACTACCTAGACATGTTACACTACTCAATTTAGCAACAATTCATGACAAAAATCGGCCATAACCTGTTTATATCAAAAAGCCCCAAATTTGCTCAAGAACACAAACCCTAGATTATTCAAAATTTGAAGTTTAAGGCTTCTAATCATGTTAAACAGCATCAATCTAGGTTATACAAGCATAATACATAAACAATTTAAGCCTAATTACACTAAAAAGCATCAAAATCAAATTGGGGAAAAAATAGCTCAAGAACATCAAATTTCGAATTAAATGGTGTTTAGGTGTAGAAATTTACCGTTTTTCTTGAGTAATTCTTAGATAGCATCCTTCTCAACATGATTTTAGCAAAAAATTTGGTGATTAACGGTTAAAAATTGGGATTTTTTTGGGTGGTTTTTCGGAGTGTTTTTCGAAGTTTGTTTGGGTGGGGGAGCGAAACTGATCAGTTTGCAGCTCTTTATTTTTTTTCTGTAATCCGGTCTTCCCGCGAGTCGCGGGGATTTACCCTCCAAACTCCGCGAGTCGCGGAGCTTTTTTTTTTTTTTTTTTTTTTTATATAATCATTAACTTTTGAAACAATTAAGTACTTAATTTTAAAATTTTGTTTCCCTTGTTATTTAGGACGAGGTCGTTTCGGATCGATGTCCTAGTCCGTCCCTCGACAAAATTTTAAAATTTGTCTTTTTGTAGCGATTGTTTTAAAAGCTAAGATTTTTGGGTTTTTTCAATGTTTTTGGCATACTCTAATTCAATAAGGTTAAAAATAATGATAATAAAAATTCTCGTCCCTCCCTCGGGTAAAGCAATTTCGGTTCAAAGACCTAGTCTTTAACTTACGACGAATTTTAAAAATCATATTCTTAACTTAATGAGATAAAGTAAATTTTTGTTTTTAAATTCACACAACTTAAATATAAAATTCAAAATTATTATTAAAAATTCACACCAAACTTAAAATTTGAAATGCATAAAATTAAAAATTTATATTTTAAAAATTCACACCAAACTTAATTTAAAAATTCATATTATAAATTCATACCAAACTTATATTAATTTTTCAAATATTTACAATTTTAAATATATTGTTTTTACAAAGTTTACAATATTAATTTAAGATTTAAATATTAATTTTAAAAACATGGTAAAAATAAATTTAAAAATCTTTTTGTCTTTTTATCCCACTTTAATCAATCAAATATTATCAAAAATATGCGCCCCTCTTTTCGGTAAAGTTATTTCGGTTCCAAGACCTAATTTAACTCATGACGAATTTTTGAAATATTTAGGGTTGATTGATTAAAGATATTTATACCTTAAGAATAAACGTTAAATTTCGCAGTGATGTAATAAATTTTTGAATGATATCAATAATTTCGGTCGCCAAACCTAATTTTATTTAATACCAATTTAATACTTTTTAGCGAACAAATTAGCGTTTATTATCAAAAGGTTAAAAATAAAAATAAAAATAAAAACTGTACAGACATACCTGTGAAATAGATTTCTTAGTTATATGATCTATCCCATTCATAAGATAGTCGGTTTAATAGGTTTTCCATGGCTACATAGGCGTAACCTCGAGCATTCAGTGTCTTTTCTTCTAAACATATGAACGGTCCGTCTCTGCATAAAGTAACAAATTCGGTATTTGAATAGGTTTGATTATTTGAACATTTACCTCCATGTGACCATTTTCCGCATTTGTGACATCGTTCTAGGTGTCGTGCTCTTCTTTTCGCTGCGAATTTTGATTTTCCTTTACCAAATTGTAACTTATTATCTTCGCATCCAGATTCTTTTCTAACTCCGTCCATTCTTTCTCTGATTACTGATACTAATTCACTCGGTAGTATGTCATTATTTCTTTTAGTGATCAAAGCGTGTAGCATTAGACCATGGTTTAGTTCACAGGCAGTCTTCATTTTGTAAAAACCTAAAAAAAAATAAAAATTCAGAATGGGGGGAGAAGACTAGTTCTTTAGGGTCTGCTAGGGAAAGACCATTCGGGTTCCATTTTTGAGAACTACACGAAAACAGACAATCTAACTCTAACAGAAATACATATTATCCTTTAAAGACTTGATTCTCCCCACACTTAGTTAGCTGTGGTGTCGAAATTGTGATTAACTTCGTTGTCGACTTCCATCGGACCATGTATGTAATGTTTAACTCTGTGACCATTAACTTTAAATTCAATCCCATGTGAATTTATTAATTCTATCGTTCCGTATGGGAAAAATCTTTTGACTATGAATGGTCCAGACCATCTTGATTTCAATTTTCCAGGAAATAGCTTGAATCGTGAATTGAAAAGAAGAACTCTGTCTCCTTCTTTAAATTCTTTTGAACTTCTGATTTTTTTATCATGCCATTTCTTCGTTCTTTCTTTATAGATTAACGAATTATCGTATGCTTCATGTCTTAATTCTTCTAATTCGTTTAGTTGACTTAATCGTAGACGTCCGGCTTCATGTAAATCAAGATTACATGTTTTCAAAGCCCAAAATGCTTTGTGTTCAATTTCTACTGGAAGATGACATGCTTTTCCATAAACAAGTCTAAAAGGTGTGGTTCCAATTGGAGTTTTGTAGGCTGTTCTAAAAGCCCAGAGTGCATCCTCCAATTTAATGGACCATTCCTTCGGATTTGATCCTACGGTTTTCTCTAGAATACGTTTTAAAGCTCGGTTGGTATTTTCAACTTGTCCACTTGTTTGTGGATGATATGCGGTGGAGATTTTATGAGTTACTCCATATCTTTTAAGAACTTTCTCAAGTTGATTATTACAGAAATGAGTACCCCGATCACTTATTAAAGCTTTCGGTGTTCCAAACCTTGCAAAAAGACGTTTTAAAAAGTTGACTACAACTCGTGCATCGTTAGTTGGGAGAGCTTGTGCTTCCGCCCATTTAGATACATAATCAATGGCTACGAGTATATATAGATTATTATGAGATTTTGGAAATGGACCCATAAAGTCAATACCCCAAATGTCAAATACTTCACATACTTGGATGACATTTTGTGGCATTTCATCACGTTGACTTATTTTTCCGGCCCTTTGACATGCATCACAGGATTTGCAAAGAAGGTGTGCGTCTTTGTAAATTGTAGGCCAATAGAATCCAGCTTCATAAACTTTTCTTGCTGTTAGTTGAGGCCCATAATGCCCTCATGTTGGTCCTGTGTGACAATGGTTTAATATTTTACTAGCTTCATCTCCAAATACACATCGGCGTATTATTCCATCGGGACAACTTTTAAACAGATGTGGATCTTCCCAGAAATAGTGTTTTATATCACTGAAGAATTTCTTTCGTCTTTGGTACGATAATCCTTTTTCAAGGAATCCACAAACTAAGTAATTTGCATAGTCTGCAAACCATGGGATTTCTTTATAATCTATCTTCAATAGATATTCATCAGGAAAGTTGTCTTGTATGGCCGATTCATTTAGAACTTCTAATTCGGGATTTTCAAGACGAGAAAGATGATCAGCGGCGAGATTTTCTGCTCCTCTTTTATCTCGGATTTCAATATCAAACTCTTGTAAGAGTAAGATCCAACGGATTAATCTTGGTTTAGCATCTTGTTTTGAAAATAGGTATCTAAGAGCAGAATGGTCGGTATAGACCACCGTTTTTGCTAGAACGAGATATGATCGAAATTTGTCAGAAGCAAAGACAATAGCAAGGAGTTCTTTTTCAGTAGTTGTATAGTTTGTTTGTGCTCCTTGTAATGTCTTACTAGCATAATATATAGGTTGAAATCGTTTTTCAATCCTTTGTCCTAAAACGGCTCCCATTGCAAAATCACTTGCATCGCACATTAGTTCAAATGGTAGATTCCAATTTGGTGTTATCATGATTGGTGCATTAGTGAGTTTCTCTTTAAGAATATTAAAAGATTTGATACACTCATCTGAAAAGATGAATGGCGCATCCTTTTCTAGGAGTTTATTCATAGGAGTGGCAATTTTAGAAAAATCTTTTATGAAACGTCGGTAAAAACCGGCATGCCCTAGAAAACTCCTAACTCCTCTAACATTTGTGGGATGTGAAAGTTTAGCAATTACATCTACTTTAGCTCTATCCACTTCAATTCCTTCTTTTGAAATTTTATGTCCAAGAACGATGCCTTCTTTAACCATGAAATGGCATTTCTCCCAATTAAGTACTAGATTTGATTGTTCGCATCTAATTAGCATTCGTTCCAGATTAACTAGACATGATTTAAATGTATCACCGAAGACTGAAAAGTCATCCATGAATACTTCCATGCATTCTTCTATCATGTCGTGAAAAATCGCCATCATACACCTTTGAAAGGTTGCAGGGCGTTACAAAGTCCAAATGGCATGCGTTTGTAAGCAAAAGTACCATAAGGGCACGTGAATGTGGTTTTCTCTTGGTCTTCGGGTGCTATTGGAATTTGAAAATATCCGGAAAATCCATCTAGAAAACAATAGTAACTATTTCCGGCTAATCTTTCCAACATTTGATCTATGAAAGGTAAGGGAAAGTGATCTTTTCTGGTGGCGTCATTTAATTTTCTATAATCAATACATACACGCCATCCTGTTACAGTCCTAGTAGGAATAAGCTCATTTTTCTCATTTGTAATGACAGTCATGCCACCCTTCTTAGGCACGCATTGAACTGGGCTTACCCATGGACTATCAGAAATTGGATATATCAAACCTGCATCTAGCAGTTTAATAATCTCTTTCTTAACTACATCTTGCATATTAGGATTTAGTCTTCGTTGGCGTTGCACATACGTTTTATGACCTTCTTCCATAAGGATTTTATGTGTGCAATACGAAGGACTTATTCCTTTAATATCATGAATCTTCCATGCAATGGCTGGTTTATGAGCTTTCAACACAGAAATGAGTTGTGATTTCTCATTTTCAGTAAGAGAAGACGATATTATTACAGGTAATTCAGATTCACCATGTAAATAAGCGTATTCCAAATGGTTTGGAAGTGGCTTTAACTCTAATTTCGGAGGTTCTTCTATCGATGATTTATATCGATATCTGTCTTCTTCTTTTAGCATTTGAATTTCTTCTGTTGTTGGTTCATATCCATTAGCTATAAGTGTAGCTAACATTTCAGCTTCATCAATTGGTTCATTACCTTCTCCTAAAGAACATTCTCCTGTTCCTTGTAATTCTGGAAATTCTTCTAATAATTCTGCATGTGCATCTATAGTTTGAATATAATAACATGTATCATCTGCAGATTGTGGTTGTTGCATTGCTCTATCAACTGAAAAGGTAACACTCTCATCCTCTATACTTAGGGTCAGTTTCTTACCGAACACGTCTATCATTGCTTTAGCCGTGTTTAAGAATGGTCTTCCTAATATGAGAGGAACTTGAGAATCTTCTTCCATGTCCAAAACAACAAAATCTACTGGAAATACTAAAGTACCAACTTTAACTAGCATGTTCTCCATTATCCCTCTAGGATATTTTATTGATCTATCGGCTAGTTGTATGCTTATTCTGGTTGGTTTCAATTCTCCAAGGTCTAGTTTAGCGTACAGTGAATACGGCATTAGATTTATACTAGCACCTAAGTCTGCCAATGCTTCTATTGAACTAAGACTACCCAGAAAACATGGAATTGTGAAACTTCCTGGATCAGATAGTTTTTCTGGTATCTTATTCAACAGCACTGCTGAACAATTAGCATTCATAGTAACAGCCGAGAGTTCTTCCATTTTCTTTCTATTTGAGATTAGATCTTTCAAGAATTTAGCATATCTTGGCATTCCTGAAATCACATCAATGAAAGGAAGATTTACATTTATCTATTTAAACATATCCAAAAATTTGGATTGCTCGGCTTCAAGTTTCTCTTTCTTCATTTTACTCGGGTAAGGAAGTGGTGGTTGGTATGGTTTAACATAAGGTTTATCCTTAACTGTGTTATCTTCATTAACTTTTTCAACTACCGGTTCTTTTTCCTTATCTTGATCAGGTTGTGGTTCTTGTGGAGTAGGAATGGTTTCATCAGAAGTTACAGGTATTTCAGGTGGTTTAAGTGTTGTACCACTTCTTGTGGTAATGGCGTTAGCTGTTTCATTCCGGGGGTTAGCGTTTGTATCACTAGGTAGACTTCCCGGTTTTCTTTCACCTATTAACCTTGCTAGGTTACTTACTTCTTGTTCCAGATTTTGAATAGAAGCTTGTTGATTTCTAAATGCTTGAGCATTTTGTTCATTGGTTTGTTTTTGAGATGTGAAAAACTGCGTTTGAGTTTCAACTAGCTTCGTCATCATATCTTCTAAATTCGGCTTTTTATCATCGGTTTGTTGTGGTGGTTTGTTTTGAAAATTAGGTCTTTGCTGATTATAAGTATTATTGGATACTTGTTGATTGCTAGGACCTTGTTGGTTGTTGTATGGAATATTTCGGTTATAATTCTGGTTTTGATTGTAAATCGGTCTTGGCGGTTGATAATTACTCTGATAATTATTTCCAGGCCTTTGGTTTATGTATGAAATATTCTCTCTTTGTTCCATTGTTAATTCAATACTGAGACAATCTTTTGTCAAATGTGGTCCTCCACACCGCTCACAACTAATTCGTATTGAGTGAATATCCTTAGTCATCTTTTCCATTCGTCTCTCCACAGCATCTATCTTTGCAGAAATGGAATCTAAGTCATGGCTAGAATCGGCTCTAGCTGCTTTAGATGATCTAATGATATCTTTTTCTTGGTGCCACTCATGTGAGTGGGAAGCAGTGTTATCAATAATTTTGTAAGCATCAGTTTCGGTTTTCTTCATAATAGAACCACCAGCTGCTATATCTATGTCTTTTCTTGTAGTGATGTCACATCCTTGGTAGAATATTTGTACTATTTGACAGGTGTCTAAACCATGTTGCGGACATCCTCTTAACAACTTTCCATATCTAGTCCATGCCTCATATAGAGTTTCATTTGGCTTCTGTGTGAACGTAACAATTTCTGCTTGAAGTCTTACGGCTTTAGATGCAGGAAAGAATTGTTTAAGAAATTTGTCAACTAAAACGTCCCATGTATCGATCGCCCCTTCAGGTAACGATTCCAACCAATCTTTGGCTTCTCCCTTTAAAGTCCAGGGAAATAACATGAGATATATCTGTTCATCCTCCACTTCTCGGATTTTAAATAGTGTGCAGATCCTATTAAAGGTACGTAGATGTTCATTTGGATCTTCCTTCGGCGCACCACTAAATTGGCATTGATTAGTCACCATGTGTAGAATTTGTCCTTTGATTTCATAATCTGGCGCATTAATGTCTGGATGAGTAATTGCGTGACCTTGGCCAGTGCGTTTAGCTCTCATTCGGTCTTCCATACTTAAAGGTTCCAGATTCTCCATAATTGAATTTGTTGAATCGGTATCACTAGATGATTCTGATTTAATGGTTCGTTCCTCAACAATCTCTGTTTGAATGATTGGTGGCTCCGGAGGAAAGTTTAGTGGTTCAGGATCTACGAACCGTTCCTGAATATTCCCTGGATTCTCAATTATGATGTCGGGTTCAAAAAATGGATTATCGGAAATTTGAACTGAAGTACTTGGTCGACTGGATGACGATTCTAAAGAAATATCAACGGCGGTTATATTTGCTAAATGTCTTGATCTAGTTACAGGTGGTGAACGTACAAAAGGTGGTGAACGTCTTGCTCGGTGCATTCACTGAATATCCTATTAGTTTTAAAAAGGAAAGAAAAATTATAATAAGTTATCCAATTAATAGACTTTTCTGATTTTGCCCACGTTTCGAATAGCCAAAAGATGCAGCAGAGGGGCAGGATTCGTTTGGTCTCAATATAATTGAGGACTGTTTGGCTCCAATAACCCGGTCCACGTACAAATCCAACTATTACTACGAATCAGAAAATTTTGATGTCTATTAATTTAACCACTTAAAATAAATTTTCGTAATTTTAAGAAATTTAGATAAGAAGTAGAAAAAATATCTATGTCCTAAAACTAGAATAGCGAGAAATAAGAAAGAAAAAGAATTCGTCGAAAAAGGTCGAAAAAGAAAAAATGGTTGAAAAATAAAAGGTGACGGAAAAATAAAAGAAACTTATAAAAACTTAAAAATACTTGACTAACCTAACCTTATTACTACAACTAACTTAAAATTATAATCGCAAATTGAAATTACTAATTGGAATGATAATTGATACATAGTAAAAGGTGTCTAAAAATATTAAAGCTTACAGGAAAAACTAAATCCCAAATGGAGATAACTAAAAAAAAGAAACTAAAACTTAAAAAGGCGTCGCAAAATTCTAAAGCACCTAAATCTTAGTCTAAAGAAAAAGCACTTAAGGAATTCTACGGCAAAGCCTAAAAATCTAGGAGTAAAAATAACTATAGCAAAAACTAAGTTTAAAATTAAATATGAGCTAAAAATACAAATATTACGCTACAACGATTAAAAAGGGACAAAATATAAAAATATACAAAAAGTTGTAAAAAGTACAATTTTTATAAAAATATTATTTTTATATTATTTATTTAATAAAACTACTAATTTTACAATTTAATTAAATTAATTTAACTAAAATATAAATTAAATAAAACTTATATTAAAAATAAACTTAATTAATAATAATAATTATAATTAAGGTTAATAATAATAATAATAATAATTAATAATCCGTAATAAATGCTGTTTAGGGTTTCTGTCGGTGTCAGAGAAACTCCGCGACTTGCGGTATTTAATGCTTCAAACCCCGCGACTCGCGGGGTTCAGAAATTCAGTTGACAGATTTAATCTTCAACGCGTTTTTTCTTTATTTATTTATTTTTATTTTCTGTTTTCTGTTTTTTTTTTTAAATAAAAGATATTAAAATTAAACTTATATTTTTATAAACTAAAATAAAAATAAAGAAACTTATAAAACTTAAATATTTAACAAAATCTAAAAAAAAATACTTATATTTTTGTTTTTCTTTTTATGTTTTCGAATAATTAAAACGTATTTTTACAAAAGCGAATTTTTAATAGAAGTAAGCTAAAAAAAATTTTTTATTAGCGTTGCGCTTCCGGCGTTTAGAAAGTTCCCCGGCAGCGGCGCCAAAAATACTTGATGTCAAAGCAGAGGGGTATAAAATACTATTAATTTTTACAAGGAAAAACTATTAAATACGATACAATTTTACACAAGATATTTATTTATTTATAGAATGGATATACTTAAACCTTGCTACAACACTTATAGGCAGTGTACCTAATCGTACAGTAGTGTAGTTTTTAGTAAGTCCGGTTCGTTCCACAGGGAAATCTTTAAACAAAGCTCAACGCTATATTAGTTTACTTTTATAAAAATACAAATATATATATATATATATATATATATATATATATATATATAAGTAATATTATTATTATAAAGGGGGGTTTTTACCGTTTAATGACCGGTTTATTGATTTTAAGACTTTAGTCGCAGTTAAAACCTAATGTAAAATATTAAAAATAAATACAAGACTTAAATTAAAGCGTAAAGTAAATAACGATAATGAAATTTCGAATAATAAAAGTGCGATAAAATAAACTTGCGATAATTAAAGAGTACGATAATTAAAAGTGCAATTAAATAAAATAACAATAAAAATGCGATAATTAGAAGTGCAATTAAATATAAAATAAAAGAAATTAAATATGAAATAAAAGAATTATGCTTATTTAAACTTCCGTAATCATGATGTTTGACGTGTTGATTTTAGTTTTATGCCCATGGGTTAATTGTCCTTTGTCCTGGATTATTTAATATGTCCGTCTGGTTTTTGTCCATAACAGTCCATCAGTCATAAATATAAAGTGCGAGTGTCCTCGTCAAATTATTATTATACCCGAAGTTAAATATTCCAACTAATTGGGGATTCGAATTGTAACAAGGTTTTAATACTTTGTTTAATGAATACACCAGGTTATCGACTGCGTGTAAACCAAGGTTTTACTACTTTGTTAACAATTACACCAATTACCCTTGAATGTAATTTCACCCCTGTTTTAATTATTCTAGTGGCTATTAATCCATTCCCGTGTCCGGTTAAATGAACGATTATTCGTACATATAAATACCCCGCCCATCGTGTCCGATCGAGTGTATATGGTAATTTATAGGGACGCCCAATTGTAAATCTTTATATTAACATTAACAAACTTTCATTTAGTTAAACAAATATAAAGCCCATTAATAGCCCATAGTCTAATTTCCACAAGTGTCATTCTTTTGTCCAAACCCCAATTATGGTACAAAGCCCAATTACCCAATTTTAGTAATTAGCCCAACATCATGATTACTTCGTTTTAAATAAGCATAATAATAACTTAGCTACGAGACATTAATATAAAAAGGTTGAACATAACTTACAATGATTAAAAATAGCGTAGCGTTACACGGACAGAATTTCGACTTACACCCTTACAACATTCGCTAACATACCCTTATTATTAGAATTATAATTAAAATTAAAATTAAAATTAAAATATAAATATAAATATATACGATATAGATAGAGAGATGGATATATTTGGTTTTTTTTTCGATCAGAATTCGTTTGCTTTTATAGGAAGTTTCTGAAATTGGGTCTCCGCGACTCGCGGCCCTTTTGGCCTTCAAACTCCGCGAGTCGCAGAGAATGAAAATACAGCTCACACTTTGGAGTCTTTCTCTGCCGACGGTTTTTATTTATAAATATAATATATATATAATTAATATAATTAATTATATATTATATTATATTTATATACATAGTTAACTTGTAATTTTTAGTCCGTTGCGTCGAGTGTTGAGAGTTGACTCTGGTCCCGGTTCCGGATTATCGAACGTCCTTGCGTACAATTTAATATCTTGTACTTTGCGTTTTTAATCTTGTACTCTTGTAATTTCGAGACGTTTCTTATCAATAATTGGAACCTTTTTGATTGTCTTTTGTACTTTTGAGCTTTTTGGTCGTTTGCGTCTTCAATTCGTCGAATCTGTCTTTTGTCTTCACCTTTTATTATTTAAACGAATATCACTTGTAAATAGAACAATTGCAACTAAAAGCTTGTCTTTCTTGAGGAATAATGCTATGAAATATATGTTCATTTTTAGCATTATCAATGCAGATTATGTTTGCCCGACTTAACGAATGATTCGGACATCTTTTAAGCATCACTTTTACTCTATTCCATGCTAGACACAATGACTTGTTTTCTTTTTAAGAAAAGTTGATGATGTCATTTCTTAAACAGGTTTGCAGGGAAGGTGGATAAAATTTGTTTAAAAACTTTGTGGCTAATTCTTTCCATGAATGTATTGAATTCGGGTTAAGCTCATCAAACCATGTTAAAGCGTGTGAAGACAGAGAATATGGAAAAAGATGAAGTTTAAAAAGGTTTTTCTCATTTTCTTTCTTCTTAAAAGAGTCAACCAGACTGCTAAATTTGTTTAAGTGAAAGTTTGGATCGTCAGTAGGTAATCCTTGAAATTTACAGATCATACTGACCAGCTTGATCATATGTGAACTGATTGGTCCTCCTCTTTCCTCTAAGCATGATTTTTGCATAGAAGCAAGGGTGTTTTGTTGTTCCATTTTTATGATTTTCTATTTTTAAAAAGACTCAAAAGTAACTTTTAGAAAATGTTAATTGACTAAAAGGATCGATAATTTAATAAAAAAAATTATTCTTGAAATTCGGTCGCTAACCTTATCGATATTCCAATTGATAGGATTTCTTATAGATTATTGAGTATCTAGGTGGCCAGGCCGACTATGGACAGGCAGGATCCTTTTGGTTCCAATATAATTGGAGACTGTTCGGAAAATCCAACAACCAAGTCTGTGTATTTGTGACGACCCAGAAATTTCCGACCAAATTTAAACTTGGTCTTTATATGATTTCGACATGATAAGAAAAGTCTGTTAGGTTGAGTCTCATAATTTTTGAACTGTTTCATATATTCAATTGACCTTCGACCATTTTCGATGATTCACGAACAATAGATATGTATATATATAAATAATTAGATATAAATAATTACATATAATAATACATTAATAAATTATTAATTATTGGAATTTAGAATATAGAATAATAAAACATATAATAAAATTTATTATTAAAACAAATTTATATATATATATATATATATATATATATATATATATATATATATATATATATATATATATATATATATATATATATATATATATATGAATGATTCACGCATACCGTTATAGTATGTTATGACTAACTTTTAAACTTATGCACACATGTATCATGCTTGTCTCTTTATATAGATATACATATTACGTTTAATTTTTATTAGAGACACAAATACCACTTATCATGTTTCTTTAGTATACCATACCTTTCAACTTAAAGATATTATGTTATAGGAAATCCCGTCAATTTAGGAAATGATAGTAATAATTCATCTCCCATACATAATATTGTTTTACATATTTATCCACACTTTATTCAAAACCCCACTTTCCTTCTTTTTCCATAATCGACTAAACCAAACAAGAATCTATTAGATTACTATATTACTTTTTCAAACTTTGGATTTTAACAGAAATATTAATATATGTTATTCGCTACACTATACACTTTTTAAAAGTTGAGTTATCATTAAATGAATGATACTGTTTGATTTTGTTTGAATGTATATATTCGTTTAACTTATGCATACTATTATATATGATTGAGGATTAGGGATGGCAAAAATACCCGTACTCGATGGGTAAACCCGAAACCCGATATTATTGGTTCGGGTTTGGTTCGGGTATACGGGTTTAGGGTCGGGTATGGGTATAGGTTTACTTTTTTCATGGGTTCGGGTTTTGTTTTAAATAAAAACTCATATACACGACCCGTATACCTGACCCATATACCCAATTAGTTTATTCAATATATTACATTGAAAATTACAAACAAATACCAACCTGGGCTTATATCCTACTAGCCCACTTCATAAGGCCCACCAAAATGGACAAGAAAAACATGCATACATTACATCAGAGTACAGACATGTAACTAAGATTAATCTCTGGATGCTACTATGAACAAGCTGCATAGCAAGATTCTTTAACATTTTAATCTCAGTTAGTAATGTAGTTTGTAAATTCTTTAACATTTAATTTAATTTGATTTGATTTGATTTGAATTAAATGGTTACCCGATTATCCGTGGGGAAATCCGTTACCCGACGGTTAATTAGTTAATGGTTACCCGCCGATTATGGTACCGGGTTTGGGAGTGAGTTTCTTAATCGGGTTTGGGTTTGGTATTGCCTATACCCGACCAAACCTGACCCGATGTCATCCCTATTGAGGATAGATGATAAAGGTAAAATGTTTATATATCAAATATATCGTTCTATTGAATACAAGACATAATTCCACCTCTCGTTATCTATTTATATATACATGTGTACCCTTGATTGATTAACCCACCATAAACCATTTCCATTCTATTTTTCTGTTTAATCTATCACCTCTATTTCCAAACCATCACCTCTATCAAAGACTACCTTGATGAACCATGCTGGACCACCTTGATGATCATCGAATCACCTTACTACCTTTCTCTTGCAAACAAACCACCACACGCCTGCAGCTACAGCTGCTTCTGTATCTGTTTTCTGTCCAAAACAAACGACCCAAAACACCATCAATTGATGCCGTTGTGCTGCTGTTTTCCGGTCAAAACCATCACCATCTTTTCACAACAATCACCTACGATTACTCCTTCTACCTGCAACTATTGTTTCCATTTCTGTTTTCGTTCAACAAACCAAATAACCACGCATCACCTTAAACCCATTTGATCACCACCTTATGTGTTTGTCTTCAAATCAATATGCAAGATTTATCTTTGCTATATGTTTTACGAGATCAACTTAACAACACCTTTATCACCTCGTCTAATCATTAAAGCACCACCCATATCTAAGTCTATATATATATATATATATATATATATATATATATATATATATATATATATATATATATATATATATATACTTACATAATCACCACCATCTTTTCTGTTTTAGATTCTAGTGGAACACTAGATCAAATCAACAACCACCATCATGAAATCGTTGCTACTATGATGAGTTATTCTGTTTCCATATCTCGATCTAACCACTCACACCATGAACCACTATCGTTTGTAATATGTACGTGACTGTTCCTATCTACTGCTACAATTATTTTTCTGTTTGCTGTTTCGAATCACCACCCAATAGCCACTGCAAACCACTATTATCACTTTATTTTTTATTTTTTTGGACGAATTGAAAAGGGAAAATGGGTTACAGGGTAAATCTTGTCAACTTGGTTATATAATAATAATCCTATTAGATAACGCATTATTTAATAAACCCATGGAACAAATCATAACACTTGGCCGACAAATTTGGACAATCAACAAAAGGGACGTTCTATTTTTTTAATTGAATGATGTAACACATGATAAAGGAAGAATGGTGGGGTTTAAAGATTATTGATGATGATTGAGGTAATATTTATACTGATAGTGATTCGGTTCAATTTATTTAAGTATATGGTTCTGCTTCTTTTACGTCGACAGCTTGAAAACCATTAAACGGGGCTGCTGGGCTTACTAATCGTTTATAAAAGTGATCGCCACCCTTGTTGTGTTTTATAATACTTGGACTGGATATATTTTTGGGCCGTGAACTTAATTAGTTATTGGGCCGAACCCAAAAATTAATTAGACTAGGTTATGAGGAAATGAATAGAAGATAATGATAGTGATAAGGATTTACATGTTGATTAAGTGATGAGCAGATTGAATGATGATGTCGTGCTATTAGAAGGAGGATGAAGGTTATAAATGATGATGTTTAGAATGAATGAATGAATGAATGATTATGATTGTGAAGATGATAACCGAATAATGACATAGATGATGGTATAGATGATGAAATCACGATATGATAATTCATTATGATTAGGATGATGATGGTTTGGTTATGTTAGGTGATTATGATGATGATGATGATAAGTAATAAAGAAAGCGACGATTAAGATTTAAATGGAATAATGAAGATGAAAGGTTAATTTGAGAAGAAGAAGGGGAAGTCAGAGTTACTGGTTGATTATATATAATATGCGAATCATATCAGGAAATCATAAGTAGATCAGATGGTTAGACATGTGAGGGTGTTGAACAGGAGGTCATGGGTTCGAAACTAGGAGTCTGTATATATTTTTTTTCAATAAAAGATGTCTTAAGAGTTGGGTCAGTTGGGCTTCAAATATTGATAGGTGGGCCGTGTTCTTTGTTCCATTTTCTGTTGAACTAGAATGATTCAAAGACGATTGGGCCTAGCTGTTGTGGGCTTGTACCAAACTGATTTCAAGTAATGAAATCGATGATGATGGATAGGTTTAGAAGAAGGAAACAGAAATATAGGTTTATTAGATATTAGATTCGTGTAATTACAGAAAAACGGCACAGATCGAATGGTTAATAGGTGTTATCGGATTAGCAAGACGTCGCTGGTTCAAACCTGGACTTGGGCATGTTTTTTTTACGGACTACTTCTTTGAGGTAGTTTACTTATTACTTATTATTATTATTATTATTATTATTATTATTATTATTATTATTATTATTATTATTATTATTATTATTATTATTATTATTATTATTATTATTATTATTATTATTATTATCATTAGTATTAGTATTAATATTAATATGATTATTATCATTATTCTTATTACTAGTATTATCATTATTATAAGTATCATTATTTTCAATATATTATTATCATTATTATTATTACTACAAATAAAATAACTAGTATTATTATCAAAAATTAATATTTCATTATGAAACCTAAAAATATTATTATTATCAACACTGTTTTAAAAATCATTATTTTAACAATCCAAAAGATATTTATATAAAAATATATCAAATACATATATGAAAACTATATAAATATTGTATTACTATTTTAAATAAGTAATATATAATTAATATATACAAACGGGTTTGATTATTATTACATGTTAATTATATATGTTAATATATATATATATATAAATGTTATAGGTTCGTGAATCTGAGGCTAACCCTGCATTGTTCAGTATCGTCGTATGCATATTTTTACTACAAAATAGCATATAGTGAGTTCATTTGCTCCCATTTACTCTTTACATTTTTGGGACTGAGAATACATGCGCTGTTTTTACAACTGCTTTATTAAATGCTTTTGAAATATATTTTTGAACTGCGAATACATGAAATGCTTTTATAAATATTTGATGAGATAGACACAAACAAAACATTCCTCGAATGAATTATTATGCAGATAGAAGTTCTGTGGATTATTATTGAATTATGCGGACATGATAATTGCCACCAATTGATGAATATATTTTTCCCTGATTATTATTGTTTGGTAACCTAAGAATTAGAATCGGGTATGACCCTAATTCACGCGAATCCTAAAGGTAGCTACCAGGGTTAACACCCCCACCCAGAATGTTCACTAGACGGAAGAGCTAGTGGGCGTGGTGTTTAGTACTCCAAAGTTTATATATTATACAGACGAGTTGTTCTGTTTTGGGGATATTATTGATGTGCATTATATGTTAAGGTCGGTTACCAAGCTAAGCAATGAAAGTAAAGTGAATGTTATGTATCGAGAGAATGATTTTTATACACAGGTTATGTGTATTAGTTTTGTGCAAGAGATATTTGCACGATTATTTAAAAATCGCGAGGCAACCTACGGGGGAGAAAAGGATACGAACCTACTCTTCTAAGCATTATTAAAAATGGTTTTGTACACAAGATAGGTGTACTGTATTTAAAATCTTGTGGTCTATCAAAATGAGAAATTTTATTGTTTATGATAAACCTATGAACTCACCAACCTTTTGGTTGACACTTTTAAAACATGTTTATTCTCAGGTCTGAAAGAAATCTTCCGCTGTGCATTTACTCATTTTAAAGATATTACATGGAGCCATTCATGGCATATAGAGGTCAGAACCTCGCAATGGGACCAGCTGTTGAAGATTGTAACATCCCGCATTTTTTCGTTAAATTATTTTAACGCCCGTCTTTTTTTTTTAGATAATATCTTCCGTTATCTAAATTCGTACCTTTCGTTGACTAATGTTCTAAATATTTCCGTTATTTGGTTATAACATCTCCCGGTTACTCTAGCGTTTTTAAAATATTCGTTCGGTTAATTCACGCACCCGCTTTCAAAATCGAGGGACCGAAGTTGCCAAGGGGCCAAACTAGTTGACTAGGTCAACTAGTCAACCCCATCTCATCCATTCATTCATACTTTCACCTCCCTCCTTCTTTTTTCCTCTCTAGCTCAAGAACCCATTTTTAACATTTTCAAATAATCATCATCTAAATCAATTCAAGCAAGCAAACATTAAAACAAATTACATATTCGTGATCCTCTCATCATCCTCTACATTTTGGTACCAATTTCATCTCGTTTGGGTAACATTTCTAAAACTCTAGATTTCTCAAATTCGCGTTTTTGACTTGAAATGGTGTTAGTTAGTGTCTATGGCTCAAGTCTAACATGAATATGTGTTTTGTTTGCTCGATTTATTGTTTTGAGTAACTAGCATGAACACTTGAAATGGGTGTGCTTAATCTTGAATTTTGGATGATTAAATGTTGTTTAAATGCTAAAGTTCATGTGTTAAATGTGTTACTAGCATCATTAGCTTCATTTTGATGTGTAGGTTGATTTAGGAAAAGCTTCATTTACAAAATGATTGAATTCATGATTTTGATTAGGGTTTGATTAACTTTGAAATGAACTTTTGATGCGTTGAACACTATGAAATTTTGTTAGTAAGTGTTTAATTGTATTGTATGTATAATTACCTTCGAAACGGCATATCATATGTGTGGATTGGATTCCCGAGTCAAGAAATGCATTTTATGAACTTGAAACTTTGATTTTGAACATTTAACGATCATTCGACGAGGTTTTTGTTTTTGTAAATGATGAACTTGATTGATGAAAAGTGTTTAGTTGTATTCCTTGTCAAAATACCTTTCCAACGATATAAGATACGTGTTTTGAATGTTTACGGTTCATAAGTTATGGTTGTTTGAAGTTGGATTCGTCTAAGTGTTAAACTGCCCCAGAATTGCTGAACCAGACACAGATGCGGCGTATCTGCCTTGGATGCAGCGTATCTGAGGCAGACTGCCTAAAAATATCCGTTTTCATTTAATTCTAGCTATGCTACGCACCCCCAATTAACATGAAACTTGGCCAACATGCTCATATATGATTTCTAAGCTTAGGAAAATAGTTTGGGACCCGACCCGAACGTGTTGACTTTTTCGTTGACTTTGACTTTGACCAATTTTGACTTTTAGTCAAACTTAACCAAACACTTATGCAATCGTTCTAACGTACCTTTATACTTGATTCTTGCATGAAACTTGACAACGTGATTCACATGCTATACTATTCGAGTCATAACGAGCCATAGGACTAATTGAACACATTTCGCCCGACCTTGTGTCGTAACCGGTTAATTGATACAACTTACTTGTTTAGGTCAAGGCTAAGCAACTTTCATGCACACGTTTACTTTGTGAAGTACATTTATACTCGTGCACTCGAGGTGAGATCATAGTCCCATCTTTCAACAACTTTTATACTTTTAAATCATGGGATGAGAAACATATACAGTTTTATACTACATACTTTATACTTTGAACACAAGTATGAAAATAAACATTCCACAGTGAGTTAGAACAAAAAGCCTCAATTCAATTATCATTAGTTACACTTGCAGGGTGTAAGCGAGAACTTATATTATGTGATCACATGGGCTTGACGAGCCTCATTCGGACGGTTCGCTACCGTTAGCGGATGAAATATATTTTCGAGTTTAGTGTATGTTCTAACACTACGTAACAGGGTACAAAACAGTTAAGTCTTGATAATTGGGTGCTCGCGATCATACTTTTGGAATGCAAACGATTCAGATAATCAACGTTATGGAAATACAAAATCTTGTGGTTCAAAAACATACGTTTACAAATACACCTATGATTTCACCAACGTTTTTCGTTGACAGTTTTCTATATGTTTCTAAGGTTCATGAATGGCTATTTGATACATGCTTCCACGTACACTCATACTTGCTTGGGGTCAAGCATAGATGCATTCACTTTGATTACTTGCTTGAAGTCAAGCATACATGCATACGCTAGTGATAGCACCTTTGGATTAGAACAAATGTTTATATACTTATGCTATTTATAGCAACCGTGATTTTCAACTAATTATGTCGCAAGTTATTTCATTTATACATTACTACTTTTGTAAATTTAAACTTGTTGTCGAACCGTGTGGTAAACTAAACTTGGTAAATCTTGTACGTTTCAAACGAATGCGACAAAATTTTGGTCAAACGCGTCTCATTTAGGGACTGTGACCACACAACGGGACCTAAGTTAATGGCGCCGTCAATGACGATTTTGTCGGGTCATTACAAAGACTTCGTCCAGAGGGATTAGGACGGGTCACTACAAGTGGTATCAGAGCGGTGGTCTTAGCGAACCAGGTCTTGCATTAGTGAGTCTGGACTTCGACCTAGTAATTGTTAGGATACATTAATGAGTCTAGACTTGGACCTTGTCTGCATGTCAAAAGTTTTGCATATCAATCCTTGTCGAAAAATATCTACTTATCATTTTCAGTCTCGACACGTCTTATTGCAATTATTGCATAGATGGTGTACAGACAAATTCATATTCCATCACATTAGAACTTGTCTGAAACGTTTCCTTAATTCCCTCCGTAATCTACCGGATCTCCTGTACTATATATAGGTATTAGGTATTCTATGTAATTAGAATATTATTTAATATCTGAAAATCATTTCATATCAAAAATCCTTTATCTAACTGTGCAAGATGAATTTAGCAACCAGTTCAAGTTCCTCGGATTCCGACAGCTATTCTGATATGGATTTCCACTCGAGCTCCGAAGCAGTGTAACCGGAATGGATCAACCAATCAGTCATCATCAATTCTTGATGAATTGGGTATGAGTTCGTAGTCAACCTAATCAATGGAAACGAGAAGAAGACGATCCTTTCCATCAACCAAATTCACCTCTTGGCGAAGAACCTGAAACACTTACCGACGAACCTATCCGAAACACCATTTTCACCCTCATCTACAGAATATATCGCCATGATTATATAACCTCATAAATTCTAAACCTTATTCATCTGCTCGTTCAGACCGACAATCATTCTTGAGTAATGGAAGAAGCCAACGAGCTTCGCGCTCAAGTAATCAATTTGGAAAACATGGTGCAAAACCTACCAGCTTCAGCAACATCACCAGCATCAGCACCAGTACCACCAACAACACAAGCCTCAACATCACACGCCTCAACATCACAAACTTTACCTCGAGCATAATCTTAGTTCTACATCTTGTTCTACATCGATTATTTTCGTTCTACATATCTTTCTACATCATTTATCTTCGTTCTACATGGCGATTATGTAATCTCTAATGTTTTAGAGATTATGTATTCTAGTTCTAACGGAAAATCAAATGAGTTTAATACTATATTGACTCATTAAATCCATGATTACATCTGAAGAAAATATATATGTATATATATTTTCATAAAGATTGTAATTAAAAGTTCTTTTGTACAAACTGTTAATGGTGAAAATATTTTAACGGGTAGGTAATACCCGAGAAATATTTAGTTTTCACATTAATAAGTTACACTATACATTCTTCAATACTGCCCAAATCCACACAAATACGTATCCGTTCAGTAAAGAACAACAAATTTCGTTCAAATTCAATTTCACATTCGGATTTTGACCGATCATAATCCAAGCCAAGATTTAACATGTGGCATAATGAAGAAATTATTAACAGAATAAAAATTGATTAGAAACAAACTAATTAACTATATGAAATTTTGTTAAGAATTCACACTAACAATATCCTAGCTAACTGTTCCTATATCCGTTATGACTATTTCCTTATTACATTTTATTTATTGTCATTTTAATTATCACAATTAATTATTGAAATTTTAACACTCCCAACCTTATTTATCGTCATTTAAATAATGTTATTTATTTTACGCACTTTAAATATCGTCATTTAAATACTGTCATAATATACTAGTATTGGTTAATCCCGAGATAATATAATATAATCTTGATTAATTAGATTATATATAGAACTATTGGACTATTGGACTATATTTGAACTATTAACAATGGACTACTAACAATGGACAATTAAAAAGATATTAAAATATTGATTATAACATATTAAACTAAATATTTCTTCTAGTTTGCCACTTGATTTAATCTTAAACATCATTTATATCATGACGATTGTAATCTTCGTCCAAACTCTTGAACACACCTCGGAATGATAACCAATGATCCAGATTTGAGAATGCTGATGAAGCCGCAAAAGCTATAGATGGTCTTAATGGTCAAAAGTTTGATAATAAAAGAATTGTACGTTGGAAAAGCTCGGAGAAAGATCGAAATCTTCTTTCCCCATTATAATATCTTCAATATTCCTTGATATCGTTATATTTTCCTTCATTATAAATATCCTCAACATCATGAAGGAATCCTTATATCATTCACATTCGTAAATAACCTTCGCCGTCATTCTATCCTTGATATATCATATCGAAAACTGATTTGACTTCTAAATTCTAGTGAAACCCTAGAAGTTTTAAATCCTTGGATATTCTTGAGTAATTTTGGAATAAAAGCATGAGTTAATGTAATATAATGACACTTGATCAACGTGATTATATTACAGTAAGTCATGCGGAAGTTCTAATGGAACGTGATGATGGTAATATTTGATCAACATTACCATCACCACGAACCGTGTTACTTGACTTGTATTCACCACGAACCATGTTACTCTACTTGTATTCATCATGAATCATGTTACTTGATTCGAGTTCATGAACCCAAACTCGACTCGAGAAGAGCATTCATAAATCTATATGCGTATTCATCTCAAAGAAATCTTTAATACTATCATTTTCTTTGATAAAATATTTCTATTAGGAATCTGAGTTCAAATATGGTATGAAAACATTCTCGATTTCAATTCCAATTGTCACCACTCAAATTTTGGGACGAAATTTCTTTAACGAGTAGGTACTGTGACGACCCGGAAATTTCCGACCAAATTTAAACTTGATCTTTATATGATTTCGACATGATAAGAAAAGTCTGTTAGGTTGAGTCTCAAAATTTTTGAACTGTTTCATATATTCAATTGACCTTCGACCATTTCGGATGATTCACGAACAATAGATATGTATATATAAATAATTAGATATAAATAATTACATATAATAATACATTAATAAATTATTAATTATTGGAATTAAGAATATAGAATAATAAAACATATAATAAAATTTATTATTAAAATGAATTTATATATATATATATATATATATATATATATATATATATATATATATATATATATATATATATATATATATATATATATATATATATATATATATATATATATATATATATATATATATATATAGTGGTAGGATTAAGAGGGAAGTAACCATTCGGGGGGAAGCAAAAACTTTTTTTTTTTTGTTTTTTGAAAAAACTTTGTTCACGAATATTATAGATGAGATGAAAATATGAACATTTAGTAGAGACACTTTGTGATAAATGTTTTTATTTTGGCGGGAAAACGCTCGAAGAAGTAATATATAACAATTATCGTGTTTTTCGAGCGTATTTTGAGGTTTTAGCTATTGGGGTTTAGATATTAGGGTTTATAGGGTTTAGATATTAGGGTTTAGAAGTTTAGGGTTTAGGGTTTAGGGTTTAGATTTAGGGTTTAGATTTAGAATTTAGATTGAGTTTTTAACACGAACGGTTTAGAGTTTAGGGTTTAGGGTTTAGGGTTTGGTGTTTTGGGTTTATGGAATAAACCCAAAACACCAAACCCTAAACCCTAAACCCTAAACTCTAAATCGGGCTAAATTTTACTTCACAAAACATGAAAAAAAAAAAACGTTCATATTCTTCACGAACAATATTATCTTGAATGTTATTTTTGTCGATCGTTTTCCCGCCTAAATAATAACATTCATCACGAAGTGTCTCTTCTAAATATTCATATTTTCGTGTGATCTTGATGCCGGAAAAAAAAATTTCAAAAAAAACGAAAAAAAAAAAAATTTGCTTCCCCCCGCTTCCCCCCGATTGGTTACTTCCGCATTGATCCTGCCCATATATATATATATATATATATATATATATATATATATATATATATATATATATATATATATATATATATATATATATATATATATATATATATATATATAAACTTATGCACACATGTATCATGCTTGTCTCTTTATATAGATATACATATTACGTTTAATTTTTATTAGAGACACAAATACCACTTATCATGTTTCTTTAGTATACCATACCTTTCAACTAAAAGATATTATGTTACAGGAAATCCCGTCAATTTAGGAAATGATAGTAATAATTCATCTCCCATACATAATATTGTTTTACATATTTATCCACACTTTATTCAAAACCCCACTTTCCTTCTTTTTCCATAATCGACTAAACCAAACAAGAATCTATTAGATTACTGTATTACTTTTTCAAACTTTGGATTTTAACAGAAATATTAATATATGTTATTCGCTACACTATACACTCTTTAAAAGTTGAGTTATCATTAAATGAATGATACTGTTTGATTTTGTTTGAATGTATATATTCGTTTAACTTATGCATACTATTATATACGATTGAGGATAGATGATAAAGGTAAAATGTTTATATATCGAATATATCGTTCTGTTGAATACAAGACATACTTCCACCTCTCGTTATCTATTTATATATACATGTGTACCCTTGATTGATTAACCCACCATAAAACATTTCCATTCTATTTTTCTGTTTAATCGATCACCTCTATTTCCAAACCATCACCTCTATCAAAGACTACCTTGATGAACCATGCTCGACCACCTTGATGATCATCGAATCACCTTACTAACTTTCTCTTGCAAACAAACCACCACACGCCTGCAGCTACAGCTGCTTCTGTATATGTTTTCTGTCCAAAACAAACGACCCAAAACACCATCAATTGATGTTGTTGTGCTGCTGTTTTCCTGTCAAAACCATCACCATCTTTTCACAACAATCACCTATGATTACTCCTTCTATCTGCAACTATTGTTTCCATTTCTGTTTTCGTTCAACAAACCAAATAACCACGCATCACCTTAAACCCATTTGATCACCACCTTATGTGTTTGTCTTCAAATCAATATGCAAGATTTATCTTTGCTATATGTTTTACGAGATCAACTTAGCAACACCTTTATCACCTCGTCTAATCATCAAAGCACCACCCATATCTAAGTCTATATATATATATATATATATATATATATATATATATATATATATATATATATATATATTTATATATATATATATATACTTACATAATCACCACCATCTTTTTTGTTTTAGATTCCAGTGGAACACTAGATCAAATCAACAACCACCATCATGAAATCATTGCTACTACGATGAGTTATTCTGTTCCATATCTCGATCTAACCACTCACACCATGAACCACTATCGTTTGTAATATGTACGTGACTGTTCCTATCTACTGCTACAATTATTTTTCTGTTTGCTGTTTCGAATCACCACCCAACAGCCACTGCAAACCACTGTTATCACTTTATTTTTAATTTTTTGGACGAATTGAAAAGGGAAAATGGGTTACAGTGTAAAGCTTGCCAACTTGGTTATATAATAATACTCCTATTAGATAACACATTATTTAATAAACCCATGGAACAAATCATAACACTTGGCCGACAAATTTGGACAATCAACAAAAGGGACGTTCTATTTTTTTAATTGAATGATGTTACACATGATAAAGGAAGAATGGTGGGGTTTAAAGATTATTGATGATGATTGAGGTAATATTTATACTGATAGTGATTCGGTTCAATTTATTTAAGTATATGGTTCTGCTTCTTTTACGTCGACAACTTGAAAACCATTAAACGGGGCTGCTGGGCTTACTAATCGGGTATAAAAGTGATCACCACCCTTGTTGTGTTTTATAGTACTTGGACTGAATATATTTTTGGGCCGTGAACTTAATTAGTTATTGGGCCGAACCCAAAAATTAATTAGACTAGGTTATGAGGAAATGAATAGAAGATAATGATAGTGATAAGGATTTACATGTTGATTAAGTGATGAGCAGATTGAATGATGATGTCGTGCTATTAGAAGGAGGATGAAGGTTATAAATGATGATGTTTAGAATGAATGAATGAATGATTATGATTGTGAAGATGATAACCGAATAATGACATAGTTGATGGTATAGATGATGAAATCACGATATGATAATTCATTATGATTAGGATGATGATGGTTTGGTTATGTTAGGTGATTATGATGATGATGATAAGTAATAAAGAAAGCGACGTTTAAGATTTAAATGGAATAATGAAGATGAAAGGTTAATTTGAGAAGAAGAAGGGGAAGTCAGAGTTACTGGTTGATTATATATAATATGCGAATCATATCAGGAAATCATAAGTAGATCAGATGGTTAGACATGTGAGGGTGTCGAGCGCGAAGTTCGTTGAATTCTTCTATTACTCCGGGATGATTTTCGGAAAGAACGAGCGAATGAATAAGGTTTAGAATCTGAGATAGTATGTAATCATGACGAGATAATCGGGAAATGAGGGTGAAAATGGTATTTCGGACTAGTTCACTGGTAAGTGCTTCAGGTTCATCGCCAAGAGGTAAATTCAGTTGGTGAAAAGGATCGCCTTCTTCGCGTCTCCATTGATTAAGTCGACCACCAACCCATCAGATGAATTGGGGATGGCTGATTGATTGATTCATTCTGGTGACACCGCTTTCGGAGCTTAGGTGAATATCCATGTCGGAATAGCTGTCAGAATAACTATCGGAATAGTTATCGAAATCTGAGGGACTCGAACTGGTTGAGGGATTCATCTCGTACGATCAGATGAAGTATTTTTGATAAGAAATAGATTATAGGATGTAGATTAGTACCCTGCAATACATAATTTACATATGCATATAATACTAAAATCCCATAAGCTACGGAGGAATCTACGAAAGCTGTCAGGCAAAGGTAACAATATCAGGTACGTTAAGATATGAATGTATCTATACACTGTCTATGAAATAGAGGCAGTAAGACGTGTATAGACTTTAAGGATGATAAGCAAATAATTTTTGACACTAAATGATAAGAAAAACTTTTGACATGCAGACACGGCCGAAGTCCAGCACTAATGCATCTAAACAACTATCAGTTAGACACACTAATGCAAGACTAATTAGCTAAGACCACCGCTCTGATACCAACTGTAATGACCCGTCCTAATCTACCTGGATGAAGTCTTCAACAACTGGTTCCATTGCGAGGTACAGACCTCTATATGTCTTGAACGACTCCATGTAATATCTTTAAAATGATCAAATGCACAGTGAAAGACTTAATTCGTACCTGAGAATAAACATGCTTAAAAGTGTCAACCAAAAGGTTGGTGAGTTCATAGGTTTATCATATCAATCATTTCAATATATTAATAGACCACAAGATTTCCATTTATAAATATATGTACACTCGCAAGTGTATAAAAACCGTTCTGCTTATGTTGAGGCCTCAGTAACCAACCTTAACAATAATATAATAAGTCATCTTTGCAAAGATGGATATGTACACTCGCAAGTGTATAAATAATCCTCGAAGTACTAAACATCCACCCACTAGCTCTTATGTCTAGTGCAGCCTACAGGATGGGGGTATTAAGCCCAATAGATCTATCTTTAGGATTCGCGCTTATATGCTCTTATAACATATAACTAAATTACCTAGCACATCAATCCGCAGAATATCATTTTTAATCACTTTTCTCTATCTCGTAAATCATTTATAAAAACAGCGCATGTATTCTCAGCCCAAAGATGTAAAGAGTAAAAGGGAGCAAATGAAACTCACCTAATGTATTTTGTAGTAAAAATACATATGACGACATTGAACAATGCAAGGTTGACCTCGGATTCACGAACCTATATTATTTATATATATATATATATATTTAAATATATACTAGAAATCTCATAATTTCATTTATTAATTATATAAATTTTATATGTTTGTAGTTATATAGAATTTATACTAAATTTCATTAAAAATATATACTTTACTTATATATATTATATCTTATGTTGTATTTATTTATTTTGTATATATTTAAAATAACTAATATCTATACATTTAGTTATATATATATATATATATATATATATATATATATATATATATATATATATATATATATATATATATATATGATTAGTATAAAATGTTAAATTCAATAGTTTATTGTATGAAAGTATTTATATAAATAATATTAGTAAATTTGATATATATAGTTATGTGAAAACTTAACATAATTATAGTATACGTAATAAATATATTTTATGTGCAAAATATTTATCTGTTAAAAAAAATGATAGTCTTGATAATAATGATTTACTAATAAAAATAATAATAATTTTATTGATAATGATAATACTAATAATAGTAATGATATTGTTAACGATAATGCTTAGGTTAATAATAATAGTAATAATACTAATAATTTCATAAATGGTACTAATACTTATTTTAGTATTACCAATTACATTACTTGTAATAATAATAATAATATCTAATAATAACAATACTAGTAAAAACTATAGTAATATTTAGTAATAATAATCATACTAATATTATTGTGTGCTAATTAATAATACTACTATTTATAATACTACTAATAATGATAATAATCAATTTAATGATACTACTAATGATAATAATTATAACAATAATAATAATAATAATAATAATAATAATAATAATAATAATAATAATAATAATAATAATAATAATAATAATAATAATAATAATAATAATAATAATAATAATAATAATTGAAGAGGAACCGGAAAGTGATCCTGAGGAGGAAGAAATACAGGAAATTACGAAAGACAAGTTCGAACGAGGAAAGAAACGAAAGGCTATTGAATTGGAAAATCCAAATCCCGAGTTTAGTGAGGATGTTGTGGCACCAACTCCACCAGACACTACCACCCCTATTCCTATTAGTTCTATCCCGACATCCAGTTCTTCGGCCCCTCAGCCAAAACGCAGGGAGACAGTCAGGATAAGCGTTAAGCGATTTTTTTGAACACAAACGTTTTGGGTTAAATGATGCGCTGTTGTTTTAAACCATGGGATCATATAAAGTGTTGTATAATATTACTAGTGCGGTTTGCTTAATGTTTGATGTAAGATAAGCATATGTAAAAATTAGTGAAGTGTGAAATGCAATAATTTTCCATGGTGGAGTATTATTTAGATGGTAGTAATTAATTTCTGTACTAAGCTATTAAGTATGAACTTTAACGGGTAGGTACTACCCTAGATATAATTATAAAACGCTAATAAGAAGAAAAGGCTTTTATAATAATAACTGGTTCTTATTATTAATAAGCTACGATGTACTGTAAATACACACTACATCTATAATATTCCATGTGAATAATTTTTTTTTTTCATTCTTATTGAAGAATATGGCGCGATTGAACCGAATGACGGAACAAGAAATCGAGGAACTCATCAATCAGCGAGTGAACGACAGAATGTTACGGGTCGAGGCTGCAAGAGGTGCTGCAGTTAACCCAAATCCTCGTGTGGGATGCACCTACAAAACTTTTCAAGGTTGCAAGCCCTCATCATTCAGTGGAACAGAAGGACCGGTTGGTTTAACCCGGTGGATCGAAAAGATTGAGTCTGTGTTTAAAATCAGTGGTTGTATTGAGAAGGACATGACCAAGTATGCATCGTGCACCTTACAAGATAGTGCACTCACGTGGTGGAAAAACTATGTGAAGGCCGTAGGAGGAGATGTAGCTTATGATACTCCATGGGAAGAATTCAAAACAATGCTAATCAACGAGTATTGTCCAAGGAACGAGGTTAGAAAGTTAGAAGCTGAATTACGAAGCCTGAAAGTTGTTGGTACTGAACTCACCAAATACAATCAGCGATTCATGGAATTCGCTTTGCTATGTCTCGAATTGGTACCAACCGAAGAACGGAAGATAGAACTGTACAAAGATGGTTTGCCTAAAAATGTCAAGGCAAATGTTACAGCATCGAAACCCAAGACTATTCATGAAGCCGTCACTATGGCAAACGAGTTGATGGACCAGATTATTCTGGATAAGAACACCGATGTCAAGACATCAGAAAACAAAAGAAAGTGGGGTGGTAATCATCAAAAATCCAACAAGAAACAAGAAACCACGCAAGGTGCGGGTAGTGGTTCAAGCTCAGGTTACAAAGGACGAAATCCTTTATGTAACAGATGCCACAAACATCACTCTGGTTATTGTAATGTGGTGTGCGATAATTGTAATCGAAGGGGTCATCTTACTGAAGATTTTAAGATTCCCGTTACAAATATAAATGGCACCAAGACTCCTGCCACCAATGCAAATAGAACTGCCTTGGCCACTATTACTTGTTACGGGTGTAGGAAACAGGGTCATTATAAGAGCCAGTGCCCGAATCCAGAGAAGAATAACGGATCTGCACGTGGAAGAGCATTTATTATTAATGCTAGAGAGGCGTGTGAAGACCCAGAGCTTGTTACGGGTACGTTTACCATTAATAACTTATCAGCATTTATTATATTTGATACTGGTGCCGATAGAAGTTATATGTGTAGAGACTTTTACACTAAATTGAATTGTTCATCATTACCTCTAGATGCTAAGTACATGATTGAGTTAGCTAATGGTAAACTAATTAAAGCCGATAAAATCTGGCGTGATTGTAAAATAAATCTAGCTGGAGAAACGTTTAAAATTGATTTGATACTCGTAGAATTAGGAAGTTTTGATGTAATAGTCGGCATGGACTGGATGTCCAAAATAGGAGCTGAAGTTATGTGTGCCAAGAAGGCCATTCGCATTCCTCATAAGGATAAAATGCCAGTAATGATTTATGGAGGGAAGGGTAACTCAAAGCAAAAACTCATTAGCTGTTTGAAAGCCCAAAAGTGCTTAAAGAAAGGGTGCTATGCTATCCTAGCACATGTTAATAAAGTCGAAATGAAAGAAAAAGAGAAGTGATCAATGACGTGCCTGTGGCAAGAGATTTTCCTGAAGTCTTTCCGAAAGAGTTGTCGGGATTACCTCCATTTAGATCTATAGAATTTCAAATAGATCTAGTACCAGGAGCTGCACCAGTGGCTCGTGCTCCATACAGACTTGCACCATCTGAGATGAAAGAGTTACAAAGCCAGTTACAAGAATTACTGGACCGTGGTTTCATTCGACCGCGCACTTCACCGTGGGGAGCTCCGATTTTATTTGTCAAGAAGAAAGATGGATCCTTCCGAATGTGTATAGATTACCGTGAATTAAATAAGTTAACTATCAAGAATCGGTATCCACTACCGAGAATTGACGACTAATTTTATCAACTGCAAGGATCATGTGTTTATTTGAAAATTGACATAAGATCGGGCTATCATCAACTACGCGTCAAAGAAGAAGATATTCCGAAAACTGCTTTCCGGACACGCTACGGTCATTACGAATTTTTGGTCATGCCGTTTGGATTGACGAATGCGCCAGCTGTATTCATGGACCTTATGAATCAAGTTTGTAGTCCGTATCTAGATAAGTTTGTTATCGTTTTCATTGACGATATTCTTATCTATTTCAAAAATGAGCAAGAGCATGAGCAGCATTTAAGGTTGGTATTAGAATTGTTAAGAAAAGAACAGTTATACGCCAAATTTTCTAAGTGTGCATTTTGGTTGAAAGAAGTGCAATTTCTTAGCCACGTCGTTAGTAGCAAAGGAATTCAGGTTGATCCAGTTAAAATTGAGGCCATTGAATATGGGAGACTCCTAAGACACCAACACAAATACGTCAATTTTTGGGCTTAGCTGGTTATTATAGAAGGTTTATTCAAGATTTTTCCATAATAGCTAAACCATTAACAGCGTTAACGCAAAAAGGGAAGAAGTACGAATGGACTTCTGAGCAGGAGAGTGCATTTCAATTACTAAAGAAGAAGTTGACTACGGCACCTATTTTATCGTTACCTGAAGGGAACGATGATTTTGAGATATATTGTGACTCTTCGCGACAAGGTTTTGGTTGCGTCCTTATGCAACGAAAGAAAGTTATTGCGTGCGCATCCCGACAATTGAAGATTCACGAGAGAAATTATACGACGCATGATCTAGAACTGGGAGCAGTAGTGTTTGCATTGAAGATATGGAGACCCTACTTATATGGGGTTAAATGCACTGTGTTTACCGATCATAAAAGCCTTCAACATATTTTCTATCAAAAACAGCTGAACATGAGACAACGTAGGTGGGTCGAGCTGATAAATGACTATGATTGTGAGATTCGCTATCATCCCGGGAAAGCGAATGTAGTGGCTGATGCTCTAAGCAGAAAGGAACGAGAGCCAATTCAAGTACGAGCGATGAACATAAAAATTCGCATGAATCTCAACTCACAAATCAAAGAGGCTCAACGAGAAGCTCTTACTAAGGAAAACATAGGAAATGAAACAATGGAGAAGTATGAGAAGTAACTCATTATACGGGGAGATGGAATTTGATATTTTGCAAAACGTATATGGGTACCAAAGTTGGGTGGATTAAGGAAGTTGATATTGAACGAGGCACATAAGACAAGATACTCGATACATCCTGGAGTTGGAAAGATGTATCAAGATCTTAAGACGCATTATTGGTGGCCTAATTTAAAGACAGACGTTGCAACATATGTCGGGGAATGTTTAACTTGTTCTAAAGTCAAAGCAGAACACCAGAAGCCGTCAGGGTTACTTCAACAACCAGAAATCCCAGAATGGAAGTGGGACGGTATTACCATGGATTTTATCACAAAGTTACCCAAGACTGCATGGGGTTATGATACCATTTAGGTAATAGTTGATCGTCTCACCAAATCTGCACATTTCTTGCCTATTAAGGAAACGGATAGAATGGAGAAACTATTACAATTATACATAAAGGAAATTGTTTCAAGGCATGGAATACCTATTTCCATTATATCCGATCGTGATAGTAGATTTACATCAAAGTTCTGGCAATCACTACAGGAGTCCCTGGGAACTCGTTTGGATATGAGCACCGCATATCATCCGCAAAATGGCGGGCAGAGCGAAAGAACAATTCAGACTCTTGAAGACATGCTCAGGGCATGTGTGATCAATTTTGGAAACGGATGGGATAAATATCTACCATTAGCAGAATTCTCATATAATAATAGTTATCATGCGAGCATTAAAGCTGCACCATTCGAAGCACTGTATGGAAGGAAGTGTAGATCCCCTATCTGTTGGAATGAAGTAGGAGATCGACATTTAACTGGTCCCGAGATCATACACGAAACTACTGAGAAGATAGTACAAATCAAGGAGAGATTGAAAACAGCCCGTAGTCGCCAAAAGAGCTACGCCGATGTCCGAAGGAAACCATTAGAGTTTCAGATCGGTGACATGGTTATGCTAAAGGTGTCACCTTGGAAAGGTGTAATACGTTTCGGGAAAAGGGGTAAACTGAACCCAAGGTATGTAGGCCCGTTCAAGAACATCGAACGCATTGGACCGGTAGCTTATCGACTCGAGTTACCACAACAACTCGCCGGAGTACATAATACGTTTCACGTTTCAAACCTTAAGAAGTGTCTTGCAAAGGAAGACCTCACCATTCCCCTTGAAGAAATCCAAGTCGACGAGAAACTACAATTCATAGAAGAACCAGTTGAAATCATGGACCGTGAAGTTAAACAGCTCAAGCAGAGCAACATACCAATCGTTAAGGTTCGTTGGAATGCTTGAAGGGGTCCTGAGTTTACTTGGGAACGAGAGGATCAGATGAAACAAAAGTACCCACATTTGTTTCCCGAGAATGCAAAATAGGTACAACTTTAAAATTTCGGGACGAAATTTATTTAACGGGTAGGTACTGTAACGACCCGAATTTTTTTCGATAGTTTTATACATATGAGATTAATATTTACATAAATTAAACATTACCAACATGATAAGCAATCCAAATTGTTGAGTCTTGTGTTTTTGAAAAGAGTTTTACACAACGTTTGACCGTCCAATTTGACCGATGATATCACAAACTATATAACATACGATAATTATACGATTGTGTACATATACGTATTTATACATATTTAACATGATCTAAGGATGGTTTAACATATCATTGTGTACTAATAACAATGAGTTATAAGTATACTTTGAGACTACTAACTTAAGTTTTCAAAACGATAACTATATGTAACGTTCTTTGACATATATACCTATAACTTATAATGCTTATACAAGTATCGTATAAATATGTATTTAATCACTTTTAAAGAGCTTATATACATAAAAAAATATAAGTATATTTACAAAAGATAGCTATATTTGAATTCTCGTTCCGTTTCCTCAAGATTTCTACACGTATACCTAAGGTATATGTAACCGTATTGTACGCAACTTGTAGATGTATATACTATTGGTATATACACATCAATTATCATCCTTAACAGCCTTAAATGATTAAGGAACATGAGGAACCAACCATTTGTCAAGTAGCATGAATTATTTAGCAAGAAAACAAAATTAGGAATCTTTTCTTTCTTTATAAACTAAAAACGTTTTTATGCATGAACACCATTTCTTCATTCCATTTTCTCATACTTACACTCCCATTTCTCTCTCAAAACACTCCTAACTTCATACTTGATCATCTCCAAGCATTTTTCCCATCATTTAGCTTCAATTACAAGCTTTAATCATCATAAAAACAACCTAGAATCAAGAAGTTGCAATATTACTTCCAATCTTTCAATCCAACTTCACCAATCTTTAGGATCAAGAGTTATACTTCCTTTCCAGTAGCTTTATCCAAGTAACTTAAGGTAGTAACCTTATTCATAATCTTATTCGATTCATATTCATATAGCTATCTTATTTTGAGTTACAAATTATAACAACAAGAACATAGTTTGAATGATTTCAAACTTGTTCACAAACTAAATAGATCCTTCTAACTTGACTTTTAAAACACTTCAATACCTGTAACATATCATAATGATATGCTAACTTAACAAGATACAACTTGATTTTACAAAGAACACCTTAAAACTGAATTTACGTCGTCGGAGTGCAACCGGGGGCTGTTTTGGGTTGGATAATTAAAAACCATCTTAAACTTTGAATTGGAAGTTTATATTCTGGAAAAATGATATTTCTTATGAATATGTTAATATATAAAAATCTCATGGTGTAACTCAAAGTGTAAGTATTTTTGTAAAAATGATCATCTAGATGTTTTTACGACGGAAATGATCACTTTCATAAGATTCACCAAAATTTGACCTATAACCTGTGATTTTGAATACAAACTAAGGTATTTACCGTTCATATTCATAAATAATGGCTCGATCCAAGGAAGTGACAAGTTGAACCAACAAAAACGGAGTTGTATTGAAGAAACTACGGCTAAAACAAAATTGGGTATCCGAAGCTAGTTTAGCTACGAAATTAATTGGAGTAAAACTAAACTAATCATATCTTTGCTAATTAATATGATATTTTATATATATTTAATTATGATTTGATTTTATATAATTCAGGACCACCCGTAAACAACACGAGAGGATTAATTATAAGACCTCATGATTGTACGCAACACGTAATTTGACAACACGGTACTTTATGTACGCAACACGTCATTTGACAACACGGTACCATGGGTCGAGATTAATTCCGTTCAATACGAATACGATGGGGTCTTTATTTATTTTATTGAACAACTAATTGTGGACTACTAACATCGGACTGCTAACTACGGACTATTAGATATTAAAAGTATTATAAGTATACATGTAACGATTATTTGAAAAGAAAATATGTTGATATATTATATATGGTTAGGTTCATGATATCTATTGGAGACCAGGTCGTGTTATATATCTTCAAGGAAAAAGTGAGTATATAGTCCCACTTTTAAACTCTAAATATTTCGGGATGAGAATACATGCATTTTATGATTTACGTTATGGACACAAGTGATAAAAAATATATATTCTACGTTGAGTTGTACCACTGGCATACTTCTCTGTAGCTTGGTAACTACTATTTACATGTGGTATTGTAAACGCGAATCCTGTTGATAGATCTATCGGGCCTGACAACCCCAACCGGACTGGACGACCAGTATTCAACGGTTGCACAGTACTTCGTTTCGGTGACTACACTTGGTACAGTGTAGTGAGATTTCATAATAAAGGGAATATGCAACGTTGATTAAATGTTAAGTATGGTTATCAAGTGCTCAACCACTTAGAATATTTTTATTAAAACGTTTATGTATATGAAATCTTGTGGTCTATATTTATAACGCTGCTAGCTTTAAACCTATATCTCACCAACTTTATGTTGACGTTTTAAGCATGTTTATTCTCAGGTGATAAATAAAAGCTTCCGCTGCATTATGCCGAATTTAAGCAAGATTTGGAGTATGCATATTTGTTTCAAAAATAAAACTGCATACCGAAAGATTTGTAATGTGAAATATGTTGAAAATCGTATTGTTATTATCAAATGTAAAGTTTGTAAGACTAAGATTATCGCTAAACGATAATCATTATTATGTTGTTTAAGCCTTTGGTTATAATAAAGGTTATGGTTTGTATCATAAAAACGTATGCAGATTTTGAAAAATGTCACATATAGAGGTCAATACCTCGCAATGACACCAATAAGTACGTAACGTTTATAATCGATATGAACGGGATGCTTCAGGTAGTATTAGAGCGTTGGTCTTAGAGAACCAGAAAATTTGCATTAGTGTGTCTTATCGAGTTTCTTAGGATGCATTAGTGAGTCTGGACTTTGACCGTGTTTGATTTCGAAAACTATTGCTTATCCTTGTTGGTTAAAAATTAATATGTAAATATTATGTGGTACTAACGTACTAGTTGTTGTGTGATAGATGTGTGACGACCCGAAAATTTCCAACCAAATTTAAACTTTAATCTTTATATTATTCCGACATGATAAGCAAAGTTTGTTAAGTTAAATCTCAAGAATTTTAAACTGTGTTCATACATTCATTATAACCTCGACCAAATTCCGGCGATTCACGAACCGTTATATATAGATAGATATGTATATGTATATATATATTATAACTTGAGAATATTAATAAAGTATTAAACGTATAATACTTTACACGAACGTATTTGTTTCAATATGATTTTTGACTAAATTAAAAAAATATATATTAAATGATTGAATTATCAGAAACATTGAATTATGATTACAAGTCTCTGTTGAGAGGTCCACTATGATTTGAGAAAATCTATTCCTCTTAACGATATTCAGAATAATTTGTAAAGCTATTTATAAATAAAAACAAAAAGTGTCATTTACGAAAGTTAGACAAAAGTTAGTGGAGAATTGGTTTCCATAATATTCTATTAATCTATTTTCAAACGTACAAAGACATTTTCAGTTTAAAAAAGAACTTTATTATTAAAACGTATATAACTTTTATAAATATCTAGAATCACTTTTGACAACTCATTACTTAACCAGTATAATAAATATAACGATATTTATATTTTATTTCATTAAATATATATAACGATTTAAATTAATATTATATATATTTATACGCGTATTATACATACATAGTTTTTATACTTTTACTATATTTTAACTTTACCTTTACTTTACTTTTACTTAATTTAACTTTAATAATTCACTTTAATAATTCACTTTAATAATTCATACTTTAATAATTCACTTTAATAATTCATACTTTAATAATTCATACTTTAATAATTCACTTTAATAATTCATACTTTAATAATTCACTTTAATAATTCATACTTTAATAATTCACTTTAATAATTCAAAAATCTATTATAAATAAAATTCAATAGGTTTCATTATTTCATAGAAATTTGAAAATATATTTCTCTAAACTCTCTCAATCGATTTATATATATATATATATATATATATATATATATATATATATATATATATATATATATATATATATATATATATATATATATATATATATATATATATATATATATATATATTTGCTCTGTATTATTTCAAGATATTATTAGTATACATAAAATATTACGACGGAGTGCTGTCCGAGTGATTTCAAAATAGTTTTTTTTGAATGAGTCGAAGCTAAGGAAATTATGTGTTATAGCTATGGAGGTGATGGGTATGGTTCATGGGTATGCTCGTGAGGTCAATCTAGTGTTTATCATCTCCGTTGCATCTACATACTTTCCTGCAATATTGAATCTCAATATTGATACGTTCGTGAATCCGAGGCCAACCTTGCGCTTGTTAAATGACGTTATATGTATTTTTACTACGAAATACAGTATTGTGAGTTTCATTTGCTCCCTTTTATATATATTTTTGGGACTGAGAATACATGCGCTGTTTTTATAAATGTTTTACGAAATAGGCACAAGTACTAAAACTAATTCTACGTGGGTTTAAACCAGAAATATACCCTTAGCTTGGTAACATTAAACTACTTGTCTATGTACGGTAGGCGCGAATCCTAAAGATAGATCTATTGGGCCTGACAAACCCCATCCTGACTATGGGATGCTTTAGTACTTCGAGGTTATTTTAAACACACCTGATCTGGTGTACTTCAGAGGGTAAAACATGAACGTTAAGGCTTGTTACCGGGTGCCTACAACTTATAGAATACTTTTATACACTTGCGAGTGTACATATATTTATAAACGGAAATCTTGTGGTCTATTAATATATTGAAATGATTGTTATGATAAACCTATGAACTCACCAACCTTTTGGTTGACACTTTAAAGCATGTTTTTTCTCAGGTATTAAAGAAATCTTCTGCTGTGCATTAGCTCATTTTAAGGATATTACTTGGAGTCATTCATGGCATATTTTAAAAGACATTGCATTCGAGTCATTGAGTTCATCAAGATTATTATTAAACCAATTATAGTTGGATGTATTATGAAATGGTGTGTATGCCGTCAACTTTCGTTGTAAAGAAAGTTTGTCTTTTAAAAACGAATGCAATGTTTGTAAAATGTATCATATAGAGGTCAAATACCTCGCGATGTAATCAACTATTGTGAATCGTTTATAATGTATATGAACGGGTCCTTTCAGTTGGTATCAGAGCGGTGGTCTTAGCGAACCAGGTCTGCATTAGTGTGTCTAACTGATAGTCGTTAAGATGCATTAGCGAGTCTGGACTTCGACCGTGTCTGCATGTCAAAAGTTTTGCTCATCATTTTTGTCGGAAATTACCTGCTTATCATTCTTAGTCTAGACACATCTTATTGCATTGATTGCATGAATAGTGTATAGACAAAATTCATATCTTAGCGTATCTGCTAATTCATATCTTAGCGTATCTGTTACTGTAAACTTTGCCTAACATATTCCGTAAATTCCTCCGTAATCTACGACACCTTTTGCTCTATATAATTAGAATACCACCCGATAGCCGGAAAATCATTTCATATCGAAAAGTTCTTTATTCAATCGTATGAAATGGAATTCGTCATTAGTTCAAGTCCCTCGGATTCCGAAATGGAATCCCACTCAAGTTCCGAAAGCAGTGTGACCGGAATGGATCAACCAATTAGTCATCATCTATTCTGGATGAATTGGGCATGGGTTCGTAGCCTCCTTAATCATTGGAGACAAGAAAAAGGTGATCCCTTCCATCCACCACATTGCCCTCTTGGCGATGAACATGAAGCACTTACCGGCGAACCTGTTCGAGACACCATTTTCTCACTCATTGCTAGAGTATCTCGTCATGATTATATACTATCCCATATTGCAAATCTTATTCATCCGCTCGTTTCAACCGCCAATCATCCTGGTGTACTAGCAGAAATTAACGAACTTCGCGCCCGAGTAGTGGCTTTGGAACACATGGTGCAAGGATTACAAACACCATCAGCAGCACCAGCAGCATAACCAATACCGCCAGTAACATCCACATCGCAAGCCTCAATACCACAAGCTTCAGCAGCATCACCAGCAGTTACCGGCAGTATCATCAACAATATCGTCAGCACCACCATCACCGTCAGTACTGTCAGCATCATCAGCACTAGCAGCACCTATAACATCACAAGTTCCGTCAGTTCAAGAATCACCGTGGACGTCATCATTGATCAATAACGAGTATTTTGTATCAACGAGTTATGAAGTATTAACTCATTCTTCTGAAGAAATTATATATATATTTTATATATATGAATGCTGAAACTATAAAAATCTTTCGTACTAAGCTATTGAATATGAATTGAAAAAGGGTAGATACTACTCAGTTAAATTCATATTACTAATATGCTATGATGTACATCCTTCGGTAACAACCTAACCATCGTAACTACAATCTTTGATTCAATTAAATGAATTCGGTTTCATAATAAACCAAGTGTATCATTCAATAACATGTTTGATTTTACACTTTCATCTTCAATGTACTCGAAACTTACTGGAAAACAACATTCGTATCTTGTGAAGTTAGCAAGAGTTCTACGAGCATCAGCATAATTCACTAAGAAAATATCTATAAGAATAAATATTGAAGTATTGATTACATTAGCGAAATACTCTGCGAAGATTATGTAATCTCTAATGTTTTAGAGATTATTCTTTACTAATCCAAGCCGAAAATCAAATGAGCTTAATATGATATTAACTCATTAAATCTGTATTACATCTGAAGAAAATATACATATATATATTTTCATAAAGACTGTAATGAAAAATTCTCGTTCAAAATATTATTTGTGACATTTTTTTTAACGGGTAGGTAATACCCGAGAGATATATAAATGCACAATTAATATATTACATTCTTCGATTCTAATTCAGTAAATCATCAACTATACTTCCTATTTTCACAACAGTATACCTTCTTTTATAAGAAATCAAAACAACCATACTCATTCAAATTCAATCACCTATTCTGATTTTTGAAATCTCAGAATGCAACTCGAGATATAACAAAACCATCACTCTTAGATTCCTATATCTTTCAAAGCTATACTTTGACTTCAAAACTGTGTTAGAACATCATATGTATTAACGATTATAATATGTGCTCAAACCCTTCGAAATTCCTGAAGACACTTCAACTAAGGAACAATCGAGATGATGATCCAACCACATGTTACCCACAGTTATACACCTGTAAAACTCTTGAACCCAAAGTCATAGTTTAACACGTACCCGCGTTGAATTCTTTAGCATTTATTAGCAAAAACAACCTTACGATTCTTTTCAAAGTAGCCAGTTTTGTCACAGCTCCAACAAGTCAACTTCGACTTTTCAGTAAAACTAATTTTATTATAACTTCAATAGATACGCTGCCCTTTCACAATCTTACTGGGGAACCTTTCATATCTCACCACATTAGCAGTAAACTTATCAACAACTTCATTAACCTTCGACTTAAACCTCTCCGAAAAGTCACTATACTTTTTCATTGAAACTCCATCTCTTACTCATCCGCATCTTGCAACAAGAATTGCCATACCAATTATTGAGAATCAGCAATCAGTATTTTGAAACCTCGCAGCATGTCTACATCAACAATTACATATACACACAACGTCTACCTCCAAGACTTACATTCTTTGAATGAGAAATTTCTGAAAAACACCCTAAACTGCGAACCAGTTCTCGAAATTTTGAAAAATGCTGATGAAGCAGCAAAAACTGTAAACGACCTTAACAGTAAAAAGTTGGATGATAAAGGATAGTATATTGGCAAAGCTCAGAAAAAGAGAAGGTTTGGAACTAGAAAACGGATTGAGCAAAGTATGAAGGAGGCTGTGGAAAAATCACAAAGGCTGAACCTGCCTTTAAAGAATCCAAATGATTCAGTACTTGCTGAAGTCATTAACGAATACCTTGCTCCTGACTCCAAACCCCTGCGGACAATATCCTTCATCATCCTCTGATATTAGACATTCTAAGATATTATCGTATCTTTCATTATAAATATCATCCATACTTCTGAAGATATTTTTATAATTATTCTTATCTGAAATCATTTACCTCTTCGCGCTATCTGTATTATATCATAAAAGAAACTATTTTAGTTTCAAAATTCTGAAACATTTGAGTTTAAAATAGGAATATTCTTGAAGAAGTGTTGGGAGCTGAAGCATGAGTTAGTATAATATAATGACACTTGATCAACGTGATTATATTACAGTAATTCATGCTGAGTTTCTAAATGGAACATGATGATTCACAGATCATAACATCATCATGTGCTATGTTACACAACTCTTGTATTCTCTTTGATCTCTAAATATCAAGAAAATATTTCTTGATGATTCGGCCTTTTCCGAGGTATTCTGGTAATTTGACAAGTCAAGATCGTGCCATTACAATTTCCTTCATAGAACATTAACAATGTTCATTCCAAAATTTATATCTGCGAATTCTGGACCATTACAAGCGGTGCTTAATCGCAAGAAGAAGAAACGAAAGGACAAAGCTCCGAACTAGAATTGGGAGTATAAATCATCGCAAATAGAAGAGAACATTAACTGTGGATGGCAATGATTATAGAAGAAGCAAGGACTTTGAAATATAAGGGAAGATATAAAACCCAACAACAACCAGAAATCACAAACCGTATATATCAATGCATATAGCAAAATAAAGACACGGGAGAACTAAAAACACTATAAAACCAAGAGTATAGTAGAAGTAAATAGATTCTTCCGGAGGCAGATGAAAAAGAAGAGCGACATATATGAAAGTGAGGAGTATATCAAGAATCAGCACTGGATGAATCATATTGACAAATACTTTAAAATATGAGTTGAGAAGGTGTGAGTTGTGAGAAAACAAATGAGGTGGATTTATAGTGAAATATCCGACAGAGAAATCAAAATGGATTATCGCATTAATTCGAAGAGGATCATAATTTCCTTAATCGCCGAATAATCAAATCCAATATAGATTACAAAGATTTTCTTTTCGGAGATCAATCGTGATGACGTCAAAAGATACGACGAATCACTATTATCTTATTTTATTCATTTACGATAACTTCACTCACACGCTTCGAGTAATCGAATTATTTTATCCATTCTTCTTGAACATGATAAAACTCTGTAATCGTTATAATAACATTCTCATTGTTAGTCATGACGACCTCTATCAAATTTCGGGGACGAAATTTCTTTAACGTGTAGGTACTGTGACGACCCGAAAATTTCCAACCAAATTTAAACTTTAATCTTTATATTATTCCGACATGATAAGCAAAGTTTGTTAAGTTAAATCTCAAGAATTTTAAACTGTGTTCATACATTCATTATAACCTCGACCAAATTCCGGCGATTCACGAACCGTTATATATAGATAGATATGTATATGTATATATATATTATAACTTGAGAATATTAATAAAGTATTAAACGTATAATACTTTACACGAAAGTATTTGTTTCAATATGATTTTTGACTAAATTAAAAAAAATATATTAAATGATTGAATTATCAGAAACATTGAATTATGATTACAAGTCTCTGTTGAGAGGTCCACTATGATTTGAGAAAATCTATTCCTCTTAACGATATTCAGAATAATTTGTAAAGCTATTTATAAATAAAAACAAAAAGTGTCATTTACGAAAGTTAGACAAAAGTTAGTGGAGAATTGGTTTCCATAATATTCTATTAATCTATTTTCAAACGTACAAAGACGTTTTCAGTTTAAAAAAAGAACTTTATTATTAAAACGTATATAACTTTTATAAATAACTAGAATCACTTTTGACAACTCATTACTTAACCAGTATAATAAATATAACGATATTTATATTTTATTTCATTAAATATATATAACGATTTAAATTAATATTATATATATTTATACGCGTATTATACATACATAGTTTTTATACTTTTACTATATTTTAACTTTACCTTTACTTTACTTTTACTTAATTTAACTTTAATAATTCACTTTAATAATTCACTTTAATAATTCACTTTAATAATTCATACTTTAATAATTCACTTTAATAATTCATACTTTAATAATTCACTTTAATAATTCATACTTTAATAATTCACTTTAATAATTCATACTTTAATAATTCACTTTAATAATTCAAAAATCTATTATAAATAAAATTCAATAGGTTTCATTATTTCATAGAAACTTGAAAATATATTTCTCTAAACTCTCTCAATCGATTTATATATATATATATATATATATATATATATATATATATATATATATATATATATATATATATATATATATATATATATATATATATATATATATATATATATATTTGCTCTGTATTATTTCAAGATATTATTAGTATACATAAAATATTACGACGGAGTGCTGTCCGAGTGATTTCAAAATAGTTTTTTTTGAATGAGTCGAAGCTAAGGAAATTATGTGTTATAGCTATGGAGGTGATGGGTATGGTTCATGGGTATGCTCGTGAGGTCAATCTAGTGTTTATCATCTCCGTTGCATCTACATACTTTCCTGCAATATTGAATCTCAATATTGATACGTTCGTGAATCCGAGGCCAACCTTGCGCTTGTTAAATGACGTTATATGTATTTTTACTACGAAATACAGTATTGTAAGTTTCATTTGCTCCCTTTTATATATATTTTTGGGACTGAGAATACATGCGCTGTTTTTATAAATGTTTTACGAAATAGGCACAAGTACTAAAACTAATTCTACGTGGGTTTAAACCAGAAATATACCCTTAGCTTGGTAACATTAAACTACTTGTCTATGTACGGTAGGCGCGAATCCTAAAGATAGATCTATTGGGCCTGACAAACCCTATCCTGACTATGGGATGCTTTAGTACTTCGAGGTTATTTTAAACACACCTGATCTGGTGTACTTCAGAGGGTAAAACATGAACGTTAAGGCTTGTTACCGGGTGCCTACAACTTATAGAATACTTTTATACACTTGCGAGTGTACATATATTTATAAACGGAAATCTTGTGGTCTATTAATATATTGAAATGATTGTTATGATAAACCTATGAACTCACCAACCTTTTGGTTGACACTTTAAAGCATGTTTTTTCTCAGGTATTAAAGAAATCTTCCGCTGTGCATTAGCTCATTTTAAGGATATTACTTGGAGTCATTCATGGCATATTTTGAAAGACATTGCATTCGAGTCATTGAGTTCATCAAGATTATTATTAAACCAATTATAGTTGGATGTATTATGAAATGGTGTGCATGCCGTCAACTTTCGTTGTAAAGAAAGTTTGTCTTTTAAAAACGAATGCAATGTTTGTAAAATGTATCATATAGAGGTCAAATACCTCGCGATGTAATCAACTATTGTGAATCGTTTATAATGTATATGAACGGGTTCTTTCAAGATGTCTGGTTCAAAATTTGTTATCACGTTCAGCGACTCCGAACCAGAATCCTCAGATAGTGTTCCAGTCATTAACCTATCCGATAATGAAAACGACACCTTTGGGGAAGACTCACAATTTCTGGATGAATCAATTGAAGAGGAACCGGAAAGTGATCCTGAGGAGGAAGAAATACAGGAAATTACGAAAGACAAGTTCGAACGAGGAAAGAAACGAAAGGCTACTGAATTGGAAAATCCAAATCTCGAGTTTAGTGAGGATGTTGTGGCACCAACTCCACTAGACACTACCACCCCTATTCCCGCTATTCCTATTAGTTCTATCCCGACATCCAGTTCTTCGGCCCCTCAGCCAAAACGCATGGAGACAGTCAGGATAAGCATTAAGCGATTTTTTTGAACACAAACATTTTGGGTTAAATGATGCGCTGTTGTTTTAAACCATGGGATCATATAACGTGTTGTATAATATTACTAGTGTGGTTTGCTTAATGTTTGATGTAAGATAAGCATATGTAAAAATTAGTGAAGTGTGAAATGCAATAATTTTCCAGGGTGGAGTATTATTTGGATGGTAGTAATTAATTTCTGTACTAAGCTATTAAGTATGAACTTTAACGGGTAGGTACTACCCTAGATATAATTATAAAACGCTAATAAGAAGAAAAGGCTTTTATAAAAATAACTGGTTCATATTATTAATAAGCTACGATGTACTGTAAATACACACTACATTTATAATATTCCATGTGAATAATTATTATTTTTTTCCATTCTTATTGAAGAATATGGCGCGATTGAACCGAATGACGGAACAAGAAATCGAGGAACTCATCAATCAGCGAGTGAACGACAGAATGTTAGGGGTCGAGGCTGCGAGAGGTGCTGCAGTTAACCCAAATCCTCGTGTGGGATGCACCTACAAAACTTTTCAAGGTTGCAAGCCCTCATCATTCAGTGGAACAGAAGGACCGGTTGGTTTAACTCAGTGGATCGAAAAGATTGAGTCTGTGTTTAAAATCAGTGGTTGTATTGAGAAGGACATGACCAAGTATGCATCGTGCACTGATAATGCTAAAAACGAACATATATTTCATAGCATTATTCCTCAAGAAAGACAAGCTTTTAGTTGCAGTTGTTCTATTTACAAGTGATATTCGTTTAAATAATAAAAGGTGAAGACAAAAGACAGATTCGACGAATTGAAGACACAAACGACCAAAAAGCTCAAAAGTACAAAAGACAATCAAAGAGGTTCCAATTATTGATAAGAAACGTCTCGAAATTACAAGAGTACAAGATTCAAAACGCAAAGTACAAGATATTAAATTGTACGCAAGGACGTTCGAAAATCCGGAACCGGGACCAGAGTCAACTCTCAACGCTCGACGCAACGGACTAAAAATTACAAGTCAACTATGCACATAAATATAATATAATATTTAAATAATCCTTATAATTATTTATATATTATATAAATAAATAAAAACCGTCGGCAAGAAAGACTCCAAATTGTGTGAGTTGTAATTTCAAACTCCGCGACTCGCGGAGTTTGAAGGCAAAAAATGCCGCGAGTCACGGAGCCCCAAAGTCTGAAACTCCCTATAAAGCCAACCGAATTCTGATCATTTTTCATAACATATATCCATCCATCTCTCTATCTATATCGTATATATTTATATTTATATTTTAATTTTAATTTTAATCCTAATAATAAGGGTATGTTAGCGAATGTTGTAAGGGTGTAAGTCGAAATTCTGTCCGTGTAATGCTACGCTATTTTTAATCATTGTAAGTTATGTTCAACCTTTTTAATTTAATGTCTCGTAGCTAAGTTATTATTATGCTTATTTAAAACGAAGTAATCATGATGTTGGGCTAATTACTAAAATTGAGTAATTGGGCTTTGTACCATAATTGGGGTTTGGACAAAAGAACGACACTTGTGGAAATTAGACTATGGGCTATTAATGGGCTTTATATTTGTTTAACTAAATGATAGTTTGTTAATGTTAATATAAAGATTTACAATTGGGCGTCCCTATAAATTACCATATACACTCGATCGGACACGATGGGCGGGGTATTTATATGTACGAATAATCGTTCATTTAACCGGACACGGGAATGGATTAATAGCCACTAGAATAATTAAAACATGGGTGAAATTATGTACAAGGACACTTGGTATAATTGATAACAAAATATTAAAACCTTGGGTTACACTCAGTCGACATCCTGGTGTAATTATTAAACAAAGTATTAAAATCTTGTTACAGTTTAAGTCCCCAATTAGTTGGAATATTTAACTTCGGGTATAAGGATAATTTGACGAGGATACTCGCACTTTATATTTATGACTGATGGACTGTTATGGACAAAAACCAGACGGACATATTAAATAATCCAGGACAAAGGACAATTAACCCATGGGCATAAAACTAAAATCAACACGTCAAACATCATGATTACGGAAGTTTAAATAAGCATAATTCTTTTATTTCATATTTAATTTCCTTTATTTTATATTTAATTGCACTTCTAATTATCGCATTTTTATTTATTGTTATTGTATTTAATTGCACTTTTAATTATCGTACTTTTTAATTATCGCAAGTTTATTTTATCGCACTTTTATTATTCGCAATTTCATTATCGTTGTTTACTTTACGCTTTAATTTAAGTCTTGTATTTATTTTTAATATTTTACATTTGGTTTTAACTGCGACTAAAGTTTTAAAATCGACAAACCGGTCATTAAACGGTAAAAACCCCCCTTTATAATAATAATATTACTTATATATATGTTTGTATTTTTATAAAAGTAAACTAATATAGCGTTAAGCTTTGTTTAAAAAGATTCCCTGTGGAACGAACCGGACTTACTAAAAACTACACTACTGTACGATTAGGTACACTGCCTATAAGTGTTGTAGCAAGGTTTAAGTATATCCATTCTCTAAATAAATAAATATCTTCTGTAAAATTGCATCGTATTTAATAGTATTTCCTGTAAAAATATAAGCTATTTTATATACTACTCTGCTAAAACATCAAGTTATTTTTGGCGCCGCTGCCGGGGAGACTCTTAAAAGCCGGAAGCGCAACGCTAATATAAAAAAAAAAGATTTTTAGTTTACTTTTATTAAAATTCGTTTTTATAAAAATACGTTTTAAATATTCAAAAATATTAAAAAAAAAACAAAAATATAAATATTTTTAGGAGTTTGATAAATATTTAAGTTTTATAAAGTTTCTTTAGTTTGTAAAAATTTAAGTTTTATTTAATTTATTTTATAAATATATTTTATAAATTTAAAACCGAAAATATATATATATATATATATATATATATATATATATATATATATATATATATATATATATATATATATATATATATAATCTAGCTTTAAGATTTTTATTTATAAAATTATAAAGTAGTTCTATTTTTATTTTAGTTTTTAAATATAAGTTTTTACTATATAAATATTTAGATTTTAAAATATAAAAACAAAACAAAAAAACGGGTAAAATAAAAAACTGTACCTGAGTTGAATTCGGGAACCCCGCGACTCGCGGAGTTTTCTTCTTGGATTACCGCAACTCGCGGAGCTAACCTGACACGCCGACAGAACCATAATTCAGCATTAATTACGGGTAATTATTAATTATTATTATTATTAACCCTAACTAATTATTATTATTATAATTACTTTTACTTTTTATTTAATTTATATATTTTAGTTAAATTAGTTAAATTAAATTGTAAAATTAGTAGTTTTAATAAATAAATAATATAAAAATAATATTTTTATAAAAATTATACTTTTTACAACTTTTTGTATATTTTTATATTTTGTCCCTTTTTAATCATTTTAGCATAATATTTGTATTTTTAGCTCATATTTAGTTTTAAACTTAGTTTTTGCCATAAGTTATTTTTACTTCTAGATTTTTAGGCTTTGTCGTAGAATTCCTTAAGTGCTTTTTCTTTAGACTAAGATTTAGGTACTCTAGAATTTTGCGACGCCTTTTTAAGTTTTAGTTTCTTTTTAAGTTATTTACATTTGGGATTTAGTTTTTCCTGTAAGCTTTAATATTTTTAGACGACTTTTACCTATGTATCAATTATCATTCCAATTAGTAATCTCAATTTGCGATTATAATTTTAAGTTAGTTGTAGTAATAAGGTTAGGTTAGTCAAGTGTTTTTAAGTTTTATAAGTTTCTTTTATTTTTCCGTCACCTTTTATTTTTCAACCATTTTTCTTTTTCGATCTTTTTCCGACGAACTCTTTTTCTTTCTTATTTCTTGCTATTCTAGTTTTAGGACATAGATTTTTATTCTACTTCTTATCTAAATTTCTTAAAATTACGAAAATTTATTTTAAGTGGTTAAATTGATAGACATCAAAATTTTCTGGTTCGTAGTAATAGTTGGATTTGTACGTGGACCGGGTTATTGGAGCCAAACAGTCCTCAATTATATTGAGACCAAACGAATCCTACCCCTCTGCTGCATCTTTTGGCTATTCGAAACGTGGGCAAAATCAGAAAAGTCTATTGATTGGATAACTTATTATAATTTTTCTTTCCTTTTAAAAACTAATAGGATATTCAGTGAATGCACCGAGCAAGACGTTCACCACCTTTTGTACGTTCACTACCTGTAACTAGATCAAGACATTTAGCAAATATTACTGCCGTTGATTTTTCTTTAGAATCGTCATCCAGTCGACCAAGTACTCCAGTTCAAATTTCCGATAATCTATTTTTTGAACCCGACCTCACAATTGAGAATCCGGAGAATATTCAGGAACGATTCGTAGATCCTGAACCACTAAACTTTCCTCCGGAACCACCAATCATTTAAACAGAGATTGTTGAGGAACGAACCATTAAATCAGAATCCTCTAGTGATTCCGATTCAACAAATTCAATTATGGAGAATCTGGAACCTTTAAGTATGGAAGACCGAATGAGAGCTAAACGCACTGGCCAAGGTCACGCAATTACTCATCCAGACATTAATGCGCCAGATTATGAAATCAAAGGACAAATTCTACACATGGTGACTAATCAATGCCAATTTAGTGGTGCGCCGAAGGAAGATCCAAATGAACATCTACGTACCTTTAATAGGATCTGCACACTATTTAAAATCCGAGAAGTGGAGGATGAACAGATATATCTCATGTTATTTCCCTGGACTTTAAAGGGAGAAGCCAAAGATTGATTGGAATCGTTACCTGAAGGGGCGATTGATACATGGGACGTTTTAGTTGAAAAATTTCTTAAACAATTCTTTCCTGCATCTAAAGCCGTAAGACTTCAAGCAGAAATTGTTACGTTTACACAGAAGCCAAATGAAACTCTATATGAGGCGTGGGCTAGATTTGGAAAGTTGTTAAGAGGATGTCCGCAACATGGATTAGACACCTGTCAAATAGTACAAATATTCTACCAAGGATGCGACATCACTACAAGGAAAGACATAGATATAGCAGCTGGTGGCTCTATTATGAAGAAAACCGAAACTGATGCTTACAAAATTATTGATAACACTGCTTCCCACTCACATGAGTGGCACCAAGAAAAAGATATCATTAGATCATCTAAAGCAGCTAGAGCCAATTCTAGCCATGACTTAGATTCCATTTCCGCAAAGATAGATGCTGTCGAGAGACGAATGGAAAAGATGACTAAAGATATTCACTCAATACGAATTAGTTGTGAGCAGTGTGGAGGACCACATTTGACAAAAGATTGTCTCAGTATTGAATTAACAATGGAACAAAGAGAGAATATTTAATACATAAACCAAAGGCCTGGAAATAATTATCAGAATAATTATCAACCGCCAAGACCGATTTACAATCAAAACCAGAATTATAACCGAAATATTCCATACAACAACCAACAAGGTCCTAGCAATCAACAAGTATCCAATAATAATTACAATCAGCAAAGACCTAATTTTCAAAACAAACCACCACAACAAACCGATAATAAAAAGCCGAATTTAGAAGATATGATGATGAAGCTAGTTGAAACTCAAACGCAGTTTTTCACATCTCAAAAACAAACTAATGAACAAAATGCTCAAGCATTTAGAAATCAACAAGCTTCTATTCAAAATCTGGAACAAGAAGTAAGTAACCTAGCAAGGTTAATAGGTGAAAGAAAACCGGGAAGTCTACCTAGTGATACAAATGCTAACCCCCGGAATGAAACAGCTAAAGCTATTACCACAAGAAATGGTACAACACTTAAACCACTTGAAATACCTGTAACTTCTGATGAAGCTATTCCTACTCCACAAGAACCACAACCTGATCAAGATAAGGAAAAAGAACCGGTAGTTGAAAAGGTTAATGAAGATAACACAGTTAAGGCTAAACCTTATGTTAAACCATACCAACCACCACTTCCTTACCCGAGTAAAATGAAGAAAGAGAAACTTGAAGCCGAGCAATCCAAATTCTTGGATATGTTTAAACAGATAAATGTAAATCTTCCTTTCATTGATGTGATTTCAGGAATGCCTAGATATGCTAAATTCTTGAAAGATCTAATCTCAAATAGAAAGAAAATGGAAGAACTCTCGGCTGTTACCATGAATGCTAATTGTTCAGCAGTGCTGTTGAATAAGATACCAGAAAAATTATCTGATCCAGGAAGTTTCACAATTCCATGTTTTCTAGGTAGTCTTAGTTCAATAGAAGCATTGGCAGACTTAGGTGCTAGTATAAATCTAATGCCATATTCACTATACGCTAAACTAGACCTTGGAGAATTGAAACCGACCAGAATAAGTATACAACTAGCCGATAGATCAATAAAATATCCTAGAGGGATAATGGAGAACATGCTAGTTAAAGTTGGTACTTTAGTATTTCCAGTAGATTTTGTTGTTTTGGACATGGAAGAATATTCTCAAGTTCCTCTCATATTAGGAAGACCATTCTTAAATACGGCTAAAGCAATGATAGACGTGTTCAGTAAGAAACTGACCCTAAGTATAGAGGATGAGAGTGTTACCTTTTCAGTTGATAGAGCAATGCAACAACCACAATCTGCAGATGATACATGTTATTATATTCAAACTATAGACGCACATGCAGAATTATTAGAAGAATTTCCAGAATTACAAGGAACAGGAGAATGTTCTTTAGGAGAAGGTAATGAACCAATTGATGAAGCTGAAATGTTAGCTACACTTATAGCTAATGGATATGAACCAACAACAGAAGAAATTCAAATGCTAAAAGAAGAAGACAGATATCGATACAAATCATAGATAGAAGAACCTCCGAAATTAGAGTTAAATCCACTTCCAAACCATTTGGAATACGCTTATTTACATGGTGAATCTGAATTACCTGTAATAATATCGTCTTCTCTTACTGAAAATGAGAAATCACAACTCATTTCTGTGTTGAAAGCTCATAAACCAGCCATTGCATGGAAGATTCATGATATTAAAGGAATAAGTCCTTCGTATTGCACACATAAAATCCTTATGGAAGAAGGTCATAAAACGTATGTGCAACGCCAACGAAGACTAAATCCTAATATGCAAGATGTAGTTAAGAAAGAGATTATTAAACTGCTAGATGCAGGTCTAATTTATCCAATCTCTGATAGTCCATGGGTAAGCCCAGTTCAATGCGTGCCTAAGAAGGGTGGCATGACTGTCATTACAAATAAAAAAAATGAGCTTATTCCTACTAGGACTGTAACAGGATGGCGTGTGTGTATTGATTATAGAAAATTAAATGACGCCACCAGAAAAGATCACTTTCCCTTACCTTTCATTGATCAAATGTTAGAAAGATTAGCCGGAAACAGTTACTATTGTTTTCTTGATGGATTTTCCGGATATTTTCAAATTCCAATAGCACCCGAAGATCAAGAGAAAACCACATTCACGTGCCCTTATGGTACTTTTGCTTACAAACGCATGCCATTTGGACTTTGCAACGCCCCTGCAACCTTTCAAAGGTGTATGATGGCGATTTTTCATGACATGATAGAAGAATGCATGGAAGTTTTCATGGATGACTTTTCAGTCTTCGGTGATACATTTGAAACATGTCTAGCTAATCTTGAACGAATGCTTATTAGATGCGAACAATCAAATCTAGTACTTAATTGGGAGAAATGCCATTTCATGGTTAAAGAAGGCATCGTTCTTGGACATAAAATTTCAAAAGAAGGAATTGAAGTGGATAGAGCTAAAGTAGATGTAATTGCTAAACTTCCACATCCCACCAATGTTAGAGGAGTTAGGAGTTTTCTAGGGCATGCCGGTTTTTACCGACGTTTCATAAAAGATTTTTCTAAAATTGCCACTCCTATGAAAAAATTCCTAGAAAAGGATGCTCCATTTATCTTTTCAGATGAGTGTATCAAATCTTTTAATATTCTTAAAGAGAAACTCACTAATGCTCCGATAATGATAACACCAAATTGGAATCTACCATTTGAACTAATGTGCGATGCAAGTGATTTTGCAATGGGAGCCGTTTTAGGACAAAGGATTGAAAAACGATTTCAACCTATATATTATGCTAGTAAGACATTACAAGGAGCATAAACGAACTATACAACTACTGAAAAAGAACTCCTTGCTATTGTCTTTGCTTTTGACAAATTTCGATCATATCTCGTTCTAGCAAAAACGGTGGTCTATACCGATCATTCTGCTCTTAGATACCTATTTTCAAAACAAGATGCTAAACCAAGATTAATCCGTTGGATCTTACTCTTACAAGAGTTTGATATTGAAATCCGAGATAAAAGAGGAGCAGAAAATCTCGCCGCTGATCATCTTTCTCGTCTTGAAAATCTGGAATTAGAAGTTCTAAATGAATCGGCCATACAAGACAACTTTCCTGATTAATATCTATTGAAGATAGATTATAAAGAAATTCCATGGTTTGCAGATTATGCAAACTACTTAGTTTGTGGATTCCTTGAAAAGGATTATCGTACCAAAGACGAAAGAAATTCTTCAGTGATATAAAACACTATTTTTGGGAAGATCCACATTTGTTTAAAAGTTGTCCCGATGGAATAATACGCCGATGTGTATTTGGAGATGAAGCTAGTAAAATATTAAACCATTGTCACACAGGACCAGCAGGAGGGCATTATGGGCCTCAACTAACAGCAAGAAAAGTTTATGATGCTGGATTCTATTGGCCTACAATTTACAAAGACGCACACCTTCTTTGCAAATCCTGTGATGCTTGTCAAAGGGCCGGAAAAATAAATCAACGTGATGAAATGCCACAAAATGTCATCCAAGTATGTGAAGTATTTGACATTTGGGGTATTGACTTTATGGGTCCATTTCCAAAATCTCATAATAATCTATATATACTCGTAGCCATTGATTATGTATCTAAATGGGCGGAAGCACAAGCTCTCCCAACTAACGATGCACGAGTTGTAGTCAACTTTTTAAAACGTCTTTTTGCAAGGTTTGGAACACCGAAAGCTTTAATAAGTGATCGGGGTACTCATTTCTGTAATAATCAACTTGAGAAAGTTCTTAAAAGATATGGAGTAACTCATAAAATCTCCACCGCATATCATCCACAAACAAGTGGACAAGTTGAAAATACCAACAGAGCTTTAAAACGTATTCTAGAGAAAACCGTAGGATCAAATCCGAAGGAATGGTCCATTAAATTGGAGGATGCACTCTGGGCTTTTAGAACAGCCTACAAAACTCCAATTGGAACCACACCTTTTAGACTTGTTTATGGAAAAGCATGTCATCTTCCAGTAGAAATTGAACACAAAGCATTTTGGGCTTTGAAGACATGTAATCTTGATTTACATGAAGCCGGACGTCTACGATTAAGTCAACTAAACGAATTAGAAGAATTAAGACATGAAGCATACGAAAATTCGTTAATCTATAAAGAAAGAACGAAGAAATGGCTTGATAAAAGAATCAGAAGTTCAAAAGAATTTAAGGAAGGAGACAGAGTTCTTCTTTTTAATTCACGATTCAAGCTATTTCCTGGAAAATTGAAATCAAGATGGTCTGGACCATTCATAGTCAAAAGAGTTTTTCCATACGGAACGATAGAATTAATAAATTCAAATGGAATTGAATTTAAAGTTAATGGTCACAGAGTTAAACACTACATAGATAATCCGATGGAAGTCGACAACGAAGTTAATCAAAATTTCGACACCACAGCTAACTAAGTGTGGGGAGAATCAAGTCTTTAAAGGATAATATGTATTTCTGTTAGAGTTAGATTGTCTGTTTTCGTGTAGTTCTCGAAAATGGAACCCGAATGGTCTTTCCCTAGCAGACCCTAAAGAACTAGTCTTCTCCCCCCATTCTGAATTTTTATTTTTTTTAGGTTTTTACAAAATGAAGACTGCCTGTGAACTAAACCATGGTCTAATGCTACACGCTTTGATCACTAAACGTAATAATGACATACTACCGAGTGAAATAGTATCAGTAATCAGAGAAAGAATGGACGGAGTTAGAAAAGAATCCAGATGCGAAGATAATAAGTTACAATTTGGTAAAGGAAAATCAAAATCCGCAGCAAAAAGAAGAGCACGGCACCTAGAAAGATGTCACAAATGCGGAAAATGGTCACATGGAGGTAAATGTTCAAATAATCAAACCTATTCAAATACCGAATTTGTTACTTTATGCAGAGACGGACCGTTCATATGTTTAGAAGAAAAGACACTGAATGCTCGAGGTTACGCCTATGTAGCTATGGAAAACCAATTAAACCGACTATCTTATGAATGGGATAGATCATATAACTAAGAATACTATCTCACAGGTAAGTCTGTACAGTCTTTATTTTTATTTTTATTTTTAACCTTTTGATAATAAACGCTAATTTGTTCGCTATAAAGTATTAAATTGGTATTGAATAAAATTAGGTTTGGCGACCGAAATTATTGATATCATTCAAAAATTTATTACATCACTGCGAAATTTAACGTTTATTCTTAAGGTATAAATATCTTTAATCAATCAACCCAAAATATTTCAAAAATTCGTCATGAGTTAAATTAGGTCTTGGAACCGAAATTACTTTACCGAAAAGAGGGGCGCATATTTTTGATAATATTTGATTGATAAAAGTGGGATAAAAAGCCAAAAAGATTTTTAATTTTATTTTTACCATGTTTTTAAAATTAATATATAAATCTTAAATTAATATTGTAAACTTTGTAAAAACAATATATTTAAAATTGTAAATATTTGAAAATTTTATACAAGTTTGGTGTGAATTTTTTTTTATTTTTAAAATATGAATTTTTAATTTTATGCATTTCAAATTTTAAGTTTGGTGTGAATTTTTAATATTAATTTTGAATTTTATATTTAAATTGTGTGAATTTAAAAACAAAAATTTACTTTATCTCATTAAGTTAAAAATATGATTTTTAAAATTCGTCGTAAGTTGAAGACTAGGTCTTTGAACCGAAATTGCTTTACCCAAGGGAGGGACGAGAACTTTTATTATCATTATTTTTAATCTTATTGAATTAAAGTATGCCAAAAACATTAAAAAAACCCAAAAATCTTAGCTTTTAAAACAACCGCTACAAAAAGACAAATTTTAAAATTTTGTCGAAGGACGGACTAGGACATCGATCCGAAACGACCTCGTCCTAAATAACAAGGGAAACAAAATTTTAAAATTAATTACTTAATTGTTTTAATTAATATAAGATATAAAAAAAAAATACAAACTCCGCGAGTCGCGGAGTTTGAAAGGTAAATCCACCGCGACTCGCGGAGGATGAAAAAACCAGAAAAAAATATATACTGGTCGAACTGATCAGTCCCAACACAGAAAAAAAACTGCGAAAAACCTGCGCGAAAAAACACGAAAAACACCCCCAAAATCACAATTTTTAACCGTTAATCATCAAATCTTTTACTAAAATCATGTTGAGAAGGATGCTATCAAGGAATTACTCAAGAAAAACGGTAAATTTCTACACCTAAACACCATTTAATCCGAAAATTAGTTTTCTTGAGCAATTTTTTCCCCAATTTGATTTTGATGCTTTTTAGTGTAATTATGCTTACATTGTTTATGTATTATGCTTGTATAACCTAGATTGATGCTATTTAACATGATTAGAAGCCTTAAACTTCAAATTTTGAGTAATCTAGGGTTTGTGTTCTTGAGCAAATTTGGGGCTTTTTGATATAAACAGGTTATGGCCGATTTTTGTCATGAATTGTTGCTAAATTAAGTAGTGTAACATGTTTAGGTAGTTAAATGATCCAAACTTTGAGCGTAAACATGATTTTGAGAATTAAAGTGGACTTTTTCAAGTCTAAAATTCATGAACTTGATTTTTGAGAGATAATGCCATTTGAAACTTGTTTAATTGTTAGTAATGATTATTTTGACATGTTATTTGAGTTGAATGCTTATGAACTTGGTGAACATTTTCGTATATGCTTATTTGAAAAAGTGTAGATTTGATAAAAATGTGAAAATGAGCTTAAGTTTGATATAAATTGATCATGTCATTGTAATTATTTTGATTGATGATTTTGCTGACACTAATGCATATTTGGATGCACAAAAATTGTGTTTGATGTGTTTTGCAGACTGAAAGGGGTGAATCTTCATCCCAAGCTCGCAATGCTCCTGCTGAGAATGCGGAACAACAGGAGGTGGATAACTACTACAAGCAAGATATACCTCATCCAGTCATGACATTTTCTGATATGCACTTGGAAGATTTGCACCCGAACCTGAGATTTGACAGACTTTGGATAGATTATCCAAAATATCAAAGGGGTTTGCATACTCTTCATTCTAAAGTTGTTGAGGTACCTAGGGTCATAGAATGGGGACCATTAGAAGCTGTAGAATTGGCCGGGCCAATTAGGGAATTACTTGCACAGAGGTATGGTAATTCTACTTTTAATGACTGGGTACGTTTATTCACCATGCGTAGACCTGTATATAAAGTATGGTGTGAAGAATTGTTGTGTAGTATAGAATTAAATGATCGGGTAGCTAGTTTAACCGATCGATCTTTTATTAGATTTTTATTAGGAGGTTCGATGCGCCACATGTCTTTACTAGACATGGCTCAGGCCTTACGTATATATACGCCTGAGGAGTTAGCATCTGCCGATTGTAGAGGGTTGATACTAAATGGTAGAAAGATAGATGAAAATTTTGATACACATGGTGTATGGAGTCAAATGACAAGCCATCACCGTTTCAAAGGAGGAAATTACTCTTATTTGGATATAGATAGAGCTGAATTAAGAGTGATTCATAGGTTTTTAGCTAATTCGATTACACAAAGAGGTAAGAACAAGGAAAAGGTAAATGAACAGGATTTGTTTTACCATATGTGTATTCGAGACCCACAAAGCGCTGTAAGTATACCTTATTGTGTGGGTTATTATTTATCAGCTATGGTTAGGGGGATGAGACCGCATAGCATAATAGGAGGTGGTATTTTTATTACTTTGATTGCTGAATATCTCGGTGTGGATATAAGTCGGGGGGGATTATTAGTCGAAGAACCAGAACCCCGCGATACTATAGGTTTAAATGTATGCCATGGTGCGAAAGTTTTGAAGAGGCGCAATAACACCGCAGTACAATACCATGGTAGACATCCACAGGTTGAGAGAAACCAACAGCAAGGTAATGTAGGAGGGGGAAATGAAATGCAAGAAATGCAAAGGTTTATAGCTTCACAGGAGTACGAAAATGCTAGACAGAGAGCATTTGAAGATTGGCAAGTTCATCAAAACCAAATCATAGCTCATTGCCAACATATAGGTAGAAACTATATTCCTACACCAAAACCCATATTCCCTCCCTGGTCTATAGAGATGCAACCACCGTATCCTACGTATAACCCTGCCGAAGCATTTTATAGCACCTATGGTTATGCATGGAACCCCTATTGGTATCAGTATCATCCCTAGTCTACTTAGTTTTATTTATTTTGTAATTTGTAATGTTGATACGTTTAATACTTATGTTAATATTGTAATAGTTTTTATAATTTTCTAACTTTTATTCTTAGATTTTAATAATTTTTGAATGTGGGGTAATATACCAAACTTCAAAAATATGTATATATGTTTGCAGTTTATCTTATGTACACAACAGGGTAAAACAACGCATTTTCAAAGACTGGCATTAAGTTCAGCAAAAGCAACTAATTTTGACGACAAGATGCAAAATATATGTGAAATAACAACAAGACAGAATGAACAAATGATGTGCACCATTTATCATTCAGCAAACAAACGCCAATATATTTGGAAACTTTGGTAAAAATTTAATCATTTTCACACAAATCACCCTCAATAATTTAAATTGTTACTGATTTCTTGCAAATGAGGGCATTGCAAGATCTTAAGTGTGGGAAGGGGTTAAATTCTTTCGGATTTTATAATTTTTATCTTAAACACTTGGTTACCATTAAAAATACTAGTAAAGCAGTAGTTGTATTAGAATCTAGTGCTCTCTGATAATAAAGAACAGCCCTAGTCTTATATACTGACTACCCAATTCTAGTAAAATTTTTCAAAATTTTCAATTAAATGAACTCAAAATCATGTTTATACATATTTATGAACGATAAAACTAGGTGTTAACACCGAAATTATTGTTACCTCAGAAAGGACATAAATTGAGAAACAAACCAAAATGTTAAAATTCATTTAAAATGGAATAGAGGACAATAAAAAGGAAAATAAAAGCTAAGTGTGGGAAAATTCTCCAAGTTATTCAAAACATATATCACATATTTTTGTACAAATAACTGAAAATACTTTTGCTTTGGACTAAACTAAACTGTTTTACCCGATGAAAGAAAAGAAGAGATGGATCTACACGATGAATCAATTCCATCATTAAAAGGAAGTAAAGTCTTCCGAAAAAGACACGCGCTTCTTGATTTAGGTCATGAAGTTGTCGTCCAGACCAGCTGTAGGTTGACGAAAAATCTAAAAAAATCATCACTAAAATCAGCAGGAAATCCACGGACCTCATCATTAAACAGGGTCGCCAAGTGGTCAGATTTATCCTAACCATGAGAAGGATTTATCTCCTACAATGGGGGACACCGTGCAAATTAGCTTGATAAGACTAATGAATCAGATCCCCAGAAAGGATAATCTCCTTAAAGATCAAAAATCAGCTTTTAAGACTGATATTACTCAATCCTTGAGATTGACGTTAAAGATTGAGAATTACAAACTCATGGAATTCAATGATATCTAAACTCGAGCTTGAACGAGAAAATATTTTGATCAAAATTACAAACCGATTTGTTTTCTGAAAACCCTATTTTCAATGCGTTCATTACCATTGAACGTAAAATCCTAGGAATTCACCTGGAATTCATTAGGTCACCTGAACCAAATCGGGTGTCAACCGTAAGAACGGTGGTTGCATAGTGGTCAAAGACAGGACCTTGTGCCAGACCGAAAAATCATAAGGGTGAGCTTTACTATTGCTCCTACCAAGGATAGTAATTGCGTCAGACACGTTATAGACCATAATTAAAAGCATGTCAGGGGACATTGCCTTAACAGTTTCTTGTTCAACGCTTTCCTTTATAACCGGACGGTAGTTTACCGAAAGGTAATATACGGGACAAGTAAACTGGACGTGTTGCTTTCCAAATACAAGGTTAGCAAGTGGGTGACACAAAACCATAAGTTTTGAGCTAAAATTTTCAAATCTTAAACCCACCAAACCCACAAAAATATTTTGCAAACACCGGTAAAGGGTTATTCCGGAAAACTTATCTAGGGTAAAAACTAGATTTAATTTTGAAAAGATCAAATGTTTTCATAAAGATCCAATTTCCTTAATGGATCTAAATTTTTATAGTCATGTGGGACTGTAAACCATATCGTTACTACCATTGTTTATACCGCCGTAAAGAAATCACTGATGTACAAAGTGTGAAGAATAAAGAAGTGATTGTAGTATTTCAAGACGATATTGCTTGAGGACAAGCAACGCTTAAGTGTGGGAATATTTGATAATGCTAAAAACGAACATATATTTCATAGCATTATTCCTCAAGAAAGACAAGCTTTTAGTTGCAATTGTTCTATTTACAAGTGATATTCGTTTAAATAATAAAAGGTGAAGACAAAAGACAGATTCGACGAATTGAAGACACAAACGACCAAAAAGCTCAAAAGTACAAAAGACAATCAAAGAGGTTCCAATTATTGATAAGAAACGTCTCGAAATTACAAGAGTACAAGATTCAAAACGCAAAGTACAAGATATTAAATTGTACGCAAGGACGTTCGAAAATCCGGAACCGGGACCAGAGTCAACTCTCAACGCTCGACGCAACGGACTAAAAATTACAAGTCAACTATGCACATAAATATAATATAATATTTAAATAATCCTTATAATTATTTATATATTATATAAATAAATAAAAGCCGTCGGCAAGAAAGACTCCAAATTGTGTGAGCTGTAATTTCAAACTCCGCGACTCGCGGAGTTTGAAGGCAAAAAATGCCGCGAGTCGCGGAGCCCCAAAGTCTGAAACTCCCTATAAAGCCAGCCGAATTCTGATCATTTTTCATAACATATATCCATCCATCTCTCTATCTATATCGTATATATTTATATTTATATTTTAATTTTAATTTTAATTTTAATTTTAATCCTAATAATAAGGGTATGTTAGCGAATGTTGTAAGGGTGTAAGTCGAAATTCTGTCCGTGTAACGCTACGCTATTTTTAATCATTGTAAGTTATGTTCAACCTTTTTAATTTAATGTCTCGTAGCTAAGTTATTATTATGCTTATTTAAAACGAAGTAATCATGATGTTGGGCTAATTACTAAAATTGGGTAATTGGGCTTTGTACCATAAATGGGGTTTGGACAAAAGAACGACACTTGTGGAAATTAGACTATGGGCTATTAATGGGCTTTATATTTGTTTAACTAAATGATAGTTTGTTAATGTTAATATAAAGATTTACAATTGGGCGTCCCTATAAATTACCATATACACTCGATCGGACATGATGGGCGGGGTATTTATATGTACGAATAATTGTTCATTTAACCGGACACGAGAATGGATTAATAGCCACTAGAATAATTAAAACAGGGGTGAAATTATGTACAAGGACACTTGGTATAATTGATAACAAAATATTAAAACCTTGGGTTACACTCAGTCGACATCCTGGTGTAATTATTAAACAAAGTATTAAAATCTTGTTACAGTTTAAGTCCCCAATTAGTTGGAATATTTAACTTCGGGTATAAGGATAATTTGACGAGGATACTCGCACTTTATATTTATGACTGATGGACTGTTATGGACAAAAACCAGACGGACATATTAAATAATCCAAGACAAAGGACAATTAACCCATGGGCATAAAACTAAAATCAACACGTCAAACATCATGATTACGGAAGTTTAAATAAGCATAATTCTTTTATTTCATATTTAATTTCCTTTATTTTATATTTAATTGCACTTCTAATTATCGCATTTTTATTTATTGTTATTGTATTTAATTGCACTTTTAATTATCGTACTTTTTAATTATCGCAAGTTTATTTTATCGCACTTTTATTATTCGCAATTTCATTATCGTTGTTTACTTTACGCTTTAATTTAAGTCTTGTATTTATTTTTAATATTTTACATTTGGTTTTAACGGCGACTAAAGTTTTAAAATCGACAAACCGGTCATTAAACGGTAAAAACCCCCCTTTATAATAATAATATTACTTATATATATGTTTGTATTTTTATAAAAGTAAACTAATATAGCGTTAAGCTTTGTTTAAAAAGATTCCCCGTGGAACGAACCGGACTTACTAAAAACTACACTACTGTACGATTAGGTACACTGCCTATAAGTGTTGTAGCAAGGTTTAAGTATATCCATTCTCTAAATAAATAAATATCTTGTGTAAAATTGTATCGTATTTAATAGTATTTCCTGTAAAAATATAAGCTATTTTATATACTACTCTGCTAAAACATCATGCACCTTACAAGATAGTGCACTCACGTGGTGGAAAAACTATGTGAAGGCCGTAGGAGGAGATGTAGCTTATGATACTCCATGGGAAGAATTCAAAACAATGCTAATCAACGAGTATTGTCCAAGGAACGAGGTTAGAAAGTTGGAAGCTGAATTACGAAGCCTGAAAGTTGTTGTTACTGAACTCACCAACTACAATCAGCGATTCATAGAATTAGCTTTGCTATGTCTCGAATTGGTACCAACCGAAGAACGGAAGATAGAACTGTACAAAGATGGTTTGCCTAAAAATGTCAAGGAAAATGTTACAGCATCGAAACCCAAGACTATTCATGAAGCCATCACTATGGAAAACGAGTTGATGGACCAGATTATTCTGGATAAGAACACCGATGTCAAGACATCAGAAAACAAAAGAAAGTGGGATGGTAATCATCAAAAATCCAACAAGAAACAAGAAACCACGCAAGGTGCGGGTAGTGGTTCAAGCTCAGGTTACAAAGGACGAAATCCTTTATGTAACAGATGCCACAAATATCACTCTGGTTATTGTAATGTGGTGTGCGATAATTGTAATCGAAGGGGTCATCTTGCTGAAGATTGTAAGATTCCCGTTACAAATATAAATGGCACCAAGACTCCTACCACCAATGCAAATAGAACTGCCTTGGCCACTGTTACTTGTTATGGGTGTGGGAAACAGGGTCATTATAAGAGCCAGTGCCCGAATCCTGTTGGTAACTACTATTTACATGTGGTATTGTAAACGCGAATCCTGTTGATAGATCTATCGGGCCTGACAACCCCAACCGGACTGGACGACCAGTATTCAACGGTTGCACAGTACTTCGTTTCGGTGACTACACTTGGTACAGTGTAGTGAGATTTCATAATAAAGGGAATATGCGACGTTGATTAAATGTTAAGTATGGTTATCAAGTGCTCAACCACTTAGAATATTTTTATTAAAACGTTTATGTATATGAAATCTTGTGGTCGATATTTATAACGCTGCTAGCTTTAAACCTATATCTCATCAACTTTATGTTGACGTTTTAAGTATGTTTATTCTCAGGTGATAAATAAAAGCTTCCGCTGCATTATGCCGAATTTAAGCAAGATTTGGAGTATGCATATTTGTGTCAAAAATAAAACTGCATACCGAAAGATTTGTAATGTGAAATATGTTGGAAATCGTATTGTTATTATCAAATGTAAAGTTTGTAAGACTAAGATTATCGCTAAACGATAATCATTATTATGTTGTTTAAGCCTTTGGTTATAATAAAGGTTATGTGTTGTATCATAAAAATGTATGCAGATTTTGAAAAATGTAACATATAGAGGTCAATACCTCGCAATGGCACCAATAAGTACGTAACGTTTATAATCGATATGAACGGGTCGCTTCACCAATGATTAGCTCTTAGCAGCCCATGTGAGTCACCTAACACATGTAGGAACCATCATTTGGCAACTAGCATGAAATATCTCATAAAATTACAAAAATATTAGTAATCATTCATGACTTATTTACATGTAAACAAAATTACACATCCTTTATATCTAATCCATATACCAACGACCAAAAATACCTTCAAATACATCCTTTATATCTAATTCATACATCCTTATTTACATGTAAATAAAATTACACATCCTTTATATCTAATTCATCTAATTGATCTCTCTCAAGTTCTATCTTCAAGTTCTAAGTGTTCTTCATAAATTCTATAAGTTCCAGTTTCATAAAATCAAGAATACTTCCAAGTTTGCTAGCTTACTTCCAATCTTGTAAAGTGATCATCCAACCTCAAGAAATCTTTCTTATTTACAGTAAGATATCTTTCTAATACAAGGTAATACTCATATTCAAACTTTGATTCAATTTCTATAACTATAACAATCTTATTTCGAGTGAAAATCTTACTTGAACTTGTTTTCGTGTAATGATTCTGCTTCAAGGACTTTCAAGCCATCCAAGGATCTTTTGAAGCTAGATCTATTTTTCTCATTTCCAGTAGGTTTATCCACAAAACCTAAGGTAGTAATGATTTTCATGACATCATTCGATTCTTATATATATAACTACCCTATTCGAAGGTTTAAACTTGAAATCACTAGAACATAGTTTAGTTAATTCTAAACTTATTCGCAAAAAAAAGTTAATCCTTCTAACTTGACTTTTAAAATCAACTAAACACATGTTCTATATCTATATGATATGCTAACTTAATGATTAAAAACCTGGAAACACGAAAAACACCGTAAAACCGAACATACGCCGTCGTAGTAACACCGCGGGCTGTTTTGGGTTTGATAATTAAAAACTATGATAAACTTTAATTTAAAAGTTGTTCTTCTGGGAAAATGATTTTTCTTATGAACATGAAAGTATATCTAAAAATCATGGTTAAGCTCAAAGTGGAAGTATGTTTTTCAAAATGGTCATCATGACGTCGTTCTTTCGACTGAAATGACTACCTCTTACAAAAATGACTTGTAGCTTATATTTTTGACTTTAAACCTATACTTTTTCTGTTTATATTCATAAAACAGAGTTCAATATGAAACCATAGCAATTTGATTCACTCAAAACGGATTTAAAACGAAGAAGTTATGGGTAAAACAAGATTGGATATTTTTTGATTGTTGTAGCTACGGGAAATATTGTAACAATTCTATACAAATCATATCCTAGCTAACTTATATTGTATTATACATGTATTCTAATATATTATGTAATCTTGGGATATCATAGACACGTATGCAAATGTTTTGACATATCATATCGACCCATGTATATATATTATTTGGAACAACCATAGACACTCTATATGCAGTAATGTTTAAGTTAGCTATACATGGTTGAGGTTAATTTCAAAAATATATATACTTTGAGTTGTGATCTAGCCTGAGACATGTATACACTGGGTCGTGGATTGATTCAAGATAATATATATCAATTTATTTCTGTACATCTAACTATGGACAACTAGTTGTAGGTTACTAACGAGGACATCTGACTTAATAAACTTAAAACATCAAAATATATCAAAAATGTTGTAAATATATTTTGAACATACTTTGATATATATATATGTATATATTTTTTATAGGTTCGTGAATCGACCAGTGGCCAAGTCTTACTCCCGACGAAGTAAAAATCTGTGAAAGTGAGTTATAGTCCACTTTTAAAATCTAATATTTTGGGATGAGAATACATAGAGTTTTATAAATATTTTACGAAATAGACACAAGTAAATGAAACTACATTATATGGGTGAATGATCGAAGCGGAATATGCCCCTTTTACTTGGTTGCCTAAGAATTAGTAAACAGATCTACTAATTGACGCGAATCCTAAAGATAGATCTATTGGGCCTAACGAATCCCATCCAAAGTACCGGATGCTTTAGTACTTCGAATTCGTTTTTATCATGTCCGAAGGATTTCCCAGAATGGTAGGGGATATTCTTATATGCATCTTGTTAATGTCGGTTACCAGGTGTTCACCATATGAATAATTTTTATCTCTATGTATGGGATGTATATTGAAATATGAAATCTTGTGGTCTTTTATTATGATTTGATAATATATAGGTTAAACCTATAACTCACCAGCATTTTTGTTGACGTTTTAAGCATGTTTATTCTCAGGTGATTATTAAGAGCTTCCGCTGTTGCATACTAAAATAAGGACAAGATTTGGAGTCCATGCTTGTATGATATTATGTAAAAACTGCATTCAAGAAACTTATTTTTGATGTAATATATTCTTATTGTAAACCATTATGTAATGGTCGTGTGTAAACGGTATGTTTTAGATTATCATTGTTTGATAATCTACGTAATGCTTTTTAAACCTTTATAGATAAAATAAAGGTTATGGTTGTTTTAAAAATGAATGCAGTCTTTGAAAAACGTCTCATATAGAGGTCAAAACCTCGCGACGAAATCAATTAATATGGAACGTTTATAATCAATATGAACGGGACATTTCAGTTGGTATCCGAGCGTTGGTCTTAGAGAACCATAAATTTGCATTAGTGTGTCTTATCGAGTTTGTTAGGATACATTAGTGAGTCTGGACTTTGACCGTGTTTTCTTTAAAAACGATTGCTTAACACTTTTGTTGGAAACTATATATTATTAACATGTAAATATTATGTGATATATTAACCTCTTAATGTGTTTGATATTGTGTGATAGATGTCTACCACTAGTACAAATTCCATTGATTCACCTAATAATAATGAAGAGTCGAATATATTTTGGGAAGATTCACAAATTCCCGAAGAGGAACCGGAAGAGGAGGAACCGGAAGAGGAAGAACCGGAAGAGGAGGAACCGGAAGAAGAAGAAGAAGAAGAAGAAGAAGAAGAGGTTCTGGAGGAAAAAATATTGATACCGATAGTAAATCGATTAAATAAAAGAAAATCCTCAACCAACGGACCAAAGTTAATAATGGTCAATGGTGTTTCCGCCAAGGAAGCAAAATATTGGGAAGATTACCAATTTTCTGATGTTATAGAAATTACCTCGACCCAATTTAATAAAGCGAAAGAAAATAATAAGGGAAAAGGTATAGAAATAGAGAAACCCGATTCCAACCCCGATGAACTTTATATGTATCGGCAACATCCGTATTTCCTAAAATGTAACAATGACCCGGGAACCTCTAAACCACCAGGTTTTTCTAAACCATTGTGGAAAATGACGGCTCGTATTAGAGGAACACTATATATTCCTAGAAAATTAGGAAAACGAACCAAGTCCGAAGAAGAAGAAACCAGTGATTCAGATTAGAGGGTTGTAATCATGTTGTGTATTATATGTATTGTAGTGTGCTTGTACTTTTATGTTCTATGTAAAAATTGCTTGTATTGTTTGTTAATTATCTTTTACGAATCTAATCCTTGTCTATTTTACAGTATAAAAACAAAATGGACGTTAAGGGTAGACAACTGAATATTTTAGAAGATCTACCAGAGGATATGATTGAGGAAATCTTGTCTAGAGTCGGTCAGAATTCATCAGCACAATTAATTATGGCAAAATTAACTTGTCAAACATTTGAAAGACTTTCCAGAAATGCCTTAGTTTATAAAAGGCTTTCCTTTGATAGGTGGGGTATATCACATTGGAGAAACCGTAAGTTACGCCGTATTTTCTTTAAAGCGTTAAATGCGGGGAACTCAAATGCAATTTTACGCTACGAGTTAAGAACCTATTTTGACTCAACATATCCCAACATAGGATTTCGTGAATTAGAAAGAGCTTCTAACATGCAACATAAAGAAGCATGTTATGCTTACGGGTTAGTGATGTTCGCTTCTTACCAAAGTGAGAAAAAGAACATCGGATTGTAGCTTTTAAATAAAACATTCCCACAAGTGACGGATTCAGTAGTTGGGGTGAGAAACAAGGTTTTTAGATTATTACGGGGCTGTTGGACATTACGAAACTCTCGTCCTTTTGACGACATTACTACATGCTGCCTAGCCGATGGTCATAACGGTTATTTTCCACAAGACCAAGGATGGGAAGTCGTCTTAGTAAAACCAGAATGCATGACTTGTTTCTGGACTTATGAATTACGTGTCTTTATTTCCTTTGGTGAACAACTTGCGTATTAACTAGATTTATCTTCAAAACTGTCCTGTATCAAAGTGTACTATATTTCATGTTATATGTTATATAGCAATGTTGTAAGTTTGAAGAATATTTATATGTGATATATTATTATAATCAGTTTTTCATATGGAATTGTAGTAGTTGAATTGTATATTAGCTACAAGTATGGACTTAACGGGTAGGTAGTACCCGAATTTAAACTTATAAAACGCTAATATGAAGAAAAAGCTTTTATAAATGAGTTCATATTATGCTACGAAATACTATTGACTACTCTTAATATTCTGTTTGATTAACTAGATTCAGTTGGCTATTTTGAAGGAAATGGCACCGACTACTCGACACACCATGAATATGAGCGAAGAGGAATTCCGTACCTTTCTTGCTACAAACATAGCCGCAGTACAGGCTGCGCTACATACCAACAATAACTCTGAATCTAGCAATGCAGCTAAAGGCGCAAGAAATCGTGTAGGATGCTCCTACAAAGAATTCACTGCCTGCAAACATTTGGAATTTGATGGAACCGAAGGACCAATCGGATTGAAACAGTGGACCGAGAAAGTCGAATCGGTGTTTTCCATAAGTAAGTGTACTGAAGAGGACAAAGTTAAGTACGCTACGCATACCTTCACAAGTACTGCGTTAACGTGGTGGAACACCTATCTTGAACAGGTAGGACAAAATGCTGCTTACGCACTACCGTGGTCGGCATTCAAGCAATTGATGAACGAGCAGGACCGTCCTAGAAACGAAGTCAATAAGCTCAAGGTAGAGCTTAGAGAGGTACGAACACAAGGGTTCGACATTACCACGTATGAATGACGATTCACAGAGTTGTGCCTATTGTGTCCGGGAGCGTTCGAAGATGAAGAAGAGAAGATCGACGCGTTTGTAAAAGGGGCTACCAGTAAGGATTCAAGAAGATGTGAGTTCACACGAGCCCGCTTCCATACAAAAGGCAAGTCGAATGGCTCATAAACTCATAAATCAGATTGAGGGAAGAATTAAAGAGCAGGCGGTCGAAGAAGCCAACACGAAACAACTCAAGAGGAAGTGGGAGGAAAACAGTGACAAGAGTCACCAGTACAACAACAATAACAATTACAACCACAATCGCAACAACTATCCCAACAACCGCAACAACAATCACAACAATAACCGCAATCCTAACAATAACTACAACAAACATCCCAACAACAACAACAACCATTTCAACAACAATAACAATCCCAACAACAACCTCAATAACAACAACAACGGCAACAAAAACTAAAAACAGCCATGTCATAGGTGTGAAGAAAATCATCAGGGGTTTTGCACGACATTTTGCAACATGTGTAAAAGAAATGGTCATAGTGCGACAAAGTGTGAGGTCTATGGACCAAAGTTTAACAGAACTAAATGAACAAATATTGTCGGAACAAGTAATGCTGAAACGAATAGTGTCAGAGCAAGTAATACCAACGCTGTTTGTTATAAATATGGAAAACCAGGCCACATTATTAGAAATTGCCCGAATCAGGGGAATACTAATGGGCTTGGCCATGGAAGAGTTTTTAATATTAATGCGGCAGAAGCACAGGAAGACCCGGAGCTTGTGCTTGTTACGGGTACGTTTCTTATTGACGATAAATCTACTTATGTTTTATTTGATTCGGGTGCGGATAGAAGCTATATGAGTAGAGAATTTTGTGCTAAATTAAGTTGCCCATTGACGCATTTGGATAATAAATTTTTACTCGAATTAGCAAATGGTAAATTAATTTCAGCAGATAATATATGTCGGGATAGAGAAATTAAACTGGGTGATGAAACATTTAAGATTGATTTAATACCAGTCGAGTTAGGGAGTTTTGATGTAATAATTGGCATGGACTGGTTGAAGAAGGTAAGAGCAGAGGTCGTTTGTTACAAAAATGCGATTCGAATTATTCGTGTAAAAGGAAAACCTTTAATGGTGTACGGAGAAAAGAACAACGTGAAGTTAAATCTTATTAGTAGTTTGAAGGCGCAAAAACTAATAAGAAAAGGTTCTTACGTCATTCTAGCACACATCGAGGAAGTTAAACCTGAAGAAAAGAACATCAGTGATGTTCCCGTCGCAAAAGAATTTTCTGATGTATTTTCGAAAGAATTACCGAGATTACCCCCACATTGATCCGTTGAATTTCAAATAGACCTTGTACCAGGAGCTGCACCAATAGCTCGTGCTCCATACAGAATCGCACCCAGCAAAATGAAAGAATTACAAATTCAGTTACAGGAACTTTTAGAGCGTGGTTTCATTCAACCAAGTACATCACCATGGGGAGCTCCTGTTCTATTTGTCAAGAAGAAAGATGGTACATTCAGGTTGTGTATCGACTACTGAGAGTTGAAAAAACTTACCATCAAGAACCGTTACCCAATACCGAGAATCGATGAATTATTTGATCAACTACAAGGCTCGTCGGTTTATTCGAAGATCGATTTACGTTCTGGATATCACCAAATGCGGGTGAAAGAGGATGACATTCCGAAGACTGCTTTTAGGACGCATTACGGTCATTATGAGTTTATGGTTATGCCGTTTGGATTGACTAACGCACCAGCTGTGTTCATGGACCTCATGAACCGAGTGTGTGGGCCAAATCTTGAAAAGTTTGTCATTGTTTTCATCGATGACATACTTATTTACTCGAAGAAGAACATTTGAGAAAAGTGCTAGAGTTGCTGAGAAAAGAAAAACTGTACGCTAAGTTTTCAAAGTGTGCATTTTGGTTGGAAGAAGTTCAATTCCTCGGTCATATAGTGAACAAAGAAGGTATTCAGGTGAATCCAGCAAAGATTGAAACCGTTGAAAAGTGAAAAACCCCGAAAACTCCAAAACATATACGCCAATTTTTAGGGCTAGCTGGTTATTACAGGAGATTCATCCAAGATTTTTCCAAAATAGCAAAACCCTTGACTGCATTAACGCATAAAGGGAGGAAATTTGAATGGAAAGATTAACAAGAAAAAGCGTTTCAATTGCTGAAGAAAAAGTTAACTACGGCACTGATGTGTGCAGCGGGGTGTACGAAATAGTATTATTTTTAACTAGGAAAAACTATTAAATATGCTACAATTTTACACAAGATATTTATTTATTTATAGAATGGATATACTTAAACCTTGCTACAACACTTATAGGCAGTGTACCTAATCGTACAGTAGTGTAGTTTTTAGTAAGTCCGGTTCGTTCCACAGGGAATCTTTTTTTTAAACAAAGCTCAACGCTATATTAGTTTACTTTTATAAAAATACAAATATATATATATATAAGTAATATTATTATTATAAAGGGGGTTTTTTTTACCGTTTAATGACTGGTTTGTCGATTTTAAAACTTTAGTCGCAGTTAAAACCAATTGTAAAATATTAAAAATAAATACAAGACTTAAATTAAAGCATGAAGTAAATAACGATAAATGAAATTGCGAATAATAAAAGTGCGATAAAATAAACTTGCGATAATTAAAAAGTACGATAATTAAAAGTGCAATTAAATACAATAACAATAAAAATGCGATAATTAGAAGTGCAATTAAATATAAAATAAAGGAAATTAAATATAAAATAAAAGAATTATGCTTATTTAAACTTCCGTAATCATGATGTTTGACGTGTTGATTTTAGTTTTATGCCCATGGGTTAATTGTCCTTTGTCCTGGATTATTTAATATGTCCGTCTGGTTTTTGTCCATAACAGTCCATCAGTCATAAATATAAAGTGCGAGTGTCCTCGTCAAATTATCCTTATACCCGAAGTTAAATATTCCAACTAATTGGGGATTCGAATTGTAACAAGGTTTTAATACTTTGTTTAATGAATACACCAGGTTATCAACTGCGTGTAAACCAAGGTTTTACTACTTTGTTAGCAATTACACCAATTACCCTTGAATGTAATTTCACCCCTGTTTTAATTATTCTAGTGGCTATTAACCCATTCCCGTGTCCGGTTAAATGAACGATTATTCGTACATATAAATACCCCGCCCATCGTGTCCGATTGAGTGTATATGGTAATTTATAGGGACGCCCAATTGTAAATCTTTATATTAACATTAACAAACTATCATTTAGTTAAACAAATATAAAGCCCATTAATAGCTCATAGTCTAATTTCCACAAGTGTCGTTCTTTTGTCCAAACCCCAATTATGGTACAAAGCCCAATTACCCAATTTTAGTAATTAGCCCAATATCATGATTACTTCGGATTAAATAAGCATAATAATAACTTAGCTACGAGACATTAATGTAAAAAGGTTGAACATAACTTACAATGATTAAAAATAGCGTAGCGTTACACGGACAGAATTTCGACTTACACCCTTACAACATTCGCTAACATACCCTTATTATTAGAATTATAATTAAAATTAAAATATAAATTATAAATATAAATATTAATTTTACGTATGAATGAGGAAGAAAAAGATTGATTTTTACGATCAGAATTCGGTTGGCTTTATAGGCAGAATTTCATTTTGGGGCTCCGCGACTCGCGGTGAAATCCTCTTCAAACTCCGCGAGTCGCGGAGAATGAATTTACAGCTCAGTTCCTTGGAGTCTTTCTCTGCCGACGGTTTTTATTTATAAATATAATATATATATAATTAATATAATTAATTATATATTATATTATATTTATATACATAGTTAACTTGTAATTTTTAGTCCGTTGCGTCGAGCGTTAAGAGTTGACTCTTGCCCCAGTTCCGAATTTTCGAACGTCCTTGCGTACAATTTAATATCTTGTACTTTGCGTTTTGAATCTTGTACTCTTATAATTTCGAGACGTTTCTTATCAATAATTGGAACCTTTTTGATTGTCTTTTGTTCTTTTGAGCTTTTTGGTCGTTTGCGTCTTTAATTCGTCGAATCTGTCTTTTGTCTTCACCTTTTATTATTTAAACGAATATCACTTGTAAATAGAACAATTGCAACTAAAAGCTTGTCTTTCTTGAGGAATAATGCTATGAAATATATGTTCGTTTTTAGCATTATCAAATATTCCCACACTTGAGCGTTGCTTGTCCTCAAGCAATATCGTCTTGAAATACTAGAATCACTTCTTTATTCTTCACACTTTGTACATCAGTGATTTTTATACGACGGTATAAACAATAGTAGTAACGATATGGTTTACAGTCCCACATGACTATAAAAATTTAGATCCATTAAGGAAATTGGATCTTTATGAAAACATTTGATCTTTTGAAAATTAAATCTAGTTTTTACCCTAGATAAGTTTTCCGGAATAACCCTTTACCGGTGTTTGCAAAATATTTTTGTGGGTTTGGTGGGTTTCAGATTTGAAAATTTTAGCTCAAAACTTGCGGTTTTGTGTCACCCACTTGCTAACCTTGTATTTGGAAAGCAACACGTCCAGTTCACTTGTCCCGTATATTACCTTTCGGTAAACTACCGTCCGGTTGTAAAGGAAAGCGTTGAACAAGCAACTGTTAAGGCAATGTCCCCTGACATTCTTTTAATTATGGTCTATAACGTGTCGGACGTAATTACTATCCTTGGTAGGAGCAATGGTAAAGCTCACCCTTATAATTTTTCGGTATGGCACAAGGTCCTGTCTTTGACCATGCTATGCAACCACCGTTCTTACGGTTGACACCCGATTTAGTTCAGGTGACCTAATGAATTCCAGGTGAATTCCTAGGATTTTACGTTCAATGGTAATGAACGCATTGAAAATAGGGTTTTCAGAAAACAAATCGGTTTATAATTTTGATCAAAATATTTTCTCGTTCAAGCTCGAGTTTAGATATCATTGAATTCCATGAGTTTGTAATTCTCAATCTTTAAGGTCAATCTCTAGGATTGAATAATATCAGTCTTAAAAGCTGATTTTTAATCTTTAAGGAGATTATCCTTTCTGGGGATCTGATTCATTAGTCTTATCCAGCTAATTTGCATGGTGCCCCCCCATTGTACGAGATAAATCCTTCTCATGGTTAGGATAAATTTGACCACTTGGCGACCCTGTTTAATGCTGAGGTCCATGGATTTCCTGCTGATTTTAGTGATGACTTTTCTAGATTTTTCGTCAACCTACAGCTGGTCTGAACGACAACTTCATGACCTAAATCAAGAAGCGCGTGTCTTTTTCGGAAGACTTTACTTCCTTTTAATGATGGAATTGATTCATCGTGTAGATCCATCTTTTCTTTTCTTTCATCGGGTAAAACAGTTTAGTTGAGTCCAAAACAAAAGTATTTTCAGTTATTTGTTACAGATATATGTGACATATGTTTAAGATAACTTGGTAAATTTTCCCACACTTGGCTTTTATTTTCCTTTTTATCGTCCTCTATTCCATTTTAAATGAATTTTAACATTTTGGTTTGTTTTTCAATTTATGTCCTTTCCGAGGTAACAATAATTTCGGTGTTAAAACCTAGTTTTATCGTTCATAAATATGTATAAACATGATTTTGAGTTCATTTAATTGAAAATTTTTAAAAATTTTACTAGAATTGGGTAGTCAGTATATAAGACTAGGGCTGTTCTTTATTATCAGAGAGCACTAGATTCTAATACAACTACTGCTTTACTAGTATTTTTTTGGTAACCAAGTGTATAAAGTAAAAAATTTTAAAATCCGAAAGAATTTAACCCCTTCCCACACTTAAGATCTTGCAATGCCCTCATTTGCAAGAAATCAGTAATAATTTAAATTATTGAGGGTGATTTGTGTGAAAATGATTAAATTTTTACCAAAGTTTCCAAATATATTGGCGTTTGTTTGCTGAATGATAAATGGTGCACATCATTTGTTCATTCCGTCTTGTTGTTATTTCACATATATTTTGCATCTTGTCGTCAAAATTAGTTGCTTTTGCTGAACTTAATGCCACTCTTTGAAAATGCGTTGTTTTACCCTGTTGTGTACATAAGATAAACTGCAAACATATATACATATTTTTGAAGTTTGGTATATTACCCCACATTCAAAAATTATTAAAATCTAAGAATAAAAGTTACACAATTATAAAAATGATTATAATATCAACAAAAGTTATTAAACGTATCAATAATTACAAATTACAAAATAAAAAAAAATAATAAGTAAACTAAGGATGATATTGGTACCAATAGGGGTTCCAGGCATAACCATAGGTGCTATAGAATGCTTCGGCAGGGTCATACGTAGGATACGGTGGCTGCATCTCTATAGACCAGGGAGGGAAGATGGGTTTCGGTGTAGGAATATAGTTTCTACCTATATGTTGGCAATGAGCTATGATTTGGTTCTGATGAACTTGCCAATCTTCAAATGCTCTCTGTCTAGCATTTTCGTATTCCTGAGAAGCTATAAACCTTTTGCATTTCTTGCTTCTCATTCCCCCCTCCTACATTACCTTGCTGTTGGTTTCTCTCCACCTGTGGATGTCTACCATGGTATTGTACTGCGGCGTTATTTCGCCTCTTCAAAACTTTCGCACCATGGTATACATTTAAACCTATAGTATCGCGGGGTTCTGGTTCTTCTGCTAATAATCCCCCCCGACTTATATCCACACCGAGATATTCACCAATCAAAGTAATAAAAATACCACCTCCTATTATGCTATGTGGTCGCATCCCCCGAACCATAGCTGATAAATAATAACCCACACAATATGGTATACTTACAGCGCTTTGTGGGTCTCGAATACACATATGGTAAAACAAATCCTGTTCATTTACTTTTTCCTTGTTCTTACCCCTTTGTGTAATCGAATTGGCTAAAAACCTATGAATCACTCTTAATTCGGCTCTATCTATATCCGAATAAGAGTAATTTCCCCCTTTGAAACGGTGATGGCTTGTCATTTGACTCCACACACCGTGTGTATCAAAATTTTCATCTATCTTTCTACCGTTTAGTATCAATCCTCTACAATCGGCAGACGCTAACTCCTCAGGCGTATATATACGTAAAGCCTGAGCCATGTCCAGTAAAGACATGTGGCGCATCGAACCGCCTAACAAAAATCTAATAAAAGAACGATCGGTTAAACTAGCTACCCGATCATTCAACTCTATACTACATAACAATTCTTCACACCATACTTTATATACAGGTCTACGTATGGTGAATAAACGTACCCAGTCATTAAAAGAAGAATTACCATACCTCTGTACAAGTAATTCCCTAATTGGCCCGGCCAATTCTACAGCTTCTAAGGGTCCCCATTCTATGACCCTCGGTACCTCAACAACCTTAGAATGAAGAGTATGCAAACCCCGTTGATATTTTGGATAATCTATCCAAAGTCTGTCAAATCTCAGGTTCGGGTGCAACTCTTCCAAGTGCATATCAGAAAAGGTCATGACTGGATGAGGTATATCCTGCTTGTAGTAGTTATCCACCTCCTGTTGTTCCAAATTCTCAGTAGGAGCATTGCGGGCTTGGGATGAAGATTCACCCCTTTCAGTCTGCAAAACACATCAAACACAAATTTTGTGCATCCAAATATGCATTAGTGTCAGCAAAATCATTAATCAAAATAATTACAATGACATTATCAATTTATATCAAACTTAAGCTCATTTTCATATTTTCATCAAATCTACACTTTTTCAAATAAGCATATACGAAAATGTTCGCCAAGTTTATAATCATTCAACTCAAATAACATGTCAAAATAATCATTACTAGCAATTAAACAAGTCTCAAATGGCATTATCTTTCAAAAATCAAGTTCATGAATTTTAGACTTGAAAAAGTCCACTTTAATTCTCAAAATCATGTTTAGGCTCAACATTTGGATCATTTAACTACCTAGACATGTTACACTACTTAATTTAGCAACAATTCATGACAAAAATCGGCCATAACCTGTTTATATCAAAAAGCCCCAAATTGCTCAAGAACACAAACCCTAGATTATTCAAAATTTGAAGTTTAAGGCTTCTAATCATGTTAAATAGCATCAATCTAGGTTATACAAGCATAATACATAAACAATTTAAGCCTAATTACACTAAAAAGCATCAAAATCAAATTGGAAAAAAAATTGCTCAAGAACATCAAATTTCGAATTAAATGGTGTTTAGGTGTAGAAATTTACCATTTTTCTTGAGTAATTCTTAGATAGCATCCTTCTCAACATGATTTAAGCAAAAGATTTGGTGATTAACGGTTAAAAATTGTGATTTTGGGGGTGTTTTTGGGTGTATTTTCGGCAGTATGTTCGCAGTTTTTCTGTGGGTTTTGTGTGGAATGAGCTGGTTCAGCTCTTATTTTTTTTTCTGTAATCCGGTCTTCCCGCGAGTCGCGGGGATTAACCCTCCAAACTCCGCGAGTCGCGGAGTTTTTTTTTTTTTTTTTTTTTTATAATCATTAACTTTTGAAACAATTAAGTACTTAATTTTAAAATTTTGTTTCCCTTGTTATTTAGGACGAGGTCGTTTCGGATTGATGTCCTAGTCCGTCCCTCGACAAAATTTTAAAATTTGTCTTTTTGTAGCGATTGTTTTAAAAGCTAAGATTTTTGGGTTTTTTTTTTTTTTTTTGCATACTTTAATTCAATAAGATTAAAAATAATGATAATAAAAGTTCTCGTCCCTCCCTCGGGTAAAGCAATTTCGGTTCAAAGACCTAGTCTTCAACTTACGACGAATTTTAAAAATCATATTCTTAACTTAATGAGATAAAGTAAATTTTTGTTTTTAAATTCACACAACTTAAATATAAAATTCAAAATTAATATTAAAAATTCACACCAAACTTAAAATTTGAAATGCATAAAATTAAAAATTCATATTTTAAAAATTAAAAGTTCACACCAAACTTAATTTAAAAATTCATATTATAAATTCACACCAAGCTTATATTAATTTTTCAAATATTTACAATTTTAAATATATTGTTTTTACAAAGTTTACAATATTAAATTAAGATTTAAATATTAATTTTAAAAACATGGTAAAAATAAAATTAAAAATCTTTTTGTCTTTTTATCCCACTTTAATCAATCAAATATTATCAAAAATAGGCGCCCCTCTTTTCGGTAAAGTAATTTCGGTTCCAAGACCTAATTTAACTCATGACGAATTTTTGAAATATTTTGGGTTGATTGATTAAAGATATTTATACCTTAAGAATAAACGTTAAATTTCGCAGTGATGTAATAAATTTTTGAATGATATCAATAATTTCGGTCGCCAAACCTAATTTTATTCAATACCAATTTAATACTTTTTAGCGAACAAATTAGCGTTTATTATCAAAAGCTTAAAAATAAAATAAAAACTGTACAGACATACCTGTGAAATACATTTCTTAGTTATATGATCTATCCCATTCATAAGATAGTCGGTTTAATTGGTTTTCCATAGCTACATAGGCGTAACCTCGAGCATTCAGTGTCTTTTCTTCTAAACATATGAACGGTCCGTCTCTGCATAAAGTAACAAATTCGGTATTTGAATAGGTTTGATTATTTGAACATTTACCTCCATGTGACCATTTTCCGCATTTGTGACATCTTTCTAGGTGTCGTGCTCTTCTTTTCGCTGCGGATTTTGATTTTCCTTTACCAAATTGTAACTTATTATCTTCGCATCTGGATTCTTTTCTAACTCCGTCCATTCTTTCTCTGATTACTGATACTAGTTCACTCGGTAGTATGTCATTATTACGTTTAGTGATCAAAGCGTGTAGCATTAGACCATGGTTTAGTTCACAGGCAGTCTTCATTTTGTAAAAACCTAAAAAAAATAAAAATTCAGAATGGGAGGAGAAGACTAGTTCTTTAGGGTCTGCTAGGGAAAGACCATTCGGGTTCCATTTTCGAGAACTACACGAAAACAGACAATCTAACTCTAACAGAAATACATATTATCCTTTAAAGACTTGATTCTCCCCACACTTAGTTAGCTGTGGTGTCGAAATTGTGATTAACTTCGTTGTCGACTTCCATCGGACCATGTATGTAATGTTTAACTCTGTGACCATTAACTTTAAATTCAATCCCATTTGAATTTATCAATTCTATCGTTCCGTATGGGAAAACTCTTTTGACTATGAATGGTCCAGACCATCTTGATTTCAATTTTCCAGGAAATAGCTTGAATCGTGAATTGAAAAGAAGAACTCTGTCTCCTTCTTTAAATTCTTTTGAACTTCTGATTCTTTTATCATGCCATTTCTTCGTTCTTTCTTTATAGATTAACGAATTTTCGTATGCTTCATGTCTTAATTCTTCTAATTCGTTTAGTTGACTTAATCGTAGACGTCCAGCTTCATGTAAATCAAGATTACATGTTTTCAAAGCCCAAAATGCTTTGTGTTCAATTTCTACTGGAAGATGACATGCTTTTCCATAAACAAGTCTAAAAGGTGTGGTTCCAATTGGAGTTTTGTAGGCTGTTCTAAAAGCCCAAAGTGCATCCTCCAATTTAATGGACCATTCCTTCGGATTTGATCCTACGGTTTTCTCTAGAATACGTTTTAAAGCTCGGTTGGTATTTTCAACTTGTCCACTTGTTTGTGGATGATATGCGGTGGAGATTTTATGAGTTACTCCATATCTTTTAAGAACTTTCTCAAGTTGATTATTACAGAAATGAGTACCCCGATCACTTATTAAAGCTTTCGGTGTTCCAAACCTTGCAAAAAGACGTTTTAAAAAGTTGACTACAACTCGTGCATCGTTAGTTGGGAGAGCTTGTGCTTCCGCCCATTTAGATACATAATCAATGGTTACGAGTATATATAGATTATTATGAGATTTTGGAAATGGACCCATAAAGTCAATACCCCAAATGTCAAATACTTCACATACTTGGATGACATTTTGTGGCATTTTATCACATTGACTTATTTTTCCGGCCCTTTGACATGCATCACAGGATTTGCAAAGAAAGTGTGCGTCTTTGTAAATTGTAGGCCAATAGAATCCAGCTTCATAAACTTTTCTTGCTGTTAGTTGAGGCCCATAATGCCCTCCTGTTGGTCCTGTGTGACAATGGTTTAATATTTTACTAGCTTCATCTCCAAATACACATCGGCGTATTATTCCATCGGGACAACTTTTAAACAGATGTGGATCTTCCCAAAAATAGTGTTTTATATCACTGAAGAATTTCTTTCGTCTTTGGTACGATAATCCTTTTTCAAGGAATCCACAAACCAAGTAGTTTGCATAGTCTGCAAACCATGGGATTTCTTTATAATCTATCTTCAATAGATATTCATCAGGAAAGTTGTCTTGTATGGCTGATTCATTTAGAACTTCTAATTCGGGATTTTCAAGACGAGAAAGATAATCAGCGGCGAGATTTTCTGCTCCTCTTTTATCTCGGATTTCAATATCAAACTCTTGTAAGAGTAAGATCTAACGGATTAATCTTGGTTTAGCATCTTGTTTTGAAAATAGGTATCTAAGAGCAGAATGGTCGGTATAGACCACCGTTTTTGCTAGAACGAGATATGATCGAAATTTGTCAAAAGCAAAGACAATAGCAAGGAGTTCTTTTTCAGTAGTTGTATAGTTCGTTTGTGCTCCTTGTAATGTCTTACTAGCATAATATATAGGTTGAAATCGTTTTTCAATCCTTTGTCCTAAAACTGCTCCCATTGCAAAATCACTTGCATCGCACATGAGTTCAAATGGTAGATTCCAATTTGGCGTTATCATGATCGGCGCATTAGTGAGTTTCTCTTTAAGAATATTAAAAGATTTGATACACTCATCTGAAAAGATGAATGGAGCATCCTTTTCTAGGAGTTTATTCATAGGAGTGGCAATTTTAGAAAAATCTTTTATGAAACGTCGGTAAAAACCGGCATGCCCTAGAAAACTCCTAACTCCTCTAACATTGGTGGGATGTGGAAGTTTAGCAACTACATCTACTTTAGCTCTATCCACTTCAATTCCTTCTTTTGAAATTTTATGTCCAAGAACGATGCCTTCTTTAACCATGAAATGGCATTTCTCCCAATTAAGTACTAGATTTGATTGTTCGCATCTAAGAAGCATTCGTTCCAGATTAACTAGACATGATTCAAATGTATCACCGAAGACTGAAAAGTCATCCATGAAAACTTCCATGCATTCTTCTATCATGTCGTGAAAAATCTCCATCATACACCTTTGAAAGGTTGCAGGGGCGTTGCAAAGTCCAAATGGCATGTGTTTGTAAGCAAAAGTACCATAAGGGCACGTGAATGTGGTTTTCTCTTGATCTTCGGGTGCTATTGGAATTTGAAAATATCCGGAAAATCCATCTAGAAAACAATAGTAACTATTTCCGGCTAATCTTTCCAACATTTGATCTATGAAAGGTAAGGGAAAGTGATCTTTTCTGGTGGCGTCATTTAATTTTCTATAATCAATACACACACGCCATCCTGTTACAGTCCTAGTAGGAATAAGCTCATTTTTCTCATTTGTGATGACAGTCATGCCACCCTTCTTAGGCACGCATTGAACTGGGCTTACCCATGGACTATCAGAGATTGGATAAATTAAACCTGCATCTAGCAGTTTAATAATCTCTTTCTTAACTACATCTTGCATATTAGGATTTAGTCTTCGTTGGCGTTGCACATACGTTTTATGACCTTCTTCCATAAGGATTTTATGTGTGCAATACGAAGGACTTATTCCTTTAATATCATGAATCTTCCATGCAATGGCTGGTTTATGAGCTTTCAACACAGAAATGAGTTGTGATTTCTCATTTTCAGTAAGAGAAGACGATATTATTACAGGTAATTCAGATTCACCATGTAAATAAGCGTATTCCAAATGGTTTGGAAGTGGCTTTAACTCTAATTTCGGAGGTTCTTCTATCGATGATTTGTATCGATATCTGTCTTCTTCTTTTAGCATTTGAATTTCTTCTGTTGTTGGTTCATATCCATTAGCTATAAGTGTAGCTAACATTTCAGCTTCATCAATTGGTTCATTACCTTCTCCTAAAGAACATTCTCCTGTTCCTTGTAATTCTGGAAATTCTTCTAATAATTCTGCATGTGCATCTATAGTTTGAATATAATAGCATGTATCATCTGCAGATTGTGGTTGTTGCATTGCTCTATCAACTGAAAAGGTAACACTCTCATCCTCTATACTTAGGGTCAGTTTCTTACCGAACACGTCTATCATTGCTTTAGCCGTGTTTAAGAATGGTCTTCCTAATATGAGAGGAACTTGAGAATCTTCTTCCATGTCCAAAACAACAAAATCTACTGGAAATACTAAAGTACCAACTTTAACTAGCATGTTCTCCATTATCCCTCTAGGATATTTTATTGATCTATCGGCTAGTTGTATGCTTATTCTGGTTGGTTTCAATTCTCCAAGGTCTAGTTTAGCGTATAGTGAATACGGCATTAGATTTATACTAGCACCTAAGTCTGCCAATGCTTCTATTGAACTAAGACTACCCAGAAAACATGGAATTGTGAAACTTCCTGGATCAGATAGTTTTTCTGGTATCTTATTCAACAGCACTGCTGAACAATTAGCATTCATAGTAACAGCCGAGAGTTCTTCCATTTTCTTTCTATTTGAGATTAGATCTTTCAAGAATTTAGCATATCTAGGCATTCCTGAAATCACATCAATGAAAGGAAGATTTACATTTATCTGTTTAAACATATCCAAGAATTTGGATTGCTCGGCTTCAAGTTTCTCTTTCTTCATTTTACTCGGGTAAGGAAGTGGTGGTTGATATGGTTTAACATAAGGTTTATCCTTAACTGTGTTATCTTCATTAACCTTTTCAACTACCGGTTCTTTTTCCTTATCTCGATCAGGTTGTGGTTCTTGTGGAGTAGGAATGGTTTCATCAGAAGTTACAGGTATTTCAGGTGGTTTAAGTGTTGTGCCACTTCTTGTGGTAATGGCTTTAGCTGTTTCATTTCGGGGGTTAGCGTTTGTATCACTAGGTAGACTTCCCGGTTTTCTTTCACCTATTAACCTTGCTAGATTACTTACTTCTTGTTCCAGATTTTGAATAGAAGCTTGTTGATTTCTAAATGCTTGAGCATTTTGTTCATTGGTTTGTTTTTGAGATGTGAAAAATTGCGTTTGAGTTTCAACTAGCTTCGTCATCATATCTTCTAAATTCGGCTTTTTATCATCGGTTTGTTGTGGTGGTTTGTTTTGAAAATTATGTCTTTGCTGGTTGTAAGTATTATTGGATACTTGTTGATTGCTAGGACCTTGTTGGTTGTTGTATGGAATATTTCGGTTATAATTCTGGTTTTGATTGTAAATTGGTCTTGGCGGTTGATAATTATTTTGATAATTATTTCCAGGCCTTTGGTTTATGTATGAAATATTCTCTCTTTGTTCCATTGTTAATTCAATACTGAGACAATCTTTTGTCAAATGTGGTCCTCCACACTGCTCACAACTAATTCGTATTGAGTGAATATCTTTAGTCATCTTTTCCATTCGTCTCTCGACAGCATCTATCTTTGCGGAAATGGAATCTAAGTCATGGCTAGAATCGGCTCTAGCTGCTTTAGATGATCTAATGATATCTTTTTCTTGGTGCCACTCATGTGAGTGGGAAGCAGTGTTATCAATAATTTTGTAAGCATCAGTTTCAGTTTTCTTCATAATAGAACCACCAGCTGCTATATCTATGTCTTTCCTTGTAGTGATGTCGCATCCTTGGTAGAATATTTGTACTATTTGACAGGTGTCTAAACCATGTTGCGGACATCCTCTTAATAACTTTCCATATCTTGTCCACGCCTCATATAGAGTTTCATTTAGTTTCTGTGTGAACGTAACAATTTCTGCTTGAAGTCTTACGGCTTTAGATGCAGGAAAGAATTGTTTAAGAAATTTGTCAACTAAAACATCCCATGTATCAATCGCCCCTTCAGGTAACGATTCCAACCAATCTTTGGCTTCTCCCTTTAAAGTCCAGGGAAATAACATGAGATATATCTGTTCATCCTCCACTTCTCGGATTTTAAATAGTGTGCAGATCCTATTAAAGGTACGTAGATGTTCATTTGGATCTTCCTTCGGCGCACCACTAAATTGGCATTGATTAGTCACCATGTGTAGAATTTGTCCTTTGATTTCATAATCTGGTGCATTAATGTCTGGATGAGTAATTGCGTGACCTTGGCCAGTGCGTTTAGCTCTCATTCGGTCTTCCATACTTAAAGGTTCCAGATTCTCCATAATTGAATTTGTTGAATCGGTATCACTAGATGATTCTGATTTAATGGTTCGTTCCTCAACAATCTCTGTTTGAATGATTGGTGGTTCCGGAGGAAAGTTTAGTGGTTCAGGATTTACGAACCGTTCCTGAATATTCTCCGGATTCTCAATTGTGAGGTTGGGTTCAAAAAATGGATTATCGGAAATTTGAACTGAAGTACTTGGTCGACTGGATGATGATTCTAAAGAAAAATCAACGGCAGTTATATTTGCAAAATGTCTTGATCTAGTTACAGGTGGTGAACGTACAAAAGGTGGTGAACGTCTTGCTCGGTGCATTCACTGAATATCCTATTAGTTTTAAAAAGGAAAGAAAAATTATAATAAGTTATCCAATTAATAGACTTTTCTGATTTTGCCCACGTTTCGAATAGCCAAAAGATGCAGCAGAGGGGCAGGATTCGTTTGGTCTCAATATAATTGAGGACTGTTTGGCTTCAATAACCCGGTCCACGTACAAATCCAACTATTACTACGAACCAGAAAATTTTGATGTCTATCAATTTAACCACTTAAAATAAATTTTCGTAATTTTAAGAAATTTAGATAAGAAGTAGAATAAAAATCTATGTCCTAAAACTAGAATAGCGAGAAATAAGAGAGAAAAAGAGTTCGTCGAAAAAGGTCGAAAAAGAAAAAAATGGTTGAAAAATAAAAGGTGACGGGAAAATAAAAGAAACTTATAAAAAATTAAAAATACTTGACTAACCTATCCTTATTGCTACAACTAACTTAAAATTATAATCGCAAATTGAAATTACTAATTGGAATGATAATTGATACATAGTAAAAGGTGTCTAAAAATATTAAAGCTTACAGGAAAAACTAAATCCCAAATGGAAATAACTTAAAAAGAAACTAAAACTTAAAAAGGCGTTGCAAAATTCTAAAGCACCTAAATCTTAGTCTAAAGAAAAAGCACTTAAGGAATTCTACGGAAAGCCTAAAAATCTAGGAGTAAAAATAACTATAGCAAAAACTAAGTTTAAAATTAAATATGAGCTAAAAATACAAAAGTTATGCTACAACGATTAAAAAGGGACAAAATATAAAAATATACAAAAAGTTGTAAAAAGTACAATTTTTATAAAAATATTATTTTTATATTATTTATTTATTAAAACTATTAATTTAACAATTTAATAAAACTAATTAATACTAAAATATATAAATTAAATAAAAAGTAAAAGTAATTATAATAATAATAATTAGTTAGGGTTATAATAATAATAATTAATAATTAACCGTAATTAATGCTGAATTAGGGCTTCTGTCGGCGTGTCAGGTTATCTCCGCGAGTCGCGGTATTTAAAACACCAAACCCCGCGAGTCGCGGGGTTCAGAATTTCAACTGACAGGTTTAATTTCAACGCGTTTTTCTTTATTTATTTATTTATTTTTTTTTCTTTTTTTATATAAATAAAAGATATTTAAATAAAACTTATATTTTTATAAACTAAAATAAAAATAAAGAAACTTAATAAACTTAAATATTTAACAAAATCTTAAAAATACTTATATTTTTGTTTTTCTTTTTATATTTTCGAATATTTAAAACGTATTTTTACAAAAGCGACTTTTAATAAAAGTTAACTAAAAATCTTTTTTTTTTTTATATATTAGCTTTGCGCTTCCGGCGTTTAGAAATTTCCCCGGCAGCGGCGCCAAAAATTACTTGATGTGTGCAGCGGGGTGTACGAAATAGTATTATTTTTAACTAGGAAAAACTATTAAATATGCTACAATTTTACACAAGATATTTATTTATTTATAGAATGGATATACTTAAACCTTGCTACAACACTTATAGGCAGTGTACCTAATCGTACAGTAGTGTAGTTTTTAGTAAGTCCGGTTCGTTCCACAGGGAATCTTTTTTTTAAACAAAGCTCAACGCTATATTAGTTTACTTTTATAAAAATACAAATATATATATATAAGTAATATTATTATTATAAAGGGGGTTTTTTTTACCGTTTAATGACCGGTTTGTCGATTTTAAAACTTTAGTCGCAGTTAAAACCAATTGTAAAATATTAAAAATAAATACAAGACTTAAATTAAAGCATGAAGTAAATAACGATAAATGAAATTGCGAATAATAAAAGTGCGATAAAATAAACTTGCGATAATTAAAAAGTACGATAATTAAAAGTGCAATTAAATACAATAACAATAAAAATGCGATAATTAGAAGTGCAATTAAATATAAAATAAAGGAAATTAAATATGAAATAAAAGAATTATGCTTATTTAAACTTCCGTAATCATGATGTTTGACGTGTTGATTTTAGTTTTATGCCCATGGGTTAATTGTCCTTTGTCCTGGATTATTTAATATGTCCGTCTGGTTTTTGTCCATAACAGTCCATCAGTCATAAATATAAAGTGCGAGTGTCCTCGTCAAATTATCCTTATACCCGAAGTTAAATATTCCAACTAATTGGGGATTCGAATTGTAACAAGGTTTTAATACTTTGTTTAATGAATACACCAGGTTATCAACTGCGTGTAAACCAAGGTTTTACTACTTTGTTAGCAATTACACCAATTACCCTTGAATGTAATTTCACCCCTGTTTTAATTATTCTAGTGGCTATTAACCCATTCCCGTGTCCGGTTAAATGAACGATTATTCGTACATATAAATACCCCGCCCATCGTGTCCGATTGAGTGTATATGGTAATTTATAGGAACGCCCAATTGTAAATCTTTATATTAACATTAACAAACTATCATTTAGTTAAACAAATATAAAGCCCATTAATAGCTCATAGTCTAATTTCCACAAAGTGTCGTTCTTTTGTCCAAACCCCAATTATGGTACAAAGCCCAATTACCCAATTTTAGTAATTAGCCCAACATCATGATTACTTCGGATTAAATAAGCATAATAATAACTTAGCTACGAGACATTAATGTAAAAAGGTTGAACATAACTTACAATGATTAAAAATAGCGTAGCGTTACACGGACAGAATTTCGACTTACACCCTTACAACATTCGCTAACATACCCTTATTATTAGAATTATAATTAAAATTAAAATATAAATTATAAATATAAATATAAATTTTACGTATGAATGAGGAAGAAAAAGATTGATTTTTACGATCAGAATTCGGTTGGCTTTATAGGCAGAATTTCATTTTGGGGCTCCGCGACTCGCGGTGAAATCCTCTTCAAACTCTGCGAGTCGCGGAGAATGAATTTACAGCTCAGTTCCTTGGAGTCTTTCTCTGCCGACGGTTTTTATTTATAAATATAATATATATATAATTAATATAATTAATTATATATTATATTATATTTATATACATAGTTAACTTGTAATTTTTAGTCCGTTGCGTCGAGCGTTAAGAGTTGACTCTTGCCCCGGTTCCGAATTTTCGAACGTCCTTGCGTACAATTTAATATCTTGTACTTTGCGTTTTGAATCTTGTACTCTTGTAATTTCGAGACGTTTCTTATCAATAATTGGAACCTTTTTGATTGAATTTTGTTCTTTTGAGCTTTTTGGTCATTTGCGTCTTTAATTCGTCGAATCTGTCTTTTGTCTTCACCTTTTATTATTTAAACGAATATCACTTGTAAATAGAACAATTGCAACTAAAAGCTTGTCTTTCTTGAGGAATAATGCTATGAAATATATGTTCGTTTTTAGCATTATCAGGCACCTATATTGTCATTACCTGAAGGGAATGATGATTTTGTGATATATTGTGACGCCTCAAAGCAAGGTCTCGGTTGTGTATTAATGCAACGAACGAAAGTAATTGCTTATGCGTCTAGACAATTGAAGATTCACGAGCAGAGTTATACGACGCATGATTTGGAATTAGGCACGGTTGTTTTTGCATTAAAGACTTGGAGGCACTACTTATATGGGGTCAAAAGTATTATATATACCGACCACAAAAGTCTTCAACACATATATAATCAGAAACAACTAAACATGAGGCAGCACAGATGGATTGAATTGTTGAATGATTACGACTTTGAGATTCGTTATCACCCGGGGAAGGCAAATGTGGTAACCGACGCCTTGAGCAGAAAGGACAGAGAACCCATTCGAGTAAAAGCTATGAATATAATGATTCACACTAACCTTACTACTCAAATAAAGGAGGCGCAACAAGGAGTTTTAAAAGAGGAAAATTTAAAGGATGAAATACCCAAAAGATCGGAGAAGCATCTTAATATTCGGGAAGACGAAACCCGGTATAGGGCTGAAAGGATTTGGGTACCAAAATTTGGAGATATGAGAGAAATGGTACTTAGAGAAGCTCATAAAACCAGATACTCAATACATCCTGGAACGGGGAAGATGTACAAGGATCTCAAGAAACATTTTTGGTGGCTGGCTATGAAAGCCGATGTTGCTAAATACGTAGGAGAATGTTTGACGTGTTCTAAGGTCAAAGCTGAGCATCAGAAACCATCAGGTCTACTTCAACAACCCGAAATCCCGGAATGAAAATGGGAAAACATTACCATGAATTTTATCACTAAATTGCCAGGGACTGCAAGTGGTTTTGATACTATTTGGGTAATAGTTGATCGTCTCACCAAATCAGCACACTTCCTGCCAATAAGAGAAGATGACAAGATGGAGAAGTTAGCACGACTGTATTTGAAGGAAGTCATCTCCAGACATGGAATACCAATCTCTATTATCTCTGAAAGGGATGACAGATTTATTTCAAGATTCTGGAAGACATTACAGCAAGCATTAGGAACTCGTCTATACATAAGTACTGCCTATCATCCACAAACTGATGGGCAGAGCAAAAGGACGATACAAACGCTTGAAGACATGCTACGAGCATGTGTTATTGATTTTGAAAACAGTTGGGATCGACATCTACCGTTAGCAGAATTTTCCTACAACAACAGCTACCATTCAAGCATTGAGATGGCGCCGTTTGAAGCACTTTATGGTAGAAAGTGTAGGTCTCTGATTCGTTGGAGTGAAGTGGGGGATAGACAGATTACGGGTCCGGAGACAATACAAGAAACTACCGAGAAGATCATCCAAATTCAACAACGGTTGAAAACCGCCCAAAGTCGACAAAAGAGCTACGCCGATATTAAAAGAAAAGATATAGAATTTGAAATTGGAGAGATGGTCATGCTTAAGGTTGCACCTTGGAAAGGCATTGTTCGATTTGGTAAACGAGGAAAATTAAATCCAAGGTATATAGGACCATTCAAGATTATTGATCGTGTCGGACCAGTAGCTTACCGACTTGAATTACCATAACAACTCGTGGCTGTACATAACACTTTCCACGTCTCAAATTTGAAGAAATGTTTTGCTAAAAAAGATCTCACTATTCCGTTAGACGAAATTCAAATCAACAAAAAACTTCAATTCGTCGAAGAATCCGTCGAAATAATGGATCGTGAGGTTAAAAGACTTGAGCAAAACAAGATACCAATTGTTAAAGTTTGATGGAATGCTCGTAGAGGACCCGAGTTCACCTGGGAATGAGAAGATCAGATGAAGAAGAAATACCCGCACTTATTTCCAAAAGATACGTCAACACCTCCAACTGCTTAAAATTTCGGGACGAAATTTATTTAACGGGTAGGTACTGTAGTGACCCGAACTTTTCCATGTTTATATATATTAAATGAAATTGTTATTTACATGATTAAGTGTTTCCAACATGTTAAGCAATCAAACTTGTTAAGACTTGATTAATTGAAATAGGTTTCATATAGACAATTGACCACCCAAGTTGACCGGTGATTCACGAACGTTAAAACTTGTAAAAACTATATGATGACATATATATGATTATATATATAGTTAACATGATATTATGATAAGTAAGTATCTCATTAGGTATTTTAATAATGAGTTATATACATAAAATTGAGTTTATTGAATTAAGAAACTCGAAACGATATATACAACGATTATCGTTATAACGTCTTACTAAATACATATGAATCATATTAAGATATTGATACACTATGTTTAATCATGATAAATGATAAGTAAACATGTCATTAAGTGTATTAACAATGAACTACATATGTAAAAACAAGACTACTAACTTAATGATTTCGAAACGAGAAATATATGTAACGATTATCATTGTAACAACATTTAACTGTATATATATCATACTAAGATATATTAATATATCATAATATCATGATAATGTAATAAATTAACATCTCTTTAGATATAATAAACAATGGGTTAACAACATTTAACAAGATCGTTAACCTAAAGGTTTCACATTTACATGTAACGACTAACGATGACTTAACGACTCAGTTAAAATGTATATACATGTAGTGTTTTAGTATGTATTCATACATTTTTGAAAGACTTCAAGACAATTATCAAAATACTTCTACTTAACAAAAATGCTTACAATTACATCCTCGTTCAGTTTCATCAACAATTCTACTCGTATGCACCCGTATTCGTACTCGTACAATACACAGCTTTTAGATGTATGTACTATTGGTATATACACTCCAATGATCAACTCTTAGCAGCCCATGTGAGTCACCTAACATATGTGGGAACCATCATTTGGCAACTATCATGAAATATCTCTTAAAATTACAAAAATATTAGTAATCATTCATGACTTATTTACATGTAAACAAAATTACACATTCTTTACATCTAATCCATATACCAACGACCAAAAACACCTACAAACATTTTCATTCTTAAATTTTCTTCATCTAATTGATCTCTCTCAAGTTCTATCTTCAAGTTCTAAGTGTTCTTCATAAATTCTATAAGTTCTAGTTTCATAAAATCAAGAATACTTCCAAGTTTGCTAGCTTACTTCCAATCTTGTAAAGTGATCATCCAACCTCAAGAAATCTTTCTTATTTACAGTAAGATATCTTTCTAATACAAGGTAATACTCATATTCAAACTTTGATTCAATTTCTATAACTATAACAATCTTATTTCGAGTGAAAATCTTACTTGAACTTGTTTTCGTGTCATGATTCTGCTTCAAGAACTTTCAAGTCATCCAAGGATCCTTTGAAGCTAGATCTATTTTTCTCATTTCCAGTAGGTTTATCCACAAAACCTGAGGTAGTAATGATGTTCATAACATCATTCGATTCTTATATATAAAACTACCTTATTCGAAGGTTTAAACTTGAAATCACTAGAACATAGTTTAGTTAATTCTAAACTTGTTCGCAAACAAAAGTTAATCCTTCTAACTTGACTTTTAAAATTAACTAAACACATATTTTACATCTATATGATATGCTAACTTAATGATTTAAAACCTGGAAACACGAAAAACACCGTAAAACCGGACATACGCCGTCGTAGTAACACCGCGGGCTGTTTTGGATTTGATAATTAAAAAATATGATAAACTTTGATTTAAAAATTGTTCTTCTGGGAAAATGATTTTTCTTATGAACATGAAACTATATCTAAAAATCATGGTTAAACTCAAAGTGGAAGTATGTTTTTCAAAATGGTCATCAAGACGTCGTTCTTTCGACTGAAATGACTACCTCTTACAAAAACGACTTGTAACTTATATTTCTGACTATAAACCTATACTTTTTCTGTTTATATTCATAAAATAGAGTTCAATATGAAATCATAGCAATTTGATTCACTCAAAACGGATTTAAAACGAAGAAGTTATGGGAAAAACAAGATTGAATATTTTTTTATTGTTGTAGCTACGGGAAATATTGTAACAATTATATACAAATCATATCCTAGCTAACTTATATTGTATTATACATGTATTCTAATATATTATGTAATCTTGGGATATCATAGACACGTATGCAAATGTTTTGACATATCATATCGACCCATGTATATATATTATTTGGAACAACCATAGACACTCTATATGCAGTAATGTTTAAGTTAGCTATACATGGTTTAGGTTAATTCCAAAAATATATATACTTTGAGTTGTGATCTAGTCTGAGACATGTATACACTGGGTCGTGGATTGATTCAAGATAATATATATCAATTTATTTCTGTACATCTAACTATGGACAACTAGTTGTAGGTTACTAACGAGGACATCTGACTTAATAAACTTAAAACATCAAAATATATCAAAAATGTTGTAAATATATTTTGAACATACTTTGATATATATATATATGTATATATTTGTTATAGGTTCGTGAATCGACCAGTGGCCAAGTCTTACTCCCGATGAAGTAAAAATATGTGAAAGTGAGTTATAGTCCCACTTTTAAAATCTAATATTTTGGGATGAGAATACATGCAGTTTTATAAATGTTTTACGAAATAGACACAAGTAAATGAAACTACATTATATGGGTGAATGATCGAAGCCGAATATGTCTCTTTTGCTTGGTAGCCTAAGAATTAGTAAACCGATCTTTTAATTGACGCGAATCCTAAAGATAGATCTATTGGGCCTAACGAACCCCATCCAAAGTACCGGATGCTTTAGTACTTCGAATTCGTTTTTATCATGTCCGAAAGATTTCCCGGAATGATAGGGGGTATTCTTATATGCATCTTGTTAATGTTGGTTACCAGGTGTTCACCATATGAATGATTTTTATCTCTATGCATGGGATGTATATTGAAATATGAAATCTTGTGGTCTATTATTATGATTTGATAATATATAGGTTAAACCTATAACTCACCAACATTTTTGTTGAAGTTTTAAGCATGTTTATTCTCAGGTGATTATTAAGAGCTTCCGCTATTGCATACTAAAATAAGGACAAGATTTGGAGTCCATGCTTGTATGATATTATGTAAAAACTGCATCGGCCGAGTCGGGGACGCGTCGGCCGAGTCGGGGACGCGTCAGGGACGCATCGGTCGTTGACACGTTGACTTTTTTAATAATTTCTTAAATATATATTTATATATTTATAAAATAGTTGATTCTGTACCATAAATTTCTTAAATAAGAACTTGAATTTAAATGCAATTGATGTTGTAGCGTGAGGGTACGAAATAGTATTATTTTTAATACAAAATACTACAAAATATGACACAAGTTTTATTAATTTACGGATGGGATATACCTAAACCTTGCTACAACACTATAGGCAGTGTACCTAATCGTAGAGTAGTGTAGTTTTTAGTAAGTCCGGTTCGTTCCACAGGGAGCTGGTGATACTTACTATATTTTTAACTATATTTATACAAAATATATATAATTATATAAGTAGTAATATTATTATAAAAGGGGGGTTTTACCGTTTAATGACCGGTTTGTCGATTCTATATTTTAAGCGTAAAGATAAATGACGATAATTAAAGTGCGTAAAATAATGACAATAAATAAAATGACAGTAAATAAAATTGCGAGTAATAAAATGACAGTAAATAAAGATACGATGAGAAATATAATAAAAGAATTATGCTTATTTAAACTTCCGTAATCATGATGTTTGACGTGTTGATTTTAATTTATTACCATGGGTTAATTGTCCTTTGTCCTGGTTTATTTGATACGTCTATCTGGTTTTTGTCCATAATAGTCCATCGGTCATAAATATAAAGTGCGAGTATCCTCGTCAAATTACCCTTATACCCGAAGTCAAATATTCCAACTGATTAAGGATTTAAACTGTGACGCAGTTATCACTTCTGTCAACAATTACACCAGTTATCACTGTATGTAATCCACCCCTGTTTTAATTAGTTTATGAATATTAATTCATCCACTTGATCAGAATGAATAATCAATTACCCAACCCAATTGATTAATTAAATGATTATAACAGATTCCATATGAACGTCACTAAATAGGACAACCATAATCATTATTAATTATTAGGATAATTAATTTGAAGATAGGTTCGACAGACTCCAATGAGTTGTCACTCAATTAGACAATACCCCCCATCTATTAATAGTCAATAGTCCAATTTCCACAAGTGTCGGTCTTTTGCCCAAACCTTAATTATGGTCCAAAGTTCAATAACCCCATCTTAATATTTTAGCCCAACATCATGATTACTTCGGCTCAAATAAGCATAATAATAACTTAGTTACGAGACATTAATTTAAAAAGGAAGAACATAACTTACAATGATTATTTATAGCGTAGCGTTACACGGACAGAATTTCGACTTACACACTCAAACGATCTCTATCATAAATCTTATTATTATCATAATTTAAAATTAAAATTAAGATTATTGTTATATCTGATTACATTAACATTATGATAGAGAATTATAGATATAAATTATAGATATTGATATTGATAGATAGAAAAATAAGAAAAAGATAGAAAAAATGATCGAAAAAAAAAAGACTCTTAAATTTGATCGTAAATCATCGCTTTTATAGCGAAATTAGAATTGAAATTTTCATTTACGACCCCTGAACTATGCTCAATTAACAACTTTTTATTATTTAATATTATTCTTATTATGAATTATTTAAATATTATATTTTATTCTTGTGCATAGTTGACTCGTAATTTTTACACCGTTGCGTCGAGCGCTGAAAGTTGGTTCATGCCTCGGTTCCGGATTTTCGAACGCCCTTTCGTACAATTTTATATCGTGTACTTTGTGTTTTGTAACTTGTACTCTTGTCATTTTTAGACGTTCTTCATCAATAATTTGAACTTTTTTTATTGTATCTTGTACTTTTGAGCTTTTTGGACCTTTGCGTCTTCAAATCTTCGTTTTCGCCTTTTGTCTTCGCACTTATTTAAAATAAACGAATATTACTCGAAAATGGAACAATTGCAACTAAAATCTTGTCTTTCTTGGGGGATTTTGCTATGAAATATATGTTCCTTTTTAGCCTTATCAATATCCCCACACTTGAGCGTTGCTTGTCCTCAAGCAATACAGTCTTGAAATAATATAATACATCACACGAATCACTTCTTTATTCTTCACACTTTGTACATCAGTGATTTTGATAGAGCGGTATAAACAATGATATTAACAATAGAACCATGGTTAAAGGTGGGTGTGTCATCCACAGTTGCCTTGGGTTTAGGTCAACGACACTTGCAATCAAATAGCCGATTTACTTTCAGTTTCCAAAGCAAAGTACACATTTGAAAGGCGGTTTACAGTCCCACATGACTATAAAAATGTAGATCCTTTAGGAAATTGGATCTTTATGAAAACATTTGATCTTTTAAAAATTCAAGCTAGATTTTACCCTAGACAAGTTTTCTGATTTGACCCACCATCGGTGTTGCAAAATATATTTGTGGATCAATATTTTGGCTAAAAACATTTAGGTTCGTGTAATCCACTGCTATCCCGATATCGGAAAGCACACATCCAATTTACTTGTTCCGTATATTACCTTTCGGTAAACTACCGTCCGGTTGTAAAGGAAAGCGATGAACAAGAAACTGTTAAGGCAATGTCCCGTGACATGCATTTGATTATGGTCTAAAAACGTGTCGGATGCTAGTACTATCCTTGGTAGGAGCAATAGTAAAGATCATCCTATAATTTTTCGGTCTGGCACAAGGTCCTGTCTCCGACCATGCTATGCAACCACCGTTCTTACGGTTGACACCCGATTTTGTTCAGGTGACCTAATGAATTCCAGGTGAATTCCTAGGATTTTACGTTCAATGGTAATGAACGCATTGAAAATGGGTTTTCAGAAAACAAATCGGTTTGTATTTTTGATCAAAATATTTTCTCGTTCAAGCTCGAGTTTAGATATCATTGAATTCCATGAGTTTGAATTCTCAATCTTTAAGGTCAATCTCTAGGATTGAGTAATATCAGTCTTAAAAGCTGATTTTTAATCTTTAAGGAGATTATCCTTTTCTGGGGATCTGATTCATTAGTCTTATCAAGCTAATTTGCACGGTGCCTCCCCATTGTACGAGATAAATCCTTCTCATGGTTAGGATAAATCTGACCACTTGGCGACCCTGTTTGATGCTGAGGTCCGTGGATTTCCTGCTGATTTTAGAGATGACTTTTCTAGATTTTTCGTCAACCTACAGCTGGTCTGGACGACAACTTCATGACCTAAATCAAGAAGCGCGTTTCTTTTTCGGAAGACTTTACTTCCTTTTAATGATGGAATTGATTCATCGTGTAGATCCATCTTTCTTTAATAAATCGGGTAAAACAGTTAATTTAGTCCAAAACAAAAACACCTGCAATAACTTTACAGAAACATGTGATAGATAGTTTTTAATTGAATAACTTGGTACATTCTCCCCACACTTAGTTTCTTTCTTTGCCTTTTTATTCTCCTTTATTCCATTTTAAATGAATTCAAGCGTTTTAGGTTGTTTCTCAATTTATGCCCTTTCCGAGGTAACGATAATTTCGGTATTAACACCTAGTTTTCACCGTTCATAAATATGTATAAACATAATTTTGACTTCATTTAATTGAAAATTTTTCAAATTTTCACAAAATTTGGCAAATAAACCAAGTGCAAACCCGAGAGAATTTATAACCCTATATCCCCACACTTAAGATCATGCAATGCCCTCATTTGCATGAAATCAGACTATAATTATAAATTCATGAGGGTGATTAGCGTAGAGAAATGATTAAAAATACCCAGTTTGCAAACATCTTGTTGTTATCTCACATTTGACATTTTGCTTCTTGTCGTCAAAATTAGTACCTTTTGCTGAACTTAATGACAGTCTTTGAAAGTGCGTTGTTTTACCCTGTTTTGTATATAACATAAAATACAAACATATATATACATATTTTTGAAGTTTGGTACATAACCCCACGTTCAAAAATTTATAATATATAATATTTTTGGCATCCTTTAGATCAATAAAATTAAAAATAATGATAACAAAATTTGTCGCCCCGCCCTCGGGTAAAGCAATTTCGGTTCAATGACCTAGTGTTCAACTTACGACGAATTTTAAAAATCATATTTTTAACTTAAAGAAATAAAGTAAATTTTGTTTTTTTAAAATCACAATAAAACATAAATTAAAATGCATATTAATTTCAAATAAAACCTAAAAAAAATAAAAATTCAGAATGGAGGGAGAAAACTAGTTCTTTAGTGTCTGCTAGTGGAAAAGACCAATCGGATTCCATTCTCGGAACTACACGAGAACAGAACAACTAACTCCAAACAGCATTTTCTTTTTAGAATATTTGAATCTCCTCACACTTAGGTAGATGTGGTGTCGAAATTGTGATTAACTTCATCGTCAATTTCTCTTGGACCATAATCAACTTGCATATCTATGACTTTTGCTTTAAGCCAGTGACCAGCTTTTTCCGTAATATCCACAAATTCAACTAGCTTCGCCTTTTCTTTAGGCGACAGATTGGATACTAACCGGTTATATAACTTAAAGTTCCCCTTACTTTTAGCATCAATAACCCGTTTAAAAAGTTTCTTCATTGAACTGTTAATAACGGGGTCATTTAATTTCGTATCAACTATGGGGTTCTTTATTATCAAGTCATCATTAGGTGTTACTTCATTTTCCCCACACTTAGGTGTTCTATTATTGTTAAGCATTACCGTTGGATTTGGTAAAACAACATGGTTCTTACCAATCGTTTTTGTCGGTTTAACGGTTTTGGTTTGTGAATATTTAGACTTTCGAATCATAAAGGTGATCGATTTCTCATCATTACTAAGTGTCATTCCACCCTTTCTTACATCAAATAACGCCCCGGTGGACGCTAAGAATGGTCGACCTAAAATTAGAGGAACGTTTGAGTCCTCTTCTATGTCAATGACAATGAATTCGACTAGAAAGGTTAAATTACCTACTTGAACGGGTAGGTTGTCAGCAATTCCAACTGGGTGTTTAATGGTTTGATCAAAGAGTCGAACACTCATATCCGTTGGACTTAACTTACCTACACCTAATCTCTTATATAAGGACAGAGGCATAACACTTACACTTGCACCTAAATCTGCTAGTGCATCATACATAACACAATCACTAAGTAGACAAGGAACAATAAATTCACCCGGATCACCTACCCTAGGTGGAGGTTTTGGTGGAACTGTCTTCACCGGGTTTATATTTACGGCTTTTGTTTCTTGCACTTTCTTATTCTTTTTCTTCTTCTTCTTTCCAGAGGTATCACAATCTTTATTACCTATCACTTGCTCATACTCAACTCCTTTTCTTGGAAACGGGATGGGTGGTTTGTATGGTGCCACCACTGGCTTTACATACTCGGGTGGTGGTGGTGTAACTTCTTCATTGTTACTCTCATCTAAAACCTTCCCATCTTCTGGTGCTGGTTTTTCAGAATTCGTTGAAACCATATTAACATTCTCATTCCGAGGGTTTACTTCAGTATTACTCGGTAGCTTTCCTTGTTCTCTTTCACTTATTAATCTAACAACAGTACCTACTTGTTTTTCTAGATTCAAAATGGAAGCTTGTTGAGTTCTAAGTGACTGATCAAACCTCTCATTCGTTTGGGTTTGAGATGTAATAAATTGTGTTTGAGATTCAACTAGCTTTGCTATCATTTCTTCTAGATTTGACTTTTTCTCTTCGGGTTGTTGTGGTGGTTTATACAAGCTAGGTCTTGGTTGATTGAAAGTGTTGTTTTGAGTTGGTTGGTTATTCGGACCTTGTTGGTTGTACCAGTTATTTTCGGGTCCTTTTGGGTTGTAAAGAATGTATTGATTTCGATTGAAGTTCGGCTTTGGTGGTTGATAATTACTCTGATAATTATTTCCCGGCCTTTGGTTCATATAGGAAACATTCTCTCGTTGTTCCATCGTTAGTTCAATGTGACAATCTTTCGTTAAGTGTGGTCCACCGCATTGCTCACAACTGATTCGTATTGCGTGAATATCTTTATTCATCTTTTCCATTCGTCTTTCGAAAGCATCTATTTTTGCGGAAACGGAATCAAAGTCATGGCTAGAATCGGCTCTAGCCGCTTTAGATGATCGAAAGATATCTTTTTCTTGATGCCACTCATGTGAGTGGGAGGCTGTGTTATCAATAATTTTGTAAGCTTCAGTTGCGGTTTTCTTCATAATGGAACCACCAGCGGTTATGTCGATGTCTTTTCGTGTGGCGATGTCTACGCCTTTATAGAAGATTTGTACTATTTAAAAAGTATCTAATCCTTGTTGAGGACATCCTCTCAACATCCTTCCGAATCTTGTCCACGCCTCATATAATGTTTCATTTGGCTTTTGCGCGAACGTAACAATTTCTCCTTGAAGTCTCACGGCTTTAGATGCCGGAAAGAATCGTTTAAGAAATTTTTCAACTTAAACATCCCATGTGTCAATCGCCCCTTCAGGTAACGATTCTAACCAATCTTTGGCTTCTCCCTTTAAAGTCCAGGGAAACAACATGAGATAGATCTGCTCATCTTCCACTTCTCGGATTTTGAATAGTGTACAAATTCTATTAAACGTACGAAGATGTTCGTTTGGGTCTTCATTCGGCGCACCACTGAATTGGCATTGATTAGTCACCATGTGTAGAATTTGTCCTTTGATTTCATAATCTGGAGCATTAACTTCTGGTTTAATAATGGCATGACCTTGGCCTGTGCGTGTAGCTCTCATTCGGTCTTCCATACTTAGAGGTTCTAGATTTTCCATGATTGAAAGTGTTGTATCTGAATCACTAGAGGTTTCTGATTTAATGGTTTCTTCCTCAACAATCTCTGTTTGAATGATTGGTGGTTCCGGAGGAATAATTAATGGATCAGGGTCTCGGAATTGTCCCTGAGTATTCTCTGGATTCTCAATTGTGATATTGGTTTCAAAAACTGGATTATCGGAGATTTGAGTTGAAGTACTCGGTCGACTTGATGACGATTCTAAAGAGAAATCAACGGCGGTTATATTTGTTAAATGTCTTGATCGAGTTACAGGTGGTGAACGTACAAAAGGTGGTGAACGTCTTGCTCGGTGCATTCACTGAATATCCTATTAGTTTTTTAAAAAGGAAAGAAAAATTATAATAAGTTATCCAATCAATAGACTTTTCTGATTTTGTCCACGTTTCGAATAGCCAAAAGATGCAGCAGAGGGGCAGGATTCGTTTGGTCTCAATATAATTGAGTACTGTTTGGCTCCAATAACCCGGTCCACGTACAAATCCAACTATTACTACGAACCAGAAAATTTTGATGTCTATCAATTTAACCACTTAAAATAAATTTTCGTAATTTTAAGAAATTTAGAGAAGAAGTAGAAAAAAAAATCTAAGTCCTAAAAACTAGAATGACGAGAAATAAGAGAGAAAAAGAGTGCGCGTCGAAAAATGTTGAAAAATAAAAAGGTCGAAAAATAGGCGTCGAAAAATAAAAATAAGAAAGTTGTGCGAAATACGGCGTCGTAAAATTCTAAAGCACCTAAAACTTAGTCTAAGGAATAAGCACTTAAGGGATTTTACGGCAAACCTAAAAATCTAAAAATAAAAATAACTACGGCAAAAATAAACTTAATACTAAAAGTTGCGACTATAGTCTAAAAAAAACTAAAGGTAATAAAACTTAAAATAATTTTTTTTATAGACAAAATCTTAAAAATATATAATTTTTTAAATTTTTTTTTTTAAAAAAAAAAACGAATTTTTTTTCTTAAAAAAAAACGTTTTTTTTTTTTACGTTTTTTTTTTTTACGTTTTTTTTTTTTTTTACGTTTTTTTTTTTTTTAGTTTTTTTTTTTTTTTTTTTAAGAAAAACGATAGTGGGAACAAAGATAGTGGTTTTTTTTTTTTTTAAAAAAAACTAGTACAACAAAAGAGGGACAAAGCGTGTCAATTTTTTTTTTTCTTTTTTTTTTTTTTACAAATATAAATTAAAAATATAGTGTTTCGCCGAGTTCCCCGGCAGCGGCGCCAAAAACTTGATGTTGTAGCGTGAGGGTACGAAATAGTATTATTTTTAATACAAAATACTACAAAATATGACACAAGTTTTATTAATTTACGGATGGGATATACCTAAACCTTGCTACAACACTATAGGCAGTGTACCTAATCGTAGAGTAGTGTAGTTTTTAGTAAGTCCGGTTCGTTCCACAGGGAGCTGGTGATACTTACTATATTTTTAACTATATTTATACAAAATATATATAATTATATAAGTAGTAATATTATTATAAAAGGGGGGTTTTACCGTTTAATGACCGGTTTGTCGATTCTATATTTTAAGCGTAAAGATAAATGACGATAATTAAAGTGCGTAAAATAATGACAATAAATAAAATGACAGTAAATAAAATTGCGAGTAATAAAATGACAGTAAATAAAGATACGATGAGAAATATAATAAAAGAATTATGCTTATTTAAACTTCCGTAATCATGATGTTTGACGTGTTGATTTTAATTTATTACCATGGGTTAATTGTCCTTTGTCCTGGTTTATTTGATACGTCTATCTGGTTTTTGTCCATAATAGTCCATCGGTCATAAATATAAAGTGCGAGTATCCTCGTCAAATTACCCTTATACCCGAAGTCAAATATTCCAGCTGATTAAGGATTTAAACTGTGACGCAGTTATCACTTCTGTCAACAATTACACCAGTTATCACTGTATGTAATCCACCCCTGTTTTAATTAGTTTATGAATATTAATTCATCCACTTGATCAGAATGAATAATCAATTACCCAACCCAATTGATTAATTAAATGATTATAACAGATTCCATATGAACGTCACTAAATAGGACAACCATAATCATTATTAATTATTAGGATAATTAATTTGAAGATAGGTTCGACAGACTCCAATGAGTTGTCACTCAATTAGACAATACCCCCCATCTATTAATAGTCAATAGTCCAATTTCTACAAGTGTCGGTCTTTTGCCCAAACCTTAATTATGGTCCAAAGTTCAATAACCCCATCTTAATATTTTAGCCCAACATCATGATTACTTCGGCTCAAATAAGCATAATAATAACTTAGTTACGAGACATTAATTTAAAAAGGAAGAACATAACTTACAATGATTATTTATAGCGTAGCGTTACACGGACAGAATTTCGACTTACACACTCAAACGATCTCTATCATAAATCTTATTATTATTATCATAATTTAAAATTAAAATTAAGATTATTGTTATATCTGATTACATTAACATTATGATAGAGAATTATAGATATAAATTATAGATATTGATATTGATAGATAGAAAAATAAGAAAAAGATAGAAAAAATGATCGAAAAAAAAAAGTCTCTTAAATTTGATCGTAAATCATCGCTTTTATAGCGAAATTAGAATTGAAATTTTCATTTACGACCCCTGAACTATGCTCAATTAACAACTTTTTATTATTTAATATTATTCTTATTATGAATTATTTAAATATTATATTTTATTCTTGTGCATAGTTGACTCGTAATTTTTACACCGTTGCGTCGAGCGCTGAAAGTTGGTTCATGCCTCGGTTCCGGATTTTCGAACGCCCTTTCGTACAATTTTATATCGTGTACTTTGCATTTTGTAACTTGTACTCTTGTCATTTTTAGACGTTCTTCATCAATAATTTGAACTTTTTTGATTGTATCTTGTACTTTTGAGCTTTTTGGACCTTTGCGTCTTCAAATCTTCGTTTTCGCCTTTTGTCTTCGCACTTATTTAAAATAAACGAATATTACTCGAAAATGGAACAATTGCAACTAAAATCTTGTCTTTCTTGGGGGATTTTGCTATGAAATATATGTTCCTTTTTAGCCTTATCAGCAATCAAACTTCAAAATCAATTAATGTTACCGAGTACATAATCAGTAAGGACACAGAGAAAAGAGCGGCCCAAAAAATGAAAACAAACCCTAACTTTAAAACATATCACATCTTGACGAAAATTTGACTGATTTTGACCGTTTTTGACCATCTTTGACAGACTTTGACCGAACTTTTTGCTTTGACCGTCTTTTGAGTCGTTTTCGGAAAAATCGGGGCGGAGAACCAAAAAAAATGACGCGTCGGCCAAATCGGCCGACTTTTACAACACTGGGTATAGGTACGATTATAATCAGAAAAACAACTTAGAGCAGATGGTTAAATAGGGTGTTGGGTTTTGAGAGGTCGCGGGTTCGAGCCCGGGCAAGCGCTCTTATTTTTTTTTTGGAAAAGCTTATAAACTCTTGAGGTAGTTATAACTTTATTACTAATGTTATTAACATTATTTTTATCATTATTATTGTTGTTATGCTAATATTATTATTATCATTAAAATTATCATAATTCTTAAAAGAATCATATTATTAAAAATTATCATTTTTATTAAAATTATCACTTTTATTAAAAATTATTATTATTATTATTATTATCATTATTAGTAGTATTATTATTTTTACTATTATAAGTATTATCATTTTAATTATTATTATCATTATTATTATTATTATTATTATTAATATTATAATTACTAATATAATTATTATCATAACAAATAAACATTTCTATAAATATATAATATTATGTATGAAAACATTAATACATTACAGTATATAATATATAAAAATAAATATATTCAAATTAACTTAAAATTTAATTGTTCGAATATAAGTATATGTGTTGATATATATATATATATATATATATATATATATATATATATATATATATATATATATATATATATATATATATATATATATATATATAAATGATATAGGTTCATGAATCCGAGGCCAACACTATACTTGTTCAATATCGTCATATGTATTTTTACTACAAAATACAGTATGGTGAGTTCCATTTGCTCCCTTTTTAATTGCTTTTGCAATATATATTTTGGGTTGAGAATACATGCGCTGCTTTTATAAAGGTTTACGAGATAGACACAAGTACTTAAAATATATTCTACGTTGAGTTGTACCACCCTGCATATCTTCCCTAATAGCTTAGTAACTACTATTTACATGTGGTATTGTAAACGCGAATCCTGTTGATAGATCTATCGGGTCTGACCACCCCAACCGGACTGGACGACCAGTATTCAACGGTTGCACAGTACTTCGTTTCGGTGACTACTCTTGGTACAGTGTAGTGAGATTTCATAATAAAGGGAATATGCGACGTTGATTAAATGTTAAGTATGGTTACCAAGTGCTCAACCACTTAGAATATTTTTATTAAAATGTTTGTGTATATGAAATCTTGTGGTCTATTAAGATATTGAAATGATTGTTATGATAAACCTATGAACTCACCAACCTTTTGGTTGACACTTTTAAGCATGTTTATTCTCAGATATGAAAGAAATCTTCCACTATGCATTTGCTCATATTACATGGAGTCGTTCATGGAATATAGAGGTCAGAACCTCGCAATGGGACCAACTGTTAAAGATTTCGTCTAGATGGATTAGGACGGGTCATTTCAGTTGGTATCAGAGCGGTGGTCTTAGAGAACCAGATCTTGCATTAGTATGTCTAACTGATAGTTGTTTAGCTGCATTAGTGAGTCTGGACTTCGACCGTGTCTGCATGTCAAAAGTTTTGCTTATCATTTCTAGTCGGAAATCATCTGCTTATCATCCTTAGGAAATTACCTACTTATCATTCTTAGTCTAGACATGTCTTACCGCCTCTATGCATAGACAGTGTATAGATAAATTCATATCTTAGCGTATTCGTTATTGTTACCTTTGCCTGACAGCTTCCGTAGATTCCTCCGTAACTTTTGGGATTTTAGTATTATATATGCATATGTAAATTACGTATTGCAGGGTACTAATCTACATCCTATAATCTACTTCTTATCGAAAATCCTTCATCTGATCGTACGAGATGAATCCCTCAACCAGTTCGAATCCCTCAGATTCCGATAACTATTCCGATAGTTATTCCGACAGCTATTCCGACATGGATGTTCACCTAAGCTCCGGAAGACAGCGTCACCAGAATGAATCAACCAATCAACCATCCCCAATTCATCTGATGGGTTCGTAGTCGACTTAATCAATGGAGAAGCGAAGAAGGTGATCCCTTCCATCCCGCACATTCCCCTCTTGGCGATGAACCTGAAGCAATTACCGGCGAACCAGTCCGAAACACCATTTTCATCCTCATTTCCTGAATATATCACCATGATTATATTCTATCCATAATTCTAAACCTTATTCATCCGCTCGTTTTGACCGACCATCATCCCGGAATAATAGAAGAAGTCAATGAACTTCGCGCTCGAATAATCATTTTGGAGAATATGGTGCAAAATTTACCAGCTTCAGCAACATCACCGGCACCAACAGTACCATCAATAACAGCACTAGTATCATCAACAATCCATGCCTCAATATCACCATCTGTACCTCAAGCATAATCATCGTTCTACGAATCGTTCTACATAAACTATCTTCGTCCTTCATGATGATTATGTAATCTCTAATGTTTTAGAGATTATGTACTCTTGTTCTAGCCGTAAATCTAATGAGTTTAATATCACATTGACTCATTAAATCCATAATTACAACTGAAGAAAATATATATGTATATATGTTTTCATAAAGATTGTAATTAAAAATTTTTATTGTACAAACTGTTAATGGTGAAAATATTTTAACGGGTAGGTAATACCCGAGGAATATTTAGATTTTGCATTAATAAGTTACACTGTACATTCTTCGAATATGATTCAACAGTCATTCACTATCCTACTTACATTCACCGGTATCTGTATCTGTTCATAGCAGAATAACCATTTTCATTCAATTTTAAATTTGGATTTTGACCTATCAGAATCCAACAAGTGGCATAATGAAGAAAACATTTGATAAAATAAAATTTGTTAGAAACAAACAAATTAACTATGAGGAATTTTGTTAAGAATCTACGCTAACTATTCCTAGCTAATTGTTCCTAGCTATCTGGTTACATTTTATTTATCGCAATTTAATTATCGCAATTTACATTCTCGCAATTTTATTTATCATCATTTAATTTCTGTTATTTATTTTTACGCACTTTAAATATCGGGACACGTATATAAGGTTTTGACATATCATATCGACGCATATATATATATATATATATATATATATATATATATATATATATATATATATATATATATATATATATATATATATATTATATATATATATATATATATATTATTTGGAATAACCATAGACACTCTATATGCAGTAATGATTGAGTTCTCTATACAGAGTTGAGGTTGATTCTGCAATAATATATATACTTTGAGTTGTGATCGAGTCTGAGACATGTACACGGGTCACGATACGTATTAATTAATTCGAATATTATATATTAAGCTATATATGAATTATTGAATTGCTAACTGTGGACTATCAACTGTGGACTACCAACATTGGACAATTAAAATGAATTAAAATATTGTTTATAACATATGAAACTAAACAATTCTTCAAATTTGCCACTTGATTTCATCTTAAACCTCATTTGTATCTTGACGATTACAATCTGCGTTCAAACCTTTCATAATTCTTGAAAACACTCAGAACCTGAGCAAACTTTTAACACGAATCTGTGCTAATTCCTTTAGTGTTATTATTACCCAAAATAACTTGGTGATTCCTTTCAAAGTGACAAATTTTGTCACAGCTCCAGCAAGTCAACTTCGACTTTTCGTTCGAAACAATCTTATTAACACCTTGATATATACGTGTGCTCTTTTATTGTTACCGGGGAACCTTTTATATTCCACCATATTACCAGCAGACGTACCAGCAACCTCGTTGCTTATTGACTTAAATCTCTCTGATAAATCATTATATTTATTCATTAAAACCCTATCATATACTCATCCGCATCTTGTAACGAGAACTGCCATATCAATTACCGGGAACCAACAATCGGTACTTTGAAAACTCACAGCATATCTACATCAACAATTATATGTATAACATTCATCTCTTAAGAATTATGATCTTTCATTCTGAAATCAGTCTACAAATCAACACTCTGAATGTTGAAAAAGCTGAATGAAGCAGCAAAAACCGTAGACAACTGAAAACGACCTTAATCATCGGAAGTTTGATGATAAAGAATAGTATGTTGGAAAAGCTCAGAAAAGTTTGAAACTGAAAAACTGATTGAGCAAACTACGAAGGAGACTCTGAACAAATAACAAGGACTAAACTTGTACATGAAGAATCCTGATGATTCTGTTTCTGATGAAATCTTTAGCAAATACCTTGCTTCTGACTCCAAACTCTTGCGGACAAATTTTCTTCACCATCTTTCGATATTAGAAATTTCAAGATATCATCGTATCTTTCATTATAAATATCATCCATATTTTTGAAGATATTTTTATAACTATTCTTATTTGAAATCATTAATCTCTTCGTGCTATCAGTGTTACATCATATAGAAATTGTTAGTTTCTATATTCTGTAAACTTTCGAGATTAAAATATGAATGTTATTGAAGTAATGTTGGGAACTGATGCATGAGTTAGTATAATATAATGACACTTGATCCACGTGATTATATTACAGTAAGTCATGCTGAGTTTCTAAATGGAACATGATGATTCACAGATTATAACGTCACCATGTGTCATGTTACATAACTCTTTCATTCTGATTAACTTCTGAACATATCAAGAAAATATATTCTTGATAGTTCTATTCTCAGTGATTTTGGTAATTTGACAAATCAAATCGTGCTATTACGTTCTTTCTCGTTTAGAACATTAAGTTCATTCGAAACTCCATACCTACGAATTCTGGACCATTATTCGCTTGACGTAAAGTCGGGAAGAGAAAACAAAAGGGATGGAACTCCAAAATATAAAGGAAATGAAGAGGGTATATTTATAGTGAAATATCCGACAGAGCAATCAAAACAGATTATCGTATTTAACCAAAGAAGATTCTAATTTCATTATTCACCGAAGAATCAAATCTTTTAGATCTAGAAGATTTTCTTTAAATCCCTTAAATTCCGGAAATCAACCGTGACTACGTCACCGGTCAAGACAAACCTGCAATTACTCAATTCACTCTTTTGCGATAACTTCACTCGTACTCTTCTAGTAATCGAATTATTTTATCCATATTACTCGCTGATGATAAAACTCTATTTAGCAACTCATATTCGTCATGAAAACATTTTTATTGTTAACCATGACGACCTCACTCAAATTTCGGGACGAAATTTCTTTAACGGGTAGGTACTGTGACGACCCGAAAATTTCCGACCAAATTTAAACTTAATCTTTGTATGTTTTTGACACTATAAGCAAAGTCTGTTAGGTTGAGTCTCAGAAATTTTGAACTGATATATTCAATTGACCTTCGACTGTTCTCGACGATTCACGAACAATTAATTTTAAATAGTTATGTGTGTATATGTATATATATATATATATATATATAAATGGAAATTGGAGAAATAATTTAAAACATTATATGTTGTTGTATTTAAAATTCAATTTATAAAATAAAATAAAAATAAGATATTATAATAATTATTAAATAAAGCAAAACTACATATAAATAAAGTATATTAAAAATAAATATTAAATAATTGTAATAATTATTGGACGTTTCGATTATTATTTAGAGAAGTTTAATTCGAACTTATGTTATTTTAAAATAAACGGTGTTACAAAAATGAGTTCTATAAATTTTAGGCTTACTAAAATCATATTTAGGACTTAGTTATTTAATTTCAACATTTTTTTATATTTCATCCATAAATGAGAGGGACAGTTGATGTAATTTTCATTTAACCAATTTATGATCGAAATTTATACCATAATGACTAAAATAAATAAATATTGTTAATTTAAAAATTTGGAATTTTTTTTCCGAACACTTTTATCCGTCACTGAGTAGCAACGGAGTACGATACACTCCGTGTGTTAAAAGTGTCAGCAGAATTATTTTATGTACTCCACACGTTTTTTTTATTAAATTGTTTAATATGTTACTGTTTGACTTGTGAACTACTTGACTAACTACCACATATCTATTTTATATAAACACAATTACATGTACATACATATATTATAATATTTCATACACCCATTTTAGTTTCTACATCTCACAACCCTCACCCTCTTCCTTCTTATTTCTTCTTCGATAAACCACCATAACTCGCCATGAGCAACTACCCTCTGCTGCCACTATACACATCGCAGGCTACTCCATCTCCTCGCACCACCTCATCAACGACCACCATGTAACCGAGCACCAAACCACGACCAACTATCATGAACACCTTCCACCACCCATCACAACCACCGGCCACTCTCCTCATCACCACCATGCCCGTAATCACCAACAATTCTTTTCTCTCTCTATAACTCTTTCTTTCTCTTCTTTGTTAAACCCGTTTAAACAATTATATGAGAACCACCATCATCACTCGCGTTAAACAATCACCTCTTGTTTCATGATCAACACAAACATCATCATCTTCTTCATTCATTCTCACTACACGAATGTCACTATTAAGCAAACCAACATGTTCTATCACCTTTTAAACATCACCACCTTCAAAGCCGTCACCTTCATTAACCCTACAACTACTACTATTGCATCTGTCTTTTTACTTCTGTTCGAACAGCGAGGATACGATGATGATGGTTATGCAGTGCTTATGATGACACGATGATGATAGTGTTATTAACGAAAATTGAAATAATATGATGATAATAATTAAATAACGATATTGATGGATGATGAGATTATATTTTATTTTTCTCATGGGTACCTGAATGTTAATTTGTCAAACAAGATTACGACTTGTATGGATCCTGGTGGGATCATAATGTCGATTAAGACAGAAGTAAGGAGGCCCTTTTCATATTTTTTTTATGAAGAATCAGAATTTTATATAATCGATAGCTAAAGAAACGGGCCATGAGTTGTTGTGGGATGATTATTATCACAATTTCTCACTTGGGCTTAATATTACAAACATTCGATCCACTTGGTAGCTTGGAAAAAATACGGTATATGATGATGATAAACGTAAACGAGAATGAATGATGATTATAAATTGGGTTTTCAAACTTAAGAGGAAGAAAAAGAAAACACAGTTAATACGGGTTATATATTATGGGAATGGAATTGAAACAGAAAAACGTGTTAGATCAGATGGTTGGGGATGTTGGTTTAACCGAGAGGTCACACGTTCAATCCTGGTCTGTAGCATTTTTTTATATAGATGACGGAAAAGGAGAAGCAGGCTGTTAACAGGTTAAATAGGTATAGGTGCGATTATAATCAGAAAAACAACTTAGAGCAGATGGTTAAATAGGGTGTTGGGTTTCGAGAGGTCGCGGGTTCGAGCCCGGGCAAGCGCTCTTATTTTTTTTTTTTTTTTGGAAAAGCTTATAAACTCTTGAGGTAGTTATATCTTTATTACTAATGTTATTAACATTATTTTTATCATTATTATTGTTGTTATGCTAATATTATTACTATCATTAAAATTATCATAATTTTTAAAAGAATCATATTATTAAAAATTATCATTTTTATTAAAATTATCACTTTTATTAAAAATTATTATTATTATTATTATTATCATTATTAGTAGTATTATTTTTTTTACTATTATAAGTATTATCATTTTAATTATTATTATCATTATTATTATTATTATTATTAATATTATAATTACTAATATAATTATTATCATAACAAATAAACATTTCTATGAATATATAATATTATGTATGAAAACATTAATACATTACAGTATATAGTATATAAAAATAAATATATTCAAATTAACTTAAAATTTAATTGTTTGAATACAAGTATATGTGTTGATATATATATCAATGATATAGGTTCGTGAATCCGAGGCCAACACTATACTTGTTCAATGTCGTCATATGTATTTTTACTACAAAATACAGTATGGTGAGTTCCATTTGCTCCCTTTTTAATTGCTTTTGCAATATATATTTTGGGCTAAGAATACATGCACTGCTTTTATAAATGTTTACGAGATAGACACAAGTACTTAAAATATATTCTACGTTGAGTTGTACCACCCTGCATATCTTCCCTAATAGCTTGGTAACTACTATTTACATGTGGTATTGTAAACGCGAATCCTGTTGATAGATCTATCGGGTCTGACCACCCCAACCGGACTGGACGACCAGTATTCAATGGTTGCACAGTACTTCGTTTCGGTGACTACTCTTGGTACAGTGTAGTGAGATTTCATAATAAAGGGAATATGCGACGTTGATTAAATGTTAAGTATGGTTACCAAGTGCTCAACCACTTAGAATATTTTTATTAAAATGTTTGTGTATATGAAATCTTGTGGTCTATTAAGATATTGAAATGATTGTTATGATAAACCTATGAACTCACCAACCTTTTGGTTGACACTTTTAAGCATGTTTATTCTCAGGTATGAAAGAAATCTTCCGCTGTGCATTTGCTCATATTACATGGAGTCGTTCATGGCATATAGAGGTCAGAACCTCGCAATGGGACCAACTGTCAAAGATTTCGTCCAGATGGATTAGGACGGGTCATTTCACCTTTCCTCCTAGAGTTTCATAGAAACCATTCGTCAAGAAAGTTCGAAGATCTATATATATCCAATATATATCCAAAAATGTTTTTATGTGTTATAATATAAGTAGTAGGTTATAAGTGTTACTAATAGTAATAGTGTATAAATGCTAAATAATAGTATAAGTAATATTAGGGTTTCATTAATTAATTAGGGTTAATTAATTAAAGTAGTATTTTAAAGATTAGGGTTTAGTAATAAATGACTAGGGTTTAGTTAATGTCCTAGGGTATAGGTTTAATTAATTAAGGTTTAATAATTAGGGTTAGGTTTAGGGTTTATGTATATATATGTATATCGTATATGTGTATGCATATATATAGTTTTTATTTTATTTTTTTTATATGTAAACCGTGTATATATATATATAAAAATATTTTTTTTACATGTATATATACATGTATCGATTTATGTATAGGTATATATATTTTTATTTTGTTTCCTTAATTAACACAAACAAATCTTTTATCTAATCACCTAGGTTTTAAAAATCAAACACTCCTTTTCCTTTTTTTTCCGGTCGACACACACACATACATATTAATATTTTTTTTTTCATGTATATGTATATATCTATGCGTGTTCATGTATATGTATATGTATTTGTTTAAATTAATAAGATTATATCATGAACATGAATTTAAAACAAGATCAAAGATTATGTAAATAAGTTTTAGGGTTTATGTTATACCTTGAAGATTCGAAGATGATTAACAAAGAAAAGATGAAACACTTTGAAGATGAAGATCAAAACCTTGAAGATTTGAAGAACACCATTGAAGATCTTCGAAGAACGCGAAGAACACGATGAAGATTGCTTGAAAACCCTTTGAAGATTGATGATGATTTTCGATGGTGGTGGTGGGGATTTTCGATTTTGGCCGAAAATAGAGAGAGGGGAAAGAGATTTTGAGAGAGAGATTTGTAATTAGATTTGGTACACGTTTAGCTTTAGCCTAGGCCTCTATTTATAGGAGTGCTAGGAAAATTCTAGAATTAGGGTTAGGGTTAGGTTTACTTAGGGAACAAGTTAGACTTGGAGAGGAAGTAATGTGGGTTACCTTGGCCGAAAATTAGAGGGGCAAATTGGTCATTTCATTTATTATTTTTTTAAATTTCGGCTAGGGCTTTTCAAGGAGTAGTTTGGGATTTTTCGTTTTAGTCCTTGTACTTAAAAATAGCTTAAATAATCCCTAAACTCGTTTTAAGATTAATTAAGTTATATACATTAAACTTTAATTTATTATCTTTTGTTCACGAAAGTTATTTAGCTTATCATTTCCGTATTTTATTAACTCGTTGTTTATTACACAAAGTTAATTATTACGTTTTAAAATTTTTAATACTTAAAAATTATTAATTAAAGTTAAGTCGTTAAGTTTTAATTATATTGTTTGGGCATTTAATAAGGAAAAATATAGAATGGAAAAATGAGGGTCGTTATAGTATCTCCCCGTTATTGAAAACTTCGTCCCGAAGTTTTAGGTAGATTCCTCGTTTGCATCAGCAGTTGAGAAGAGATGGGGATATTTCCGTATCATGTGGTCTTTGCGTTTCCAGGTATATTCGGGGCCTCTACGCGAATTCCAATGGACTTTAACGATACGTATATTGCTTTTACGCGTTTGTTTGACCTCTCCTTCTATGATTTCTATAGGTTCTTCAACGAAGTGCATTTGCTCATCAATGCGGATATCATCCAAAGGAATAACAAGTGTGTCATTAGCAAGACACCTTTTAAGATTCGATACATGAAACACATCATGTACTTGGCTAAGTTCAGTTGGTAGTTCTAATCGGTATGCCACGGGACCGACTCTTTGAGTGATCGTGAAAGGTCCAACATATCGTGGACTGAGTTTGCTTCGTTTACCGAAACGGACAATGCCTTTCCAATGGGATACCTTCAACATGACTTTATCTCCAACTTGGAATTCTATACCCTTTCGCTTCTTATCGGCATAGCTCTTTTGTCGGCTACGGGCAGTTTCTAATCTTTGCTTAATCTGAACGATCTTTTCGGTAGTTTCATGAATAATTTCAAGACCAGTTAAATGTCTGTCCTCGAGTTCATCCCAACACAAAGGGGATCTACACTTCCGGCCATATAAAGCTTCAAAAGGTGCAGCTTTAATGCTAGAGTGATAACTATTGTTGTAAGAAAATTCAACCAAAGGTAGATGTCTATCCCATCCTTTGCCGAAATCGATTACACAAGCACCTAGCATATCTTCCAAGGTTTGAATAGTTCATTCACTTTGACCATCAGTTTGCGGATGATAGGCTGTACTCATGTCGAGTTGAGTTCCAAGAGCAGATTGTAAAGTTTTCCAGAATCTAGAAACGAATCGACCGTCACGATTAGAAATAATCAAGATATGAACTCCATAACGTGAGACAATTTCTTTAATGTAAAGCTGTGATAATTTCTCCATCTTGTCAGTTTCCTTGATCGGTATGAAATGTGCAGATTTAGTAATGTAACGACCTCGAAATTTCCGACCAAATTTAAACCCTAATCTTTACATGTTTCCGACATGATAAGCAAGAATCTGTAATGTTGAGTCTAGAAAGTTTGAAATCTATATTTAGATAATTAGATACCCTTTGATCATGCCTGACGATTCACGAACTGTTGTGTGTAAATAAATATGTAAATATATATATATATATATATATATATATATATATATATATATATATATATATATATATATATATATATATATATATATATATATATATATATATATGCAAATATAGGTTTATGTGTCTATATAATATCTTGAATTAATAAGATACCCTTTACTCAATTAAAATTAAAAACGTAAAATAAGAAATAGAATAATTAAAATAACTATATATATATGTATATAGGAAATTCTATACATAAATAATATTATTGTTATACATATATAAATGTATAAATATTAAATGATCAATACATGTTATTATATATATATTAGATATATATATGAAAGTTGATACATTTAATTTGTAATATTTTTATTATTAATATTAATATTATTATAATCTTTATTATTATTATTATTATTATCATTTATTATTATTAATTAGTTTTTTTTTTTCGATTTATAAGATTTATAAAAAAAATATTATTAATATAAACCTTATTGGTTAGAATTGTTATTATTATTAATATTGTTATTAACACTATTGTTTATAATTATAATTATCATTATTATTATTTACTATTAATAATAAAGGAATTATTATTATTAATATATATTTATATTTATTAATTATTAATAACTAATGTATATAAAAAAAAAATTATTATATAAATAAATACTGAATATTACGCCACGTTCCTATCACTGGTTCTTATCTTTTTATTTTATTTTATTATTTTTTTTTGTATTTATCTGCCTTTAACTGTTTTCCCGTGACAGTTTGTCAAACTTCCTTTTTCTTTATATACATTCGATTTTGATGAATCACGATATCAGTTTGAGGAGTGTTTTAACGATTCATGAAACTCTAAATTATCAGATACAATTATATATAGCTATCGAATTAATCAAATTTATATATAAAAAAAAAGGGTTCGACACCCTCTGTACTTTTAACTTTTTGATCAAAATTGGAATTTGGAACTGTTTTAAAATTGTAAAAGTGCAGTGTTGTTATGTTTCCCTCATCGAAACTAACTGTAAAACATCATCTTCCAGTTCCTTGAAACGAAGATGAATTTTCGAAGTCAAAGGTTGGTCAAATATTGGGTTTATAAGGAAATTCGAAGATGGTTTGATGTTTCAGTCTCAATTGTCGAATTCTAAAGCTTTTATAAACGATTACAAGCACAATTCATGTTGGAAGTTTTACTTGGAAAAGTCTAAAAATCAAAAACCGAATTCATGTTTATTTTTTTTTAACCGTCGCTGATATCAGACTTCGTGTCTGTTGTAATTTTTTTTTTCTCTCAATTACTTACCTATATTTGATTCTATGTTAAATACGCAATACAACAATTAGTATAATTAAATAAATGTTATTTGAAAGAGTTAATCCCTGGTTCGATTTCTGGGTTGTGAGGAAGAAAGGAATTAGGGTAACAGAAAGAAGGGATAAGTAAATTTGGGGGCGGTTTTCATCAGATATGACAAGTTAGAAGAATGGTTTAAGTGGTGTGTGGTTAAGCGGGTTGACACGGGTTCGAGCCTGTCTGGTGTCATTTCTTTTTAAAACAGCTGATATGAGGTAGTCTTTTTGAAAATTCTTGTTACTATTATTGTTACCATCAATATTATATGTATTATGCTCATTATTATTATTATCATCACTAAAATAAGAATTAGTTACCACTTATTACTAATGTTATTATTATTATTATTATTACTAATATTATTATTAAGCAAAAGTATTTTTAACAAAATCATTATTATTATTAACATTATTTTTTTTAAAGTTATTATAATTATTTGTAACTAATTAATATCAAAACCATCATTTTTGGAACAAATAAATATTTTGAACCTTAAACCTAATTATTTTACATATTATAGTAATAGTTTATATATTTATATAACAAACATATTAACCTTAATAATATAGATATGTATATGTAACAAGTTATGATTTTTTTTAATCAATCATATATATATATATATATAGATATATTAAGATAATTAAATATATAGATATTAATCATTCTAATTACATATATATATATATATATATATATATAATATAATTTACAATATAATATAAGTAATTAATGGAATTTGGTATAACCTATATATAACTAAAAACATATTGATAATATATACTAATAAAGGAAAGTTTATGATTTCATTAAATGTTTTAACAAATATACAATTAATATAGGTTCGTGAATCCGAGGCCAACCTTATAAGTTATCAGTGGTGTTATATGTATTTTACTACAAAATACATTAGGTGAGTATATAGTCCCCTTTTAAACTTTAAATATTTTTGGGATGAGAATACATGCGCTATTTTTATAAATGATTTACGTTATGGACACAAGTGACTAAAATTACGTTCTACATGGGTTTGAATCAAAAATCCCCTAGCTTGGTAACTTTAACTATTGGTTTATGAACTGGTAGGCGCGAATCCTAAAGATAGATCTATCGGGTTTTACACCCCCACCCAGATGTTGTTCTAGTCACTACTAAACTAGAAGAACGGGTGTTTAGTACTTCGAGGTTAACGGAACGCACTTGATTCGGTGCACATATTATTATAACACAGGGGTACACACTCTTGTTAAGGCTAGTTACCGGGTGCCCACTACTTGGAATGCTTTTCATACACTTGCGAGTGTATTATATTTCTATATATGAAATCTTGTGGTCCATAGTTATAACTCTGCAAGCATCAAATCTATATATCTCACCAACTTTATGTTGACGGTTTTAAGCATGTTATTCTCAGGTATGGATTAAGTCTTCCGCTGTGCATTAGCTCATGTTAAGGACATTACTTGGAGCCGATCATCGCAATGGGACCAAATGTTGATGACTTCGTCCAGGTGGATTAGGACGGGTCTTTACAGGTGGTATCAGAGCGTTGGTCTTAGCGAACCAGGTCTTGCATTAGTGTGTCTGACTAGTAGTTATTAGGATACATTAATGAGTCTGGACTTTGACCGTGTCTACATGTCAAAAGTTTTGCTTATCATTTCTAGTCGGAAATCATCTACTTATCATCCTTAGGGAATTGCCTGCTTACCATTCTTAAGTCTAGACATGCCTTACTGCCTTTATTGCATAGATAGTGTATAGACAAATTTATATCTTAGCGTATCTATTACGATAGACTTTGCTTAATATCTTCCGTAAATTTCTCCGTAATTTAAGGGATCCTGGTACTATATATATCTATGCATATTATGCATTGAGAATACCATCCAACTATTATTTGCTGTCACTAAGCTTTTCATACCAAAAATCTTTTCTGTAATCGCGTACGATGGCCTCTACGAATCGACCAAGTTCTTCTGACTCCGAAGATAGCGTGACGGGAGCGCACCAACCGATCAACTATCGTGATTTCTTTAGAAAGTGGGGATGGGTTCGCGAAATACTTACCCTATGGAGAAATGAAGAAGGTACTCCATATCACGAGCCGAACTTACCACCTAACGTCGGAGTGCTCGACCCGCTCACCGGAGAACCTGTTCGCAACACCGTTTATACCCTTTTTGCAAGAATTTTTCGTCTTGAGGCTACCATTAACGGAACTAGAGAAGATATCCGACCTTTACCTCACACTGATAACCAACCAGGATTAGTAGAAGAAGTTAAAGAACTCCGAGCTCGAGTGTTAACTTTAGAGAGCACGGTACACAATTTGCAAGCACCAGCAGTCTCATCAACACCAGTAACATCACCAGCTTCAGCACCAACGGTACCAGTACCACCAATAACCCAAGTTTCAACAATCCATGCCTCACCATCTCATTCTGCACCTCGAGTATAATCATCGTTCTACGAATCGTTCTACATCGATTATCTTCGCTCGACATGGCGATTATGTAATTTCTAAAGTTTTAGAGATTATGTAATCTAGTATTAATGGTAAATCAAATGAGTTTATTATATTATTGACTCATTAAATCCATGATTACATCTAAAGAAAATATATATGCAAATATATATTTTCATAAAGATTGTAATTAAAATTCTTTTGTACAAACTGTTAATGGTGAAAATATTTTAACGGGTAGGTAACACCCGAGGAAATATTTAGATTTCACATTAATCAGCTACACGGTACATTCTTCGACTCTGATTCAACAGTCAGTCACTATCCTACTTGTATCTATAGATATACGTATCCGTTCATCACAGAATCCATTTTCGTTCAATTTCGTATTTGGATTTTGACCTATCAGAATCCAACAAGTGGCATAATGAAGAAAAACATTGGACAAAATAAAATTTGTTAGAAACAAACGAATTAACTAATTGAAATTTTGTTAAGAATTCACGCTAACTGTTCCAGCTAACTGTTCCTAGCTAACTGATTACATTTTATTTATCGCAATTTAATTATCGCAATTTTATTTATCGTCATTTAATTCCTGTTATTTATTTTACGCCCTTTAAATATCGGGACACGTATACAAGGTTTTGACATATCATATCGACGCATCTGTATATATTATTTGGAATAACCATAGACACTCTATATGCAGTAATGCGGGAGTTAGCTATACAGGGTTGAGGTTGATTCTCAAATAATATATATACTTTGAGTTGTGATCGACACTGAGACCGGTACACGGGTCACGATACGTATTATTTAATTCGAATATTAAATATTAAATTATATATGAATCATTGAACTATTGAACCATCGGACTATTGGACTGCTAACTTTGGACAATTAAAATGAATTAAAATATTGATCATAACATATGAAACTAAACAATTCTTCAAGTTTGCCACTTGATTTCATTCTAAACCTCATTTGTACCTCGACAATTACAATTCGCGTTCAAACTTTTCATGATTCTTGAAAACACCTCGATCGAGAAGTTGAACCAACTGCACCTCATCTATGGAAGAAAAGATTCTTGCATATAATTATGCACCTGAAAAACTCTCGGAATCTGAGTCAACGCTTAATACGTAGCAGTGTTAATTCCTTTAGTGTTATTATTACCCAAAATAACTTTGCAATTCCTTTTCAAATTAGCCAAATTTTGTCACAACTCAAGCAAGTTGATTTCGATTTTTCGTTCAAAACAACCTTGTTATAACCTCGGAATATATACGTGTTTATTTATTGTTACCAGAGAACCTTTTATAATCCACCATACTACCATCAGCGTTTAATCATCTAAAAACACAATGCTCCTGAAATCACCTCGGTTTGATAACCGATGACTCGGATCTGTTAACTTCGAAAATGCTGACGAAGCAGCATGTTGAAGATGGTCTTAATGGTTAAAAGTTGATGATAAAGAAGGAAGTGTTAGAAACACTCGATAGCAAATTTGGTAATGAAAAACGGATTGAGCTAACCGTGAAGGAAACAAAGAACAAATACAAGAACTGAATCTTCTTTCAAAGGATCCAAATGATTCAGTGTCTGCTGAAATCATTAGTAAGAACCCTACTCATTATTCTAAATCTTTCCAGATGATATTCATCACCATCATCCTATCTTAGATACTATAAGATATCTTCGTATCTTTCGTTATACATATTCTCCATATTTCTTGAGATATTTTCACAACTACTCCTGCGATCATGTATCTTTCCGTAATATCTGCGTTATAAAATAAAAGAAACTATGTTAGTTTCTAAATTCTGAAACCTTCGAAATTGAAATATGAATGTTTTGAAGTAATATTGGGAACTGATGCATGAATTGGTATAATATAATGAAACTTGATCAACTTCATTATATTACAGTAAGTCATGTTAAGTTTCTAATGGAATATGATGATACACAGTACCATCATCATGTGCCATGCTACACGACTCTTACATTCTACTCAATTTTCAACCATATCGAGAACATATCTTTCTGATAGTTCTTTTCTGAATTCTGGTAATTTGACAAATCAAAAATTTTGCCATTACCATTTCTTTCTAAGAGAATTAGCTATGTTTATTTCAAATTTCATACCTACGAATTTCGGACCATTACTCGCTTGACTCGAAGACGGGGATAGAAAACGAAAGCATGAAGCTCCGAAAAATAATGAAGGATATAAAACCCAACCACCACCCAGGATTTACAAACCGTGTATATTAATACGTATTGCAACGTAAAGACACGGGAGAATTAAATACATTATAATTCCAAGGAAATGATAGAAGTAAATAGATTATTCCGGTGGTAGATGAAAGAGAAGGATGACAGATGTGAAGACTAAGAGTATCTCGAAAATCAGGATTTGATGGAGCATATTAAGGAGAAAGAGTAGAAGATGTGAGTTGTGGAAAATATGGAAACGAAGGAATGGATTTATAGAGAAGTATCCGACAGAGAAATCGAAACAGACTGCCGCCTTAAATCAAGGAAGATCTTGATCGCCGAAGAACCAAATCTTATTACGTAAGATTTTCTTTAAATCCCTTAAATCCCGGAAATCAATAGTAACTACGTCATCGGTTGAAACGAATATATTTATTTACTCATTTCACTCTTTTGTGATAGCTTCACTCGTGCGCTTCACTTGATCGAATAGTTTTATCAATATCTCTCAATAATGATAAAACTCCATTATCACCTCATAGACGTCATGAAAACATTCCTATTGTTATTTATGACCACCTCTACCAAATTTCGGGGACGAAATTTCTTTAACGAGTGGGTACTGTAACGACCTCGAAATTTCCGACCAAATTTAAACCCTAATCTTTACATGTTTCCGACATGATAAGCAAGAATCTGTAATGTTGAGTCTAGAAAGTTTGAAATCTATATTTAGATAATTAGATACCCTTTGATCATGCCTGACGATTCACGAACTGTTGTGTGTAAATAAATATGTAAATATATATATATATATATATATATATATATATATATATATATATATATATATATATATATATATATATATATATATATATATATATATATATATATATATATATATATATATATATATGCAAATATAGGTTTATGTGTCTATATAATATCTTGAATTAATAAGATACCCTTTACTCAATTAAAATTAAAAACGTAAAATAAGAAATAGAATAATTAAAATAACTATATATATATGTATATAGGAAATTCTATACATAAATAATATTATTGTTATACATATATAAATGTATAAATATTAAATGATCAATACATGTTATTATATATATATTAGATATATATATGAAAGTTGATACATTTAATTTGTAATATTTTTATTATTAATATTAATATTATTATAATCTTTATTATTATTATTATTATTATCATTTATTATTATTAATTAGTTTTTTTTTTTCGATTTATAAGATTTATAAAAAAAATATTATTAATATAAACCTTATTGGTTAGAATTGTTATTATTATTAATATTGTTATTAACACTATTGTTTATAATTATAATTATCATTATTATTATTTACTATTAATAATAAAGGAATTATTATTATTAATATATATTTATATTTATTAATTATTAATAACTAATGTATATAAAAAAAAAATTATTATATAAATAAATACTGAATATTACGCCACGTTCCTATCACTGGTTCTTATCTTTTTATTTTATTTTATTATTTTTTTTTGTATTTATCTGCCTTTAACTGTTTTCCCGTGACAGTTTGTCAAACTTCCTTTTTCTTTATATACATTCGATTTTGATGAATCACGATATCAGTTTGAGGAGTGTTTTAACGATTCATGAAACTCTAAATTATCAGATACAATTATATATAGCTATCGAATTAATCAAATTTATATATAAAAAAAAAAAAGGGTTCGACACCCTCTGTACTTTTAACTTTTTGATCAAAATTGGAATTTGGAACTGTTTTAAAATTGTAAAAGTGCAGTGTTGTTATGTTTCCCTCATCGAAACTAACTGTAAAACATCATCTTCCAGTTCCTTGAAACGAAGATGAATTTTCGAAGTCAAAGGTTGGTCAAATATTGGGTTTATAAGGAAATTCGAAGATGGTTTGATGTTTCAGTCTCAATTGTCGAATTCTAAAGCTTTTATAAACGATTACAAGCACAATTCATGTTGGAAGTTTTACTTGGAAAAGTCTAAAAATCAAAAACCGAATTCATGTTTATTTTTTTTTAACCGTCGCTGATATCAGACTTCGTGTCTGTTGTAATTTTTTTTTTTTCTCAATTACTTACCTATATTTGATTCTATGTTAAATACGCAATACAACAATTAGTATAATTAAATAAATGTTATTTGAAAGAGTTAATCCCTGGTTCGATTTCTGGGTTGTGAGGAAGAAAGGAATTAGGGTAACAGAAAGAAGGGATAAGTAAATTTGGGGGCGGTTTTCATCAGATATGACAAGATAGAAGAATGGTTTAAGTGGTGTGTGGTTAAGCGGGTTGACACGGGTTCGAGCCTGTCTGGTGTCATTTCTTTTTAAAACAGCTGATATGAGGTAGTCTTTTTGAAAATTCTTGTTACTATTATTGTTACCATCAATATTATATGTATTATGCTCATTATTATTATTATCATCACTAAAATAAGAATTAGTTACCACTTATTACTAATGTTATTATTATTATTATTATTACTAATATTATTATTAAGCAAAAGTATTTTTAACAAAATCATTATTATTATTAACATTATTTTTTTTAAAGTTATTATAATTATTTGTAACTAATTAATATCAAAACCATCATTTTTGGAACAAATAAATATTTTGAACCTTAAACCTAATTATTTTACATATTATAGTAATAGTTTATATATTTATATAACAAACATATTAACCTTAATAATATAGATATGTATATGTAACAAGTTATGATTTTTTTTAATCAATCATATATATATATATATATATAGATATATTAAGATAATTAAATATATAGATATTAATCATTCTAATTACATATATATATATATATATATATAATATAATTTACAATATAATATAAGTAATTAATGGAATTTGGTATAACCTATATATAACTAAAAACATATTGATAATATATACTAATAAAGGAAAGTTTATGATTTCATTAAATGTTTTAACAAATATACAATTAATATAGGTTCGTGAATCCGAGGCCAACCTTATAAGTTATCAGTGGTGTTATATGTATTTTACTACAAAATACATTAGGTGAGTATATAGTCCCCTTTTAAACTTTAAATATTTTTGGGATGAGAATACATGCGCTATTTTTATAAATGATTTACGTTATGGACACAAGTGACTAAAATTACGTTCTACATGGGTTTGAATCAAAAATCCCCTAGCTTGGTAACTTTAACTATTGGTTTATGAACTGGTAGGCGCGAATCCTAAAGATAGATCTATCGGGTTTTACACCCCCACCCAGATGTTGTTCTAGTCACTACTAAACTAGAAGAACGGGTGTTTAGTACTTCGAGGTTAACGGAACGCACTTGATTCGGTGCACATATTATTATAACACAGGGGTACACACTCTTGTTAAGGCTAGTTACCGGGTGCCCACTACTTGGAATGCTTTTCATACACTTGCGAGTGTATTATATTTCTATATATGAAATCTTGTGGTCCATAGTTATAACTCTGCAAGCATCAAATCTATATATCTCACCAACTTTATGTTGACGGTTTTAAGCATGTTATTCTCAGGTATGGATTAAGTCTTCCGCTGTGCATTAGCTCATGTTAAGGACATTACTTGGAGCCGATCATCGCAATGGGACCAAATGTTGATGACTTCGTCCAGGTGGATTAGGACGGGTCTTTACAAGTAAGGCGATCAACTATGACCCAAATAGTATCGTTACCATTTGAAGTCTTAGGTAACTTAGTAACGAAGTCCATAGTGATGCATTCCCACTTCCACTGAGGAATATCGGGTTGTGTCAACAGACCAGAAGGCTTTTGATGTTCAGCCTTGACTTTCAGACAAGTGAGACACTTACTAACATAAGTAGCAATGTCAGCTTTCATGTTAGGCCACCAATAGAATTCCTTCACATCGTGATACATCTTACTGGAACCGAGATGAATAGAGTACCTAGTCTTATGTGCTTCATCCAAGACTAGTTCACGGAGATTACCGAAACGAGGGACCCAAATTCTGTTACCAAAGTACCATGTACCATTAGCTTTCACTTGGAGTTGGTTCTCGAAACCTATACGTCCTTCACCTTCGATAAGTGTTGGTTTAATAGCTTCCAATTGAGCTTCACCGATTCGTGATATAAGATTTGATTTGATTTTCAGGTTTAAAGCACGAACACGTTTAACATCGTCTTTTCGACTAAGAGCATCGGCAACTACATTTGCCTTACCGGGATGATATTTCAGCTCACAGTGATAATCGTTCAATAGCTCGAGCCATCGACTTTGCCTCATATTCAGATGTTTCTGATCAAACATGTATCGAAGACTTTTATGGTTAGTGTACACCGTAAACATAGTACCATATAGATAATGTCTCCATATCTTTAATGTGAATACCACGGCACCTAACTCAAGGTTGTGTATGGTATAGTTATCCTCATGTTTCTTCAACTGTCTAGATGCATAGGCAATAACCTTTTCACGTTGCATTAAAACACAACCAAAGCCTTGCTTTGAGGCATCACAGTAAACAACAAAATCATCTGAACCTTCAGGTAAAGAGAGAATCGGGGATGTGGTCAATTTCTCCTTCAGAATCTTGAAAGCAGATTCCTGTTCTTCGGACCACTCAAACTTCTTCCCTTTGTGAGTTAGCTTGGTAAGAGGTTTAGCAATGAGGGAAAAATCTTTTATGAACCTTCGATAGTAACCGGCAAGTCCCAAAAATTGACGAATATGCTTCGCAGTCTTTGGTATCTCCCAGTTCTGAATAGCGGTAATCTTCGCTGGATCGACATGTATTCCTTTACTATCAACAACATGTGAAATGTCCCGTTCTTATTGATTAAAAACGTTCCATATTAATTGATTTCGTTGCTAGGTTTTGACCTCTATATGAGACATTTTTCAAAGACTGCATTCATTTTAAAACAAACCATAACCTTTATTTCATCAATAAAGGTTTAAAAAGCTTTACATAGATTATCAAATAATGATAATCTAAAATATCCTGTTTACACACGACCATTACATAATGGTTTACAATACAAATATGTTACAACAAAATAAGTTTCTTGAATGCAGTTTTTACACAATATCATACAAGCATGGACTCCAAATCTCGTCCTTATTTAAGTATGCGACAGCGGAAGCTCTTAATAATCACCTGAGAATAAACATGCTTAAAACGTCAACAAAAATGTTGGTGAGTTATAGGTTTAACCTATATATATCAAATCATAATAATAGACCACAAGATTTCATATTTCAATACACATCCCATACATAGAGATAAAAATCATTCATATGGTGAACACCTGGTAACCGACATTAACAAGATGCATATATATAAGAATATCCCCATCATTCCGGGACACCCTTCGGATATGATATAAATTTTGAAGTACTAAAGCATCCGGTACTTTGGATGGGGTTTGTTAGGCCCAATAGATCTATCTTTAGGATTCGCGTCAATTAGGGTGTCTATTCCCTAATTCTTAGATTACCAGACTTAATAAAAAGGGGCATATTCGATTTCGATAATTCAACCATAGAATGTAGTTTTACGTACTTGTGTCTATTTTGTAAATCATTTATAAAACCTACATGTATTCTCATCCCAAAAATATTAGATTTTAAAAGTGGGACTATAACTCACTTTCACAGATTTTTACTTCGTCGGGAAGTAAGACTTGGCCACTGGTTGATTCACGAACCTATAACAATATATACATATATATCAAAGTATGTTTAAAATATATTTACAACACTTTTAATATATTTTGATGTTTTAAGTTTATTAAGTCAGCTGTCCTCGTTAGTAACCTACAACTATTTGTCCACAGTTAGATGTACATAAATAAATCGATAAATATTATCTTGAATCAATCCACGACCCAGTGTATACGTATCTCAGTATTGATCACAACTCAAACTATATATATTTTGGAATCAACCTCAACCCTGTATAGCTAACTCCAACATTCACATATAGAGTGTCTATGGTTGTTCCGAAATATATATAGATGTGTCGACATGATAGGTCGAAACATTGTATATGTGTCTATGGTATCTCAAGATTACATAATATACAATACAAGTTGATTAAGTTATGGTTGGAATAGATTTGTTACCAATTTTCACGTAGCTAAAATGAGAAAAATTATCCAATCTTGTTTTACCCATAACTTCTTCATTTTAAATCCGTTTTGAGTGAATCAAATTGCTATGGTTTTATATTGAACTCTATTTTATGAATCTAAACAGAAAAAGTATAGGTTTATAGTCAGAAAAATAAGTTACAAGTTGTTTTTGTAAAGGTAGTCATTTCAGTCGAAAGAACGACGTCTAGATGACCATTTTAGAAAACATACTTCCACTTTGAGTTTAACCATAATTTTTGGATATAGTTTCATGTTCATAATAAAAATCATTTTCTCAGAATAACAACTTTTAAATCAAAGTTTATCATAGTTTTTAATTAACTAACCCAAAACAGCCCGCGGTGTTACTATGACGGCGTAAATCCGGTTTTACGGTGTTTTTCGTGTTTCCAGGTTTTAAATCATTAAGTTAGCATATCATATAGATATAGAACATGTGTTTAGTTGATTTTAAAAGTCAAGTTAGAAGGATTAACTTTTGTTTGCGAACAAGTTTAGAATTAACTAAACTATGTTCTAGTGATTACAAGTTTAAACCTTCGAATAAGATAGCTTTATATGTATGAATCGAATGATGTTATAAACATCATTACTACCTTAAGTTCCTTGGATAAACCTACTGGAAAAGAGAAAAATGGATCTAGCTTCAACGGATCCTTGGATGGCTCGAAGTTCTTGAAGCAGAATCATGACACGAAAACAAGTTCAAGTAAGATCATCACTTGAAATAAGATTGTTATAGTTATAGAAATTGAACCAAAGTTTGAATATGATTATTACCTTGTATTAGAATGATAACCTACTATAAGAAACATAGATTTATTGAGGTTGGATGATCACCTTACAAGATTGGAAGTGAGCTAGCAAACTTGAAAGTATTCTTGATTTTATGTAACTAGAACTTGTAGAATTTATGAAGAACACTTAGAACTTGAAGATAGAACTTGAGAGAGATCAATTAGATGAATAAAATTGAAGAATGAAAGTGTTTGTAGGTGTTTTTGGTCATTGGTGTATGGATTAGATATAAAAGATATGTAATTTTGTTTTCATGTAAATAAGTCATGAATGATTACTCATATTTTTGTAATTTTATGAGATATTTCATGCTAGTTGCCAAATGATGGTTCCCACATGTGTTAGGTGACTCACGTGGGCTGCTAAGAGCTGATCATTGGAGTGTATATACCAATAGTACATACATCTAAAAGCTGTGTATTGTACGAGTACGAATACGGGTGCATACGAGTAGAATTGTTGATGAAACTGAAAGAGGATGTAATTGTAAGCATTTTTGTTAAGTAGAAGTATTTTGATAAGTGTATTGAAGTCTTTCAAAAGTGTATAAATACATATTAAAACACTACATGTATATACATTTTAACTGAGTCATTAAGTCATCGTTAGTCGTTACATGTAAGTGTTGTTTTGAAACCTTTAGGTT